>NC_090926.1:1183567204-1184187621 GCF_040938575.1 Ambystoma mexicanum
TGCAATTGGAACATGATCGAAACATTGTTGAGGACGCATGATTCACAAAGGTTTTGGTATTTATTCCACATGTTCATGTTTATAGCGAGCTGGCAGAAGAGATAAGTGGTATTTCTGAAGAGGTTTGGGGTAGTCCTATATTAAAGATGTATTGGGATGACAAGCTGAAGCCTGAGATGCCAAACTGGATCCATTTGCTAGACAGGGTCAAGGCTGTCAGTTATGATTTAAAGGTTATCCTCATGATCAGTAAAAAGGATTAAGGCCATGACGGCACCTAATCCCATGGTCTGGTTAATGGGGTCATGAAAGGAAACCCATTGCCCTGACAGAGCTTTTTCAAGAATCTTTCAAATTTGTTACCACCACTGGCAAAATTCACAGGAGTTGGCAGGAATCTGTTTTGATCCAAGTTTATGAATAGGGATCACACGTGAACCCTAATAATTATCATCTGCTGGTGATGCTGGACCCCAATTGGGAAGATCTTTGCAGCTCAACCTTTGACCAACTTTCAAAATGGGCAGAGTCCAAGAAAAGGTGGCAGCACCCTGCAAAGTATTTGGACGGTGCCACTACTTATGTCGGATACCCTTAGTTCTGTGGACACAAGTCTATACTACAAATCCGCATTCAACAGTGCATCCCGTGTAAGACTCTGGGATAAGTATCTATTTTGATACTTCGGTGACGGTAAGATGCTCACTGGAGGGTAAAACATCTGCTTCTTTTTCCGCTAAAGTTGGCTTCAAACAAGGCTGCGCATTAGCACCCCTCCTTTTCAATCTTTACATCGCTGACATGGATGAAACCCTGCAGCCAGCCCAAACTTTCCACTGAAGCTCAGCGGCGAGAGCATTCTCTGGCTCTCGTACCCCAATTGCACTGTTCTGTGGGATGTTTTAACCCATGCATCCAAGCCCTACAACGGTACTGTGCATTGCTGGCAGCAGAAACATCAGAATGGCCACTGGAAAGCATGCTGCCCGCTCAAAACCATCCAAAAATGCGCAGTAAAAACCGGAAAAATAGGCTGCCACCCACTTTTGCCTGTATTAGTGAGCACAGGAGGTCACTGCCTAAAACCACCATTGGGCTACACACACAGTAGCCTAAAACAACTTGGAAATAGCAATACTGATTGCCAAAAGCAACCCATAGTTGTTTGGGACTTCATTTTCTTGATTGTAAAATTGTGCTAAAATCATGGCTCACAAATCACCAAAAATATCCAAACTTCTTGTTGGGTGTTCCACATGACTCTACCGCAAGAATCCACATCAATACAAGATACAAGAAGAATCATATGCTATCAAGTAAAATCCTCTTTTTGAAAGATATTGATGTAAAGAAAGCTGTCAAAAATGGGTGTAGTACCGTTGCTCACCTCTACCAGAAAGCTGGTGTTTTAAAACAATTCCTTGTAAAAACTGAACAATTGAACTGAAACCATGCCAAAGAAAGACTTGCTAAGAGGTGGATACAAATTAAAGATATATTCTGAAACAGAAGACTTGATTTAAAGATATGTTGCTTACCTTAAGTTATAAATGTTATATTTTGTTACAAGGAACTCTGTCGAAATTGACTAGAAGGCAATCTGATTTAATTAAAACCCCAAAAGGCTTGCTTCCATGAGAACCCTTCACACCTGGGCCTTCTCAGCAACAGAACAGGAGATCGCATGGACATGTTAATTAGAACTGTTGTGACAGGAGGAGATTTCCCCTGCTGGCAGGAAAAAGAGACAATGGATTCTTTCAGCTGAATAGAATATGCTGATTTGGGTGTAACTGTCCACAACAACTGCTCTGGGAGAAACAGGCCATGTGACCATCTGACTCACCAAGCTTCTAGGGGCGGACCAGACTGAGATGTGAATTCATTTGAGAGCCAATATATGTTTTGTAAAATTACAGTTTACAAAGTTTACCAAGCTGACAGAAATGTCAAACTTGGAAATTCTTAAAATGACAAATTCACTCACAGTTCAAGACTAAGCTGGACGCTGTGTGATATTCTGAGACCAAACCCCGTAATTAATAATATTGTAACTGCAGTGTTTATGCTAGAAATGTAAAAAAACTTACAGTAATATGCTCAGAGAGGGTGTGTATGTCTGTGTAAAATTGCGTGCAGAACCAATCTTGGCAAATTCACCAAAAATGGAAATAAGTCATCATTTCTGAACCCAAGCTCATAGGAACACTTGGCTTGAACAGAACCCTGCCTTAATCCATCTATGAGGTGTATATGTATTCTCAACAACTTGTGTATCTGGGAAATATGTTTTTGGGAAAAATTAATTTTCTAATTAAAAGCAAAGGGGAATTTCTTCACTAGATTGTAAAACACAGCATCACTCTGACTCATTCTGACACGCTAATCCGTTCTCCAGTCAGGGGACAGCAAGTCCTCTAAACTATCAAATCCTTAGGGGGTTGGGCATGTAGGATCAGCCTTCCCACCCACTTTGAAAACACATAAAAAGAGACTGCTCAGGACAGATGAGACAGACTCACTTTTCCACTTCAACTGATTCCTGCGAAGCACTCTGCCGGACTGGATCCAGACAATATCCAGACTCAAGACTCCAGATAGATCCAGAGACCAGACTCTAGAACCAAGCTCTAGAACCAAGCTCCAGAATCCAGAATCCAGAACTTTGAAGCAAAGGCCTAATTCACAAGCTGAATTCTTCTCAGCAGGCCTCAGAACTTTAGCAACCTGATTCTTACATTCAACAGCCGGGCTGAGCTGTTTTGCTGTTCTAGCTAAGAACCCTGTGCTAAAACCCATATCCAGGCCCAGAGAGAGCAGTGCTATATCCAGAACCCGTCAGACCCAGACCAGAGGCCGTGCTGTTAGCAGAATCAGTGCCTGAGACCATCCTGTGGCGAGTGAAGTCCAAACCTGACCAGATCTGTGACAAGCTCCTTATAGTATTTCCGTAATCGCGATCTAGCACACGGAAAAAATGCAGCGAATTGCAATTTAGCTCAATTTCATTTTCTGTCAAAATAGCTGCTCCTTGTTCTCAATTGCTAAATTTCGTTTTCAATCTGATAATCATTCATGAATCATTGCTAGTGTTGACCTGAACCAATCCGAAGTAACTATCACTTATTCTGAATACGCCTTAGTGAATTAAAAGCATGTTTAGTATATTTTCCCATCCATTGCAATTACATTCAAAAGTATTCTGCCTGTTTTAAAATCATAACTGTTCTCTCTAAGCTTGCTGGGGGAACTGGAATTGAACTGCATTATTGATTGTATTCTTGAAACCTGTGTACTCTCCTTCCCATCTCTTCATACTGCATAGTGGGGGAGTGAGTAGTCACAGGGGAACAAGTGACCCTATTATCTTTTGATTGAAATCATATCAAGTCTATTTCTGTGTTGCATTCTTTCCCATTATTGCATTTCCTTGAATCACATAAGTATTCTCTGTTAGAGTATCCTTCATATTCATACTCCTAAGTGATTAAAGAGATTGTAGTTTTGTAATATTACCTATTGTTGATTATGTCCATATTCATAAGTGTGCTATTCAGATATTATGTTGTTCATAAAAGTGTGATATATATATATTGTTTAATTATTCAAATAAACCTTTTAATTTGCAAAACAAACCTACTACTTGGCTCAGTGAGGTCAGGGGGAGTCATATAGGAGTTCATCATCCAGATTTAAGAACTTTGACATAAAAAATATATATATATATAAATAAGGCTTGCATTGGGCATCCCAGACTAGGCATTGACTTAGTTGGAGTACTGAATTGAAGTCACTTACAGTTCTCCTTGAACCAAACATCCATTGCCTTGCAACTCACATTGGACACCCTATAACTATATGCAACAACTAATAACTTAATAATTAACTTGAACAAAACCAAAGTTATGATTATTGGCAGGCAGGCTTCGCGCAAGCCTAAACACATGTGGCGTATGGAGTGGGGTGCCTCTAGAAATTGTGACTATGTATACTTGCCAGTGAGGAATTCTCCCTCCTCTGCCTTCTATGCTAAAACCTTATGGCTAAAATACATCTGTAAATGGCAGGCAATTAAGTGTGCCATATATAAGTGCCGATGTTACTACTCTCTAGAGGGGATGCTGGAGGTATACCTCAAGTGCATTATATACAGTCTGGAGGCACCATATGCACGCCATGTGAGTTGCCTTGAGAAAGCAGAGGCTAAGATGCTATGATCCCTATTGGAATTGCCAGCTGCCACCCCTGTGGGGGCATTGAGGCTGGCACTAGGGCTGCCCTCTCTGCTATCTTTATCGGAAAGGTGCTAGGTGTGAACTAAAGGTGATGATTGTGTTGGTGGCTGACTCTAAATCATTACTGGGCTTGGCCATTAAGCATTCTAGGGTAAAGCTTAGCAGCATCGTATATAGGGGCCTGACACTTAGCATGAATAATCCCCTTGAGGATATTGGACTGGTCTTCCTCACTGTGGATGAAATTGAACCCTTTTTAAGAAAGCTGAAGGTGAAGGCTTGGTCCCTATGCAAACTTACAGAGAAGAAGAGATGTTAACAATCTGTAACCCAGGGCTCAGTCTCAGAATCACTACAGGGATGTTGAATTAAAATGAGAAATCCTCCTTTAATACGATAATATATTATTATTATTATTATTATTATTATTATTATTATTATTATTATTATTATTATTATTTTGATGGTATTTAATAAGCATGGACCTAGGTTTGAGAAGCAACAGAGCACTTTACAGATGTGTACAATGGTACAGATGCACAATGCAGTGCTTTTCAGAGGTAACAGAACAGATACATGGTGGGGTAGGGTACAGAGGGGCATGGAGGAGCGGTACAGCAGTACCGGGTGGGGGGGAGGAGAGAGGCGGGTGGCGTCTAGTAAGTCAGGTGGCACAAGTGACAATGTGATGGTCAAGGTGTTGGGGAGTAGAGACTTAGACTGAGTATATCTCATATTGAGCATCCTGCCTATAATGGAGTACGCTAGAGCTTGAAAGGGCATACCACGCGTGGACAGACTCTGCGGCATGTGCGGGTGCAGCATTGACACTGTTAGACACATCCAGATGTGATGCTCTTCACTGGAAGTAGATTACAGAAGAGCATATGGAAAGCTTTTAGATTATGGTTCGGATCAGTTTTGGTCTACAATATATAGCGGAGTCGTTAGTTGTTACAGTTGCAGCATATTAATTTGGGAAATATTTCTGAAACAGATCAATGTAAAGTCATTGTGATGATGTGATAGCATATGTGTGATCTTAATTTTGTAATGTTTTGCACGATGTTTAAATGTTGCAATTTTTTTTTTATTACTGTATGTGGTTTTACTGTATACTTGCAGGTGTATAAAGTGTAAATGGGCTAGCAAAATTAGCCACTAACAATTAATTAGACCTGCCCGCATCTTAATATTATTTGCATGTCAGAGAGAACCTTCCTTTACAACTTTTCTGGTATCCAGTATGCCCGGTATAAAACATTTTTATTTGATAAGCGATTACCCATAGAGCATTAAGGCTAATTTGACATGTATGCACCTGCTGACCTACTGCAGCATGCAGGCCTTCCTTCCACATCCACCGGCCATGTTGCTCAGAGCCCTTCATCGATCTCATCCTCTGCAGATAAAATCTCACATGCCAGTTAGACACTAAGTGGAAGACCATATATACCCTGGGTCTTTTAGGGTTAAAACTTGATCAAATTAATTGTTTCCCCACAAAGATAACATTATCATTCTCCAGAGGTCCAGAAGCTCCTTGATCCGTTTGATCAGCCTATCAAGATTATTTGTCCAGACGCTTCCTATATCTGCCTGGTTCCGGGCACCCAGGTAGGTCAACTCCTTCAAGCATCATTTGAAATCCTGTGCATCTAAGTCATGTTTGCAGCAACATTGGGTGGTAGGCAGGGCATACATCTTTGTCTGGTTAATTTTGTACCCTGATTATTTCCAAATTCTATAATGAAGTTCAGTGGAGCTCCACGTGACACTAGTAAGTTCGTTATGGCAAGGAGCATGCTGTCAGAATAAAACTACAGTGTCTTCAAAGCCCCGTTGCATGAGCCCCCTTCCACGGACGTTGAACCCCTGATCATGACTGCAAGTGGCTCCAACACCAGCACAAACAGGAGTTGAGGTAAGGGATATCCTTGACTCGTGCCCGTTTCTAGAGTGAAGAATTTTGCTTAATAATCCATTTGCCTATACTGAATCGATAGGGCTGGTGTCCGCAAGCTTTGCAAGAGCCCAGAAAGTACGTGGAAGGACTGCCCTCTCCAAGTCTTTGAACAGATATATCCATTTGATCTTCTTGGCTGATGTTACTGCATCCAGAGAGATATTCGCTAAGGAGCCTTCGATGGCCCAGCTCTATTATATCGTATGATCGAATCCTTCTCATGTTGTCACACACATTACTCCCCTCTTCCAGCCATATTGATCTCTAATAATCAGCTTATGTAGAACTCTCTCCAGTTGCTTTTGCTAGCATCTTTGCCAGATCTAGACAGTTACTATTTATCAAGCTCACTGGCCAATAGGCTTTACATACTTCTTCCTCCTTGCCTAATGGTTTCTCTCCAACACCAACATATATAACTAGGGCCGCAGCTCACCACAAACCTCAAAGTAAATTCATCGTCCCGCCCACATCTACCTCGCTGTTCCCTTTCCAAAAGAACCACATTCCAACTCCTGACTGATCAGTCCACAGCCAAATGGCTGCTCATCGTTGATCCTAGGCTGTGGCCCCCACCTAACGATTCCGATTTGTCCAACCTATAAGACATCCAACTCTTCATCTCCTTGTATAGCAAGACGGTATCTGCAGGGGCGGAACCAGGGAATTAACCTTATTTGTTAAAGGAACTGATAGGGTAAATCTGGTCATAAACCCCCTAACTCTTCATCACCTTGTAAATCAGGCAAGGTGTCTCCAGGGGAGCAACCAGTGAGTTGACTTTATTAGTTAGGTGGATGGCAGGTGTTACTCCTGTCATTAACCCAGCACAGAGTGTTGTGTAGGCCCTGGGCACGCCCTATTACTTACAGCCACCATGGTTCACACCATGTGCTACCAATTAACCTCCCCTTATCCACTTTGTACCATGCCACATGTCCACTGTAATCATGCTTACATGCCCACAGCAGCTTCCTAAGTGGTCGCCCTGAATATCGAGGCGGGAGTTGGGAGTTCTGCTCCAATTCAGCCCAGTCCAGGTAAATTTTCATGACTTTGGACTCTCTGAAATGGCGCCACCATGGCACCATGGCACAGAGTTAATAACGATCATAATATGTGTTTTCCCAACGGTGTTTCTTCCCAGCACTGAAATCACTGGATTCCATTTTATGAGTAACACAATAACATTCTGACTTAAGTGACTACCCTTTACACCAAGCTCTGTCATGGTTATATTAATATTGAAAGTGCAGCCTTGCCCTTAGATCACCAAAAAGCGATGATTCAAATTCATCATGCCCAGGGAATATACTCAAAGGCAGAAGATCTCAATAGACCCTAATTATATGAGCAATCTTTTCCCGCTGGATGCCACTCCACCACCTGGGAAGGATCCAACGTCCTCCTCAGTAATCCTGTGAACTCTTTATTTAATGTTGCAGGTTTGGATGAACAGGTTTTTATGCTTGTCTCCATCGCCAGTAGTGTAGCCTTTCCAAATGCCATCCTGTGCTTCACCACTTCCTTCAGGAAAAATGCCCAGAGCAGTTTTCCTTTCTCACTGGAAACATACAATCAGTCTTCCTTTAATGATAGTCTGGGGAAGGCTACACTTATCTGTCTGGATCTGACCTCAGCAAGGTAGGCATAGTCTATATCTGCACTGTGGGCTCACCTGGCCTCACAATTCTCAGATGCCAAAAATCCAGATTATTGTGCTTGCTCTTTATTTCCAAGATCATGTTTGCACGCAAAGATTTATAACTTCAGTCTTGCCCTCCTTATAAGCCTGGGAGCTACCAGCCATCTCGCCTTCAAGGCTTCCTGACATCCTCTCCACTTCAGCCAATCTCCCCACAAAGTTAAAGAACTTCACTGGTAAATCAGAGTGGGTGACCTTCATTGCGCTAACTACTCTCTCCACTTTGGAAGGTAGGGTTAACATGCCTGCAGTGCTCAACGTCTCCTCCACTTCTTCTAGTTGAATAGTCTCCAGGTGAAAACAATGTGATCACTTGACAGCCTCAAATGAATCAGTGGCAATCCAAGGCCTGGAGTGATACATCAGCTGCTGATCTGTTGCCAGGCATTTTAGAATGTGAACATGCAAGTAAGAGCTCTGCACCGAGGAAAAAAACCTTTGATGCCTTAGTGGTTGCCAGAGGTTCCGTTGGACAATGTGGGTATTGAGGCCCATTGCAGGAACTAGTGGAGGGAACACATGCACAGTTCTTGTAACATATCCACTAGGGCAGAGGTTCTAAATGCCATCCTTGTTGATAGTGGTGCGCAGTTTTGCAGTGGAGAAATTGAGAGGTTTCTGGGGGTGATCCCAAAAGTAACTCTCACTCCCATACTGAAGGAAATGTGGTTAACCACTGTAACATTTTGCAGGGAGTAACATAAGTTAAAGTAAATGGTCGATGATTGGAAGCAGTTTGTTTTAAATAGGTTTGTCAAATGCTGTACCACTGGTGCACTATATACATTAATAATGTTGCCTTGAAAATGGCTACCACTGGTGACATTTCTCTAAACTTCACCCTCCAGACAAGCAACCATTTTCCCCACATATTCTAAGATATAATTTTGCAAAGGTAGCGGGCGCCCCTCTCTCGAAAGAACAGACCTGATAACCTGTTCAGTGGTTATTAACCACTTGAGAGTTCGCAGCCACTGCTTTTACTCACTGTGCCTTTCACAGATGGGAAATATCCATTTGCACATCAATCTTTGTCCTGCCCAGGGGCAGTCCAGCACCGAAATGCAATGGCAATTCCAACCTGAACGAGAGTACCACCAGCAACCCCATACACGTGTTTCACCCTTGTTGGGGATCATCAGTGAGGTGAAGCTGATGCCTCTCTAAGCACAGTGAGAGGGAGACCACGTCTGGTTGCCCCCAGGAGACCTAGGGTTACCAATCCCAGGTTCCTTGAAAAATAGTTTTGCAAAGGTAGCGGGCGCCCCTCTCTCGAAAGAACAGACCTGATAACCTGTTCAGTGGTTATTAACCACTTGAGAGTTCGCAGCCACTGCTTTTACTCACTGTGCCTTTCACAGATGGGAAATATCCATTTGCACATCAGTCTTTGTCCTGCCCAGGGGCAGTCCAGCACCGAAATGCAATGGCAATTCCAACCTGAACGAGAGTACCACCAGCAACCCCATACACGTGTTTCACCCTTGTTGGGGATCATCAGTGAGGTGAAGCTGATGCCTCTCTAAGCACAGTGAGAGGGAGACCACGTCTGGTTGCCCCCAGGAGACCTAGGGTTACCAATCCCAGGTTCCTTGAAAAATAGTTTTGCAAAGGTAGCGGGCGCCCCTCTCTCGAAGGAACAGACCTGATAACCTGTTCAGTGGTTATTAACCACTTGAGAGTTCGCAGCCACTGCTTTTACTCACTGTGCCTTTCACAGATGGGAAATATCCATTTGCACATCAGTCTTTGTCCTGCCCAGGGGCAGTCCAGCACCGAAATGCAATGGCAATTCCAACCTGAACGAGAGTACCACCAGCAACCCCATACACGTGTTTCACCCTTGTTGGGGATCATCAGTGAGGTGAAGCTGATGCCTCTCTAAGCACAGTGAGAGGGAGACCACGTCTGGTTGCCCCCAGGAGACCTAGGGTTACCAATCCCAGGTTCCTTGAAAAATAGTTTTGCAAAGGTAGCGGGCGCCCCTCTCTCGAAAGAACAGACCTGATAACCTGTTCAGTGGTTATTAACCACTTGAGAGTTCGCAGCCACTGCTTTTACTCACTGTGCCTTTCACAGATGGGAAATATCCATTTGCACATCAGTCTTTGTCCTGCCCAGGGGCAGTCCAGCACCGAAATGCAATGGCAATTCCAACCTGAACGAGAGTCCCACCAGCAACCCCATACACGTGTTTCACCCTTGTTGGGGATCATCAGTGAGGTGAAGCTGATGCCTCTCTAAGCACAGTGAGAGGGAGACCACGTCTGGTTGCCCCCAGGAGACCTAGGGTTACCAATCCCAGGTTCCTTGAAAAATAGTTTTGCAAAGGTAGCGGGCGCCCCTCTCTCGAAAGAACAGACCTGATAACCTGTTCAGTGGTTATTAACCACTTGAGAGTTCGCAGCCACTGCTTTTACTCACTGTGCCTTTCACAGATGGGAAATATCCATTTGCACATCAGTCTTTGTCCTGCCCAGGGGCAGTCCAGCACCGAAATGCAATGGCAATTCCAACCTGAACGAGAGTCCCACCAGCAACCCCATACACGTGTTTCACCCTTGTTGGGGATCATCAGTGAGGTGAAGCTGATGCCTCTCTAAGCACAGTGAGAGGGAGACCACGTCTGGTTGCCCCCAGGAGACCTAGGGTTACCAATCCCAGGTTCCTTGAAAAATAGTTTTGCAAAGGTAGCGGGCGCCCCTCTCTCGAAAGAACAGACCTGATAACCTGTTCAGTGGTTATTAACCACTTGAGAGTTCGCAGCCACTGCTTTTACTCACTGTGCCTTTCACAGATGGGAAATATCCATTTGCACATCAGTCTTTGTCCTGCCCAGGGGCAGTCCAGCACCGAAATGCAATGGCAATTCCAACCTGAACGAGAGTACCACCAGCAACCCCATACACGTGTTTCACCCTTGTTGGGGATCATCAGTGAGGTGAAGCTGATGCCTCTCTAAGCACAGTGAGAGGGAGACCACGTCTGGTTGCCCCCAGGAGACCTAGGGTTACCAATCCCAGGTTCCTTGAAAAATAGTTTTGCAAAGGTAGCGGGCGCCCCTCTCTCGAAAGAACAGACCTGATAACCTGTTCAGTGGTTATTAACCACTTGAGAGTTCGCAGCCACTGCTTTTACTCACTGTGCCTTTCACAGATGGGAAATATCCATTTGCACATCAGTCTTTGTCCTGCCCAGGGGCAGTCCAGCACCGAAATGCAATGGCAATTCCAACCTGAACGAGAGTACCACCAGCAACCCCATACACGTGTTTCACCCTTGTTGGGGATCATCAGTGAGGTGAAGCTGATGCCTCTCTAAGCACAGTGAGAGGGAGACCACGTCTGGTTGCCCCCAGGAGACCTAGGGTTACCAATCCCAGGTTCCTTGAAAAATAGTTTTGCAAAGGTAGCGGGCGCCCCTCTCTCGAAAGAACAGACCTGATAACCTGTTCAGTGGTTATTAACCACTTGAGAGTTCGCAGCCACTGCTTTTACTCACTGTGCCTTTCACAGATGGGAAATATCCATTTGCACATCAGTCTTTGTCCTGCCCAGGGGCAGTCCAGCACCGAAATGCAATGGCAATTCCAACCTGAACGAGAGTACCACCAGCAACCCCATACACGTGTTTCACCCTTGTTGGGGATCATCAGTGAGGTGAAGCTGATGCCTCTCTAAGCACAGTGAGAGGGAGACCACGTCTGGTTGCCCCCAGGAGACCTAGGGTTACCAATCCCAGGTTCCTTGAAAAATAGTTTTGCAAAGGTAGCGGGCGCCCCTCTCTCGAAAGAACAGACCTGATAACCTGTTCAGTGGTTATTAACCACTTGAGAGTTCGCAGCCACTGCTTTTACTCACTGTGCCTTTCACAGATGGGAAATATCCATTTGCACATCAGTCTTTGTCCTGCCCAGGGGCAGTCCAGCACCGAAATGCAATGGCAATTCCAACCTGAACGAGAGTACCACCAGCAACCCCATACACGTGTTTCACCCTTGTTGGGGATCATCAGTGAGGTGAAGCTGATGCCTCTCTAAGCACAGTGAGAGGGAGACCACGTCTGGTTGCCCCCAGGAGACCTAGGGTTACCAATCCCAGGTTCCTTGAAAAATAGTTTTGCAAAGGTAGCGGGCGCCCCTCTCTCGAAAGAACAGACCTGATAACCTGTTCAGTGGTTATTAACCACTTGAGAGTTCGCAGCCACTGCTTTTACTCACTGTGCCTTTCACAGATGGGAAATATCCATTTGCACATCAGTCTTTGTCCTGCCCAGGGGCAGTCCAGCACCGAAATGCAATGGCAATTCCAACCTGAACGAGAGTACCACCAGCAACCCCATACACGTGTTTCACCCTTGTTGGGGATCATCAGTGAGGTGAAGCTGATGCCTCTCTAAGCACAGTGAGAGGGAGACCACGTCTGGTTGCCCCCAGGAGACCTAGGGTTACCAATCCCAGGTTCCTTGAAAAATAGTTTTGCAAAGGTAGCGGGCGCCCCTCTCTCGAAAGAACAGACCTGATAACCTGTTCAGTGGTTATTAACCACTTGAGAGTTCGCAGCCACTGCTTTTACTCACTGTGCCTTTCACAGATGGGAAATATCCATTTGCACATCAGTCTTTGTCCTGCCCAGGGGCAGTCCAGCACCGAAATGCAATGGCAATTCCAACCTGAACGAGAGTACCACCAGCAACCCCATACACGTGTTTCACCCTTGTTGGGGATCATCAGTGAGGTGAAGCTGATGCCTCTCTAAGCACAGTGAGAGGGAGACCACGTCTGGTTGCCCCCAGGAGACCTAGGGTTACCAATCCCAGGTTCCTTGAAAAATAGTTTTGCAAAGGTAGCGGGCGCCCCTCTCTCGAAAGAACAGACCTGATAACCTGTTCAGTGGTTATTAACCACTTGAGAGTTCGCAGCCACTGCTTTTACTCACTGTGCCTTTCACAGATGGGAAATATCCATTTGCACATCAGTCTTTGTCCTGCCCAGGGGCAGTCCAGCACCGAAATGCAATGGCAATTCCAACCTGAACGAGAGTACCACCAGCAACCCCATACACGTGTTTCACCCTTGTTGGGGATCATCAGTGAGGTGAAGCTGATGCCTCTCTAAGCACAGTGAGAGGGAGACCACGTCTGGTTGCCCCCAGGAGACCTAGGGTTACCAATCCCAGGTTCCTTGAAAAATAGTTTTGCAAAGGTAGCGGGCGCCCTTCTCTCGAAAGAACAGACCTGATAACCTGTTCAGTGGTTATTAACCACTTGAG
The DNA here is from genome assembly GCF_040938575.1 of Ambystoma mexicanum. Lineage (NCBI taxonomy): Eukaryota > Metazoa > Chordata > Amphibia > Caudata > Ambystomatidae > Ambystoma > Ambystoma mexicanum. The sequence goes on from NC_090926.1 coordinate 1,183,580,381, forward strand.
AGTTCGCAGCCACTGCTTTTACTCACTGTGCCTTTCACAGATGGGAAATATCCATTTGCACATCAGTCTTTGTCCTGCCCAGGGGCAGTCCAGCACCGAAATGCAATGGCAATTCCAACCTGAACGAGAGTACCACCAGCAACCCCATACACGTGTTTCACCCTTGTTGGGGATCATCAGTGAGGTGAAGCTGATGCCTCTCTAAGCACAGTGAGAGGGAGACCACGTCTGGTTGCCCCCAGGAGACCTAGGGTTACCAATCCCAGGTTCCTTGAAAAATAGTTTTGCAAAGGTAGCGGGCGCCCCTCTCTCGAAAGAACAGACCTGATAACCTGTTCAGTGGTTATTAACCACTTGAGAGTTCGCAGCCACTGACAAAGACTGATATGCAAATGGATATTTCCCATCTGTGAAAGGCACAGTGAGTAAAAGCAGTGGCTGCGAACTCTCAAGTGGTTAATAACCACTGAACAGGTTATCATGTCTGTGAACAAGGGTGAAACACGTGTATGGGGTTGCTGGTGGTACTCTCGTTCAGATTGGAATTGCCATTGTATTTCGGTGCTGGACTGCCCCTGGGCAGGACAAAGACTGATATGCAAATGGATATTTCCCATCTGTGAAAGGCACAGTGAGTAAAAGCAGTGGCTGCGAACTCTCAAGTGGTTAATAACCACTGAACAGGTTATCATGTCTGTTCTTGCGAGAGAGGGGCGCCCGCTACCTTTGTGATACTATTTGTTAAGGAACCTGGGATTGGTAACCCTAGGTCTCCTGGGGGCAACCAGACGTGGTCTCCCTCTCACTGTGCTTAGAGAGGCATCAGCTTCACCTCACTGATGATCCCCAACAAGGGTGAAACACGTGTATGGGGTTGCTGGTGGTACTCTCGTTCAGATTGGAATTGCCATTGTATTTCGGTGCTGGACTGCCCCTGGGCAGGACAAAGACTGATATGCAAATGGATATTTCCCATCTGTGAAAGGCACAGTGAGTAAAAGCAGTGGCTGCGAACTCTCAAGTGGTTAATAACCACTGAACAGGTTATCATGTCTGTTCTTTTGCGAGAGAGGGGCGCCCGCTACCTTTGTGATACTATTTGTTAAGGAACCTGGGATTGGTAACCCTAGGTCTCCTGGGGGCAACCAGACGTGGTCTCCCTCTCACTGTGCTTAGAGAGGCATCAGCTTCACCTCACTGATGATCCCCAACAAGGGTGAAACACGTGTATGGGGTTGCTGGTGGTACTCTCGTTCAGATTGGAATTGCCATTGTATTTCGGTGCTGGACTGCCCCTGGGCAGGACAAAGACTGATATGCAAATGGATATTTCCCATCTGTGAAAGGCACAGTGAGTAAAAGCAGTGGCTGCGAACTCTCAAGTGGTTAATAACCACTGAACAGGTTATCATGTCTGTTCTTGCGAGAGAGGGGCGCCCGCTACCTTTGTGATACTATTTGTTAAGGAACCTGGGATTGGTAACCCTAGGTCTCCTGGGGGCAACCAGACGTGGTCTCCCTCTCACTGTGCTTAGAGAGGCATCAGCTTCACCTCACTGATGATCCCCAACAAGGGTGAAACACGTGTATGGGGTTGCTGGTGGTACTCTCGTTCAGATTGGAATTGCCATTGTATTTCGGTGCTGGACTGCCCCTGGGCAGGACAAAGACTGATATGCAAATGGATATTTCCCATCTGTGAAAGGCACAGTGAGTAAAAGCAGTGGCTGCGAACTCTCAAGTGGTTAATAACCACTGAACAGGTTATCATGTCTGTTCTTGCGAGAGAGGGGCGCCCGCTACCTTTGTGATACTATTTGTTAAGGAACCTGGGATTGGTAACCCTAGGTCTCCTGGGGGCAACCAGACGTGGTCTCCCTCTCACTGTGCTTAGAGAGGCATCAGCTTCACCTCACTGATGATCCCCAACAAGGGTGAAACACGTGTATGGGGTTGCTGGTGGTACTCTCGTTCAGATTGGAATTGCCATTGTATTTCGGTGCTGGACTGCCCCTGGGCAGGACAAAGACTGATATGCAAATGGATATTTCCCATCTGTGAAAGGCACAGTGAGTAAAAGCAGTGGCTGCGAACTCTCAAGTGGTTAATAACCACTGAACAGGTTATCATGTCTGTTCTTGCGAGAGAGGGGCGCCCGCTACCTTTGTGATACTATTTGTTAAGGAACCTGGGATTGGTAACCCTAGGTCTCCTGGGGGCAACCAGACGTGGTCTCCCTCTCACTGTGCTTAGAGAGGCATCAGCTTCACCTCACTGATGATCCCCAACAAGGGTGAAACACGTGTATGGGGTTGCTGGTGGTACTCTCGTTCAGATTGGAATTGCCATTGTATTTCGGTGCTGGACTGCCCCTGGGCAGGACAAAGACTGATATGCAAATGGATATTTCCCATCTGTGAAAGGCACAGTGAGTAAAAGCAGTGGCTGCGAACTCTCAAGTGGTTAATAACCACTGAACAGGTTATCATGTCTGTTCTTGCGAGAGAGGGGCGCCCGCTACCTTTGTGATACTATTTGTTAAGGAACCTGGGATTGGTAACCCTAGGTCTCCTGGGGGCAACCAGACGTGGTCTCCCTCTCACTGTGCTTAGAGAGGCATCAGCTTCACCTCACTGATGATCCCCAACAAGGGTGAAACACGTGTATGGGGTTGCTGGTGGTACTCTCGTTCAGATTGGAATTGCCATTGTATTTCGGTGCTGGACTGCCCCTGGGCAGGACAAAGACTGATATGCAAATGGATATTTCCCATCTGTGAAAGGCACAGTGAGTAAAAGCAGTGGCTGCGAACTCTCAAGTGGTTAATAACCACTGAACAGGTTATCATGTCTGTTCTTGCGAGAGAGGGGCGCCCGCTACCTTTGTGATACTATTTGTTAAGGAACCTGGGATTGGTAACCCTAGGTCTCCTGGGGGCAACCAGACGTGGTCTCCCTCTCACTGTGCTTAGAGAGGCATCAGCTTCACCTCACTGATGATCCCCAACAAGGGTGAAACACGTGTATGGGGTTGCTGGTGGTACTCTCGTTCAGATTGGAATTGCCATTGTATTTCGGTGCTGGACTGCCCCTGGGCAGGACAAAGACTGATATGCAAATGGATATTTCCCATCTGTGAAAGGCACAGTGAGTAAAAGCAGTGGCTGCGAACTCTCAAGTGGTTAATAACCACTGAACAGGTTATCATGTCTGTTCTTGCGAGAGAGGGGCGCCCGCTACCTTTGTGATACTATTCTAAGATATAAGTCTACCCCTCCTAGAATATTTGGGGGAAGGCTTTTAGGGGTTAGGAAAAAAAGTCTCCTACCTGGCGACATTTTCACAGGGACATTATCACATGGAACCCATTGCACATATGGTTTGTTGTCAGTCTGTTAGTTTGAGCCTTTGGTTGTGTGTTTGCATCTATATGTGTGTATTTGTTTCATGCAAATACATGCATTATCCTCAATGCCGTCTGGGGCCTGGAGCCTCAATATCGCCAACTTTCTCTTCGTAAATATCTTCCTTCTCAAGCTCTTCGTTCATCCGTCTCCAACTCCCTCAGGGGCAGTCGCTTCTCCAAGCAACGGGTTGGGGGTAGATCCCTTTCCTCGGCTAGGGCCTCCCTCTGGAACAGCCTACCTGTCTCTCTGAAACTTCAGGAGAACCATCTCTGGTTCCGGAAACACTTCAAGACCTTCCGCTTTGCTTCTGCTTTCTCTCTTCCTCTCCCTTGCTGAACTCCTGGACGAAACTGAAACTGCACTGGTTACCTGGCTACCCTCTGATCTCCAGCCCGGGTCCCCTCCCCGCCAGTTGCACACCTGCACTGCCCCCCTGGCAACCCTTGCACTTGGGGTCTGTTTTCTGTATCCCTACAGTCCCCCTACCAGGACTTGGACACTTGATGTCTGCACTTACCCTATGCATTTGCCACCAGCTGGCTGAACTGTTTTTTATTGTTTTCTGTTTGATCCCCTGTCCTGCACTGTCCCCTCACACTTTTCCTCTCCCTCCTCCCTGCACTTGCGCAATCTCATTGTCACCTGGCCTTGTAAGATCATTGTCTCTGACTTCCCTTTGTTCCCCCTCTCTATCCTCGTTGCGCCTTAAAACACTTGTTTATAGGCATGGTATATATCCCATATCATATCATGATCGGTGTGTCGTTTAGCGGTTGCTTTCAATCAAATCTGTTCTGTGATGAGTATGGGCGTGTGGTATTGCTCTCACAAGCAATCATCTTTCACTTTTGCCCTGCTGCACTATAAGAATTTGATGTCAAATCGTTGCATCTGTGATGATGATGTATGAGGATCCCACGGTGGGCCATTGGAGATTTGATTGCTATCATTGAGACGTCTCCAGGGGTCTTGTATGAAAGATCATAAATAAAAGTAGAAGGTTACTGCAGAAGTAGCTCTCAATCTTTTCAACTGCAACATCCCAATCTGACCCAGAAAGCGAGGATAGCAAGTCAGAGCACCAGCAGCCAACGGTGTCTGCAACCTGTGGTTGGTCAAGAAACTATGGGAAATTGTTCCCGAATGGTAATCCACCAATAGAGCAGCCGCTGCGACTCCTGGAACCACATCAAATGTTTGGCTGGTAACTTTGCTGCCACCGGGGAAAGCACCGGCAAGATGCCTGCATGCGATCGGGGACAGACAAAGAAGATCTAGGAACGGGGTTCTGTAGTTTAGCATTGGCCATTTCTTGATAATTGGCACAAGCCATGAACTGCCGCACCAGCCAAACAGCAAAACAAACCATCTGCTACATTGGAACTTGCATCATAAGCACAGTCAGTAATAACAGTTCTTCGGGGCAATCGTTGCCGTATTGTTCTGTCCGAATTTGCACTTGCAACAGTGCAATATTTCCGTAATACGGCCTATGCAGAAATTAGAGGATTTTTTGCATTCATGGGACCTCATTAGAAGTTTGGTGGTGCAGTAAAGAAGTGGTGACATAAAAGGATAACTGCTGTTTCTACAGCACAGCCCATCTCAGAGTTTGATGTTGAAGTGGTGGATTTACTGCCAGCATCAAGTTGGAAGTAAATGCTCCATGTTAATAGCAAACATTTGTACAATTGCCGCCTGCGGTAATTCCACCAAAATCCCCAAGGAGTCCTATGTATGTCAAAAATGTGGATTAACAGAGTCCTGTTCCACCATTCGGGATCCTGTAGTAAACCCTCACCCTCAGGACCGCGTGCCAGAATCAGTAAACAAATGTGTCAGTAATTTGGTGGATTCAGGGTTGAATTACCGCCAAACTCATACTGAGGCCCAAATGTGTTTTGGAAGAATGTATACTGGTCCAATTTTGTTTACTACATATTTTTCACATTTTATTTTTCCGCAAATAGGTAGGTGGTGCTTCCGGGGTTAGGCATTTGGAAAGGGGGCGGGGAGAAGACACTTTCCCCGTTTTTGTTGGTACAGAAATCCATAAAATAATGGAATTCGATCATTTTAATTCAAGCATATCATATCCGAATATTCCAACTCTAAGGGCCTGATTCATGGATCTTTCAGCCCGGTGCAAAGTGACGTTGCACTTCAAAAATACAGGGTGTTTGTTGGCAGTGCAAAGTCACTTTGCACCGCGTTAAAGGTTCCGTGAATCGGGGCCTGAATGTCGCGTGAGCCGGCTTTTAGAACTCAGCGAATGCCTGTTTGTTCATGTCTCCCATTCTTTGAAACAAGTTGTTTTGCTGGAGTGTTCATTTTGTTGACAATTGCCCATAATGATCTGGAAAAGGACGGAAAACGCAGAATCTTGTCTACGCAGGCATTTAAGTTATGTTTTACTATTGTAGCTGTTTCCAAAGTTACTGTCTTGATTTTCATTACTGGTACCATTTGGGTCAATTCACATTTACCTTTAACAGTTCGATTCCTGGCCGGGGGCAATGTATTCTGTAATTTGTTTAGTGGTTTCCATGGTACACATGTTCCATGTTTTTTAAGTGAGTCAAAAAGTTAGCCATGTTGTGCCTCTCAAGGAAGATGCATTGACAAATTGAATCCCTTAGCATTTTACTGCTGACTGTATGCGGAAAGTACCCTTATTAGCTTTCACTCATGCTGTATGTGGCTCAATGACCCACGTGGTACCATTAGTTTTGGCTCATAGGTGGTGCTTTTGCACAGCCATTGGGTTTTGCTCGAAGGCAGGGCTTAAGCAAACCATGTTGGTTTACAGGTGGCACTATAGCAATACTTTTCCTTATGACCCAGGTGGCACTTTAGCACAGTTATAACTTTTGGGTAAAATGCAGATGCTCTTTAATGTTGCAATTCGGTTTAGCTGATGAACAGTCGTTTAGTGGCACCATTAGGTCAGGCTCGTAGAGAACAGAGGGTGCAAGCGTATTGTTATAGCTATGTCGGATATGACATGAAAAGGACTGTGCACACTGAAAGGCTCCTGCCAGGGAGGTGGGTGTGCAGGGACAACCCACACTTGTTTCATGCTGACACTCCTTTGGGCATGCAGGCTGTCCCTTTCGTCTCTCTGCCTGGGGACTGAAAGAGTTCCCATTGAGGGAATCAAAACGGTTGGCATTTGCAATACTTGTTATGGTAACAGGAGTTTTTGCTGCAGTCAAATTCATCGAAGGAGAATACATGGCATGTTATTTGATCGGATTTTTCCCGAAATATACGGGTATAGGTGAATAAATAATGTAGGGGGGTTGAGGGGTGGGGAGCTGCGGGGATCACCCCCTGCATATAAATGCGGCAAAATCGAACATTAAAAAAAAAATAATCGATTAATTTTATACGATAAAATCACAATCACTTGTTACTAACAGAAAAGAATCACTCTATTTTATTCTTTGCGTTGCTCATAGTTTTCCATTTCTGCAAAATTCGCCAGCTTTCCAACATGAGTAGCCGGTTATAATGAGGCATCAACAAGTACTTACCTCTAACCCGCGCCAGCTGTTTCTCGGGGCGCTGAAATATCTGTGACGGGGAAATTATGTGGCTTGCCGGCGTTCATCTTTATTCGCTGGGAGAAGTCGAGGAGTGACATTTGCATGTTCCTGACCTTTTCGGAGCTTCCATCATAGTTAATGATCAGGAGCGTGAGATGCTGATGAAATATTGCCTTCGCACAGAGCGCGTGCAACGCACCCCGTTCCTCTTCCGAGAATTTGGGAGGGTTATCTCGCCCCTTTATTTAGTGCCAGTGAAAGGTAATCTGCCTGTGCCACTTAACAGTGGCTCGCCCAGACTCCTTTGACTGTGGTGGGCCAAGTGGGGCACTGACTTATGCAGCGGTGGAGAACGGGTGCACGCGCGCTGCGCACACAGACGCGCACACACACACACACATCTGAATAGCATGCATGTAATATTTGTCTCACTAGTCATATCTACTTTAATTACTAACATTAGTGCCTTACATTCCTGTGTTTAAACTTTTAATGATCATAGTTTAAGACAATGGGGTGGCACCTGGGGTCGCCAGTCAGATTCCATGGGTAGCACGTGCCACCCCAGGCCACTACCTGGTCATGCCTATGCCTCTTAATTGCAAATAAGCACATGACATGTTAAAATGATGAATTAGAAAGCGCAGAGAGCCAGTTCGTAGTGGTCGTGCACTGGCTCCATTCCACGACCTGCAGGTTATTTCGGAAGGTGAAGGGGGCGGGTTGTGAGACGTGGCATCTCGGCAGAAGAGGTCAGTCACAGATGGTTCATTTTTTAATTGGAGGTGTGTAATGGTTCCCAGACACATGCAGGAGTGAGTAGCGTAATGAGGGAGCAGAGTGGAACTCATAGGCGGTACCTCTCAGTGAACATGTTTTTAAAAATGGGTCAAAATGGTGCATTTTATGGCACACTTCTGTTGAAAATTTGGGTCAAAAGCCACAGTTTCCAATCCTGGTTTGTAGGGTAACTCATGCCAATATCCTAGGAGGCCGTTCTGAACCCCGTGCACGTACACCAGGGCTATACAGTCATTCCTAGTTTTTCAGGCCTACTTTGTTTTCCGCAGGGAGGCCATGATCCATGACAAATTTTGTACATATATGTGCGCTTCCACAAATAGGCTGAGAATAACACTGCGCGCCTTCTTTGAAAAGAAAGCTCAGCGAAAGAAATGTTAGCTGGTGTAGTTGTCAGCAATCTCCACAAACAGCACTATCCCCCCAGGTGCTTATTAATGCAGCTAAAGGTCGTCCATGTAAGCGCCTATTACGGATTTATTGTTTTTGAAGGTTTTTTTGTTTCAAAATATTAAGCATTAAACCTTTGGTCTTAGTTAAAGCATATGCCATTTCACCAAAACAGCACAAGCGTACAGCGTACAGCACGATATTTTTCAAATAACAAACATTCACAAAGGTTCCTGAGATGCTGATTATTTAATATTTGCACACATAAGAGCTGCTAATTTTGTATTATTTTGCACACATGAACATTCACGCAGGTTCCTGAGCTGCTGATTATTTCATATTTGCACACATACGAGATACTAATTTTGTATTATTTTGCACACATGAACATTCACGCAGGTTCCTGAGCTGCTGATTATTTCATATTTGCACACATAAGAGCTACTAATTTTGTAAGAGATACTAATTTTGTATTATTTTACACACATGAACATTCACGCAGGTTCCCGAGCTGCTGATTATTTCATATTTGCAAACATAAGAGCTACTAATTTTGTAAGAGATACTAATTTTGCACACATGAACATTCACGCAGGTTCCTGAGCTGCTGATTATTTCATATTTGCACACATAAGAGCTACTAATTTTGTATTATTTTGCACACATGAACATTCACGCAGGTTCCTGAGCTGCTGATTACTTCATATTTGCACACATACGAGATACTAATTTTGTATTATTTTGCACACATGAACATTCACGCAGGTTCCTGAGCTGCTGATTATTTCATATTTGCACACATACGAGATACTAATTTTGTATTATTTTGCACACATGAACATTCACGCAGGTTCCTGAGCTGCTGATTATTTCATATTTGCACACATAAGAGCTACTAATTTTGTAAGAGATACTAATTTTGTATTATTTTGCACACATGAACATTCACGCAGGTTCCCGAGCTGCTGATTATTTCATATTTGAAAACATAAGAGCTACTAATTTTGTAAGAGATACTAATTTTGTATTATTTTGCACACATGAACATTCACGCAGGTTCCTGAGCTGCTGATTATTTCATATTTGCACACATAAGAGCTACTAATTTTGTATTATTTTGCACACATGAACATTCACGCAGGTTCCTGAGCTGCTGATTATTTCATATTTGCACACATACGAGATACTAATTTTGTATTATTTTGCACACATGAACATTCACGCAAGTTCCTGAGCTGCTGATTATTTCATATTTGCACACATAAGAGCTACTAATTTTGTAAGAGATACTAATTTTGTATTATTTTGCACACATGAACATTCACGCAGGTTCCTGAGCTGCTGATTATTTCATATTTGCACACATAGGAGCTACTAATTTTGTATTATTTTGCACACATGAACATTCACACATGAGCTGCTGATTATACATTATTTTGCACACTTAAATATTCACACGGGTACCTGATCTGCATAGACTTCAATGTCAGACCAGTGCTGAGACTTGATGGTCAACCAGGAAAACAGAGTTAATGGAAAACAAGACTGTGTATGCCAGAAGCTTTCACCAACAGACTTTGTTGCAGGGGACACAGAAGAGGCCAGCAAGGTGGTGCCGGAAGAGACCAACAGGATGGTGGCCCCCTGTGCCAGCAGAGACCAGCAAGGTGATGCCCGCTGTGCCAGAAGAGGCCAGCACCATATTGGCCACCTGTGCTAGAAGAGACCAGCAAGGTCTGGGTTTGTACTGCTGGATATGACAGCTGCCTTTGACACTATAGATCATACTCTGTTCCTGCATAGGTTGTCGGCGGCTGGTCTTTCCGGAATGGTGTTGGAGTGCTTTCAGTCCTTGATGGCCAATCATCTCAAGTTGTATCACTGCGGCCATTTATGACATATTCCCAGGCTTTGCTATGTGGAGTTCCTCAGGGGTCTGCACTCTCACCCATTCGTTTGTATACATATGTGCAGCTCATCTCGTTCAGTCCTATGGGCTGCATTGCCATATGTATGCTGATGATACCCAGATCATAGTCCCACTTACTCTGGAGAAGAATTGGTCTGGAACGGCCAATCGTAGGACCTGGCTTAAGGCGGTGAGGGACTGGATGGGCCTACATTGGCTTAAACTGAATGGTGGAAAGACAGAGGTTCTAGTTGTCGGACCACCCTCAATAATTCATTCCTGGACACCTGACTATTGGCCGCCTTCTCGGGGTTTCTTTCTTCAAACTGTACCTATGTCAAAGAATGTGAGTTTCAGGGTACGAGCCCCCCTCTCTATGGAGGCACAGGTGAGTGCAGTTTGCCAAACAGGCCATTTTAAGCTCGGAGTCCTGCTCAAGGTGCCTCAGTTTTTGGCGGTTGCACTGCAGGCCCCAGTGGTGGCCTCTTTGATTTTTGCTTCATTGGATTAGTGCAATTCCTTGCATCTGGCTCAGCCATCTTACCTGCTGGATAGGATGCAGATACTGAAGAAGACAGCAGTTCGAGCAGTGCTTGGCCTTTCCTGTCGTGATCATGTATCGTCAGGTAGGCGCTGCTTGCATTGGCTTCTGGTGGCTCAGCGAGTGGAGTTTAAGGCACTTTGCCTAGTCCACCGTGCTTTTAATGGCCTAGTGCCTAGATATTTGCTGCATAAATTCTGTTGCTATGTTCCATCACACCCATTCCGTTCCTCTACGTATTTTCCAGGTTCTAGTGCCAATAATGCACTGCGCTAGGCTGGTGGCAGAGCGTTCTACTTCGCTACTGCCAGTTTATGGAATATGCTGCCTTTGGAGCTCGAAAGTATATCTGAACACTTGAGTTTTTGTCGTCATATGAAAACCTTTTAATTCCAGTAACTGTGACTTTTCTTTTTTTTTCTCACGGGATCCCTCTGAGCGCAATGATGCCTTCTGGTGTACGAGGGCTATATAAGACTGCCTACCATAACATAACATGACAATGTGGTGCCTCCCTTGTCAGAAGAGATCAGCACGATAGTGGCCCTATGTGCCAGAAGAGACCAGAAAGCTTGTGGCCCCCTGTGCCAGAAGAGACCAGCAAGATGGTGGCCCACTGTGCCAGAAGAGACCAGCAAGGTGGTGCCCCCTGTGTCAGAAGAGACCTGCACAATGGTGAACCCTGTGCAGATGAGACCAGCACAATGGTGCCCCCCTGTGTCAGAAGATACCAGAAGGCTGTTGTCCCCCCCCTGTCAGAAGAGCAGAAGGCAGAAGAGACCAGAAAGCTGGTGGCCCCCTGTCCCAGAAGTGGCAGAAGAGACCAGCAAGATGGTGGTCCCCTGTGCCAGAAGAGACCAGCAAGATGGTGGCCCACTGTGCCAGAAGAGACCAGCAAGGTGGTGCCCCCTGTGCCAGAAGATACCTGCACAATGGTGAACCCTGTACAGAAGAGACCAGCACAATGGTGCCCCCCTGTGTCAGAAGATATCAGAAGGCTGTTGTCCCCCCTCTGTCAGAAGAGCAGAAGGCAGAAGAGACCAGAAAGCTGGTGGCCCCCTGTGCCAGAAGTGGCAGAAGAGACCAGCAAGATGGTGGCCCCCTGTGCCAGAAGAGACCAGGAAGATGGTGGCCCACTGTGCCAGAAGAGACCAGCAAGGAGGTGCCCCATGTGCCAGAAGAGACCTGCACAATGGTGAACCCTGTGCAGAAGAGACCAGCACAATGGTGCCCCTCTGTGTCAGAAGATACCAGAAGGCTGTTGTCCACCCCTCTGTCAGACGAGCAGTAGGCAGAAGAGACCAGAAAGCTTGTGGCCCCCTGTGCCAGAAGTGGCAGAAGAGACCAACAAGATGGTGGCCCCCTGTGCCAGAAGAGACCAGCAAGATGGTGGCTCACTGTGCCAGAAGAGACCAGCAAGGTGGTGCCCCCTGTGCCAGAAGAGACCTGCACAATGGTGAACCCTGTGCAGAAGAGACCAGCACAATGGTGCCCCCTGTGTCAGAAGATACCAGAAGGCTGTTGTCCCCCCCTCTGTCAGAAGAGCAGAAGGCAGAAGAGACCAGAAAGCTTGTGGCCCCCTGTGCCAGAAGTGGCAGAAGAGACCAGCAAGATGGTGGCCCCCTGTGCCAGAAGAGACCAGCAAGATGGTGGCCTACTGTGCCAGAAGAGACCAGCAAGGTGGTGCCCCCTGTGCCAGAAGAGACCTGCACAATGGTGAACCCTGTGCAGAAGAGACCAGCACAATGGTGTCCCCCTGTGTCAGAAGATACTAGAAGGCTGTTGTCCCCCCCTCTGTCAGAAGAGCAGAAGGCAGAAGAGACCAGCAATCTGGTGGTCCCCTGTGCCAGAAGTGGCAGAAGAGACCAGCAAGATGGTGGCCCCCTGTGCCAGAAGAGATCAGAAATATGGTGGCCCCCTTCTACCAGAACTGGCAGAAGAGACCAGCAAGATTGTGGTCGCCTGTGCCAGAAGCGGGCTTCTGCAGCAGTGACATGGAACGTGCAAGAAGAAGGGAACATGGTGGTTGTATAAGCATGATATGGGAGCCAGGGAGGAAGGAGTTGGAGAGGGAGGATGAACAGCAGTGCAGCCTGCAGAATAAAGAGAGGGAAAACATATATCAGCTCGGCAAGATGGCACCGGATGCCAGGAGCTGAGAGGTGGTCTATGGGGGCTGAAGTCACACACTAGCTAGCAGTCCTGCGCCTGCAGCTGGAGAGTTTTCAGCTTGGTGGTAAGAGTCCTCGGAGGGTAGGCCATTCATCACATGGAGGTGTCCAGCTGCCATGTGCTGGATTGCTTGCACTGTTGATTTTAAATGCCTTTTTTTCTCAGCTCCATTATTAGCTTGGCTCACGTCCCATGCATTTCTGTGCAATAAGTCTTCCGCAACAAATGGAGCTAAAATAACTCTTTCTCTGCCATCACATGCTCTTCATGATGTATAAGGCAGGAGATGGTTTCTAATTGGTTTTGGAATTCATTATTTGTGTTATATAGCCAAGAGACCTATTGCATCTGCAAACAAGACTGCCTATCACATATGTGCACATCTTGTCTACATGTGATGTCTCTCTCATCTGGACCAGCTAAGCGGGGATTATATCTGTAAGGCAGAGATCATGGATTTTGAAATGTATGCTCTGTAGAAGTCATTCTCAAGCAGGACACATCATCTTTCTTTTTTTTCTTATTGTCCCTTTGTTTAAGTGTGTAGTATTTTGTGGGGATAAATATGGACTCTTGATATTGAGGTAATTCATGATATAATAGTTTGGTGAACAAATAAATCCGGAAAACATAATTGAAGGTTCATTTTGAATATGTTAGTATACATTTCTGAATGTAGAAGTGTCTAGAGTTCTCTTAATTGAGGCACTCTTGAGGGTCCCTTCTTATCAAAGTATAAAGCATGACTGAGTTGGACTGCCATCTGGCAAGGGCATGAAAGCCCCATTTTTAATTTGTATTAAAAAGTAAAATGATGTAGATAATTCCATCGCTGAAAGGGTGATCTGCTAATCAGATTCCTCGTTCAGAAGCTCCGTGCCATAAGCATAGTGTGTATCTGTGTTCTGCTGCATCAGAATCCTAAACTGCAGCGCCTGCTCTACCGGTGGCACGGAGGAGGTTCAGAGGTCACAGCTGCCCACTTGATAGCTGCAGTGACAGCCAAGTCTCTGCAGCGAAGGGGCAGCATTTAAGATATGCTCCCTGTACCAAAACTATGATGGCCTAAGATGGTGGCAGGTTAAACTCTAAAATAAAGCTGTGATTCAGATATTGCACAGTGCATGGCACTACGTATAATCATTGCAGCTATACTCAAATTGATATGACACATGTATCATCCCTGTGGGTCTGGTTCAGCTGTGGACGATATGTGTTCCAATCAAGGTCACCTCTGCCCACTGGCAGGACTGTAGCCATGGGAATGGCCTCTCTTTTATCCTTGGTAAGGGCAGGTAAAACCCTTTCACAAGTACAACCACTCCACAGGAGGCTGGAATGGGAACAAGAATCAAAAGGCACACCCATTTACAGTGGTCTAGGCCTCACACCAGGGTGCTGCATTTAAAAAGGCCTTTGATTCTATTGAGAAAAGACGTGGTTAGTGTTAGTGTAGAAAGAGACGATTTTGTACAAGTTTGGGAAATTTGTGCCATTTTGTTGCCCTCTGCCTCTCTTTCTGTTTCATGTCCCCTGCACTCCCTATAGCACAACACACTTTATGTCAGAAGGGCAAAGCCCACTCATTTCAAGAGCAGGGATTGGACTCCTAAAAACAGACTAGCTTTAATCCAATCACCTGTGGACTATACCATTAAAAGAAGGGGTCTCACACCACTTCTTTGAATCGTCCTTTGGACTTTAACCCGTGAAGATTTCAATTGGACCCTGCTGGGAGAGCACTCCTTTTCAGAGTACTGCAGTTGTGAGGTGAAGGCAGGTGTTCCAAGGCAGAGGCCAGCTCTGTCCCCTAACCATCCCCAGGGACGATTGGTGGTGAATCGTCTGCTGACAAACAAGAAGTGCTTCTCTGCCTTGTATCCGAGGACTCTGATGGAGGACCACTGCAGCTGTCCGCCAGCCTCCCCCGTGTTTGGGAGCACGAGAAAATGGCTTTTACTTACCCGTGAGCCCCCAGACCCCGTGAACAGCACCCTGAGAACCAAGACAGCCGGGATCTGAGAGTTTCTCACCATTGAACTGCTTGGAGCTGTGTTTTCCAAACTGTTCGAGACATTTGAACCACCAAGACCCTTTGCTGTTGCCTTTTGCACTCTCCTGATCTTTGCACAAACGCCAAGAGGACTGATTTGGCACTACCGGACCAACAACAATTACAAACTAATACTATTGACCTCTAACAGCCCCTTGGTCTATCTTTGAGCCCTAGTGACTGTATAGGCCATTGTAATCTCTTTGTGAAAGCACAAGACATATCCTTATGCACATTGTGGTCTTTTAGCTGCCTTTCACCCCTGTTCCATTGGCCAGCCTTCTGCATTTTTTCTATCTTTGCATATTCTCTGTTCTTTGTAAAATGGTGGATTTTATACAGTGTTTTCTAGTTAATTATTATTGTGCATGATGTGTTTGAATAATGAATATATTTGTATAGAAACTTGATTGGGCATACCTTTATTTTGGACTGTGATACTTTGCTGTTTGGGTCGATACTGACCCACATTCACACACCTCTTGAGAGTATAGCCTTATCCAGGCCCATGTTACCACCAAAGGCAAAGGAGGCATATCTCTTAACTGTGCCTGGTTTACTATTATGATTGTGTTGACTCTCGGCCTCTAGAAGTATGGGGGCTCGGTGGGCGCTTTAGCCTCTCCTCACCCTTGTACTCCTGCAGGTCAAAAGTCAATTCGTCACAATGACACTCTTCCATTGCCCCTGTATAGATGAGCCCTTACAATGTTGAAATAACTTTGTCCGTGTACTGTCCGTCCAGTGTACCTACAGAACCACTTAGGGAGATAAGTACCACTTGAAGCATCATTTCAATGAGATCACAAAATGGGACAGATTAGTTTAAACATACCATTGATCAGTCTGCGTCTGCACATCTGTCCCATTTTGAATTGGATCCCCTGTATTTTATTGTATTGTAATGTATTTGGTCACTTATATAGCGATCTTTCACCACTTGTGTGGGCTCAATGGGCTTTTTCCTTGGTTGAACGCCCTTGGTGACCGTAGTCGATGTGGTTGGAAATTCTAGGGAGTTTAGCATAGGCGATGCATGTGTGCATGTTTGCCGTTCTAGGACATGGGTGGCTGGCAAGGCTCGATTTAGCAGCCCAAGAGAGGTCAGACACACGGGTGGGTGCTGTTGAGGGCTAGAGATAGATTGCTATTGTTGAGAGAGTCTATGCGAGGCCAGCTATACTGGGTTCCTTTCGGGCGGTGGTCGCTGTATGCTCGTGGCAGAGGTGTTGAGGTATGCCTGATGTTTCATTCTGGATGGCACCAAGTGGGAAATCTGCTCCGTGTGGGGTACCTCCATATCTCCACCAGCATCACATTTTGATTTGAGCAGAGAGACTGGGTCCATAGGGATTCTGCACCCTGTTTTGCATCCCAAAAGAACAGGCTGTGTCCATGGGAATCCTGCGTAATGTTGGGCACCATATTTAAAGATGGCTGCAGCCATTCCTGACAATGTATGTGCATGTATGCCCACACGCCAGTTATCTGAGTGCAATTTTCTACATGCAGTGGATGACGGCACAGATACCCGTGGACTGCCAAGATTTCCGATGCCATTATACACTTGCAGAAAAAGATTACATTCAGGACAACAAGAACACGGACCTGGATGCGATTCGGTTCCAATCCATCACATTGTATAGGCTCATTGAAAGTAGCCTGTCGGACTTATTGCATAGTACTCCATAAGCACATGTGCTGGTCATCTACAATGGGTGGTGGGACTTTCCAAATGCAGATATTTAGCTGCCATTACTTCCGCGTCATTACATCTCCATAAAGGGAACAACATCATTTCTTTTTACCTTTCGCATATTCTCAGATTGGTGTTCATATAGACAAAAACTCCAGCCCTAGCATATTTTGAGAAAGTGGTGGATAGTGGAAGTAAAAAAATATTGTTCCCTGAAAAATGTTCTTTCCTTTCAATATAATGACTGGATAAGACAATATTATGAGGGCAGAAACCATGCCCAGCCTGTTGTAGACAGATCCACCAGCTTGCTCTGGCCACTACTAGCAATAGCAGACTGATAGGGTCTGTCTGCCATGACTCTACTAAATGTACTACATCCTGAACTGTGAATGGGTACATATATGCTGTCCCCACACACATGAACATGGCAGTGTAGGATTGGTCCGGGGTCAGGCATCTGAGGAGGTTATGCTATAAAATGAGTTCTTCAGGGAATCCCATTTTACCACACAAGTTTTACTTTTCCCTCTCCCGGGTCTTGACCCACAGCATAGTATTACTTTTCTAAGTTGATTTGTGGCAGTGCATGTGACCAAGGACCTGTTACACGCCCCGATAGGGCAGCCGCCATTTGTCAAAGGTCATTACAAAGTGGAAAAGCAAGGCTGTGCATTGACATAGCCTAGAGTAAGGCAACATCTGCTTTTACTTAAAACATCCCCGGCTAGTGAGAGGCCATTGCTTTAGGGGAGTGCATACATGAATATTGTCTGCCCTGCAAGTCATTTCAAAATTAGAGAAGCACCTTGAGTGTTTTACTGCATGTGTGTGCTTGTGTTTTGATACATGTATGCATATGCGTATGTGGGTGTGTGCATGAGAGAGTGGTACTGCTTGCAATGTCATAGGATGGAGTCTGTCTGTCAAGCAACCCCAAAAACATGATATCAAATTGTGCCATCCCTTATATGTGGAAATGGTTTCAAGGCCTGGACTGTGATTGCGTGTGTGAAGGGGCGTGGATTAGTAGAGGGTGGGGCATATGGGCCATCCATTGGTAAACCCAATGCACTGAGTGGCGGTAACAGTAAATTCGTAATGTGCCCAACATCTGTCCCACAAGGTGATCTGGTCAATGTATATCTTTATTAAGACAGTCATATTTATTTATTTATTCATTCATTCATTGATTTGAATTCTTTGTTTAGCGCTGCCCTACCCAGAAGGTCTTGGAGCACCTTACATGGTTCAAATATTGAAATATGGGGAGTTGAAAAAAGAAGTTACAAACTATTTTCAGGAAAGGATAGAAAGATTAGCAGTGGATGCATGTAGGGTTATTTATATGTGGGGAAACAGATATGTTTTGAGTCTCTTTCTGTGATGGAGGTTGCAGTGGGTATGTGCAGAGGTGGGTGCTCCATGACCTTGGTGCCTAGTGGGTGAATGCTTTTTTTGTGTCATAAACAGTGATTGATAGCAAAAATCTACAGCCCTCATCATTACTGAATTTTCTGATTTGTAACATGATAAGGCAAGAATGTGTAGATCTGGCAGTCTAGGATCGATCACGTGATTAGGAAACCTTTTCCTTTCTGCACCATCTTATAAGATGTTGCCATTCCTGATAATCAGAGTTAAAATGCTTAATGGAATTGCCAGCAGTGGTTCCAGCTCCCTCGCAGCACAGTGTACGACATATTGAAACCTGCAATATATTATGCAAGGTAGGTTTGCATCCCCCAAGGAGTTCGTAGCTCGGCGAGTCGCACATTCACATTCCGTGTCCTACCCTATACTCGGTTAATATTCTCAGAGCACTGCCCCAGCAGATTTACACACAAGCCAATGGAAGGTTTGGGGTCAACCTGATTAAAGTTGTAGGAGCCATTAACAGGATGATTTTTCTCATTGATTTAGTGTCCGCGTGATTGAATGCTGGAAATCCCTGGGGAGCAGTGACAGAACATCTGGGAAAGTGAGTTGCCTTCTCCTCACTATCCCTTACGCACCCAACCGACATATCCCGCTACTGAGCAGCGGGTATGATCACATCAAATATATCATTTGAAAGACAATGGACTCTATGTATACACCAGAACCTTGAAGTTTGTATTATCAAATGTGTGTTATGCATGATGGAAAGGGAAATGAAGAAAGTAATGCAGAAAATAACATCCACTGCCAAGTGTAGTAGATATGATTCCGTCCCAAAGACAATCGCCAAAATAAACAAAAACACAGCCTCTAGCAAGAGACCTTATTCCAGCATAAAAGCATAAGCATACTCTGAGGGTATGAACATGTCCCCAGAGTGAAGAAGCCTTTTAATATCCTACCTTGGTGTTTGATCCAGAGTGGAGGTGCAAGAGTCAGTTAGAAGAAGAGATTTGATATTGATTTAATGTCAGAGTGATGGATTTGGGGGACGAGCCTGAGGGTGAGGTTAACATCTAAAGGGAAGAGGATACCGCCTGATTGAATGCTTCACCCACCCAATGGAAGAAGCATGCCACCATGGCACAACAGGAGTTAGCATGGCAGTGGACCAGACACAGGAAATGTGCAGAACTATATATTATAGGGAGGCACTAGCCACCATATCGTTAAGGTGAAACCTATCGTCCACACGAAACTAAGAATTTTACAGCTAATAACGTTTGAGTTTGCAAATCCGTGTTACAGTTCAAAAGACATAGTCAAAGACATAAACGGTAGGTAAAACAAATCGGGCGTTTCTCACTTTTGCATTCTTTTTCATCAAAATAATGGTGTGTTTTTTCACTTTTCCATTTATTTTCCCAAGCGCGGAGCCCAAACTGCTGGACAAATGTACAGTAAATCCTTGGTTGGTTTGGCACAAATCTATCCAGTAGTTTTTGTTTTTTTACATTTTTCATCGAGCGTTGTGCCCCAGTATCCAAAATGTTAGTTATATCTCCCATGATGCATTGCTTGCGCCGCGCCTTTTTATTTCTGAAAAACCGCCCTTACACGACTCTAGAATCAAGATCTTGAATCGATATTGGAAAGTGCCCTAAAATGATATGAGGGCTGTACGTATGGCAGTTTTGAGGCTAGTGAGCATGTGGGTAGGGTAAGAAAGGATGAATTGTGATGGGTTGGTGTTTGGGGTTGGTGTATGTTTGTTTTTGTTTTTTTCGCTTGTCCGAGTTCGAGAATCAGCACAAACGGGAAAATACTTCAAAACTATACTATTTTGAGATGTGGCAATCACTGTTATTGCTAGTTAGGGGAGAGGAGTATGTTAAGCTATATAAAGCAATTTACTTTTTTTTTCAAATAAATAAATGACAGGGATTGTTTTGTAAATTATCTTAAAACATGTGGGAGGTACTATTAGGGGGCTATTAGTGTTTTGGGGGTCTTACATGTGTGAGGGGGTTGGACCAATAATCATGTCCATGTGGGTCGTTCAACATCTTTAAATGATTATGTTGGCCTACACTTTAAATATCGTTGCCCACAGAAATATGTCTCACACTTGCCATATCCTAAGCTTTGTAGGATATTTATGAAGATCACACTAAATGAATGCCCGGTATTGGACATTACTGGTCCCTGAATGGGCATGCCTAAGGAGGAGCGACTTGCCATCTCTGCAAAAATCTTAGAGTGATAGAAACACTTATACAAGTGTTAACTGATTGCATTGCCACGTGCAAGTATTATATGAGATACTATCATCACTGTGCATAAGGTTTTCAAGATATCCAAAGTGATCTATTTTGGAGGAATGCTATTTCTGGCTGCAGCATGTCAAGGGCTATTTCCTTTTCAAATGTGTGGGTAGCCGGTGAGAAAGAATTGACATTGGTAAACGTTGCATAGTGTGGTTTACCATTTGCTGTATGGTTCAAAGTCTTCTCTAATGAAAGGTTTGGTGATTGTATTCTTAATTTTATGAACAAAGTGGAGTATTTCATTAAATTGAGAAAGTAATGAATGTTCATCTTTTAATGTGTGTAGAGTTTTATACATATTGTTATTGTTTGTATATATTTCCCATTTATTCTGTTTTTTTGTGGAGTTTTCAAAAACTATATCACAAAAAAGAAATAAAAATGTGTTCAATTTACTTATATCTTCTTAATTAGTTAATAAACACATTGGGCAATGAAAGTCTGTGGAAAGCTGATGCTTGTTTACTATCGCATTTATATTGAATGGACACGCTTTTCATGTGACCTAGAAGTGAAGATCTCGATTTTCTCCCTAGGTCAACAGAGAAGATATCGATTTTATTTTCGCACCTCCCTCTTCTTCATCACAGTTCATAATTAGTAAACCTCCCTGAACTCCTACATCCCTCTTCCTCGTCCCTGTACTGAATAGTGATCTAATCTATATACCTCCATCCCACTCTTCCTCATCACAGTACTCCACTAACGTAACCTCACTCTTCTTTATCACAGTACCCCACTAGGACTCTGTCGTTCCTCTGTGTCAAACTACACCACTAAAACCAACATACTCTTTTTATCATCAGTCCCCCAAGACCACCAGGTCACTCTTCCTCATCCCAATACTACACTACACCATCTCACTATTCCTCTTCACACACTCCAACTACCACCACTTCCCTCTTCCACATCAGTGTAGCCCCCACCACCATATCACTCTTCCAGATCACTGCACCCAACTACCACCAACTAACTCTTCCTTGTCACAGTCCTTCACTACCACCATGTCACCCTTCAGCATTCGAGTACCTCATTAGCGTCGATTCACTCTTCATCATCTTAGTTACCAACTACTACAATGTCACTCTTCATCGTCACAGCCCCCCGCTATCACCATCTCACACTTCCATAGCACAGTCACTCACTACCACCACCTCACTCTTCCTTGTTACAGTTCCACATTATCACCAACTCACTCTTCCTCTTCATAGCCCCCTACTACCACCACATCCTTCTTTCTCATCACAGCCCACCAGTGTGACCATCTCACCCTTTCTCCTCTGTCCCCCATACCACCACCTCACTCTTTCTCATCACCCTCCCACACTAATACCACAACTACCACCTCACTCTTCCTCATCACAGTCCCCCACTGTGCTCATCTCACGATTCCTTGTCACAGTTCCCCACAACCACCACCTCACTCTTCCTTCTCCCAATCCTCCACTACCACCATCTCACTCTTCCTCATTACAGTACCCCACTACCAACAACTGATGCTTCCTTATCACACTACATCAATATGACTAACAGACTGAGGTAACGCCTGTTTCTTCATGGGAAATGTGTACATACAGAGGCACTTGTCTTGCCATATCAATGATATTGTGCTGTCTATCAGGCTTGTTTTAGGTCAAATATTTTGACTTTTGACAAAAAATGCTCCTCCTCCCGCTCTCTGCTAGCACCAAGAAGGCTTCCCAGTTGTTGAAGGTTGTGCTCTGAAAAATTATTAAATATAATTAGTACCCGGCGAGAGTAAAGCAGAATGCAACACGCATTCTGATTGGCTCTCGCCGGGTCCTTACCCGGCCGAGAATCCTTCGATTCTCTTCCAGGACTCCAGCTGCCTTGTCCTCGGCGGGGGGGGCATGGCAGCCTCTCAGCCAATGAGGAGGCTCAAAGCGGGGCCATCCCCGCTCCGGGCCTCCCCACAGCTGAGAGGCTGCCTCCGCCCCCGTTGGGGACTCGGGTAAGCTTTTTTTTTTTCCCTTCCCTCTCTCCTCCCTACCCCACCACACTTACCTTCTTGCTCCTGCTTCCCTGGTGGGGGACGATGGCAGCCTCCAGCAGTGTGGAGACTCTGCGCCTCCACACAGCTGGAGGCTTCCATTGTCCCCTGGCAGGGACGAAGGTACGTTTTTTTTTTCTTTTTCTCCCCCTTTCCCCTCCCTCCCTCCCGCCCTCCCAACCCCACTTACCTTCTGCTTCTTTTTTTTTCGGGAGCGGACGCGCTCGGAACACTTGTGTTCGCAGCACGTCCGCTCCCGAAGGGCGCCATGGAAAGAGAAAACAGACTCTTGTTTTCCCTTTCCCGGCGGCCAGTTTCTTGGTCGGTTTTTTTTTTTTCTGTCCCGAAACGCTGCGGCTTTTCGGGACAGAAAAAAATGCTTTTAGTGCCCCGGTCACGCATATAATGCGGGCCGGTGTACTAATAGCAATATGACCCTCCCGGCGGGGGCATTACCGACTCTGGTAATGCCCCGGGGCCTTCGTTAACTAATAACTATGGGCCCCGGGGCATTACCTGAGTCGGTAATGCCCCCGCCGCTCGGGTCATATTGCTTAAATAATGGTGCATGGTGAAGTGACAAAAAGAGATGATCTGTTTTTTTTGTTGTTGCCTATTTTCATCACAGGGTTTGTTACACATGCATGGGGTGATTGATTCAGTTTTTAGAGGGATGCAGACAGAATTGGTGTGAGGTTGAGAAATCCATGACAGCGTACATTATCATTGACACAGCAATCAAATGCTCTGCAAGGCTGTGGTAAATGTATCTTCAATTTCTCGGCAGTTAATTTCATCCCTGTGATTGGACTGCGTGACATGCTGACAAGTAGTAAGTATGGCTCCCTGTAAGAGGGAAGATCTCTGTAATGTGAGGAACGGTCCACCGGGAACGTATGAGGAGCATCCATGCTACTGGCTCCAGGTAGGAATGTAAAAGTAATTGGTTATTTATAATGCGCTTAATACCCAGAGGTTTCAAAGAGTGGACCAGGGATCGAACCTGTGTTGCACTGCGTCATCTTGCTTCCAAGGCGAGCATGTGGCCCCTGAGCTATCCCCCAAGACGATTAGTCTGGTCTGGCGGAATTACTAATGAATTGATAGTGGTGACATACAGTGTTAATCCGCATCCGTGAACACCATAGTTTTCCATGGGGGATTTTGAGGAAGGCCGGTAATGCCCCCTATTATTGGCATGAAAGTGGTTACTTTTCCTCCAGGACTTGGCTGCAGGGAACGCCTCTATTTGAACACCAACTCAGGAATTTGGTGGTGAGCTAAAACTAGTGTTAAATTTGTTGTTGCCAAAAAACGGATCACTCAGCCAAACCCGGAATGATGCCTTTAAAGCTCAGAAGCCCAGACCTTGTACTTAGGTCCTGGTGCATCTTCAGATTCGCGCATCACCAAAGGCATGACTGGCACTGGGTTTCCGGTCGGTGCTCACCAAGAAAGCGACAATGATCTTCCCGGATACTTAGCCTCAGTTGGTATGATATGATATGGCATTTATAACGCGCCTATACACAAGTGTTTCAAGGCACGACTAAAGACTATTAAGAATGCTTTAGTGTTTTGCATAGCTGAATTACCCAACTTAATGGCACACAAACTCTGAAGTACAGGGGATTTATACTGTTGATGAATTTATGTCTATGCTATTGTAAAAAAATATACAGTTGACATTAAGGGGCCAATTTCAGGGAGGAGCTAAAAAGGGGGAACAGAAGTGACCAACAACAGAATATATTGGCTTTCTATTAATCATGGGGTCTGTCATCACCCCACTACCTCAGACCCTTGTTTATGTTTGCCAAGGACCTGTAGGGCCCCGTGCAGTGTGTGAGGGGTCTTTGTGTTGTCTGAGGATTTAATGTTCTGATGAAATGCTTGCTCACACGCTATTCTAATACTGTACAGGTAAGGACATTCTATGGTACTTTGCTTATTTCTTACGCAATGTGATGTTATTTCCCATTTGCACAGTTTAAATGTACCTGTAAGGACGATTGTTGCCCAACCCTTGGCTGAGGGCTGTGTAACCAGCTAACCTTAAGGAAAACCAGTGTTTCACCCAAAGGAAAAGACCAGATTGCCTTGTGTATTTATTTATTTATTTTTGCATTTGTTGCAGTGCTCTGAGCCATTAGGTATCTTGGTGCTGGTTACGTTTGGTAGCTTTAGCAGAATAGCCAGGCTTAACTTCAGGAGGGAGGAAGGATGGCAGTAAAATATAGTTATTCACAAAAGTCACCCCCACAATATTGGCAAGCTGAAAATGTGCACTTCTATTAAAAGTTCACACACAGAATATCTGTAAGGTCAAAATAAGCATAACAAACAGTATAGTGTAGCTATATAAAGAGTAATGAGCTGTTAAGACCAAACCCACCCCTGAACCTGAAGTGTAAGCCATATGGCTGGTGGTCGATTCTTTAGATATAGACTTTGAGAGATGTGGGAAGAGAAGGGAACCCTAAACAAAAGAAACAGCTATAAATACTATGATATTCAGGACCCAGGATGCCACAGAGAAATTAGTCACAGCATCCTTCCTACATTCTAGTACAAAGTGATATTAATAATACTTTTGCAATATACACAGTTGCATAGTTTCTATAACGAGAATAAACAAAGCCAGCAGGGCTAACAATGTCAAGGGTACACGTATACTCACACTATGTTGACGGTTCTTTGTCCCTTTGCTGACAGGAGTTTTTCAATGTCATTTTTAATAAACAAATGACATTTAAAAAACGAATCAAACATTTTTTTGTTATATTTGGGGGGTTCCCCCCAAGTCTCCACCTTCCCTGTATTTGTATCCCTACCCGAACCCACTCCCTTGCCCTTTTATCTCCTTCCCGCCTATTTGTTTTGATGATTTTTTCAATGTCGTTTTTTGTGTAAAAAACATCGAAAAACCTCATGTCGGCAAAACGATGCTATACCACACTGACTCCGAAGGTCTTATTATAATCTAAGGAATTAGCACACATGTACAAAGGAATGATAAACTGCAATCCAAGAGTCAGTAGTGAAATTCAGCAATTAAAAAATGTACAACAAATCAGGGGTCACATAAAAATCTAAATCTTGTTGGAAAACCCTATGGATCTAAAAGGGTCCTAGGAAAGACATATTGGGTAAATACCTTAGAATGCCAATTAGTATGAGTTCTAAGTGATGGAGAAGTTGTCCCACAGGATCAATCCAAGTTGGTAGGTTTAAGGAGTCATCTGCTGGGCTCTGGCCTTGGAACTACAAGTTTCCTCGTCGCTATGGTGATCTGGAAGGGCTTCCTGCCTCAACCAAGATGGCGCCCGCAATTTCAACATCGTGACGCAGTGGCATCAGACGCTCCAGAGACATGAAAGATAAACAACCATAAAAGACAGAATGACCCGGTAAGCCATGCGTCGCAATCCACGACTTTTCTGTTTTGCATGTCGCTGTTTTCCCTTCTGGCCCTGGCTCCTTTGGGGTTCTCTTACCTAGCAGCTTACCTGCTGAGATCTCTGCCTGGTGTTCTCCCGCCCTCTCCAGCTCTACCCTTTCTGCTTCCTCGTACTCGTGAGGAGTCTGGGATCATTGAACAGGGAGTAAGGACTGGCCAGTCCATTTGGAGAAATTACCCCAACAAAAAAAGATTAAGACTGATTAAGGGGCTGGTGCTCAGAAGCTCAGAAGGCCACAAATGGCCAGAGGCATAAAAGAGTAGTTTATTGATGTTCACATATTTGACAGTAACAAAGACCTCTTAATCATCGCCTTGACTATTAATGTTCACAGAGGATAAGAGCTACCTAGGCCACCAGAGTATCCCCTCATACTTCTTGTGTTATTGGACACAGAATGTAAGGTTCCATGTAATAATCACTCGGTGAAAAAAATGCCAGCTATGTGTCTTTTTATCCTGACCAACAAAATTCTTTCCTCAAATATTCAAGAAGGGGTATGATTATATATTATTAACTCCAATTATACATTTACTCAATTTGCGCTTTAAGGAGACAGAGTTCATTTCTGTTATGCCCCTCTCTTGGTCACCAGACAGGTAGTGCCATGAAGCTCCTTTATTGCATATATGGGAAAGCATTAACATTGAAGGAATTCAAATCAAAGGATCAAATAGGGCTGCAGATGCATGAACTCAAATGTGTGACAAAACAAATTCTCACTTGATAACAGAGGCGTCATTACGAGCACAGCAGTGTGGGAAAAAATTGTAGTAATGCCGTGGTAACTCCATTACCACTGCATTACTGCATCGCTATACTACAGCTTGGCTGGTAAGGCGGAGGATTTTCTTCCACAAAATGCTAGCGGTAAATGCTCAAATTTGCTGCCAAAATCCTCTAAAATCGTTGGAAATACCCTTGACGGGAATACCACCAGCGGTAATTCCGCCAATATCCCCATGGACATCAAAAAATGTGGGTTTGCAACAGCTACCACCACTTGTAATCCTGTGGTTAATCCACAGGAGCAAGTAGTGGTAACAGTAATTCCGTTTGGTGGAATTTTGGCTTGTTTACCACCGAAATACTGCCAAACCTGTAATGTGGCCCTAAGTGCCAAGGGACTATTAATGTTGCAAACATTGTGCTATTAAAACCCTATAACATACACACAATCGTTTGTTTATTTTCATATGTTTGGCAGACAGCTGAATAAATGCGGCTCAACCCAGATCACACAAACTGGTGGAAGACGGCTCCTTTCCCCCACACTGATTGTCTCTGTCTGTTTTTTTGTTTTTTTTTGCAGTGGAATGCAGCAGCCTTTTTTGGAAGAATCATGTATTATCGGAGTGGTGGTTGCCTGGCTGAAAGCGCTATGCCGCCATCATGTTGGGCAATCTGTCTCACTGATCGGATGGAAGTGGCAGCCATTGAGCCGGGGACAGAGCAGATGGATGTGTTATTGCTGCAAAACCGAAAAATGCTGCTTCTCTCCCAACATCTGTCAGCAGCACATTGATGACGCGTACTAAGTCATGGCGCGTGCCTTTGAAACGGGACGCACCCGTTCAATAGGGTTAAGTCCTAAAAAAAAAAGTGAGAGGACTCATTAACATACCAATTGAATGTCGCGTCACCAGAAATTAACATATCAAGGTGCCCTCTGAAAAAAAATTGCTTGGACTGTGTCCGCCTGCGTGTACTCTCGACTTGAGCACTGACTGTGCTAAACTATTTGTTTTGTTTTACTCAATCCCTCTCATATCTTGAGGAAAGACCAGAAAGGATGGCCAAACAATGTCAGTAAGATTTCTTAAAGGATTAAAGCACGTGATAATAGACATATGTGCGACCTGAAGTTCATAGATACCAATCATAGTAAGATAGCTCAGTGGATAAATGCTTTACTGCTTTACTGTAGGTAAAGTGAAGATCATAAGCTTGAATCATAGTTAACTAGCTCAGCAGCTCACTGGGTTAGGAATTGTGTACTTGCATTGAGTATACAGTATGCAGGCCACTGATCCAAATGCTATCAAAATATCCCGGTGGATTGAGGGGCGCTAGCAAGCCGCAGCCAATGTGGTGGTGTTCCAGTGAAGCTCTGACGATGGTGAGGCCAGCTGGGTCGATTTTTGGCTTCTAATATGTCGCCCACCACCCTCCTCGCAGACAAGAAGGGTGTGATCCAGGGCATCATGCTGGGAGCGGTTCGGCGTCCAGCCTGAGAAGCACTGAGCGGAGGAGTCTGTGGCTGCCGGCAGAGAGGCCCCAGCTCATGGGTCCCTACACTCCCAGCACCAGGTCCAACTGGATGCCGAGGGGAGGAGTGCAAAAGCACAAACCACAGAGACCCAGGGAACCCATTTCTGGCTTGATGGTGGGCTGAACTGTATACTGGATCGATCCGAACCGAGGAGGTGGGTCGCCTCGCCTGGTCCCTCCGTAGGGGGAGTCTAATCTTGAGGCGGGGAGCAGAGCTCTCCAACTGCCTGCTCCTTCCTCTGCAGCACATCAGAGGCCCAGCTACCTCCATAGGGAGGCCGGTGAGCATGGTGGGTGCGGGCGACGGGGCCAACCCCTGCAGATACTGCACCTTTCAGGGCAGAGACTACACTACTGGTGATCTGCCGCTGTGGGAAGAGTGAACGAGAGGTCCAGCTGACTTCCTGGAAGGTGGCTGGTGATCATGAAGAAGGTGGGAGTGGAGAGGTAAGAGGCTTGTCGATGAGGCGCTGTGAGGAAATCAGCCATCTGCACAGGGAGAGTACGCTCGTCTGGGCTTTTTGATTTTTTTAATCATGAACATTAATGATGGGAGACCAGCCTCTGAGAAATGTGTGTGGCCATTACTTCCTGTACTGGCAAGGGAGGGGGAACAAAGGGAAGACAGAGGCAAAGATATTTCTAGGCCAGGTGACAATGAGATTGCGCAAGTGCAGGGAGGAGGGAGAGGAAAAGTGTGAGGGGATAAGGGAGGAGGGAGTGCAGGACATGGGATCAAACAGTCAAACAATAAAAAAGTGTGGCCAACTGGTGGCAAGTGCAAAGGGTAAGTGCAGATATCAAGTGTCCAAGTGATGGTAGGGGGACTGTAGGGATACAGAAAACATACCCCAAGTGCAAGGGTACTAGGGGGACAGTGCAGGTGTGCAACTGGCGGGGAGGGGACCTGGGCTGGATATCAGAGTGTAGCCAGGTGACCAGTCCAGTTTCAGTTTCATCCAGGTGTTCAGCAGGGGAGAGAAAGAGAGAAAGCAGAAGCAAAGCGGAAGGTCTTGAGGTGCTTCCGGAACCAGAGATGGTTTTCCTCAATTTTCAGAAAGGCAGGGAGGCCCCAGCTGAGGAAAGGGATCTACCCCCAACCCGTTGCTTGGAGAAGCGAGTGCCCCTGAGGGAGATTGAGGCAGATGAGCGAAGAGCTCGAGAAGGAAGATATTTACGAAGAGAGAGTTGGAGGTATTGAGGCCCCATGCCCCAGAAGGCATTGTGGACAATGCATGTATTTGCATGAACCAAATACATACGTATAGATGCAAACACAAAACCAAAGAATCAAACTAAAAGACTGACAACAAACCATATGTGAAATGGCTTTCATGTGATAATGTCGCTGTGAAAATGTTGCTAGGTAGGAGATTTTTTTTTCATGACCCCTAATAGTCTTTCCCCAAATATTCTAGGTACAGCATTTGACAAACCTATTTCGAACAAACTCCTTCATATAATCGGAATTGACTTTAACTTATGTCACTCCCTGCAAAATGTTAGTGTTTAACCACAATTCCTTCAGTATGGGATTGAGAGGTACTTTTGGGCTTCACCCTCAGAAACCTCTCAATTTATCCACTGCGAAACTGCGCACCACTATCAACAAGGATGGCATTTAGAACGCACCACTATCAACAAGGATGGCATTTAGAACATCTGCCTTAGTGGATATGTTAGAAGAACTGTGTATTTCTTCCCTCCACTAGTTCCTGCGATGGGCCTCACAATACCCACATTGTCCAAAGGAACCTCTGGCAAACACAAAGGCATCATAGGTTTTTTCTAGGTGTGGAGCTATTACTTGCATGTTCTCATTCTAGAATGCCTGGCAACAGATCAGCAGCTGATGTATCACTCCAGGCCTTGGATTGTCACTGATTCATTTGCGGGTGACAATTGATAACATTGTTTTCACCTGAAGACTGTTCAACTAGAAGAAGTGAACAGAAGAACCTGTAAACCGACGCCCTAAGAAGTCCAATCCAAATATAGTGCTGCTGAATCTGCGATAGTGGAGGAGACGTTGAGCACTGCAGGCATATTAACCCTACCGTCCAAAGTGGAGAGAGTAGTTAGCGCAATGAAGGTCAACCACTCTGATTTGCCTCTGAAGTTCTCTAACTTTGTGGGGAGATTGTCTGAAGTGGAGAGGATATCAGGAACCCCTGAAGGCGAGATGGCTGGGAGCTCCCAGGCTTATAAGGAGGGCAAGACTGAAGTTATAAATCTTTGCATGCAAACATGATCTTGGAAATAAAGAGCAGGCAGAATAATCTGCATTTTTGGCATCTGAAAATGGTTGGCATTTTGGACATTATTAACATCAGAGTCTACCTCAACACCAATGTTACCACTCCCCTTAAGAATGTTGAATGCGGAGGCTTTGCAGCGATACATAGCCACCAGAGCAGATATAGAATAAGCCTATTTTGCTGGTCAGAAAGGATGACTGATTATGTGTTTCCAGGGAGAAAGGAAAACTGTTCTGGGAAATTTTCCTGAAGGAAGTGGTGAAGTACAGGAGGACATTTGGAAAGGCTACCAAACTGGCGGGGGAGGCAGGCATAAAAACCTGTTTAGCCAAACCTGCAACACTAAATAAAGCGTTCACAGGATGACTGAGGATGACGTTGGATCCCGCCCAAGTGGTGGAGTGGATTCCAGCGGGAAAAGATTGATCATATTGTTAGGGTCTATTGAGATCTTCTGCCTTTGAGTAATCCCCTGGGGATGGTGGATTTTAATCGTCGATTTTTGGCGATTTAAGGGTAAGGCTGCACTTTCAAATATTAACATAACCATGAAAGAGCTTGGTGTAAAGGGTAGTCACTTAAGTCAGAGTGTAATGTTGTTACTCATAAAACGGTATCCAGTGATTTCTATGCTGGGAAGAAACACCGTTGGGAAAACACATATTATTGTGATCGTGATTAACTCTGTGACAAGGTGGCATCATTTCAGAGATTCCAAAGTCACGAACATTGTACATAGACTGGGCTGTATTGGAGCGGCTCTCCCAGCTCCTGGTCCAATATTAAGGCGACCACGTAGGAAGCTACTGTTGGATTGTCAGCATGATTACAGTGGACATGTGGTATGGTACAAATTGGATGAGGGGGAGGTTAATTGGTAGCACATGGTGGGAACCATGGTGGCTGTAAGTAATAGGGCGTGCCCAGGGACTAGACAATACTCTGTGCTGAGTTAATGACAGGTGTAAGACCTGCCATCCACCTAACTAATAAAGTCAACTCACTAGTAGCTCTCCTGCAGAAACCTTGCCTGTTTTACAAGGTGATGAAGAGTTAGGGGGTTTATGACCAGATTTTCCCCTCAGTTCCTTAAACAAATAATGCCATTTTACATGAAGGGTTGGATGTCTTATAAGTTGGACGAAACAGAATTGTTAGGTGGGAGCACACAGCCTATTATCAACGGTGAGAAGCCATTGGGCTGTGGACTGATCAATCAGGAGTTGGCATGTGGTTCTTTTGGAGAGGGAAAAGGGAGGTACATGTGGGCGGGGTGATGACTTTACTTTCAGGTTTGTGGTGAGCTGCAGCTCTTGTTATAGGCAGTACGTTGGTGTTGGGGAGAATCCATAAGGCAAGGAGGAAGCAGCATGGAAAGCCTATTGTCCAGTGAGCTTGATAAATAGTAGCTGTCAAGTTCTGCCAAAACTGCTAGCAAAAGAGACTGGAGAGAGTTCTACCTAAGCTGATTAATAGAGATCAATATGGCTGGTAAAGGGGAGTAATGTGTTTGACAACATGAGAAGGATACGATCATACGATATAATAGAGCCGGGCAATCGAAGGCTCATTAGCGAATATCTCTCTGGATGCAGTAACATCATCCAAGAAGATCAAATGGATATATCTGTTTGAAGCCATGCAGAAGGCAGGCCTTCCACCTGTAAGAGGATTCAATTCAACACTACAGCTAAGTCAACGCCTAGTCTATAATACTGAATGGAAACCCTTATTGATATATCTTTAGGTCCAGTTCATGCGTTCTGGATGACTACCCCTATATAACACCCCTCTCTTGGAATCCCCCTGACCCCACTGAGCCAAGAAGTAGTTCTGTTTTGCAAGTTTAAAAGGTTTATTTGATAATTTAAAATAGATATATCACACTTTATAATAAATTAATACTTGAATATCACCCTTAATCTGATATGATAAAGATTAACAATGGAAAATCTGGCACTAGCACACTTCTTTATAATCACTAATGAGTTGACAGGAAATGGATAAGATAGCACACTGGTAAATAGGAACAAAAGTATAATGTGGTAGAGGATGCTTTATGTAAGCTCAGGTGGATGCAATATTCAATGAATGCAGTACAGAAAATACTCAATAGGATTTCAACCAAACAATGTAATCACTTTTCTCTGGCTATTCACTCCCCCCCTCTTTATGCAATGCAAGGAAATGGAAGGAAGCACACAGTTCTCAGAAATGCAATCAATGTAATCAGTTCAATCCAGCAAGCTTAGACAACAGAAAACAGATAGGAGTTTTGAAATCACAGGCCCAAATGCTTTGATATGTGCTAGCAATGGATGAGAAATATGCTGGAAATGCTTTTTAATTCCCTTTCAGAGGTTCAGGGTGAGTGGTATCTAGTTAATATTAGTCCAGGCTCACACTAGCAATGATGCAGGGATAGTTAGCAGGTTAAACGAATTTCTGGCAAATGGAAAGCAAACAGCAGCAGTTTTTACATGTGAAGAAATTGCAAATCGCGGTAAAATTCGCGGATGCGTGTTCCGCGATTGCGGTAAAACTATAAGGGGTAGGAATGCGGTTCTTGGTGCGATTCAAAGCTACGATTCTAAGCTATCAGAGGAAAGTTACTGCAAGTCTCTAGCCCAAACGGTCGCGGAGATATGAGCGATTTAATAAAGGTCGTTTTTGGGTTTGCAAATTTCAAAAGCTCAAAATGACAAGTGCAGCTTGCAACTAGAAATGACAGGTGACAGCTAGGAGGCAGTTCTACTTAGGTTAAATAGATTGAATTAGATGAATTTAAACTAAGAGATTGGTTCTACACAGTTCTGCTGGGTACTCACACTATATTCTTGAATTAAATGGGCCTCATCACGGATCTGGTCAGGGTTTTAGACTGGACTCTGGTCTGGTCTGGTCTGGCCTCTGCACTTCACAGTGATCTGGGTCAGCTCTCTCTGCTGGTCTGGGTCTCTCTGGGTACAGCACTGCTTTCTCTCTGGTCTGGTCTCTTAGTTCTGGATAGATTGAAGTCTCTAGTTTGGCTTTCTGGAGGTTGATGAAGGTAAAGTATGGATTTTTCCGGCAGAGCGTCCCGCTGCAGATGGAATTTGAAGGTCTCTATCTGTCCTGTCTGTCTGCTTTTATGTGTTTAGAATGTGGGTGTGTTCTAGCATCACTGACCCTACCTCTCTCTCAGCTTCTAATTGGTCAAACTTCCATTTATCATTTGATTGGGGAATGAACTGTGAGTCAGAGTGATGTCATTTTACAGCCTGCAGAAAGTCCACTCCTCCTGTCAACTTACACACAAATCTAGATTTGAAACAAATACATATTTGCAGAGGTACACACTGTTTCAAAATCACATGCACCCATCATGCACCACAGGAGGCATCCCCTGTTCAAACTCTGCTCTTCCTGGGAGCTTGCATTCAGAACTGGCACATATTTCACTCTTTAACTGATTTTGCAATCTCTGACATGGACCCAACCCCACACACATGTGTGCAGGGAGTAGGGACATCAACCGATGAAGTTTCAGATTTTTAACATGCATACATTTCGATTTATATCCACTTTTCCGCTGACACGCCCCTGAACACGCCACCGGGTCGAAAAACCTCTTAAAATGTGGGCAGAAAAATCACAAGAACTATGGTGTCATTTATAAAATCTTCACATGTCCGCTCCATGAGTTATTCATCTTCCTAAAGTTATGTTCTGGCTCCAAAGGGGTGCGGCTTCCTCTCAGCACAAGGTAGAAACACTGGTCT
Source organism: Ambystoma mexicanum (assembly GCF_040938575.1). Taxonomy (NCBI): domain Eukaryota; kingdom Metazoa; phylum Chordata; class Amphibia; order Caudata; family Ambystomatidae; genus Ambystoma; species Ambystoma mexicanum. The sequence continues at coordinate 1,183,614,366 of NC_090926.1, forward strand.
CTCCAGTTCTGCCAAGCCAGCCCGCTCTCACAGGCAGTGCCCCTCCCAGCTCCTGCCAAGAGGAAGCTACATTTTACGACTGCGTAATAAAAACCTTTGCCTGAGTGAAGAGGGCTTTGTTCACTCTCCTACAGAGCACAGATAATTCAATTATCAGATAGATGGCATATCCTTAGTGTGGGCAGCAAAAGGAAGGTTGGCCTGGGAACACAGCTGTGACTCAAGTTTCCCTTCTGATGGGGGTAGTTGCCAGGCAGAATTCAGTTCCCTAAGCCAGGTTTCAGATAAAATGTCACTTTTTGTTCCCCAGTTCCTGCATTCAAATAAAACTAAACATTTTCACATATGCAGCTAGAAGGCTGATTCTAAGTTTAAAACTATGACATCCAAACAATTGCAACCCATGTGATACTCAAAAGCAGGTCACTCAGTCAATTTAAACATTTTCGATTCTAGTGTCTTTAAATCCAGTGCAACTTAAACTGCTGAAATCCACAGCGCAGCCAGTCTTGTTATAAGCATTTTTCTGGGCTCTTCATTTCCCAGATTTTGTAGGCACACAAAACTCCATTCTACCAAATGTCTGCTGGTGTTCAGTAAATATTTTGCACATATTGCAATGTTTGAAATAGGCACTTTGGCTTGCCTTCAGAGAAACACAGGGTGGTTTTAAACTGCCGGCTTTTGGATAGTGGTGAGCACTGGTACTGCACCCATTTTTGGGATTTAAGAAAATGAATTCCCCACAATTCTAGGTTGCATTTGGCAATCAGCATTGCCATTCCCAATGGTTTCAGACTACTGTGTGGGTAGTCAAATGGTGGTTTTAGGCAGTTTCCTTCTGTGCCCATAACATCGGCAAAAATGGGTGGCAGCCTATTCTTCCTGCATTTCCCTGTGCATTTTCTGGGAAGCTCTGGCCATCATGATGTTTTCCATGTCAGTACTGCACAGTTTTGAGGTAGGGCTAGGATGCATGGGTAAATACATCCCACAAGCCCCCCTCTTGCGATGGCCATTCGGTTTCACTGATGGGACTCGCAAGATCTGGGATGTTTCCTCATCTTCTTCCAATAGATGGCACAGTTCAGCATCTTTTCCTCCATCCGGTCGGATCGATCGGTTCTCCTCGCCGGTCCTGATGGGAATATTGGGCGGTACCCCGAGCCCGTTGCGTCTCAGCTCCCGGTCTCCGGATCATCCTCCTTGGCCCGTCTCAAGGTTTTCTTTCTCCTAGGACGACAAAGGAAGAGCGGCAATACCTACTCATAGACGTTTTTCCACCACTGTTGAGATGGTGGGACAGCATATGCATTTCATCATAACGAAACATTACATTCTTATTTTGAAAAACAGTATGACTAAGAGACAGTTTCATACAAATCACAGTATGTTAGAGACTAGATGTGGTACGTTTTATGATTGGAACTGAATTAGTCTGATACAGTACCCGCTAGGATTCCAGAGGATTCCTCCAGTTGTTGCAGAGTGTGCCTGGGATGGCAACACTTCAACTGGTTTATGTGTACCCACTTGTCTTCCCCCTCTGCCGAACCGCCTTTGGGGATGCGGATCTTGTAGGCCACAGGGGAGATCTTATCGACGATCTCAAAGGGTCCCTTCCATGTAGGCAAAAATGTGCGCTGCTTGGCCTGGTTCCTTTGGAAGTTGTATAGATAGACCCGGTCTCCCACCTGATATTCCTTCCTGGAAGTTTTCAGGTCATAGTGGGTCTTCATGCTATCAGCTGATCTTTCTAGATTCCGCTGAGCATAAGCAAAAGCATGTTGAAGGTGTTTCCTTAAATTCTCCACATACTCATGAGTAGTGGAGGCATTTATCAGTGTCTGCTCTTGGGTCCTATAGAGCAAATGCTGAGGAAGCACCATCTTGCGCCCAGTCATCAACTCAAATGGTGACATTTTGGTTGCAGATGAAGGGGTAGATCTGATGGCCATTAGGACCAGAGGTAATTGGATATCCCAACTTGGCCCAGAATCTGCCACAAACTTCTTTAATATGCTCACAATTGTCCGGTTATATCTCTCTACTGCCCCAGAAGAAGCTGGTCTATAAGCAATATGCAGCTTTCTCTTGACCCCCAGTATCTCCCACATCTTTGTCATTACTTCACTGGTGAAGTGGCTACCTCTGTCTGACTCAATCCTTTGAGGTAGACCAAAACGGGAAAAGATGTGGTTAATCATCAAGGCAGCTGCAGTTTCTGCCTTGCAGTTTGGGGCTGGGAGACATTCCACCCACTTGGTAAACAAGCATGTCACAGTCAACATGTACTTATTCCCCCTAGCCGAGCGAATCACAGGGCCTACAAAGTCGATTTGTAAATCTGACCATGGCAGTGTCATCCCCCGCTTTTGTAAAGGCGCCCGGTGTGTGAGGGATGTCGGCTGAAATTGTGCACACACAAGACAACCCTTCAAATATTGGTTGAGGTCCTGGCCCATGTGTGGCCAGTATGCAACCTCTCTTAAGATTTCCAGTGTTGTGTGAAACCCCCTATGACCGGTGGTGGCCGCATCATGGGCGTGACTTAACATCAGGCTTCGGAATGAGGTAGGAACCACCCACTGATCGTGGCCAGCCTTGGATTTCCTTACCAACAAACCGTCTTGGATTCGGAACATTTTTGGACATTTCATCAACACTCTTAGGTCCTCTTTCCCAATGTAATCGGTATCCGTCAGGGGAAAGTTCTCAGGGTCTTCAAGGTGCTGGTAAAATTTACCAATTATTGGATCCCCCTTCTGAGCAGTAATCAAATCAGCATCAGGGGTCTCCTTACTCCATTGTGCAATTGAAAGGTCGTTGTGAGCATTTGTCTGGGACCTAGTGATAGCAGTGACCTGGATTTCCCCCAACAGGGACTCAATCTCAATTAGATCCCCTTGGATGGCCCCGGTCTTGGCCAACTGATCAGCTAAGTCATTTCCAGTTTTGTCTGGTCCCTCTACTTTGGAATGACCCTTGATCTTCTTCCAATAGATGGTCATCTCGTTCGAGGTGACCAGATCATCAATGTTTTGGATCAACTTCCCATGTTTCAAGGGTTTGTTGTTAGCACATAACATGCCTCTGGTTTTCCAATTAACCAGGTGCTCCACGAACCCGTTCCGTACATAATCCGAATCTGTGATTATGACCAGTTCGTGGAGTTGATGTTGGACAGCAGTGAGGATGGCCTGATGCACAGCCATCAATTCTGCCACCTGACTACTTCGGGGACCAATTTTGTATCCAGCGGAGGGTTCTGGGGACTCATTCACCCATGCATTCCCTACGCCGGCCACCAGTTCTTTCTCCCCGTTGTTGTCAACATGGTAAGAGCATCCATCCACATAGACAGTGGGCATTCCCTCACACTTGTCTTCTTCAAAGACCTTGTGTGGGGAATTAAGGTATGCCTCTATGTTGTCCTTGATTTTTAGACTTTCGTCCTCGAGACAGTTTTCTCTGGCACAATCATGCAAGTCAGCCAGACCTTGCGCGAGGGGACTCTTCTTGTTTTGGCCATATCGGACCTCCACAGGAAAGCCTTGCATTGACAGAATCCAGGAAGTAATTCGGGAATTACTCACATTTCCGGCCCGGATTCTGTCACTTTGGAGATATTGCAGAGGCTGGTGTGGAGTCTCCACTATGATGTGTTCCCCCTGGATAAACGGGCGGTAATTCTTCAATGCCCACACCGTTGCCAGGAGTGCCTTCTCACAATCGTTGAATTTTTCCTCCACAGAGGATAAAGTTTTGCTCGCATAGGAGATTACTTTATTGACCTTGTCATGCTTTTGGTATAATACTGCCGTCAAGCACGTATTAGAGAACCCCGTCTCCAGGAAGAACTCCTTGTTTCTGACAGGGTAAGCTAGGCAAGGCGCTTGTGAGAGGCTTCTCTTGAGTTGTCTTACTGCCTCGGATTGTTCTGGACCCCATTCCCACTTGACCCCCCCCTTCAGGAGATGAATCAGGGGTCTGGTGATCTCTGCGTAGCCCTCAATGAACTTTCTGCTGTAATTAGTCAGTCCAAGGAGGCTCCTTAGTTCCCGCAGAGTTGTGGGGTCTTTCAGTTTCTGAAGTGCTTCCACTTTCTTTTCCTGGGGACAAAGACCCTGAGGAGTAATCTCATGCCCCAAGAAATTAACACGGGTTCTACACCACTGTGCTTTCTGAAAGGAAAGTTTTGCTCCGGCGGCCCTCAACTGTGTCAGAACATAACGGATCTCCGCTATGTGTTCCTCAACAGTTGAGCTTTTGATGAGGACATCATCTACATAAGCCAGGTTACCCCTTGCACCCAAGTCGGGCATGGCCTTGTGTAGAAAAATGTTGAATTCATTGCCGGAGTTGAGGTATCCGAAGGGAGTCCGGGTCCATGTGTACTGCTGGCCCCCAAAGGTAAAAGCCAGCTTGTATTGGTCCTCCCTACTGACAGGCACAGTCCAGTATCCAATGGTCAGGTCTATTGCAGTGAATACCTGTGACCCCTGAATCTGGGCCAGCCCTTGGTCAATGTAGGGAAGAGGCCATCGGGAAGTATGGACCCGTTTGTTGAGCTCCCTGAGGTCGGCGCAGAGTCTCCACTGGCCGTTTGGCTTCAATATCCCCAGCACCGGATTATTGAAGGTGCTGTGGACTGGACGGATTATTCCCCGGGACTCAAGGTTCTTAATTATTTCGGTAAGGGACTCCATTGATGCGAGAGGCAAGCGATATTGCTTCACAAACACAGGAGTCATGCCAGGGTCCGTGGGGATTGTTGTTGTGTGGATGTCAGTGCGACCACAGTCATATGAGTCTACCGCAAAGAGATCTTGGAAATCCAAGAAAACTTGTTTCAACTTTTGCTTTTGTTCCAGAGTCACACAGGCATCAGCTAGGTTGACTCTCTCTTCCACCATCTGCCTGAAGCCTGGAAAGACTTCTGGTTTGGCTATCTCCGCGGCCTCCTCCAGCTGGGTGGAGAAGTCCCTGGTCAGAGTGCTGATTTGGACCGGAGGTAAAAATCCTGTCTGGTGTTGTATTGTCCTCACTGTCACTGTCAAAACAGTCCTTGGGGATTGGTTCCTAACAGTTCATTTACAAGATCAATGGAGAAATGTCGGTCATCAACCGCCATTCCAATAATGGTGCCTGCGGCTAGAGCAATACTCTTTAAGTCGCTGTTATCCACCTCTATTAGAATGGTGTCATGTTCTATGTTGACTAATGGAGTTGGGTTTACCCCCAACCCTTGCTGTTGGAGAGAAGCATTTAGATGTATGTAAGCATCAGGGTTTTTCAACTCTTGTCCCCTTTTAACTTTCACTTCCAGGGAGAGTTGTCGGGTCCTTTCTGGGATGGTGACTTCCTCTTTAACCTGAATTTGAACTGCATAAGGTAGCAATTGAGCTGACCTAAATGCTTTTTCTGGATCATCAAAGCCCATGGGATTATCCGCTAATCGGGACCAAGCTTTGAAGTTTATTAGGTCCAAACTAATGGCAAAGCGATTGAGAATGTCACTGCCTAAGTAAAAGGCGGCAGTGACGTCTCGCACGACCCAACAATTGTGGACTATGCTCTTGTTGCCAATGGAGATTTTGAGCATACACCTGCTTGGCAGGAGATGTTTGGAATTAGGTGCTTCCAGGTCCATCTCCCATTTGTCTATCAGTTTGAAGGGGGGAATGGCTGGATCTTTTGGGAGTTGGCGAAACATGGCTTCGCTGATGAAGCTCTTACCGTTGTTCACACACACTCGAGCGAGAACAGAGTCCTTCCCATCATTTAACTGAACAGGGATGAACAGCTGCTCTCCATTTTGCTGAATATCAGCCAGGCTCTGAGCTGATTTCACATCTTTCTGGACTATAGGAGTGGGAGTTTCAGATTGTGGATTGGTATAGAATTTCAGAGTGTTTCCTTCCAGCGTGGAATACCACCTTAAACTGGAAGGAAGGTTGATTTTCAGAAATAGAGAGGACCCCCCATCACCAGTCTGTTGTCCTACTGCTATTACTGTCACGTCTGGAATTTGGTTGTTCTGGAAGTGAAATTCTACTTGGTCAGATTTTTGTTCAACCATGTGGCAGGTGCCGTTTAAACTAACATGGTTAACACTCTGTTTTAATTTTATTGGTCGGCTAGTCTGGGTCCAGAGGACCTTGTTTACACAATCTATTAGGGGTGACAACCTTCTCAGGAGGTCATTCCCTAGTAAACAAGGGGTGCCCTCTGGGGTCACAACTATGACCGGGTGTTTCAACTTATGTCGCCCGATCTTAATGTCCAAGTCTGCCGTCCCCTCGACAGGAATTTCCTTCCCGTCAAAGTTCTGGAGTTGTCCAGGAAGAGAGGTGAGAGGAATTTGGTAATTCTCTCCCCTTCCTGCATTCAGTTCGTCAAAGGCCCTTCTGGACAGAAGGGTAGCTTGAGATCCCGTGTCCACCAGTGCCGAGATTGGACCCTACCCCTGTACTTGTACCGGGGCATAATATCTTCCCTCCTTCTCCTCAAGGGGGCACAGATAATGCACATTTTTGGACAACTGGTGGGCTAACTTTCTGGTTTTGGACATCGATAGCGAAGAGATTTGGGCAGAATTCTGTGGAGAGTCTTGGGAATCTGAAAGAAAAAGTTGGCAACTGGAGATCAGAGCCATTGTGGGTTCCCCTGGCTCCGGTTCTGGGCCGCCCCCCCCTTTTTGGAGGCAGTCACCAGGATGGGTTTGAACCAGGGGATTTTCTTGCTGTTGGTTCTGGGATGAGATGGTGGGCGGCGGTAGCTCAGTCTCCACATCTCCCCAGTCTGGATTTGCATTCCTAGGGACCCATTTTTCTTTGGGAGGAGTTCCCCCCTCTCTGAAGGAGAAGATCCTTTTCTCAGGATCCTCTGAGGATCCCTCTCCCTCAAATTGGAAGATCTGTACCTCCTCCTCAAACTGAGTCTGTTTGGGTCTTTTGTTTCTCCTACCCTCCCTCTGCTCCTTAGGAGGCAGACTTTCAGGGGCAAGAGATTTTGTTTCCGGTTCCTGGGTTTCCAGGGGCTGTTTACAAGTGAGGAAGGAAGCTTCCTCCAAGGCTTTACACCCCCCTTCCCCTTGTGCCTCCTCCCTGGGAACCGGTGATTTATCGGGGTGCTGCCCCCGTCATTGTTCTGGAGCACCAGGTCCAGAGTTGGGTGCGTTCTGCGCCGGCATGCTGATCTGAGGGTTCTGCTGCGCCCTCAGTATATGACCCATATCCCGCGCCATGTTTTGAACCTGGCGCTCTAACTGGGAAACCCGCTCAGGCTGATACGGTATGGTAATACCCCGGGTTGGGAAGATTTGGGTACCCCTCCACCCTTGGCCTCCCCTCTCCCGGATTCAGTGGTCTGGGCTCAGGGAATTGGGGAAAGAAGGATGGATGGTTTTGGGGCTGAAAGTTGGGTGGATACCTGGGGAAAAAGTTCTGCCCAGGATTTGGAGAGTTTCTGCCCTCCGGTGGGAAGTTAGGAGGGAAGTTCCCTGGGTTAGGTGCTTGGCTGGATCCCCCCCCTTGGGCTGGAGGAGTCCACACATAACCCAGGATGGGTCTGTTTCCCTTGTAACGGGGACTTACATAATCAGGAGAGCGAGGGACCCCATTTGTGGGGCTGCCTCCCTGGCTCCCTGTCTGTGACTGGCCCGAGGACCTTCTGGGCCTAGCATTATTAGGTGCAGGTAGGTTTTTAGGCCCCCCCATCTCCAAATCCAAAACGGGGGTGACCTTTACCTCTGCCACCTTGGCAGCAGCAGGGGTGCTGTTGGCTTTGGGGTTTTTCTGGGCATTACTTTTGCTATCTATCGGTTTCTGCACCTCATAGATCCGGGTAGCCTGTTCAATGACCCAGTCTAAAGATCTTTTCTCGTGAAAATCCCTCACGAGCTGGGTCATGATATATTTGGGCAAGGCATGGAAAAACGTGTTAATAAATTCCCTGCTATCCGTGCGCACCCTTCTTGTGGTCTGTGCAAAAGCACACTTTAACTCCTGCACAAATTCTTGTGGGGCCTGATCCTCCCCACATTGCAAATTGTAGGCTGCCTTGCGAGCCTCTTGAGGATTTCTGTGAACAGAAAAATGTTTCAAGATGGCCGCCTTATAGGTGCACCATCTTGAATGATTTTGGTCCTCCAGCCCCGCAAAGAAACTGGAGTATTCCGGGGAGAAGGTCCACTTTACATATTGAATACAGCTTTGGCTGTCCTTCAAATGGAAAGTCTCCATCATTTGTTCAAACAACTCTAAGTGCTCCCAAACAGAATACTTAGCGTTCTTATGGTAAGGCGTGATGACGCTCCTGATCGCCTTAATCTGCTTTAAGGGGTCCTTAAGCAAGGCCCTTTTTGCCTTATTGGCCTTTTTGGTTCGGGTAACCCTTGTCCATTCTTCCTCGGACTCAGAGGCACTGCTCCCAGAGGTTCCCGTCTGTTCTTCCAGGTTTTCCCGGATTCTGCGAGCCTGGGAATGGCTGGCAGAATGTGGGGACCTGGTCTCCTGTGTCCTGCGCAGTTCAGAGGAGTCTTCAGATTCCTCCTTGCTGCCAGGATTTGATGGGTACCCCCTCCACTGACCTAACTTGGCAGAGGTTTTCAGGATGCCCTTAATGGGCCTACTCTCCTGGGGTTCCCCATTGAACTGTACTGTACTTGGGTGCCCATACCCGGATGCCCACCCCTCCATTCCTGAGTGGTACTGGCCTATGAGCCCCATACTCTTAGCTGGATAGTGATCTGCCATCCCTGCGGCCCTGTGCTCATGTGCGCCAGGGGACATGGGGGTGGTAGAGTCCAGGGACTGGGGGAGATGAAGGCCCCTGGTGTTAGGGCTCCTGCGGTTATGGTCAGGAATCTCTCTTTCCCAGCGGACCTCATCTCTATCCGCCCCTGCTCCCTGTTGCAATGCAAGAGCCTGCATTTGTGCTTTCAGTTCCTCTGTTAAGGCCTTACTCGACTCTATCAGTTTCTCCTGCATCGCTACCTGTTGCTGGAGCCTATCATTGTGTTGACAGAGGGCCTCATTCTCCCTCTGTGCTTCCTGGTTGGTCCTGGAGAACTGGGCCAGTCTTTGCTGCAGGAGGTTTACCTCCTGGGCAATGTCCCTATTGGCCTGCTCCTTTCTTGCTAGAGCATCTTCCACCCTTCTGGTGTGCTCTACCAAGTTCTGGTTTTCTTTTTGGAGATCACCCAGCCCCTGGTGGGCCAGGTGATTTTCTTCCATTTTTCTTTTTAAATGGCAGACTTCCTGGCCTAAGGCGTCTCTTTCCTGACTAAGAGCCTGCATTTGTGCCGCCAGGTCGTCCCTTTGCCTTTGGAAGGCACCAGCTTTCTGGCGCTCCTGATCAAACTCTGCCTGGGTATCCAGGTCTTTCAGAATCAGTTTATTGCTCTCCTCCTTCACTCTATCTAGGTGGCCTTGCAGGGTGACTACCTGCTCAGCACATGCCCTATTGAAGTCTAGCTGTTGCTCCAGCTTTTTCTGGCTTTGCAGTAGGGAGTCCAAACCTTCTTGGTGTTCCTTCTGCAAGGCCAGAAATCTGGTATCCTGTTCTGACTTTTCCTTTTGCAGCACATCCATATCCTCCTTTATTTTAGTGATGTACTGTCTGCTGTCCTTTTCTGACTCCTGGCTTCTGTGCAGCCTTTGCTCAGAAGAGTCCAGATCAGATTGGGCCTTCTCTAACGCCATCTGTTGCCTTTTTGCCAGATCATGGCCTTCAGCACATTTATTCTGTATGGCTCCCATGTATAAATATAAATATGCCGCTATCCTAACAATCTTGTCGTGCTCATCTTTGGCCTTAGGAGCCATATATAGTTCACTCAGGGCCACGTGTAATGGACCCTGATCTCTATATATATCTGACCCTGTTTCAGTGACCTGTTGCGTGATGGCCTGCAACCAGACTGTTTGGTCCTGGTGAGTCCATTCACCTCTCACAAATAGTTTGTGTAAGAAGTGCTCTCTGGCTATTTTCATATCTACCAAGGTCGTCATTCTAGAGATTGGTCTCTGTCCTGACTTACGGAAGTTAGTATTTTAGTTTTGCAGAACAGAACTTTTCTTGGAGTGTCCCTTTTGAGGAATGCTTCACAGCGTAATGCAGCGTGGTGATCCGACTGGATGTATGTATCCCGTCAGTTAGCACACTGTATTAAGCTGCACAAATGGTAAATCTAACCTAACGTCTCGGCTCGAGCCCCCAATTTGTAAGAGGATTCAATTCAACACTACAGCTAAGTCAACGCCTAGTCTATAATACTGAATGGAAACCCTTATTGATATATCTTTAGGTCCAGTTCATGCGTTCTGGATGACTACCCCTATATAACACCCCTCTCTTGGAATCCCCCTGACCCCACTGAGCCAAGAAGTAGTTCTGTTTTGCAAGTTTAAAAGGTTTATTTGATAATTTAAAATAGATATATCACACTTTATAATAAATTAATACTTGAATATCACCCTTAATCTGATATGATAAAGATTAACAATGGAAAATCTGGCACTAGCACACTTCTTTATAATCACTAATGAGTTGACAGGAAATGGATAAGATAGCACACTGGTAAATAGGAACAAAAGTATAATGTGGTAGAGGATGCTTTATGTAAGCTCAGGTGGATGCAATATTCAATGAATGCAGTACAGAAAATACTCAATAGGATTTCAACCAAACAATGTAATCACTTTTCTCTGGCTATTCACTCCCCCCCTCTTTATGCAATGCAAGGAAATGGAAGGAAGCACACAGTTCTCAGAAATGCAATCAATGTAATCAGTTCAATCCAGCAAGCTTAGACAACAGAAAACAGATAGGAGTTTTGAAATCACAGGCCCAAATGCTTTGATATGTGCTAGCAATGGATGAGAAATATGCTGGAAATGCTTTTTAATTCCCTTTCAGAGGTTCAGGGTGAGTGGTATCTAGTTAATATTAGTCCAGGCTCACACTAGCAATGATGCAGGGATAGTTAGCAGGTTAAACGAATTTCTGGCAAATGGAAAGCAAACAGCAGCAGTTTTTACATGTGAAGAAATTGCAAATCGCGGTAAAATTCGCGCATGCGTGTTCCGCGATTGCGGTAAAACTATAAGGGGTAGGAATGCGGTTCTTGGTGCGATTCAAAGCTACGATTCTAAGCTATCAGAGGAAAGTTACTGCAAGTCTCTAGCCCAAACGGTCGCGGAGATATGAGCGATTTAATAAAGGTCGTTTTTGGGTTTGCAAATTTCAAAAGCTCAAAATGACAAGTGCAGCTTGCAACTAGAAATGACAGGTGACAGCTAGGAGGCAGTTCTACTTAGGTTAAATAGATTGAATTAGATGAATTTAAACTAAGAGATTGGTTCTACACAGTTCTGCTGGGTACTCACACTATATTCTTGAATTAAATGGGCCTCATCACGGATCTGGTCAGGGTTTTAGACTGGACTCTGGTCTGGTCTGGTCTGGCCTCTGCACTTCACAGTGATCTGGGTCAGCTCTCTCTGCTGGTCTGGGTCTCTCTGGGTACAGCACTGCTTTCTCTCTGGTCTGGTCTCTTAGTTCTGGATAGATTGAAGTCTCTAGTTTGGCTTTCTGGAGGTTGATGAAGGTAAAGTATGGATTTTTCCGGCAGAGCGTCCCGCTGCAGATGGAATTTGAAGGTCTCTATCTGTCCTGTCTGTCTGCTTTTATGTGTTTAGAATGTGGGTGTGTTCTAGCATCACTGACCCTACCTCTCTCTCAGCTTCTAATTGGTCAAACTTCCATTTATCATTTGATTGGGGAATGAACTGTGAGTCAGAGTGATGTCATTTTACAGCCTGCAGAAAGTCCACTCCTCCTGTCAACTTACACACAAATCTAGATTTGAAACAAATACATATTTGCAGAGGTACACACTGTTTCAAAATCACATGCACCCATCATGCACCACAGGAGGCATCCCCTGTTCAAACTCTGCTCTTCCTGGGAGCTTGCATTCAGAACTGGCACATATTTCACTCTTTAACTGATTTTGCAATCTCTGACATGGACCCAACCCCACACACATGTGTGCAGGGAGTAGGGACATCAACCGATGAAGTTTCAGATTTTTAACATGCATACATTTAGAGTTATATCCACTTTTCCGCTGACACCCCCCTGAACACGCCACCGGGTCGAAAAACCTCTTAAAATGTGGGCAGAAAAATCACAAGAACTATGGTGTCATTTATAAAATCTTCACATGTCCGCTCCATGAGTTATTCATCTTCCTAAAGTTATGTTCTGGCTCCAAAGGGGTGCGGCTTCCTCTCAGCACAAGGTAGAAACACTGGTCTCTCCAGTTCTGCCAAGCCAGCCCGCTCTCACAGGCAGTGCCCCTCCCAGCTCCTGCCAAGAGGAAGCTACATTTTACGACTGCGTAATAAAAACCTTTGCCTGAGTGAAGAGGGCTTTGTTCACTCTCCTACAGAGCACAGATAATTCAATTATCAGATAGATGGCATATCCTTAGTGTGGGCAGCAAAAGGAAGGTTGGCCTGGGAACACAGCTGTGACTCAAGTTTCCCTTCTGATGGGGGTAGTTGCCAGGCAGAATTCAGTTCCCTAAGCCAGGTTTCAGATAAAATGTCACTTTTTGTTCCCCAGTTCCTGCATTCAAATAAAACTAAACATTTTCACATATGCAGCTAGAAGGCTGATTCTAAGTTTAAAACTATGACATCCAAACAATTGCAACCCATGTGATACTCAAAAGCAGGTCACTCAGTCAATTTAAACATTTTCGATTCTAGTGTCTTTAAATCCAGTGCAACTTAAACTGCTGAAATCCACAGCGCAGCCAGTCTTGTTATAAGCATTTTTCTGGGCTCTTCATTTCCCAGATTTTGTAGGCACACAAAACTCCATTCTACCAAATGTCTGCTGGTGTTCAGTAAATATTTTGCACATATTGCAATGTTTGAAATAGGCACTTTGGCTTGCCTTCAGAGAAACACAGGGTGGTTTTAAACTGCCGGCTTTTGGATAGTGGTGAGCACTGGTACTGCACCCATTTTTGGGATTTAAGAAAATGAATTCCCCACAATTCTAGGTTGCATTTGGCAATCAGCATTGCCATTCCCAATGGTTTCAGACTACTGTGTGGGTAGTCCAATGGTGGTTTTAGGCAGTTTCCTTCTGTGCCCATAACATCGGCAAAAATGGGTGGCAGCCTATTCTTCCTGCATTTCCCTGTGCATTTTCTGGGAAGCTCTGGCCATCATGATGTTTTCCATGTCAGTACTGCACAGTTTTGAGGTAGGGCTAGGATGCATGGGTAAATACATCCCACACACCTAGTTTCTGGGCTCTTGCAAATCTTGTGGACACCAGCCCTATCAATTCAGTATCGGCAAATGGATTGCTAAGCAGAGTTCTTTACTCTAGAAATGGGGACGAGACAAGCATAGCCCTTATCTTATCTCCTGTTTGGGCTGGTGGTGGAGCCGCTCACAGCCATGATCAGGGGTTCAACATCAGTGTGAACTGGATAAGCCCAGCTCCTTTGATGAGTAGGAATTACCCTTGAGATGGATGGGGATGCAGACCTTACTCATACACCCCAATAATAGAGCCAACTCAGGAAGTTGACAAAAAGGTAGACTGTTTTAATATTAACTTTCTAAAACAGGGAGCATAACGAACATCATCAAATCCGGTAGATCTTCAATGCATTTCATAAAAAAACTGAACATTTATAGGCAATATGTGTCATCAATGACGTCTAACCTGCGCCATCCGCATGGCAAACTACAAAAACCTAAGAGTAACAGGGATTGGGTGTTCGTGGACCTCTAAGTATTTGATCCATACTAGTCTAAAAAAGTGTAAATATGTGATTGGCTACTAAACATCAGGTGGGGCAGCTAAGCCCTCCCCTTAAAATTAACACTTTGAACATCACTAAATACACAACGTCCCATTGGTTTACAAAACTATAGGACCCCTATATACGCAGGTCCTCTACAATTGGTTGCCACTCTACTTTCTTCAGTGTTTTTCCATCTATGTTAGCAGCAAACACACTGGCCAGGCACGTGCTGGTGAGGTTGTCTTGACTTCAGCTTCTCACCAATTAGCATATCCATCAATCATCACCTCAGTGGTCCTTGTCAATTAGTGTGTTTGAAGTTGGCCTTAGACATGTTCTGTAGCTCTGACACAATTAGGGAGTGAGGTTCACAGTCTGCCTCCATGCATAGGTGTGAGCATCTTGTTCATCCAACGTCATGCTTCCATGTGACTGGAGACCACAAAAAAAGAGTTTATTTGTGCATTTAATATTATTTTCCACTAGACCTCTGATGTCTTCCTTGTTATGTTCGTGCCTTCTGAACAGGAGTTTTTGTTCTTTCACACGATTTGTATGCAGAGTGAGTTTGCTCCAGTTTGATAAGACCGTAGCTTCTTGGCATGTTCAACCTTGCCTTTAGCTGAAACTCCTTTGTAATTCAACTTCTGTATTTCAACTGCGACACACTAAACTTGGGCATTTTACTACTGTCCAGCCTGCAATAACATGGTAATAGAAACCATCCATAGTTCATTCATTCCTATATGTATATGTTGGTGCTTGTCGTATCCCTTTAACTATAAGCTTAGAGCTAGCTTCACGATTACTTTGTTGCTTGCGTTTCTTCTGCATCTGTACATGTGTAAAACAACTTAATATCTTCATCCATTCTGTGGCATAAACCTTTTCACCTTAGTCCCAAGATGTGACTTATCCTTGATACTTTCTTGATGCCTTATAGAATATCCATATTCTCTGATCACTGCCTCTCTTTATGTACTTCATCTCAGCTTCATGCAACATATACTGTCAATGGTAAACAATATTTACCATTCATCCTTGCCGCTTATTGATTCTGCTTCTTCAGGAATCTCATTGAAAGATCATCATATTCCTTTGTATACAAATATGGTTTCCTCAATGGGTACCTTGGCTTCCAAATTCTCTTAGGTACTGGACCTTTCACTGTTACTGGAACAAGTCCACACTCCACTCTTTGCCTGTTCAGTTGCTCCACATATGTCTCATACTTCGATATAAAGTCTATAGGCAACATAGCCTATATAGGTGAAGTGGTTGGGGTGGGGGTACTTGGCTCCTCCTCTACACTCCCCCCTGTGTGTGATTCATCAACCACTTTCACATCATCCTTCACATCCAGACATCTTCCCCTGAAGAACATCTCCTTTGGGACCCATATCTTTATGACTCCCTTCAGGCATCCTGCTGTTTTCACATGCTCATCTTTATTCCATGTCATGAGCTGACATTGTCCACTTGGGCTGCAATAGATACATGTTTCCACATACTTCTTATGATTCTTTGGCTATAGGAACTTTGTCCCTCAGGTGCATGAACACTGGTCTTCACGAAGTCGTTGATTTCTTCATCAGTCAGGTTTTTTCTGTCTTCTTGCATTGTGAGATTATTATCTTGATTACACATAATCCAAGCATCACCAACAATAACAGGGCTCCAAGGAACTTGAACATGTCTGCCATCCACTGTGGAACCCAAGAGAAGAGTGATCCAAACCAGCTGTCATCAGCAATGTCTTCAACTTCATCGATCATCTGACCATGGAGCTTCGTCAGTATGTCAATGGCCTCTGTCAAGGTTCCATTTTCCATTTCCATTTCCATCAGTTTTAGGGCTCTCATCTCTTCTCTGATTGCATTTACTCCATTTATTGTATTGTTAATTTTCTGCAGCAGTTCCCTTCTGGTGATCTGCAGCCACTTTGTATTTGCTCCAACTTGAGCACTCGGCAGGAAGATCAGTGAAAACACAGATGAAGTCTGGCTGTTCAGCCTGTGTTCATATGGTATGGCATCAAAAGCTTCTATTGACTTGGCTGAGAAATAGTTCTCTCTCTTCAGTCTCTTTATTAGCTCCACAGATCTCTTCTTCCTCGGGTGAGCATCTGCTTTTGGGAAGTTGTTGATGTGCAAATCACCTTTTTGAATTACCAATGCTGGAACATGGACATTCACCAGTGGACATATTCCTCCCCATTCTGCAGGTAATCTGATATAGACTCTAGCTCCACATACCCAAGAATGATCCATAATCACTGCTGGACCAAGGTTCATCTTTGGTGCATCAAAGATTCTGTCACAGTTCTTATTCTCTCCAACTTTTCTTGTGCCATTAGTACTGTCATGATCCCAGCAAAGGAATACAGATCCATTTCAGAAACACTAGGGAGACAAAGAACTTCATATTTATCAGCCATTTTCTTCACTCTTAGCATTGCACCCATAGGCTCATTGCACTTACATGGTTTTCTTCCCTATGCTCAACATGGCTGCCACTAATCCCATAGTTAACTCACAGTGCATGCTACACCTCTTGCAGAGGGAGCTACTTAAGCCCCGCCTCCACTGGAGCGCTCGCTTAGCGTCTTCTCCGCTCACAGCGTGTAACGCTACCAGCGATCTCCTGACAGAACCTATCCATTGAAAAAACAAGATAAAAGATATTCATTTCCACAGCAAAACAGAATATGAGTATAATTGTAAATACTTACCGTACCAACGTTTTTTCGGAGGCTTTCCTCAGTCTGCAGTTATTTTCATAGTCACTGCATCTTCTGTCAGAAGTTCCATCGCAGCCGCAGCCTTCCTTCTCGCAGCAGCCTTCGATCGCGGTCGCAGTGCCTTCATCCAAAGGTTTTCCTCAGCAGTCTCTGCATCATTCCGAAGGTATTTTCTTCAACAGTTTTTCCAAAGACCTGCAAAACCAAGGTATTTAGTGAATGAATGAACTTGTAAAAAGAAAAGAAAGAATAAGTTACATATGTGCTTACCTGAAGTCTCAGCAAGGCTTTTCTTCACTAAATTATTACTGTGCTTGTCTCTGAAGGCAGCATTTACTCCATTTTGATGAACTTACATTTTTAACATTTCCCCAAACCGAGTAAAATTGCAGCCATACTGCAGCATCTCTCCTTTTCTGTGAACCAAGTATCTGCAAAAATAAAGGAGAGTTTTAGTAAGAGAGATCTCTCCAACATAGGGGCAACCTCGAAATCTGATGAACTGTACATAATCCTATTTTCACCAAAAGACTTACCCAGGATACCTCTAGAAGAGGATAGGACTTCAGTCAGTTAGGAATCTGCCAACACCACGGCCCCTCAGATTAAAGTTATTCAGCCCAATGCGCCACTGTAGAATACAGGATGGAGAGATCCACAAATCATAAGCACAGGCGAGAAGGGAGGGTATATTCAAAGGAACACTGCACCACAGTTTTTGTTTGCAAATGGGAATTACAGTAGTCGTGTTGTTATAATTGTTGTTTCCACAGAATAAGAGCCCAGATAACCGGTCCGCTAGCTGAAAAGGCATAACGCTCCCGCAGAGTCCCAAGGTAAGCATTACAGAATGCGAAGCCATACTTAAACTACTCCACCTGAGCGTAAAGGTGGACACAATTGAATAAAAAATGTCTCCCAGCTTCTGGGAGAATTAAGGGAAGCGGTCCATGCAGCTAGGTCTGAAAACAACTTTCTTACTACAGCGTTGGTGGTTAACAGAGAGTGCACTGAGGAATTGGATCGCCATTTGCTACAATCCCAAGCAGGGAACGCTCCACTTCCTGGTGGAGTTTCATAGTGTCAAATTTCCGCTTCGAGCCCTCTTCTACAAGTAGTTTTTCAATCGATTAGTAGCAGAAACGAATTATCCTGAAGAGAAGAGAACCACACTCTTTCACCGAGGACTGAGAGGAGAACTTAAGGATATTTTAGCGCAAGTTGTGAATTCTCCTACAGGTTGTGCCGAATTCATAAACCTGACCATCCAGTTAGATCACAGATTACAGAATCGGTGCTCTGATCAAGCAAAATCAGAGGTTAAAGCATTTTTTGTTTGTTCAAGAGACTCCAGAACTCGTTCAATGACTGAAAGTCACCCTGAGCTCATGCAGTTAGGGAATGTTCAAGGTCCCATCTTTATAGAAAAATGAGACAGAAGAGGACAGCAGAATGTATGTCTTTATTGTGGATCAGTTGGTCATCAATTATGAAACTGTCCAGTGAAACCACCATGGAAGTCAGTGGGAGCAGTAGACAAGGTGGATAAAAAAATCACAGAAATTGAACAGCCGGAATACTCCAACTCCCGACAAGTATAAAGGTCGACTTGTCGAGCCAAAAGAAGGAAATTCAGATCTCTCATTTCGTTGTTCCGGTCATCCTAAGTAGCAACCTTCAACCATCCAAGATGTATGCTCTGGAGGCATATGTACAAGTGGTGTGATTGGAAACTACATGGATTACTAACTAGCAGGCAAGATGGATATTGGCATCCATCCAAAGGCTGTGGTAGAAAATGACACTGCGGTAGATGGAACCCAATTAATATCCGGACCAGTGATGAAGTGTACTGAAATTTGCACCTTGCTTTGCCAGGAAGGAATCAGGAAAAGACATTGTTTGACCTTCTTTGTACTCCACAGTTTAAAGTGATTTTAGGAATGCCATGGGTAGAGAAACATAACCCACGGATTGACTGGCGAGCCAAGACAATTGTTTTCATTGAGGAACATGGGACTTCCTGCTATGTTCAAGACGGGACCCTGAAGAAAGAGTTACCAGAGATTTCAAGTAACACACTCACCTTAGGGGTTATAGGAACCCTTCCACTGGAATATAGAGACTTTCAAGAGGTCTTCGAAGAAGAACAGGCTAACGTGCTGCCACCTCATCGGCCATATGATTGCCAAATCTATTTGATCCCTGGCTCAAAAACCCCATGCAGCAGAATCTTCGCCCTAACTGTACAAGAAAGTATTAATTTGAAGACCTATTTAGATAATTACCTGGCCAATGGGTTAATTCAGGCCTCTAAGTTGCCAGGGCATCTCCTCTATTTTTCGTGCCCAAGAAGGAAGGGGACCTTCATACCTGCATTGGCTACCGTGCCCTCAACCAGATCACGGTCAAAACTGGTACTCCCTTCCACTCATCACAGTGCGGATGTATCAAGTTAAGGATGCCAAGATGTTTACTAAATGAGACCTTAGAAGAGCCTACCACTTAGTGAGAATCAAAGAAGGAGATGAATGGAAGACTGCCTTCTGCACAAAGTACAGATTATACGAATATCAAGTCATGCCCTTTGGCTTATGTAATGCCCCAGCAGCCTTCCAGAATTTTATGAACAATCTTTTATGTGAATTACTTGACATCTGCACCGTAGTGTACCTTGAAGACATTCTTTATTACTTGAATTCTGCCCACGAACACAAAACCCAAGTAAGAGAAGTACTCCAGAAACTCCAGCAACAGAAGCTCTTTGTTAAATTAGAAAAAATTTCCTTTCATACGATATCAGTGGCGTTCCTGGGATTCATATTGTCGCCTAAGGGAATCCAAATGGATAAAAGAAAAGTCAAAGCACTTCTCAATCGGCCTTCCCCTACATCAGTGAAAGGTGTCCAAAGATTTTTAGGATTTGCAAATTTATACAGATGCTTCATTGCAGGATTTTCACAACTGGTTCACCCGATAACTTCACTGCTGCGAAAGCACACGACCTTCTCCTGGACTCAAAAAGCAGAAGAGGCCTTCCAGACATTGAAGAAACAATTCACCACTGCTACCGTATTGAGACACTCACAACCCGAGTTACCATTTGTAGTGGAAACCAATGCGTCCAGTGCTGCAATGGGAGCAGTATTATCCCAGAAAAATCCAGAAAAAGGACAACTGCATCCAGTGGCCTTCTGGTCCAAGAAGTTCTCAACAGCCGAATTGAACTACAGCATCACAGACAAGGAATTATTAGCAATCAAACACATGTTCAAAGAATGGAGGCACCACTTGTTAGGGGCCCGACATAATGTAACTGTTTTAACAGATCATTGAAACCTGCAATATTTGCGCAATGCCAAAGCTCAGTCATCACAACAACTCTGTTGGGCGTTATTTTTCACAGAATACGATTTGTACACTTATCGCACAGGGTTACATAATGGCAAGATGGATGCCCTGTCGAGGATTGGAGAAAGAGAAGAGATTACAGGCACCACAGAAACTGTAAACAAAATCCCCAAAGAGAAGATGCTGGGAGTCAGTGGATCCCCCGAAGAAGACTTGAACGCACACATTTTACTTAACATGACCACTTCAGAATTAGAGTCCTGGGAATCAAGAGGACCTGAGTTTAGTCTTCAAGAAGGTCTACCTTATTTCAAGGGTCGAGTTTACCTACCCCATCAGGAGTTACAGAAGAAGGTTATGGCAGATTACCATGGAGCACATTGGAAGATCAATCTGGAATCGCTTAGACCACGGCCAAAATCAAGAGACATTTCTGGTGGCCAACCTGGCGTGAGGACATCAAAGATTATATTCAAACTTGAGGTATTTGTGCTCAGAATAAAAGCTCAATGCAGAAACCAGCAGGACTGCTTCAACCGTTACCCGTCCCACCAGCGTCATGGCCTTCCATTTCTATGGACTTTATTACGGAGCTACCTCCTTGTCAGGGGTATAACACAATCTTTGTTGTGGTGGACTTATTTTCCAAGATGGCGCATTTCATTGCCCTTAAGGGACTTCCGACTTCCTCAGTTTTAGCAAAGGTATTCCTGGAACAAATTGTACGTCTTAAGGGATTTCTATCTACTATGATCTCAGATAGGGGGAGCCAATGTGTATCCAATTCTGGAGAAAATGTTGTGAATTGGCCAAGATTGATGTGCGTCTATCTACCCGTCACCACCCAGAACAGAAAGAACCAATAAGACTCTTGAACAATATCTTCGATGTCTCCTTCACCAGATAGATTGTACTTGGGTGGATGTCCTTTGGATCGCAGAGTATACTTATAATAACTCACAAATACTTCCACAGGCTATACTCCTTTCTACACTCTGAACGGTTTACATCTTCGGACCTCCACTTTCGATCCCACCGAGTCTTTAGAGATGCCTGCAGTACAGAGGCTTCATGATAACATTACCAGAGTACAGGAAGATTTTCTACTACATTTGGCTACAGCAAAGGAGGATCAAAAGAAATGTGCACATAGACTTCGACAAAAGTCACCAGAGTATAAGTTGGGAGACAAGGTTTGGTTGTCTTCCAAGTACATTGCACTCAAACGCCCACATACATTCCAACCTAGATTCCTAGGCCCATTTCCGGTGGAGACTATTGTCAATCCCGCAGCAGTAAAACTAAAGTTACCACCTCAAATGCAAATCCATCCAGTTTTTCATGTCTCTTTGATCAAACCACTGAGTCCAGGGACCAGATTACAGCCACCACCAAAACACCAAATTATAAAAGGTGAAATAGAATTCATTGTAAAGGAAATTTTAGATTCTAAGATTGTTAAAAATAAATTGTTCAACCTGGTAGATTGGAAAGGGGTTGGTCCTCAGGATAAGACTTGGCTAGTTCAAACATTCAAGACCCCAGACTACTTCAAAGGTTTCATCAAAACCACACACCTAAGCCAGGACCAGAGGGTTCACCCTTGGGAGGGGTCTTGGGAGTGGGAACTGTCATGATCCCAGCAAAGGAATACAGTTCCATTTCAGAAACACTAGGGAGACAAAGAACTTCATATCTATCAGTTGGTAAACAGTGGCTTCAAGCCTGGCACAAAAGGCATTTTCTTCACTCTCAGCATTGCACCCATAGGCTCATTGCACTTACATTGTTTTCTTCCCTACACTCAACATGGCTGCCGCTAATTCCATAGATAACTCGCAATACATGCTACAGCTGTTACAGAGGGAGCACTCGCTTTTCGTCTTCTCCACTGACAGCGGCTAACGCTACCAGCGATCTCCTGATAGAACCTGTCAATAGAAAAAACAATATAAAAGATATTAATTTCCACAGCAAAACAACAGAATACCAGTATAATTAATACATTAAACTTCTTACAGGTACTTACTGGGTAACCCGAGAAATTCGCCAGTCATGGTAAGCTAAGCAAACATTACTCGCGCCACCACTGTGCACTGCTAAGACTAACACTCATGACATCAAAGATGACATCACAAATGTCATTGATTTTTGGTGTTTTTCGGTTTTACTTGTAACCATAGTATGGATAGGTTGTTGTTAGTGCAATGTAGCTGTAACATCCCTGTAACAAAGGTGTTTGCACTGAAGTTACTAGGTTGTTCTTAGGGCAACTGAAGCATAATGTCCCTTTACCAACGTTCTTTCACTGATTTTGATAGGTTTTTAGTAGGGCTATGTAACCAGACCATTCCTTTAGCATATTTTATTCAGTAAAAGGGATAGGTTTGTAGTAACGCAACTTAACCATAACGTCCCTGTTTTTTGTTAGTGAATATATATTAGAATGTGTTTAGTAAAAGAACAAAGAATAGTGGTAATGCATTCATTAAACAAATTGGAATTAATGTAACAAATGAGTTTGTCATTTTGACATTGGAAGGGTAACATGATATTCAGCAACAAAATGGACAACACAATATTGAAATAAATTAAGGATATGAACCAAAAGGAGTGTATGTAAGGACATAACCAAAAGGGGCAGAAAATCATCATGTGTGATGGAAGAAGTGAGAGGGAGACGGAGAAGAAGAAGAAACAGATGAAGAAGAAGAAGACGAAGAAGAAGAAGAAGAAGAAGACGGAGAGGAAGAAAAAGAAGAAGAAAAAGAAGAAGAATATTCTGACTTGTGATTTACTAAATTCCCCAGAAGAGGTTTGCGGAAGGATTGTTTTGTGCTTCACTCGGCACAGTGTCACAACAACACGAAATGTCCCTGTGCCTAGTGGTACTCCAGGGGTCTACTGCGCCCATTTCCTAGGTAACCGTTACACTAATGCGATTTTTCAGTCCTCATACCCCACCGCGTGTTAACTGAATCACTACGTGGGAAAGCAATTAATAATCAGCCTTGGTAAAGGGCGCAGAGCGCGAAACACGATTCGGCTGTTTTACGGAAAAGAAGCAAATCACCTCTCAAACAACTTGAGATTGTGTTACTCTTCATTTTTAGGGAAACGAGGTAACACACACAGGATCTTTAAAGTGTGCATACAAACACATGTTGGAGTGTGGCACCAGTTAATGAACAATCTCAAACGCATCTTTAAAATGTAGGGCAGTCAAGAGGTCCGCTCGTTTAGAAACACAGCCCAAATTCCCAGCAGTTCATTGGACCCTGTAAACACAGCCTCACTTCCCAGCAGTTCATTGGACCCTGTAAACACAGCCTCACTTCCCAGCAGTTCATTGGACCGTGTAAACACAGCCTCACTTCCCAGCAGTTCATTGGACCCTGTAAACACAGCCTCACTTCCCAGCAGTTCATTGGACCCTGTGAACACAGCCTCACTTCCCAGCAGTTCATTGGACCCTTTATCTATACACAGTTTCAGTGGAAGCAGCTTGCATTTAGTTCCATGCATCCTGCCCACACCCACGAATACTCAGCAAATTTGGCAACCAGGGTGGTACACATGCTGCAGCAACCATGAGAGAATTGTTGGGCACTGTGCTGACAATTAAATTAAAGAGCCCACTGCACGAAATGCGATTGTGACAAAGGCCTGAATATTATTTAGGGTTTCCTGGACTTTGCTCCTAGGCCCTAGTGTCTAAGGCTGAAGTGATTTGGGGCTTTTGGTGAGTGGTAGAGCGAGACTGAATATATTGTGTGTGTGGGTTTTGATGCACTTGTTGTTAGCTTGTATTATGTGCTCTTTTCTAGAGCAGGGCCATGACATTTTCCAGGACGAAGAGAGTCATCATCATACGATATATATAATTGTACTTGGGTGAAAATCAACTATAGGAAAATATTCTACACTCTGAACCCAAAGTGGCATATTTCCCCTTGGTTGATAGTCACTCATATCCAGTTTAATCCTGTAACCTGTTTCAATATGCTAAGTGGAAAGGCAGGGTCCTTTCCTCTAACAGAACCATCACTTCCTCTTTTGGCGTTGCCTAGGGCACTTTAGAGGAGTCTGCGGGAAGCAAAATGTGCCAGGACCCATCCAGTAATGGAGTAAGGTATATATGTGGTATTCAGATGTATGTTGAATCAGCAGTGAAATAGGTGTTATTATATTTAAATATAATTCAGACTGAACAAGCTTCACCTGCACAAACATTGGATGCTGTGATTTTAAAGGGATATAACTGATCTCAAAACAGCACTTGTTTCTGTTCTGGTGATTTATTTAATCCATGAGAGGGAAGATGGCCACCGGCCACGTTACTATGATTTAGGAGAAAGTATTGCAAAGCCTTTGGGCCTAATTCACAGAAGTGTTTTATAATGGCAAAAGCCCGTTGGAAAACAGTCTGGAACCCCAGCCCTTACAGTGGTAGGACGAGAGGTCTTATTTTGCTTCACAGTAAACATTTTCTTTTCAAAAAAGTTAATCACTCTCACACGAATCAGACTTTGGAAACTAATTACATTTTACTGCTCAATTCATTTCAAATGTAATTACAAGATGTATCATGAGGCCAGTAATAGATAGAAACACACTACAAAATGCATCAGTTCACATTTGCCAGAAATAATAGTTCATCAAATGGCTACAAGGTGCATGCGGGCAGGTGTGTGGACAGAGTCTGCAAGATACGGTCACTGCCGTAATCACGTGATAGTTCAGTGCGAGTTTGGGCGGTGAGTGAGCATGCCAAGGTAAGTGCAGTAGAGCGGCAGCACAACTGCCCTCCTCCTGGCAAAGAGGCCCAGCAAATCCATGCACCTGCAGCCCTAGGGGAACTAATTAAAGCCGGTAATGAATAATTGGAAGATTGAAGTAAAGAGGAGAATAGTAGAAGCCCCATGCTTACGACTTTTTAACCCAATGTGGAAGACATAAATCACTATGGATGTAAATTAGTATGGATTAGGGGTGACATTGACCCAGAAGAGCGGGGATACCGAGCATGTGGTGGCGTTTGCGTCCAAAACATTGCCAGGGGCTGAGAAAAACAACTACATAGTGCATCCCATACAAACCATATGTATGGGATGCAAAGTTTCATCTGTTCACTGTTTACATGCAGAGTCTGGGAGGAACAAAGACGTCCAACCCAAGATTGGGGCACACAGTGGCAAAGTTACAAGAATATACATATGATATAATGACCATAGCGGGATGGAAGAATGGCCAAGCTGACTGCATGTTGCGATTGCCCGAACAAGGTATTTTTGCTACTACCTTTCTGAAACATAAATGTGTGGTAGCGTCAGTAGGGGGCTTGAGAAGCAAATAGTCTTTGGAGATGAGTGAGAGCTATTGTCAGGAAGAAGAGGTCAGAGATGAGATAATAACCAAAGTTACTGGATGGGTCAGGAATGAATGGCCGTGAAAGGGCGGTTCTCGAAGGATTGTGGCCGTTATGGAAGGTAGCTGAGGAGATAAATCAAGCAGATGGACTACTGATCAACGGGGATTAAGTCATACCTCCCCTTGGGAACGAGCTAAATAAGTCCATACAGAGCTCACTCAGGACACTTAGGGAGCAACAGGACAAGGTGCAGAGTAAGGGAGTCATACTGGTGGCTGTGTATGGACCAAGACATATGAGGAATGATGGAAAGATGCCATCAGTGCATCAACATCAACAGCAACAAAAGTAAGGCAGGTGCCATTGATCCCCACAGAGATCCCGAAAAGTGTAGGCACAAGTTGGGTCTGGACTTTATTGAACCATTGGAAGCCAAGTTGCTGGACCACAGATACGCAGTGGTGAAAGTTGACTACTTATCTAAGTGGGTGTAGGTGGAATTTGTGCATGGAATCACCATATCAACAGTTATAGAAGTAATCACAGCAGTCTTTCAGAGAGAAGGGCTACCTAAAGAAATAGTAACAGAAAATGGGGTGCAGTTGGTAGCTAGGGAAATGGGGAAGTATCTGCAGGACAACAACATCCGACAAACCAAGGCATCCCTCTATCATCCCCAAGTAAATGGACTTGTGGAAAGAAACAATCGATTTTTCAAGGGCAACTGACCAAGGCCTCAGGAATGAATCCCAACATGTCTGTAAAGGAAGCAGTGACCGCCCACCATTTTAGGCCAAATGGTACCACTAACCTGTCCCTATTCCCCACGTTAAGAAGGGGAAAGGCTGCGTCTATGTTGGTACATCCATGGCTATTTAAAGTGAGGCAGGATGACTCCATGGACGTGGTCTGGAGAACCAAGAGGAGCAAGCTACAGATGAAGGACAGGAGTTACAAGCGCAGAGCACACCAAAGAGCTGCACTTTAAGAGGGTGACATTGTACAAATGTTCCTGTCACACAAAGATCATGTCTCTGGGCCCAAGTGCAGTCAACTGATTAAGGTAGTGCAAAGGGCGTAGACCATATGTGCATGCAAGATGGTAAACATTGGGACTTAAAAAGAGTTGCAATGTTTGAGAAAAGGCCCAATGAAGTAAGAGAGTCAGGAACACTGCAACAAGCACCTCAGCTGAGGAGTGTAGTCAAGGAAAAGGAAGTAACCAGAGAAGAGAACAGGCCTATAGCAATCCATGAGATGAGAGGACACGGGCACACCATGAGAGATGAACAACAATTGCAAAGTGGATGGGACGTCCCGATGTCCATGAAAGGGGGAGAAGATGTCCATGAAAGGGGGAAAGAAGAAAAAGAAACATAAGCATCCCGTGCAGCGAGCAGAGAAGAACGGCCACAGCATTTTCGTAATGGAGTAGGACCAGGCTGCTCGACAAAAGGAGGTATGTGGAGACAGAGTCTCATGAGATACGGTCACAGCTGTAATCTCGGAAGACTTGAGCGGTGAGCGAGCGCACCAAGCAGTCGGCGCAGTGGTGTGCTGCAGAGCAGCAGCATACGGCACTCCTCCTGGCAAAGATGCCCATCCTGTCCATGCAAATACAGCATTAGGAGAAAGGATTGAGGACTGTAATGTACAATTTGAACAGTAACTGTTGTATGTAAATACTATTGCTTGACAAGGGCTAATTAAACAAGTTGCCATACCACTTGTGTGGAGTCATGTGTAAGCTACAACAGCAAGCAATATTTCTAACAGCAGAATGAATGCTCAAGAGAGGTGAAGGAAGGGAAAAGAGTACAGGGGACCGAATGATGTGAAAAATGGATGGATTTAGAAAGGGTAATGAAGGAAGAGAAAAAACATCCATAAGAAGTCTACTGGCGAGATATACTACATATATTATGGAATTGAGCTATCCCACTAGTGCATATCATAGTTAAGGTTACATTACATTTGTATAAAGCAGGAGAAGGCTAAATTGGAACTCAGAGTCATGTCACTTACGTATATACCAATTCAACCATTCTACACAAAGTATAAACACTCCCTTGGACTAGAAAGGCAATAGAGTTGCAGTCGGGTTGTTGAGATGGGATCATTGCGACCGAGTCTCGGAAGAAGTCTAGCTTCTCCTGTTAGTGGCACTGAGTCTGACCAGATGGAAGCGGCAGATGGAGGCTGTCGTCTTCATGGTCAATGCGGTGTGACGAAAGACGAAATGAGTACTGACTAAACCATATGCTCAGCCCCCACACTTCTTCAAACAAACATTGATCCCACTCATAAAGGTAAAACAGTCACAGCCAAGAGATATACCTCCTCTGCCTTTTCTGGTAATGTTGGCTGAGGGAAGGCTGTACACAGCAAAGTAAAAATAGTACAAAATGAAAAGGAATGTCCAATCAAAGTTCTATGAAGATTTATAGGTGCTCATTGCAAGTATGACAGTGCAGGGAAACCTTGATGGTAACGGAATTACCACCATCATTCCCGCACCAGCATTTAACGAATATGGCCCTGGAGTGGGGGATTTTCCTCCAGCATCATGCTGTAGATAAATCCTACCACTTACCATAGACAAATTGTCAAAAATTGACAGAAATACTGCAGCAGAAATACTGCCACAGTATTTCTGACAAACAAAAAGCACTACAGAGTCTTATGGACTCTGGAATAAATCTGGCAGTAATTCCACTGGACGAAGTGTCAGTAACGGATTGACAGTTTGGTGGCATCTGGGCGGATTTACCGCCCATGATATCACCAAACCCGTAAATAGGTTAACATACTTTTAAACAGGCCAATGTACAAACAACTAGGAAAACACTATACACACACAACGCTTTAAGAAAGAAAACCGAATATGCAATAGATAGAAATATGCCACAATCTGGACATTGAGGGCAGGGGTGAAAAAGGAACCAGCACCCAAAATAAATGTAAAAGGATAGGTCTTTCAGTGGAAATGCTGCAAAAAAAAAAGTCTATAGGGCACAACGATGGACGGGGGAGGCAGTTATGGCTCAACAGTAGCTTTCCACTGTTCTTAAGTGCTTTGAACACGTAAACCAGGCTTCGAGCTGCCCTGCATGTGGGTCTACCCGGTCTCGGGTGCAGAGAGTCGTGGTGGATCAAGCAGTGTGCTGGCATCAGGTCAGTTCGAAACGAGAGGTTGATGCCGTTCAAATGACATGGTGGTTTCATGCAGTGTGGATGGGTCGCCAAGGAGTCGAGCCAGTTCAGTCATTGTTAGCCAGTGGTTCTAGTGTGTGACGTGATGCTTCAATCGTTCGAGTCGAGGTCCGTCAATTTGATGCAATGGGCTTGGTGTTCTGGTGCAGGGTGCAAGTTTGGACAACAGTGGTCAGCAGGATTTTCAAAACAAACTCACTTCTGAGCAGTGCAAAGACACTTTGAACCATGCAAATAATTCCATGAATCAGGCTCGTATTATCTCTCCTAAAACTCTATAGTCTGAGAGATTGGCACACCCCACCTTATGTGGAGTGCCAGGGGATGCCTAGTAACCCCCTTTATTCTGCTTCTATGACTTTTGAGTCACATAGACAACCTCCTAGTTGTGGCTGGTGGCAGTGGACGTGTGCAACCAACTATTGTGTCATATTTATACTGCAGGCTATGTCCATAGCCTCGGTAGTGCACAGTAGGGCCACCCAAGTACAAACTTGGGTACTCCCTTCTTTTTGCACCATTACTAGCATGGTTGTTCTTTGTCAGCCCTCTTCTACCATTCTGGGGGGAGGGGGCTGTGTGTGTCTTTTGCCTGTGATGGGGACCCTTGAGTGTCCCTGCCTAGGCTCCAGAGTGTCTGGGCATGCAGAAAGTGGGGGATACGTTTTTCCACTCCAAGTCCTTAGTTTGCCAGAGTGCCTGAATGGGACCAGCTCCCACTGAGGGTCTAGCTGTCCTGATTGGACAAAATACCCCTTTCTATAAACTGCTTAGGAAGATTGCAGAGGAGTGAGTGCTGGAACTGTATAAAAGGCGAGGCCCCTGGGGTGAAAAGCAAGTCAACCACTGGAAGCTGAAGTAACTGAAGAAAAAGATGACCAGTGATGCCTGCAGACTCTTTGAAATACTGTGCTGTGACCACTGCTGTCCTGACCCCATGTGCAACATAGGAACTCCAAAGTGGACAACTCCGTCCCTTTGACTGGTGGATGACACTCAGCTCTCCTTTAGGCTACCCTCAGCATCCACTCCTCTCTCGCTCATATTGACTGTCTATCCGCCATTCAGGAATGGTGTGCCTCCAACGTTGTCTGCCTTGATGCAAGTAAGACTGACATCCTTCTAATTGGGAACCCTGATCCCGCTTTCCCTGTCTCACTCTGGCCGCTCTCTTGGCCCTCTTCCTTTGTCTTCCTGTGATGCTAAAAACCTTAGTGTCATCTTTGACCCCACTCTCTCCTTCTCTCCTCAGATCACTGACCTTGCCAAGAAGGCCCACTACCAGCTGAACCTCGTCAGAGGTATTCTTCCTTTCCTCACTTTCCCCACAGTTCACTGTCTCCAGGGCCCTGGTTCTCTGCAGGCTGGACTACTGCCTTCTCTTCTACTCTAAACCACTCTGCAACTAATCCAGAACAGGACTGCAAGACCTGTACTTGTCTTCATGCCCAGGGAGGGCACTGAGGCACAAGAGAAACTGCCTCTAGAACCTGAAGCTCTGATAGGATAACACTAACCGTTTTCCTTCCCAAAATACACTCATATATGTGTATGCTGACTAAATACAATTACCCTATTACTTTGTGTGTGCACTTTATTAACGATAATACAGTAGATCTGTCAAACTCCTGTAACAATTGTGTATTTTCAGCACCTACCAACTAAGAAGTGGCCTTTTGAAAGTATTGTAAAGTATACCTATGTGTGTTGGTTTATTGTGCTAATTATTTATCAGTGACTTGTGTGTATATTTAATACATCTACACTTTAATATAAGTGTATGTTTAAGTGTTTCTTTGGGATGAATTACTAGCTCAGTTCAGTGTCCTTACCTACAGCTCACATCTTCCTCTTATGATAAGCCTGACTGCTCTGCCACTCTACCAAGGTCTGTGAGTAGCACAGACTGATACTAAGAGTTGGGGGATCTACAAACCAAGTGGGACTTTAGGAAAGCTCTCCTAACAACCAGACCTTGCAAAGGATCAAAGATGAGGCTGCGCAGTCCAATCTCCCGCCGTGCAAGCTGGTAGGGACTTGCCATCTGACTAGAATACACATAGCAATTCCACAGCTCAGCTGAGCTCACTGTGATGACATATTAATGATATCAATTTGATGTGGCTTTGATTGGTACGAGATACTAGCCACCATACCTTAAACTCAAGCCTGGCTTATAAGTGTATAGCTACCACAAGGATGGTAACTCTCATAGCTATGTGGGCGGTCTGTGAACAGATTCTCATATCTTCACAGATGGCAATGCTTCACAAGGGGGAGGAAGGTAGCTGTTTGTCTGGGACAGTATATTCTTATGAGACAGAATGCATTGCTTTCTCATGTCATCAGAGGTATTATATCAGTGCGAAACGACCATCTTATGCGCCACATTTTGGTAAAGCCAAAACCTAATGTTTTGATTTTTTTTTTTTTTTTACATGCAGTCAGCATGTTTACCTTAACGTAAGCCGCCAATATGGTTGGTGTAGTAAGACCATTGTGTGGTTGGGACCCATGACCAATGATATTGTGTGTAGAAAACAAACATTTCAGGTCTGCGGCTCATATTCTCAGGGAAAAGAACATGTGGCCATGACTGGACATGCTTTGGTGCGGTACACAGCTTTTCCTTAGGGCATATTCCAAATTCCCTGTCTTCAGCTGCACATATATGTCAATATGCAGGTAAATCAGAAACATGACTACACTGGATCAATACTTCCGGTCTCGGATTCATACCAGATTCAAACCAGTATGCATGGCTTTGCCACCCCAAATATGGCAGCCCAGATATTTGATCAGGCTCATTATTGAGGCTCATTACAAGTATGGCAGTGCTGGATGCTGGAAAGAATTGGTAGTAATGGAATGACCTCCACTTTTCCCGCACCACCATACTACGAATATGGGCCTGGAGTGGTGGTTACCTCCAGCATCATGCTCGAGGTAAATGCTCCCACTTTCCGCGTGCAGACCAACAACATCGGCAGAATTACTGCAGCGGAAATTATGCCAAAAATGTGCCGTAGAGTCCAATGGACTCTCAAAAAATGGGGATTGCCTCCGCCACTTGTAATCCAGCGTTAATGGTAATTCTATTGGGTTGTAGTCCGGCAGATTTACTGCCGGACTACCGCTCAACTCGTAATGATGCCCATTGTGTCCTCAGGCACCAGGAAAGACAGGAGCAGGCGAGTCAGACTGCTGTCCTCAGCTCATACTGGCCCCTAGGGACAACCTTTGGCCACCAGGGTCTGGAATTCCGGTCTACATGTCCCCCTGATTGCCCCACTCATCTGCCCCAAACAGTCTAGAGGATGCCATATCGTTGTTGGTGCAAGCCGGTTTTATATTGCTTGGCATTACCTGTGAGCTTTAACAGGAACACAGTTGCAGAGATAGTGATGGCACAAAGGCTTTGGGAAAAACACCACCAGTAACTTGAAGTAACACCACCAGACAAATCAAATAAGACCAGCATACACATGAAACACGTTCTAAACTCATTTAGGATTCACAGTGAGAGAGACATGAATGCAAATATTGAACAGACGTCTGTGTGGTTAGATGAAAAAAACTCCCACAATCCAAGGAAGGCATCTCCCAAAGACCTCCCTGCTCTCTTGCAACAATGTTTCTCTTTCGAACTTGCCTGGGATCTATCTCGCACGAACACAAGTCTTTGGAGTCAGAATGCTGTGTCATCCAAAAACCAAAAGAAAATGTGTTCCCAAGGAATCTTCTCATGGGTAGTTCGGGATACACTTGACAAGGTTGAGTAAGGCATGTGAGAACCCTGCGAATCGCGTCATCCAGCAATTGTGTTTCCCAGAGGCATGTGGGAAGGCTTGGAAGTCTGTATGGAGAGGGTGATCAAATGAAAGAATACAAATTCGCTGCAATGATGTTCTTTGTGACTCCAAAGTAATGTCTGGGTATTCCCCCAGCATCATGCACATTCCAGAACCCAAAGCCTCTTCATTGATGAAGGTCCTTGCCAGGGTGTGGCCTCCTCAAATAGGTTCTACTGGAGTATCTCACAAGATGATATAAAAACGTTTGCTGGAATTGGAGGCTGTTCTTTTACAAAGAGGGAATTGAGGTGCAAGATGGAGACTAGGGTCAGCTCCTTGCAATGGGTGCCTGAGTGTATAACCTCTGCAGCTGCTCTTTCTTGCCTCCCCTGTGAAACATGGTCACTTGTGCCTGGAGAGCAGACACTGGATCGCATCACTGTCCCGCAAGATTTCTGTTGACTAGCCTCGTCAATTGTCCGCCACATAACTGTTCCTCCACCAACTGTCATCAAGTATTGGGTATGCTGGCGTTGCCCTACCCTCTCTGCGATGGTCCCTATATTTCCATGGAACTCCCCTTTGTCTGGGCCCTTTTCCCTCTTCTTCTATCCACCTCGAATTGCCCTTTGACAACTCGCCTCCATCTCCTCTGCAGATGGTTTATCTCTCCCTTGCTCGTTACATAGTCTCCTGTCCTCCAACCTATATTGCTGTCCCTCTCTCTCCTCCTCCTTGTTTTTCACATCCTTCAACCTCGTATTCTCTCTCACCCCCACTCATTGATGTTCCCTTCTGTCCACATCGTCCATCCTTCATCCTATGCTTGGGTTTTCCCCCCTCCAACTTCCTTTCTTCTGGCTCTCCCTCCTTGGTGTTCCTTCCTTCTACCTCTTCTTTTCTATCCCCTCCTCTTGGAAATGCTCACTTCCTTCTCCCCCTTTGCTTCTTAGCCAAGGCATTGATCACCACTACTCCCTCCTCATCCTTGATGTTCAGTGCCTCCAACTTATTTTTCGTCCGGCCTCCCTTCAGATGTTCACCGTCTCTACCCTCTGTTCTCTTCCACCGTCTTGCTCAATTTTCACATCCTCCCATTTGTCATTTTTCATCTTCCACTCTCTCCACCCTTTCACCTCCGCTTGCACCTGCAGCTCTTTCAGCCACTTCTGCCTTTTCACTGCTCGCTACTCTACCCCGCGTCTTTGTTGCTCTGGGTTTGTAGACTTCTCGGTTCCCTGCTCCTTGGCATAGCTTTTCCCAAGGGTCTGCAGCCATGTTTGCTGATCATTGCTTCTCTGGGGCTGGTCAGAACCTTATGGATTGGCCAGTTTAGGTGTTTTTGATTTAATTGTATGTGGCTTGCCGTGGTTGTGGACTGAGCCATTAAATGGCCATTTTTTATATCTTTGTGTTGTCTAACACCCGCCTTCGAGGTGGGGCACAGGTGCCAGATCCGCACTTCTGTGGTTCATTCCGGTCTCCCTTCTCCCCTCACTGCAGTAGTGGTGAGCATTCTGTGTGTGTTCTGAATCAGTGTCTCTTGCCGATAGAAGCAGGCCTCCTTTGTGCACTGCACACTCTGTATTATTTACGCATATCTGAACCCTTTGAAGTTATTGTGACAGGCATTTTCACAGGGACAATAGGCATGCTGCTATCGCAGTCCCCTGCCAGCCCATCCCATGCTGGTGGTGGGCAATGGGAGCCTCCCCATGCCACCACTGTTCCAGACAACACATATCTGACTTATTGCCCTCCTTGCCCTCCTGAGTCACCAACATGTCAGCATTGATGTCAACTCAGGGGCCCTCGAACAGTGCCGTTCTGAATTTCTGTCCATGCCCACTGCTCTCTCTTCTCCCTGGACCATTCCTGTTATGTTGCTTCTCATATGATGTGCAGGATATTTGTTTAGTGCTTCAGTGCCTCCACCTGTCCCCTTTAGGTAGGCACCCCCGGAACTGACTTATGTAATCTAATTAATTAATCAACTTAAGCATTTTTTTAAAATCCTCTTAAGCATTACCGTTTCATTGTGTGTGTGTGTGTGTGTGTGTGTTTGTGTGTGTACTTGTGTGTTTGTGTGGGGTGTGTGTTTCTGTGGGTGGGTTGTTGTGTGTGTGTGTGTGTGTGTGTGTGTGTGTGTGTGAATTTAAAGGTGAACCAAAGTCACAGGCACCAGATGCATTGTTCCCCTTGGTGACCTCAGACGTCAAACTGAACAGGTGGGTGAACTGAGCCAACACCTGCACAGGTGGGTTGGGGGAAATGGAGCCCTCTTTGGTAGCTTGGTGGTGCTCTCTGTTGATTGATGAATAGGGAACTTTCGCACTATGCTATCGGGACTCAATGAGTGGCGGGTATCATGTGTGTACACAGAAGGCTAAGGGAGCCGTTTCCTTGCTCTCTATTGGTTGTTTGGTGTAACGCCTTTGTTCTTTGGGAAGCATTTCCTGTTGTTCCATTTGAAGCAATGGTGTTGCTCCCTCGTAGATTTGGTGGCTGTTTCTAGTGTCCCCAAATGGAGATTGGCAAAGAATTGTTCTGGAATAACCAGACACCAGACCGGGGTGTCCCACATCGCTTGTTCTCCAAAGACAGCAGTGGATGCATTGTTGACTGCTCACTGTGGGATATGCGAGCTGTGGCGGGAGACCTCTTCCGCATTTTGTCTGGAGAATGGAGAGTGTTGGAGGGCACTAGGGAATCCAAGGTTTGCATCGTACAGCAAAATGTATCAGCGTGGCCCCAGAGTGTCCTGGTGTGATGAATGTCCAGCCGATATGTCACAACCCATAAGGCCAGTATCGCTGCCCAAAGTGATTTGGAGTTGGCATAATCAATAGAGGCACCTCCTCAACCCCCTTCCCCTATTCCCTCGCTTTCCTTTGAACATACTTAGCTACTTCCAAGCTCTCCCATCACGTTTATTATTCCCCTTCTCAATTCCTTCAGTTGTGGCCCTGAGCTCCTACTTGATTCACAACCTGGCAATGTCCCAATGGTCCCATGAGAGGTTTTAGACTCTCACACCAATTCACTCTTCACCTTCCATAATATCGCTACCCATACTCAAAGCTTCTTGATTGTCTTTCCCACTTCCCACCTCACTAAGAGCAAGCTCTCTTGACCACTCCCCCTCTGTCTACTCTCATCCCTCATTGGCCCACCATCCTTTCCACTACTAAGCTCAAATTACAACCAGATTCCATTGCACTCCATTGGTTGCTCCTTGGCATCATCCATCCTCATACAGTACTGACAAGCTAAGCATCTCCGGAGATCTACGATCCATTAGCACCCTGGGAGGCACCCATAGCCAATGAAAATGCTCGGAAAGTGGCCCGTAATCACAAAGGAAAGCCTACGTCCCGAGCATTTTCATTAAGTGTCAGGCTCTTCCCTTCCTACTCACCTTAGCACCTGTGTAGTTTCCTACATAATGCTAATGGTGTATTGCGCCCACCCCCCCAAAAAAAAGAAACGTACCTATCCTGCGCGTCACTGGGCCATGCAGTCTTGCTTCAAACGGACTGTGGCTTTCAGTAGCACTGTTCGGCCCAGTTTGGGCTGCAGGAAAGGTATGTTTCTTTTATTTATTATTTTAAAAAATAAAAACATTAGCACCAGTGTAGGAAACTAGACGGGTGGTAATGGCAATATGCCGATCGGCGGCGGGGCTTCCCTTTCAGTAATTGCACTGCTGCCCTCATTAAGGGACCCTCGCTGCACGTTTGTGCCCTTAACCTGGGTGGCGGAATGTTACCTAAAGGATTGTCCCGTTGCCTCTGGGCATGTTGCCTAATTAGCACCCTGAGAGGTGGCTGTAGCCAATGAAAATGCTCAGAACGTCGGCTGTATTCACAAAGGAAAGCTAAGTGTCAGGCTATATTCACAAAGGAAAGCCTGCGTTCCGAACATTTTCATTAAGTGTCAGGCTATATTCACAAAGGAAAGACTGCGTTCCGAACATTTTCATTAAGTGTCAGGCTATATTCACAAAGGAAAGCCTGCGTTCCGAACATTTTCATTAAGTGTCAGGCTATATTCACAAAGTAAAGCCTACATTCCTAAAATGTTTATTAAGTGTCGGGGACTTCCCTTTCCCGCTCCCCTTTCCCACTCACCTTAGCACCTTAGTTTCTGCACGAGTGCTAATGGTGTCTTGTTTCACCCCCTAAGAATAATAAAATATTCTTACCTCTCCTGCGAGGCGTCTGGCTATGCAGTGTTGCAGTTTTTATGTTCATTACGTTACAGTCATCAACAATGAAAAAGGACTGCGGCATTCAGTAGCACTGTGCGGCCTGGTCGGGGTGACCGCAAAGGTACGTTTCTTTTTTGTTATTGTTTACGGTAACAACACCGCTGCCCTCCTTAAGGGACCATCACTGCACTCAGGCCTTTCACTTGGCCGCCAGACTGTTACCTACAGGGTCGGCCCGCTGCCTCGCGGCAAATTGCCTCAGTATAAAAGATGAATTAATTAATTATTCTAACATGTAGTCTTCTGCCACCGTGCATATTCACTATAACCTACTGATGTGTGTACTTTACCAACACCAGTATTGATAGATCGTGATACCCGGCTTCTATATTTGGAGAGAACTGCAAAGCATAGTGGTCTGTTTTAGCGGCATGTACACTGGATATTGGTGATATTAATTATCATAATTTAGCAATTCTACCTCCTCTTGCTTTTGGTGCATGGAAGCATTTGCATTTGTTTCAAAAACTTGTTTTTCAACAACCTGGACCACTCAAATGAATACTCCCTCGCTTAAAGTTAATCTTACGTTTTAATGTAGAGCTTCATGCGGGACTCTTTCGTCTTCTAGGCGCTGTAGTATTCGTTATCATTGTCAACTGTAATGATACCCGATGTATTGATCTTGGACGGATGAAGGGCGGATCTCTCTCAGGATTTTAACATGTTTCTGCAGGATCCCCGGAGATGACTCGCCTCACCGAGCTATCTTGACAGCAGTACACCAGAAATAGAAAACAAAACTTCAGAACTGCAGAATATGTCTCGTATGCTAGTCATTCCATCTATCCTACTGAATCCCCATTGCCTTGCCTGCAACTTCGTATGAACCACGTGCTTATTGTGTATATAATTGGTACTCGATATTTTGATATTGTCACTCAATATTCGGACCCTCTTCTCTTTCTATGGGATGCATATCACCAAATAGTTTGATATTTCTGATTTTATCAGCCAGTGCTTGATGACTCATCTTTATAGCATGTGACTTACCCATGTGTTTTTTTTCCCTTCCATATAACACTGAAGTGTTTGTCAATAAGGTATAAGTGAGTGGGCCTGTACTCCATCTCACTGATCTTGAGTACCGCCTTTGGTTGGGATTACACATGTTTGTAAATATGTTCTATTTACAGCGCTTAAGCGTCAGTGCTTTATAAATAGCAAATCATTAACATTATCATTGTTGACCAGAATAAGTGGGAAAAAGGTTATCAGCCAAAGCTGTCATTTTAGTCATAGAGAAATTCTGCAAAATAGATTGCTGCACCAGAAGCAGGCAAATGAGAACATGTGTTCTGTCTAATGCACTCTGGTGTTTCTGCAGTCGCACAATTCATTCAGTCCCGTAGGCCCAGTGTTTTATACCAGTAGATCCCCTTGAGGGAAATATCTCATTTCAAGAATGAACATGGAACAGCATGTATTACCCGCCCTTTAATTTTCTTTAGACTGGAATAACAAAAGCTGGCCTTGCTCACAGTCATTAATACATGTTTATGGCCCAGGTGATGTTCCTGTCTGGCAACCTTGGGGAGCCTGCGTGATTTCCCCTGGCGGTTCCTAACCTACCCCAAGCATTGGCCACTTTATACTGTCTACAAATTCTCTGTGCTTGCTGAGTGCCTCAGCCCAGATGAAAGCTGGATTTTCGATGCAAAGACGCAGAAGGGACATTTCCTATGTTTTTTTTTTGTTTTTCCCCGTACCGGCTGGAATTGCCTGTATATTTCAGCGGCAGATGAGATCCTTTTTAATATGTTTTTGAGCCGCAGTCCGTTGTTTATCACAGCCGCCTCCTCTTTCCAGTGGCTGCGCACAAACACCAGAGCTGGATTGCTGGCATCAGTCAAGCCTTGTTAATATACTAAAAGGGAATTCGCTTGGCTGAACTGGGAGTGCTTGTTTTTTTAATGCACCCCTCGCATCTATCGTGGGCCGTCCCTGGAATAGAAAATGTTCGCCATTCCCAGCGCTACACGCAGACACCTACTGTATTGCAATGTCCTTTCAATCTCATTTCTGCAAGATCCGCTTTGCATTGCTGCAGGTGCAAGTATCACTACGGCAAACGCTGCCACAGTGCCAAACAACATATTTTTTTCCGTACAAGTTTACAACAGGGCAAAAGACTAGTGATATGCTGAAAAAAAACAATGTTCAGAATAGGTGGCTGCAATTGGACAATGTTTGCCCACATGCAAACAGCACTTACACTGACACAAGGTTTATGTAATACCACATTGGAACTGTAGCCTGCAGGCTATTACGCCATTCATTGAAGTCACGCATCATTGCTATGCATTTGAATAGTGGAGAGGAGGGGCATATTGTAACTTTGTTTCCAGAGAGGAGGGGCGTATTGTGACTTTGTTTCCAGAGAGGAGGGTGTATTGTGACTTTGTTTCCAGAGAGGAGGGGCATATTGTAACTTTGTTTCCAGAGACAATGGGCGTATCGTAACTTTGTTTCCAGAGAGGAGGTGTGTATCCCAACATTGTTTCCAGAGAGGAGGGGTGTATTGTAACTTTGTTTCCAGAGAGGAGGGGCGTATTGTGACTTTGTTTCCAGAGAGGAGGGGCGTATCGTTACTTTGTTTCCAGAGAGGAGGGGCATATTGTGACTTTGTTTCCAGAGAGGAGGGACGTATCGTTACTTTGTTTCCAGAGACGAGGGCCGTATCGTTACTTTGTTTCCAGAGACGAGGGCCGTATCGTTACTTTGTTTTCAGAAAGGAGGGGCGTATTGTAACTTTGTTTCCAGAGAGGAGTGGCATATTGTGACTTTGCTTCCAGAGAGGAGGGGCGTATTGTTACTTTGTTTCCAGAGAGGAGGGACGTATCGTTACTTTGTTTCCAGAGAGGAGGGGCGTATTGTAACTTTGTTTCCAGAGAGGAGGGGCATATTGTGACTTTGTTTCCACAGAGGAGGGGCGTATCGTTACTTTGTTTCCAGAGAGGAGGGGCGTATTGTTACTTTGTTTTCAGAGAGGAGGGGCGTATTGTAACTTTGTTTCCAGAGAGGAGGGGCATATTG
Source organism: Ambystoma mexicanum (assembly GCF_040938575.1). Taxonomy (NCBI): domain Eukaryota; kingdom Metazoa; phylum Chordata; class Amphibia; order Caudata; family Ambystomatidae; genus Ambystoma; species Ambystoma mexicanum. Next base: position 1,183,653,981 of record NC_090926.1, read on the forward strand.
TGACTTTGTTTGCAGAGAGGAGGGGCGTATCGTTACTTTGTTTCCAGAGAGGAGGGGTGTATCGTTACTTTGTTTCCAGAGAGGAAGGGCGTATTGTAACTTTGTTTCCAGAGAGGAGGGGCATATTGTGACTTTGTTTCCAGAGAGGAGGGGCGTATTGTTACTTTGTTTCCAGAAAGGAGGGGCGTATCGTTACTTTGTTTCCAGAGAGGAGGGGCGTATTGTTACTTTGTTTTCAGAGAGGAGGGGCGTATTGTAACTTTGTTTCCAGAGAGGAGGGGCATATTGTGACTTTGTTTCCAGAGAGGAGGGGCGTATTGTAACTTTGTTTCCAGAGACAATGGGCGTATCGTAACTTTGTTTCCAGAGAGGAGGGGTGTATCCCAACATTGTTTCCAGAGAGGAGGGGTGTATTGTAACTTTGTTTCCAGAGAGTACGGGCATATTGTAACTTTGTTTCCAGAGAGGAGGGGCATATTGTTACTTTGTTTCCAGAGAGGAGGAGCATATTGTAACTTTGGTTCCAGAGACGTTTGGAGTATCGTAACTTTGTTCCAGAGAGGAGGGTTGTATTGTAACTTTGCTTCCAGAGAAGAGGGGCGTATTGTAACTTTGTTTCCAGAGAGGAGTGGCATATTGTTACTTTGCTTCCAGAGAGGAGGGGCATATCATAGCTTTGTTTCCAGCGAGGAGGGACATATCGTAACTTTGGTTCCAGAGAGGAGGGGCATATTGTAACTTGTTTTCCAGAGAGGAGGGGCATATCATAACATTGTTTCCACCGCTACCGTCCGCGCAGCCATACAAATACTACAGGATTTGCACCTGCATGGAGTCTGTCGTCTCTTTGCACCAGAGCGAACTCTATAGGAATCCATTGTAAATTCCACCTACCATTAATACATGCCAGGAAGCGTTTACTCAGTTTGCACAGAGTATTGCAAAAGGGATGCATGTATGCTGGCTTTTTCATCTCCCCTTTTGCATCCCGCTGTATGAATGAGAAAAATCGGCAGCAGGATCTGTGCATGCAAAAGTGCAAACATCACAGGCACCGAATTACGAGTAGACTCGAAAACGAGCCCCATAGTGTTTATTTTTTAATATCTCTTGGTCACCCAGTTTGCGCATTTGGCTGTATGTTATAAACCCCTTGAGTATAGCACAAGAGATTTGGAGGCTTAAAAACAACTTGTGTGCAACATTTAGGGCTTCATTACGAGTCTGGCGGTAACCGCAGCGGTAAAACCACCTGGTTACCGCCAGACTTGTATTACCATTCCGCCTCCGTGATTCCCGTAATTACCGGGGCATTACAACCCCGGTTTCCCGGGAATCACGGAGGCGGAATGGTGTTAATCCCCATTCCCATTGAGTCATATAGGACTCAATGGTAATGGGGATCATGGAAACACCGGCAGCATCTCGTAATGCTGCCGGTGTTTCCTCGTCTGCCTGCAGGCGGGCGGTGTTAAACCTGCCAGGTCAAACCTGACGGGAACATCACCTCCCGCCTGCAGGAGTCGGGATCAGGCGGTCCGTAAACAACGGTGGCGGCTGGTTTACCGCCACCGTTATTTCCGGACTGCCTGATTTGTAATGAGGCCCTTAGTCTCCAAAGGCGATATCTGCATACCCAAGCTCTATGGAATGAAACCTGTGCCAGTGATTAGAAGCGTTAGGAATCTTGCACGAAGACAAGAGCACAGAATATAACATTATTAATACTAATTCATGCACTTGTGCACGCCCAACACAGTGGCTGTTTTTTTTCAGGGATTTATTCTATGCCTCAAAGTATGTATACAGATGTATTGCATACTATTTCGGAATGAGTAAATAATGGGGACATGTTAGAATAACATGCGTAAAAAAGTAATCCTTGGTATAAAGAAAATCTTATTTTATGGGAATCATTATGAGTTTATCGATGCAGTAAATAAAGTAGCAGTAATCCCATTACCGGCACTTTTTTGGGCACTAACAAAATGACAGCCACATTTAATGCACCACGAAATTTCGAGTTTGGGTGTAAAGGAGATTATTCACTTCCAACAACATGCAGGTAGCAAATCCTCAATAATGATTTTCTGCACGGTGTTACCACTCATGGTAAATTTGCCAGAAATCTTCATGGAGACATAGGTGTGACAAATTAACTTCTGGGGCACCAGTGGTGCAGGGATGAATATCGGTTTATAAACCATGAATCAGACCCATACCTTGAGTATACCAGAAGGGATCCAAACAGATTGGAAACACAAGCAAATTATAAACCTCTTTGCCCAATGTTGGTATCGTGGACAGAACAGCAGGCTCATCTCTGCAAGGTCGTGGTTTGTTGATTAATAGCAAGACAGCTAAAATACAGTTATTGCCCAATGATATAAGGGACTGTCCAGTCAAGGTTGTATAAAAATATCGACTTTATTATTATTCAACAGACAGTTCTAGCACACTACAAAATACAACCCACCCTGTAAGGGAATGCATAGAACAGACGGTTTCAAGAAGGAAAAGGGATGCACTCTGATATGATATGATATGTTATTTGTATTGCGCCTTACAGAGGTGTTTCAGAGTGCAAACATGATACTGACAGGAGGGTAGGTGGTAAAGTAATTAATCACAATAGTTTAAGAATACTTGGTTTCAGCACAAAGGAAGCAATGGGTCATAAAATTTCACAAGGGGCCTTTGGTGAAGGACCAGGGGGACAAGAACCACAATGTAACTCATGCTTGTAGAAGTTCTTGGTACTCGACAGTATAGAGTCGGTTTCAAGGCACAAGACAGGAGACAGCTGCAAGTATCAGACGGCAGGTGGCAGGCAGTTCTGTGAGCAAGGTTGTATGGATGGCTTCAGGCAGGCCTACACGACAGCTCGGGGTCAGGAATCATTGTCTAAGTGCTGGATGTTACGTCTGAAGCACTGGTCGAGGCGTCTTGGATGAGGTTAGCGACTGCAGTATGACAAAAATCAGTGGTGCAGTCAGTTGCAGCTCGAGGGGCTCGACTGGCTCGAAAATGTCCTTTAAGGCGGATGCTGGTTGATGCTTGTCGATGCACTCCTCCTAGCTTCTTCACTGGGCTTGTGTAGTTCTTTAAGGTCATATGGCCCAAAGCTGAGAAGAGTGTTGCAGGCAATGGCCTTGTCCGTGGTTTGGTTCAGAGACTCTCTGGCACTTACCACCTAGAAAGCTTTCTTGCAGAGCATAGCAGGGTACGCTGTGTGCTGGCAGTGTACCAGTTCTGGAGCTGCTGGAGGGTCCTCTGGATTCAGTATCCTCCTCCAGTCCCTGGGAGATGATTAGGGAGGAATCAAGATTCCTTCTTCAGAAATCCTGGCCTTCCTTCACTGGCAGAAGCTGTAAGGCAGACTGTATTTTCAGCCAGGGTCGAAATTAGTTCTTCTTGTTACTCCTTGCAAAGTCTTCAAATGATCTGCCCAAAAGAGTGGCTTGACTCTCTTTTAAAGCCAAATGGACCACAGGGATTGAAGTAGGCTAAGCCTACCTTAATGAACCAATCATGGTCCCAACCAACAATCTCCTGCATGCATGAGGTCATAACCAGAGTGCTTTTGTTTATTATTATTTATTTATTTATTTGTTACAGTTGGTGAACCAATTTTTCAAATATAAAATAACAATACAGTGTATCAACAAGTTGTAAAAAATAAAATACAATTCATACAATGCATCCCAGGATGCACACAACCACAGTAGAAATTACAATACTCATCATAATCATGATAAAATACAATTCATTTTTTTTTTCATTGTTCTCGCTTGGCCTCTTATGTTCCTGGTAATATTATTTCTAAAAATTTCACAATGGCAATCTGAACAGTTACTCTTGAGCTAGAAAACAGCATATTCCAAATTTGGATCATAATCTACATGATTCTGTACAATAAGTTTCTTCCCAAAACATTTGGCCCTTATTGCTTCTAATGCAGTGCACTCGATTACAAGGTGCTGTAACATTTCCCTCTGCTCCCTTAGCAAACAGAATCAGCAATAATTTTGGTCTCTTGGTATTAATCGTCTTCTACATAAGATATCTCTTGTTTCATGCTGATTAAATCTAAATTTTAACAGTTTTCGACGATGTGAGTGCGATGGAGATTTTACCAAATAATCAGCCATCACACCATACCTTTTGAGGCCGAAAGCCCTAGAATATAAATCCCTCAATTTTGAACATAGTGCCAAGTTGGCAACCCAGTCATATTAATAGATCTTTCTCTTCGCACGATCTGGGTTAGATAATAGCAGCTCAATTGTTACCGCGGCATCAGCTGTTGCGTTTAGGGTATGGTGTTGCCACCTTCTCGATAAACCATCATTAGATGTGAGTATGTTTTGAGCTAAGATATTCAAGAAGGATGGTTTCACCAAGCCTTCTAATAGTTTTCGCAACAGGGCACACTGTTTCCATAATACTTGGGAATGCAAAGAGGCTAAACCTAGTTCGAATCGCAGTAACGCCAAGGGTGTCCTGGGCGACAATGTTAAAACTGCTTTTCAGTATTTTGCTTCCCAAGCATCCCAAAAACAACGGTCTCGCGGAGCAAAAGCCTCGACCCCATACAGTAAGATCAGAACTACCTTCGACCTATAAAAGGTTATAACATGTTTTAATGTGAACTTCCCAAATTTTCTTAGCAGTATATTTGACTGCGAGATCAACGGTTCTAATTTAGCTTTGATTTTGCAGGTTTGAATTTTTTAAGTTTTTTGATGTTCAATGTGAACTCCCAGATACTTATATCTTGGAACCACTGAAAGTTCACATTGATGTAAAGACCACCTCAAATTGTGTATCTTTGAGTTTTTGTTGCAAATTAAGATTTGCGATTTGGCGGTGTTCACAATTAAATTGCTGGCAATCGAGGCCACCAGGGGGTGCGGGCAAGATGGCCGCCTGAATCTCAGGCTCCCCGTATGGCCCCGGGAAACCCACGGATAGACATTCCTTAAGTGCTTTTTAACCAGCAATCGTTGAGGAGGGGAATCGCTGTGGACTACCCACAAGCTTGTCCGGACTTCAGAGATGCCCCCGTTCCCCAGATAACGACCTGTGATCGGTGACCCCCCCTCCTCGCACCTGAGGGAAGGCCCCGGGCAGGAGCCGCATATCGCCTGGCCGCGTAGTGGTGGGAGGAGTCGAATTCCCCACCCACTCTGACTCGTGCACCGAGGCCTGAGGAGCTGTCGACGGCTCGGGCGGGCCCTGCAGAGATCCCCACCAGCGGCTTAGGCACATGACTGATGGCCTCCGCCTCTCCGGACATCTTAGAGGAGCCCCCACGCAGGATGCGGCGGGTCATCCGACCCCACCAGAGAGGTGGAACGGCCCGCGCGATCAGCACACAGGGCCCAACGCCGGGCGGGCCTTCTGAGAAGCACCAACAGCTGCCGGCGAGCGGCTCATCCATTACTGGAGGCCAACAGTGACCTGCCCCCAACATAGGGGATACGGGGGAACCACCGCTATACTTACCCCAGTCCGGGGCGCCTGGGGGGCCTGTGCTCCCCCCACCGCTCTCACCACCAGTGATTTGTCTGTGCCCGGGCCGACGTGGTTGCGTGCCTCGGAACCATCTCAACAGCCCACGTTTCCACGCCTGACCACCGCCTCAAAGACACCCGAGGCCTACGCCCCACAGCCCCCGCGGGGCTCCGGATTAGTGGCAGAGGAGCCCACCCGACCACTGGAGAAGACTCAGGCCGTTGCGGGAGCACGCCTGGGCCACCCCGCCACCCGGAAGACACCTCAGGAGAACCCTATAGCTTGGTGCGATCGATACCCCATGAACTGGAGGGAGACCCTTGCGCAATACCAATTCAAGTCTGGGTCCCACGAAATGAGGACCGCCCCTGCAGCCTTGCAACCCCTGGACATGAATGCCATACAGAGCAACATCCAAACGATCCTAGAAGAGATTAGGGGTATGAGGACAGACATGGGGGCCAAATTGGCGGACCTCACGGCCAAGGTTTCAACGCTGGAGGATCGGGTAGAAGGGGTCGAGTGCAACCAGGTATCAACGGACATCCTCGAGGTGCAAATGGAAACTAGATTTCAGGAACTGCAACGCCGCGAGGAGGACTTCCGGCTCAAGGTCGACGATATGAAGAACCGGGAGAGGAACAACTTGAGAATTTTCGGCCTTGAGGAGACGGAGGGAGAGACACCGGTTGGACTTGAAAGCAAAATCCAAGACATCATCAGAATTGTCCTGGGGTCGGATTCTGGGGAGACTCTCCTGCTTGAAAGGGTCCATCGGCCTGGTGGGGGGGTAGAGGCCCACGCTCAGTTCTTGCAAGATTTCACTACTATAAGGACAAGGCTAGGGTGTTGGAGAGGGCGAGAACCTTACGGGATATTCAACATGGTAACTCCAGGGTGACGATTTACCAGGATCTCTTGCCCCTCACTCTCCAGATGTGAAAGAAATGCGGCACTATCACCAGGTGGCTACAAGAAAAGGGGACACGCTATCGCTGGGGCCACCCATTTCACCTAGCATTTGAATGGCAGGGTCAGAGGTACCAACTAGTCACGGAGGCGGAAATCCGAAGGGCCACCGAGGATCTCACAGGCGGCATCGCAGGACCATCAGAAAATCGGAACGAAACCAACGGAGATCGGCCTCGTGCCCCCCGAGGCCCAGACCTCTCCCAGGGGAAGCTAAAGGTCAAAGGCTCCCGTAAATATCAAAAAACCAAACATCCACCCACAGACCGAGCAGAAGGCCTGATCTACACCCCACGGGAGCATGCGACAATTCATGGAGGCCGCCGGTCATAGTGTGTTTTTCCCACGACCAGTGGGGAGTTCTTTGTTCAATTGACTTCGGTCAGGCTTGAAGTGTTGCCCATTTAGAGGCTGTTGTATGGTTTCATAGAAAGTTACACGGCGACTCCACACGGACAACTGTCGGTGTCTCTCCAGGCCTCATGCCGTGACACGCCCCGTCAGGGGCAAAGGGGCACGATCAGGTACTAAGGCCGGGGGGCGCTTGGCTCAGGAGACACTACAGCTAGTTCCCCACTGGGGATCAGAAAGGGCCGGTACTTAACGAAGAAAGGCATGTTGGAAAGCGCTATACCTAAGAAATTGTTTTCCCGCGGCCAGGGAAGCGACCCTGGTGGTTCGTTGCCAGTCACATCCCCACCCGGCGGCGAACGCCCCACAAAATTGGTACAGGGGTGGAGGAGGGAGGGAGTGATGGGGGGCGGGGTGCAGGGGGGCGGGGTGCAGGCGGGGGGCTCGAGGGGAAAGGGAAAACCAGCTCAAACTATGGACACTTTTTTTGCAACGGGCTCCGAGTAGCAGACATTTAGAGGTGATTTCAGTGCGCGTAACGAAAAATGATAATGATTGAAGCAAAGATAGGCACGTTGAATGTCAAGGGCCTTAACTTCCAGAATAAGAGATCTCTCACGAGCAACATGTTCCGTAAGCAACACCTAACGGTTCTCTTCCTACAGGAGATGCATTACAGGCAAGGTAGGGAATCGAAGATCAAGGGGAAAGACATTGGGTGCAATTACTGGGCCTCACATAGAAGTTCTAAGAAGGAAGGGGTGGGAATCCTCCTGCGCAGGGCGTTCCGTCTCACAGATATAGAAACCAAGAGGGGTTTTGTTGGCCGTTTCCTGGGCATTAAGGGAACCTGTGAGGGAGAGTGCGTTACCCTGGCCACTCTATACGCGCCCAACTCAAAACAAATACACTTCCTCACCCAGGTCTTTCATGTCATGGATGAGTGGGCAGAGGGAGCCTTGATACTGGGGGGGGGGCTTCAACCTTATAATGGACCCGAGGCTTGACTGGTGGTCCGTGAGACGGGGGCACCCAGGGGCATCTCCAAGGATAATCTGGCCCTGCAGACCCTCCTGAGAGAGCATTATTGGGTGGACGTTTGGTGAAAAGCAAACCCGAGCCAGGGTGGTTACACCTTTTTTTTGGATGGAGTGGGCGGGTTTCACGGGGGCCATGAGGAAATAGTGGAGTGTTTCGCTGATTATTACAGCAAACTCTATTCCAAAAAGGCAGGCGAATCACTGGAGGACATCCGCGCCTACCTGGCAGAACACTCTCTGCCTAGGCTGTCCGACATGGAGCTAGAGGTCCTGGACAGAGAGATATCGGAGGAGGAGGTGGGTGCGCCATCAAAAGACTGAAGGTGGGAAAGGCCCCGGGAGAAGACGGCTATACAGCCGATTTTTACAAGCAGACCCAACCCGTCCTGCTGAAGCCCCTGGCCAAATTGTTTAACCAGATCAGGAATTGAGAGTCCATCCCACCAACATTTCTGCAGGCCCTCATCATTGTTATACCCAAACCCGGCAAGGACCAGACGGAAATCGGGTCCTATAGACCCATCTCACTCCTCAACCTGGACGCTAAGATCTTTGCCAGAATCCTGGCCACCAGACTTGAGGGCTGCCTCCCGCGCCTGGTACACCCCGACCAAGCAGGATTTGTCTTGAACAGGCAGGGTTCTGATAATATGCGGAAGACGCTCCATGTGCTTGCCTCGAGAGGGGTCCACGATGAAGGCGCGCTTCTACTGGCCCTTGACGCGGAGAACGCCTTCGACAGGGTCAGCTGGGCCTTTATGAGGGAGGTATTCACGACCCTGGGTATGGGCCCGAGGTGGCTGGGTTGTATCTCCGCGCTCTACTCATCCCCCTCCGCTAGAGTGGTAGCAAATGGGACCGAGTCAAGGACATTCCCCCTCGAGCGTGGTACACGGCAGGGATGCCCTTTGTCCCCACTAATCTACGCACTCGTGATGGAACCATGGGCAATCTCGATCCGTAACGATGCAGCCATCAGGGGAGTACTGGTCGGAGAGATGCAGTGCAAAATCTGACTTTTTGCAGACGATGCACTACTCTATATCACAAACCCATCCCAAACAGTCCCCCGAATGCTGCAGGGCGTCTCGCGCTATGGGGACCTATCGGGGTACAAAGTTAATCTGGAGAAATCGGTGGCGTTCATAGGGGAAAATTTACCAGATTCAGAGATGGCTTTTGTTAACGGGCTCCCCTTTAGGCTGAGAGATGACGGATTCCGGTACCTCGTGGTCCAGGTCACCCGTGATCCCGAGGGCTTATATCCGGCCAATTTCCCCCCCTCTGGTCAGCAATCAGGAAAGACATAGAGCGATGGTCAGGGTCGGGGCTCTCCTGGATGGCACGTCTCAACCTCATAAAACTGGTAATCTTTCCCAAGTTTTTATTTCTCTTTCAAATGCTCCCGGTGCTGATCCCCAAAACATTTTTCAAGGAAACGAAACAAGTCCTCCTCAACTTTCTCTGGTCAGGCAAGAAACATAGAATCTCCTACGAGGTGCTGACCAGACCGACAGAGGATGGAGGGGTGGGATACCCTGACCTTGAAACATACCACAGAGCCTCCCAACTGAGGGTCCTGGTCGACAACTTTGCCCCGGGTACGAAAAAACAATGGGTAGCCATGGACAACGTGCCACTCGCGCCCGTCACCATAGAGGATTGGCTCTGGGTCCCAAGGAGGAAGATCCCTAGAAGTGTCTTGTATCACCCAGTCCTAAAAGTGCTATGGTCCCTATGGAAGGAGGGAGGGGGTTACTACCGCTGGTTCACAACCTGGCCCTCCCCATTGAGCTGCATTTGGGCCCCCCCCCTTCCTGGCCAAGATAGCAGAGCCAGCGGCGTACCAGACGTGGTTCGAGGCAGGCCTTAGCAGGACTGGTCACCTTTGGGTGGGGGGGTCTTTCTTACCCCTGAAAGATCTGGAAGAGGCCCTGGGGATAGGCACCCTGTCCCCCTTTCGCTATCTCAAGCTTAAGGGAGTCCTAACCGAACCATCCTGGGGGGACACCCTTAGGAGAGACCTCACAGACTTTGAAAAACTCCTCCTTTCGGCGAGGGGCTCCAAGGGAATAATATCCCGCCTCTACAAGCTTTTCCTCTTTACTTTCCCACGAGACCCCCCACCTGCACGCACACAATGGGGAAAGGACCTGGGCGAGGAGAGCGACGACGAGAGGTGGGGGGAGATGTGTAGGCAGGCCAATCGCTCCACGGCCTCACTCCAGTATCGTCACCAGGCCCTCAAGGTATTGCATCGCTGGCACTACCCCCGCAGAGGATTGCTAGAATGAGGCCAGGGTATGACCCACATTGCTGGAAGTGTAGGACCAAAAGGGGGGATTATATTCACATGTGGTGGAGGTGCTCGGTGGTCCAAAAGTACTGGGAGGAGGTATTGACATGGATTAAGGGGATAGATGAGGTGAAGCGGCCTTCCTGCCCCTTGCTTCTCCTTTTCTTGACATTGGGGACGATCATGAAAATACCCATGACCACATGCTGCAGGTTATGTTGGTGGCGGCCAGGTGCTGCGTGGCACAAAAATGGAAGAACCCCGGAATGCCCGGGGAAAAAGCATGGGTAGCCAAGGTACTGGCCATTTACGACATGGAATTCCTCACGCATTTACTTGACGAATCTAGATCCAACATCGAGGAAATATCGCTCCCCTTCTTCAAAAAATACAGCCGCTCAGTATAATCTTAAACACCGGACCTGGAGAACTCCCCCCTGGGGACCTCGGGCCATCGTTCACTAGTCCAACTTCAAGTCCTTCAAAGCTCGGCTCATGACATGCAATTACTGAGAACTTGAACTGGTGTGGGGTGGGAGGGTGGGAAGGGGTGGGGGGCGATGGGTTATAACTGGTTTCCTGTTTATTCATGCTTACATATGTTCTACATTGTTGCGAAACCCAATAAAATTTGATTTTCAAAAAAAATTGTTGGCAATCGTATACATTTCTAATTGTTTCAGCATATTTTGTAACCCACTAGGTGTCTGAGAAAGCATATACATATACATATATAAATATGCAATCTTTTGGTGACCAATGCGAGGGGCATCAGTAATGCAATTCGTCAATGCTGGACCCAAATCGAGAATAAAGAAATTGAACAGAAATGACGCAAGAGTGCAGCCCTGCTTCACACCTCTGTGCGTTGCAATCGGGGGTGACAGTTTGCCTATCAAATTTAATTTGACTCGCATGGAGGTATTCATATGTAATTTCATCACCAAATTCATTAAAGATGGAGGACAATGATGTTTCTTAAGTTTGTCTACAAGTATTGATCTGTCAATCGAGTCAAACGCTGACTTAAAGTCAATGAAGCCTAAATACAATGGACTACCAGCATCCACTTGTTTTGATTGTATCATAGAAAGGGCCATGATATTGGGGATCGTTCCCATACCTTTTACAAATCCAGACTCTAGCGGATCTTTAAGTTGACTCTCTGTCACTCACTTATAGAGCTCCATCAGAATGAGTCTGCAGAATATTTTACTCGGAGCATCTAACAAGGAAATCGGACGATAGCTCTCTGGTAATTTGCGATCACCACCCATCTTCCTCTGTGTTGTGGATCAAAGAGTTTTTTTGGTTAATTGAGCTCTCTTTTGTTCCTGATTAAAGAGGCAAGTCTGCAAGAAGCCTTGAGACAGAACCAGACATTTGGTCTCCACTAAACCACATACTCGTACCTTTTGAATAGGGTGCCTCTGTGGGGATGACTACTATAAATACATAGTTCCAGACATGACAGGTCACTGACCTTGATACTGAGAGGCGGGAGCTGGCTTCAGGTTGACACAGTACATATCAAAGGTCGTAGGAGGTTTCCTGTCCTTTGTTAGTCTTGTGACGAGCCCTCCATAGGCCTGTTTGAATTAACTCTGATGAGTATGTAAGGCTGCCACCAGAAGCTAACAAAGGAAAGGGCGGATCCATGGAGCCTTTGTTAGTCAATTAGGCTAGCAATGGCAGGAGGAAGGCTTTGCCCTCCCTCTTCTGAGATACCTTGATGTACTCTTGGATGTCAATTCCAACTAAATATGACAGGAGGGACGGCTTCTGTATGCTGTGTCCACCCAGTGTACACAGGTCTATGTGTATGCCATGCGAAGTGTGCATGTTACCAACCAGAGGATGATCTACCATCATTCAATTTCATTTGAAATTTCAAAAAAAGCCCAGGTGAGCACACACCCACTGTGCAGATGGTCGAATTCCTCACACTCTGTACTCCAAAAAAGGAGAATTACACCACCATATCACCACTTGCAATTCTGCAGGAATTCCAGGGACTAAGTGGTGATAACAGTAAACAAGTCAAAGTGGCAGTCTAATTCCAATAGGAGGCAGATGAGATTCATACAGCAAAATCAGCCAAAAATTATCTAAACAGAAGGGTGTTCAGTTTCTTTCTCAGTTGCTCAGTCAATATAACTATTCTAACATCTGGGGGTACACCCTTCCATACCCTAAATTAGGAGCAGCAAAATAAAAATCTCCTTTCATGTCCTGTGTGAGCTTGTGAGCCAGTATTACCAGCTGATTAGTACGATTGGACCTTCGAGATCTTGCACATGATTTGTGGATCAGCCATTCCCTCAGGTGTAAAGGGCACACGCCAGTCAAACATTTATGGGTCATAACTAGTATACGAAAATGTAGTCCTGCTTCAATGAGAAACCAGTGCAGACTGTGCCTTGCATCAGAGACATGATCACGTCTTTTTAAGCCAGTGATCACCCTGCCTTCATTATTTTGTATAGTTTGTAATCTTGCACACTCAGAATTCGCTGTGCCCACCAAGAGGCTACTCCGATGATCTATTTTTGAGCCCAAAATAGCCCTTCCGATAGTCTAACAGTTTAGAAACGATATACAAAGGTAAATCTGCGTCTGCAGTTCAATATAGTACGCCGTGGAGGAGACCAAGCTACTGACCTGTGCTATCATATTCAAATTCTGATACAGATATACACCAAGGGCCTTTACTTTGACTTTTGTTTTAATATTACACCTGTCACATCGAAATACTTGTAATGCACACTCAAATTTCATAATTTATATTCAGTGTCTACAATCATCAATTATGCTTTTTCTTTGTTTATGCCAAGCCATCGGTCATCATCCAAGTTTGAAAGAGTGTGTAGGTTGTATTTACAGTATGTTCATCTTCAATATGATTACCAGACTATGTGACAATGCATTGTGCATCGTCGAATAGTTGGTAGAAGCAACATGATTCACTTCCAGAAGATCCAAAAATGGAACAGGAAAATATTAAATAATGATGGAGACAAACACGCTCCTTGAGGTACACCAAATTTGAGACAAGAGGGTTGAGCTTCGGCCTCCTTACTACACAACCCTACATAGTCGATTACTTAGGAAGGAACCCATCCATACTGTACATTGTCTGAGAAATTGGCTACTTCTTTTAGTCTGGCAACCAACAGTGAGTGATCGACGAGATCATAAGCTACGGATAAGTCCACCAGCATGAGTAAATCTGATTGACCCTTATCCATTGTCTATAACAGTCTAGACATTAGATCAAAAATTGCAGTCTCTCTTCCATGCTCCTGCCTAAAACCTGATTTAACCATGTGTCTAAAATCAAATCTGTATACAAATAAGCTGAGATTTTCATGTACCCTACCCGATCTAACATTTTTAAAAGAAATTGCTTATGGGTGCCTATAATTGTAGGTATGTCAGGAGATAGGATATTTTTTATTAAAAGGGGGGGGGGTGATCCAGACATTCTTGAAGTATTCCTCAGAACATCTGGAATGCAATATTCCAAAAATGAGGCATTTTTAAACTTGCAGAGAGCCCTTTTCAACAGGGGAGTACATGCCTTAATGATAACTCCCCGGCATATACAACCTTTACAGCCAGTTCGCTTGAGATTAGCAATAATCACAGCTAATTCTGACTCCAACACATGCTTAAAATTGAATTGCTGATCACGCAGTCTGCAGTCCCTCCGAGTTGTGATATTCACATTCAGCCCCAAGGATCTCTTGGCATTATCAATGGTCTCTTTGTCAAGCGTCCTTAACATATATTCCCGAATCATATTAGACCACGCTGCATCTTTCACCGGGAGATCAGCCTTATCAGCACAGGTACACAGGTACATGACCACGTGGAGTTACTGACTCTATTATTATTATTATTATTATTATTATTATTATTCATTTCTCATTACGTGCAACAAGCCCATAAGCCTCAGCGTGCACAAGTACAAAGAAAGATAAACATATCAAGGGAATTCCAGAGTCAGAGAACAAGCGACACAACAGACAAAGGCCGCATTCTGTCCACCCGGGAGGGAGTGCATAATGCACGTTGGGAGTCTTCAGCCAAGTTTTGTGATGTTGATTCAAGGGGGAGACTGCTTTAGACTATAGCAAACCATCAAGCTTACATCTAGAAAGAACACCATATTCATACATAGTATTATGTTCCTTCACAGGGGACAGGGGATAGCTCAGGTCCAAAGTGTTTGTCATGGAAGCAAGACAACAAAGCGCAAAACAGGTACGAGTCCTGATCTGGCGCTTAGAAACCAATCTTTGGCATTACGCGCATTATAGAAGAACAACTATAATTATAATTAGAGGCTTCTTCATCAAATGTATTCGTTCTCAACAGCTTATTGTGTTTCCTATTTACTGTATCAGACTTCAGGTAATAAGACGTTATCTCAAGAAAGAACGGATTAAATTGTCCAGGAGATAACATGTTGTATTGTTCTTCTTTTTCTAGACCACCCAGTGGTTTAGAAACTCGGCTGTTGCAGAATTACAACTATTTTTGTACCAAATTTTGAAAATAGTTTTTGCTGTAGAAGTACAAGGAGCGTTGTTGTTGGTTAGGGTTTTACGTAGTGATTTCAACAGAAAAGTAGCTTACAACAAATTGTGGTCCCTTAGAGAGCTATCCACAATTTGAAAAACGGAACAGCATGAACACAGAATAGTGGATACAAAAGGGTAATCAATAAAGGAAGTTGAATCATTGTTGTGCAATGCCGGGCCGGCCAACGAATTTCAAGCTCATACATGTGTTGAAAAAGAATGAGCATCTAATGTCTTTGGAACATTGTAAAGAACACACACTGGCATATTGTCAAGGTTGGGGCAGTAGGAATTCAAGTCACCCCCACTAAAATAAGGTTCTGGTGGCCCTCTCTATACCATGCATGCACCATATCTGCTGACTAGTCCAGGAAGCTCTCAAGCGCAATTAGAGGAGCTTCCAATACATGTTGATTATACAAATCTAATTCCTGTTTGATGAACATGTACTAGATACCTTCACGGAAAAGCTGCCATGGCATGTGTCAGAACAAACGCAGGGGGGTTGTTCCCATTTACAGCCAATATGGCCTATTTAATTGACTGGGCCGAAGCCTCATATATCCTAGTTAAAGCAACTCTGCTTGAAAGAAAGAATTAAAAAAATAGTCATGGACATCAAAGTGAAGCAACTTTGAATTGAGCTTCATTTGAAATGTATTTATGCAACTAAACAGATGGCCTAACACCCTGCTACCTACAAACAGATGTAAAGCAGCACTTGCACAGAAGAAAAAAAATAAACATACGAAGTAGAAGAGAACACTATGTATGTACATATTTACAATTTCCAAACAAAACAAAAAATAGTAGAAATACATCCGGGTATTCAATTCGGGATGTCTCGATACCGCATAAGGCTTCAATAGTTCCCCTTGTCACCAATTCTAGCCCTTGAAAGCACCTGAAGATCAATGACCACTAAGTCTAAAACTATTCTAAAGGGTGGGGGGAGACATCAAAGGTCAGACCAAACCAATGCCCCGGATCCCCAAGAGCTGTGCAGCCTCTGGAACCACAAGAAGCTGCCTGGATGCGCGTAGAGTAGCCATGTAATAACAGACATATATCTGAATACGAGACATATACCTGACGAGAGTGCCATCCTCAAGGATGATCAAGATGATAGAAGAGTCAAGGAAATAAAAAAAAATGGTGTGGCAATGGCTTCCTAAGGCCTTTAAAGCCCACCTCCTAAAAACAAATCACAGTAACAATAGTGTGGTATGTTCTTGGAACACTAGGGGCTTTGCACATCTCTCTGCAGATATGGGGCTGCTGGCAAATATGAATCATGCTTGCATACTTGCCCCACAGGAAACGTGGATGCCATCCATCTGAAAAACTGATTTCCGCAGTACCTCACAGATATTAGAAGTAAAGGGCCCCATTGGGAGACCCAAAGGAGGGCTACTTGTCATGGGGAGTCATCCATGGAGAATAGTAGACACCCAGTGGTAGTCTCAAATAGTGCAAGCAGTTAAGATCATTTGTGACCTGGTAGGGCACAGGAAGCAGGTACTCATTAACATATATGATCCTCCCAATGCAGTAGCACACAGCCAGAACATAAACATTCTGGGTACAATAGGCAGTGATACCCTGATATTAGTTGTAGGTAGTTTAACACAATAATAGGAACCAATTTTGATGGCTTTTCTGTTCGGCGTGCCTCTACGCATCAATGTGTGGGATTGCAATAAGCAGAGGAAAGGATGGGCTGAATTGCTCTACTCATATAATTTGACCATGCTAAATGGCCATTGTGAAGGGGGTGCCCTGAAAGCTTACACGTGTACAAGCGAGAAGAGTGCTTCCATTTTAGATTATGCACTTGTGAATGATGTGGCACTTGCGTTAGTTGAGGACGTGGCGGTCTTTACACGCAAGGAAAGTGACCACATGCCAATGTGTGTCTTGCTAACCGCTGAAGTGTGCCATGAAGAATTTGAATCAAATAGAGATATTTTCATTAACCATGGAGAAAATCGTATAAACTGGAATCCCACGAATTTAGACAAGGCTAGGGTCGTGACTGAGCAGTGGAGAAACTTTGCTGAAAATGTTGGGGGGGGCATGACCTCTGAAGAAAAGGTGCCCCATTCAAATGAATGGGGACAAAATAGTGTGCCATGAAAGTTGGGGGGGTTACCCAAACTAAACGCAATTATAAAAGCCCTAGTGAGCGATGGAATCGAAAGAGTGACTGTGAACATCGATACGATCGTAGACTACAGCGTGCAAAAAGGAAATCAAGAAAATATATTAGACAGATCGTACAGACAGGGCTTGAAGGGAGGACAGCCTCAGATATCTCTACGACCATAAAATCCCTAAAATCAAGCTATCGTGGGTGGCTGTGAGGTCACTTGGTAAGGTGTCAGAATGAGTTATGGAAGCAGTTAGGTCATCATGCCAGGACAAATAACACATGAATATGGTCGGTAATATGGTCGGTAGTAAGAGGTGCTGCTCAGAAAACCAGTCTGTGGTACTGGTTGATGAAGTTTACACATGTATAAACGAGAGTTCGACCTGTAAGTTCACAAGGTCCGATATTGCTAGGATGTTTGCAAATTTGCCTTCCTCCAGTGCTGTCAGACCAGATGGCACTTGCAATACCCTGGTTAGGCAGTCTCCAGGCATATGGGCCCATGCTCTGCAAATGTGGGTATTGGGAAACATGGACATGTTCCTCAGTTATGTTCCTCCGTTAAGGAAGGGGAGTAGAATTCTCCTAATTCATAAAAAGGCTTGAAATACCAGCCACAATATTGGCCATTCATTGAATTAAATCAGTGGATAGCAGACAACAAGATTCTTCTGCCCAACCAAACAGATTTTAGAGGAAAATCCAGCACTATACACAATATTCTTACCCTGGGATACACAATCGAATACGCTTGGACTCAACATCATCTGCCGATGTTTGATACCTTCATTGATTTTAGTCAAGCCTTCGATAAGGTCATGAGGAATAGACTATGGAACAAACTAGTCTCATGGGATATTCCTCGTCGCATATTAACTATGATTAGGTTGCTACACCATGACACCAGTGTGATAGTGAAGCTTGATGGAGAGGGTAGAGTCGTGCACACTGTCCTTACTTCAAGGGGAGTTCATCAGGGATGTATCCTGGCCTCCACCCTTTTTAATTTATATTTGGCAGACCTGGCTAAGGTGCTGAATCTTGCAGAAGCATGCCTGGTGAACATTGGGGAGTTAGAAATTAAGTCACTCGGATACCAAGACGATCTTGTCCTACTTGACTACATCCCTAAAGGGCTAATATTGATAAAACAAATATAGTGGCATTTAGGAGTAAGACTAAAGCAATACTAGCCTAAAATCTGCTTGGAAGCTTGATCAGAAATGGGTAGAAATTGTGGGATGCTATCTGGGTGTCCTAATTGGTAACCAACTAAAATGGAAGTTTCAGTGGGAGAAGAACAAGGCCAAATGTATGAGAATCACACACACTATGAGTATGTTTATTAGTATACAGTGTGGATGCGCTATTTAAGCAATATGACCCAAGTGGCGGGGCCATTACCGACTCAGGTAATGCCTCAGGGCCCATAATTATAGGCCCGAGTGGAGAGGGAAGGAAAAAATAAAACATACCTGGGTCCCTGGCGGGGGTCGATGGAAGCCTCCAGCCGTGTGGAGGCTCGGAGCGGGGATTGCTCCACTATGGATTCTCCACATGGCTGGAGGCTGCCATCATCCCCCACCAGTGACAAAGCAGGCTAAAGGTAAGTGAGGTGGGGACGGGAAGAGGGGGGGAGGAGAGAAAAAAAACGTACCCGAATCCCGGGCAGGGAGTGAAGGCAGCTTCTCAGCTGTGGAGCCTTGGAGCGGGAATGCCCCCCTTTGAGCCTCCTCATTGGCTAAGGGGCTGCCACCCCATCCCCCCTCCAGGAACAATGGCTGTGGAATCCCGACTGAGGGATTCCCCGCCGGGTAATGCCTCAGCGAGGGCCAATCAGAACGGTTCTCTCATTCTGATTGCGCCCTCTTTGGGTACTAATAAGACCATGTTGCTTCTATACACGTCCACAATTGTTTCGTGCATGCTGCTTGGTGTGGAAGTTTGGGGGCTATTGTGATGACAGAGTTAGTTAAACTTGATAGTAAAATTCTGCAAATGTTGCTTAGAATGTCAAAGGCTCTGCAGATTGAATATGCGCTTTTGGAATTTAATCTCACAAGCATATTAGCAGCGGGTAATGAATTTAGATAATGACACAATCATGGTTGAGGTTTTTCAGGCCTATAGAAGTATATACGATCATGAGAGATTTGGCACTCTTGGAAGTCTTCGGATTAAACATAAAACCCCCGGACGACTGGTTAAGAATGTTAGAACATGGGGTCTAAGCAGCAGGGCCTGAAGAGATGGATAAAGGAAACAAAAAAAAAACAAGATTGTAGCAATGATGCTGAGTGTGTACGGTTACCATCTAATGTTAACAGTGGGACTTTAATTCAGAATTGGAGGGAACTAACAGATGCTCCGAATTAAATGGAAGCCTTTCCAAACAGTGCTATAAATAGGCAGTATCTTTTGCTTAAATGTAATGGCATTAAGGTCTTAGAGATTGAGGGAGCAAAAAGGGGAATGGCTTTTTGCAGAGCGTCTGTGTCGCCTGTATAGCAAAATGGGCATTGAAGCAGCTGAACATCTTATGTGTCATTATCTTAGCACAAATCGGATAAGGAACCAATACTTGAAAGCCTGCAGCAAAAAGATAAATTGTGATGATGCGATGATACTGTGGTCTATGCTGTTACATTGGAGTGATGTTAACCTAATCTATCACATGGTCAAATTTGTCTATGACTTCATAAGTGAGAATGTCATGTTGAAGGCGCTGGACATGATGTTTTTAATCTCTTATGTTTTTATGTTTTTTTATATATGTGATTTTTCAAGTGCTGTATATACAAAGCCGGTTTCTGGCTGTAAGTATATTAAACAAATAAATAAATAATAGTAATTCAGGCCACGTGGAGTAGAATTAAATCATAGGAGCTAAAGTCAGGTCTCTTCTCTTGATTGCAGAAACGTCTCCTTTGACCGCAGGATTGCCAAGAGAGTACATTGAACTTCGTGATATTAAAGAGAGTTTCTGGCCGAGACAATACTCCTGCTGGGTGTAATTCTGAGGGAAATCATGATAAATCTAAGTGAGCAGGATCTGCATGACTTTCAGCTTGAAAGAAATCACCCTTTGTTTATGGTTAGAGGTTCCAACATAGCAGGAAATCTGAAGGCCGCTTAAGTGCTGTTGGTTGATCGAATGTGAATGGGAATACTCTTTTACCTCTGTTTATAAGATGACATGGACTTTGTTAGGAAAGATGGACTCAAAACCAGGTTTTAAAGGGGTGAAGAATACAGGCTCTGACAAACCAACACATGGCTTATGAAATGGAATACAGGTTTTCAATGAAGACTGTTGAGCTCGAAGACATAAGGAGTCCAGAGCATGATGAGATTAGTCGGCAACCCCTTCATTTAAAGCTGACAGGTCTTCAATAAGACAATCAAAGACGCCTCTGCACCACAACACTAGGTGTTAGAATTGGATGGATGCCGTCCTGTGGGATCATATTTACAATTTCTAAAGTATGCAGAGATTGTTTTGTTTCGCGGATTGGCCGCATTAGAGCATTAGAGGTGAATGTGTTCTTATTCAAATTTGGTTTGTTTTTGGACTTAGTTTTCTTTCGTTCAGGTGTACTGTTGGGGAACATGGTGGATCTGTGTTGGTAACGGAGCGATCAGAAGCATGTTCTGCTGGATTTAACACCTTGTTTTTAAGTCATCTCAGAAATGTTCAATAAACATTTATTTTGTGAGGTCCTAGAATGTTTTGGTTTATCTTTTTTTACCACCAAATTCCTTTTATATTTGATGTGTCTGAAATATTGGACCTTGGGAATACTGCACCTTCAGTAGATGAATGTTGACTAACATGACCCCCTTCCAAAGAGCCAAAGGGGACTGAGGGGTAGAGGAAACACATGTTGTTCCAAAGTTCAAGTCTCCATTCAATTGCACCAATGCTAGATTTCTCAAGTTGGTGCTCAAATATAATAGTTTTGGTATGTATAGCTTAATCAACAATGTTGGTGGACTATGTGAAGCATTGCAATTTTTTTAAACCAGTTTGATTGTGTCCCAAAAAGACATTAGCATACTGCACAAAAATGTTTCTGAAACAGTTGTAAACTTTGAATAGAAACCATAACTGAGTTTACAATTCCTCATTATTATGAAAGCCACATCTGATTGATACCGTACCAGTGTCATCACTGTGAAGCTAGCTCAGCTGTGGAAGTGTTATATATATTGTTGTCAGAAAGACTGGCCTTGTTGCAAGACGAGAGACTGAATGTCTTAACTTCTCCTTTGATCCTTTGCGTGGTCAGGTAGCAACACTCTACAGCCCAGGAAGCCCTCAGTAGGGTTTGTCCTGGGAGGCAATAATGAAATGACATGCCCACACAAAATGACAAGCCTCAGAGTGCTGCATACCAAAGGGACTTTCATGCTCTGGGTCTGAGAATTGGGCAGTGTTGTGTAGACTGTTGAGGTGACCTTCTGCTGGAGCAAGACTGCCTCTCTGCCAGCTACACGGGTACCCAAGACACCACTGGAAGGGAAGGACTCTGAGAGGCGTTTGCCATCCTCCCCCCATGTTTGGGAGAATGAGATCAGTGACCTATCTTGTCCATTAGCCCCTGGACTAGGTCATATAGCTCCCTGAGAACTCAAACAGCAAGTATCTATGTGTTTTGACTGTCCAACTGCTTTAAACCATGTTTCGAGCACTGTTAAACACATTCAAACCACCACAACAGTGAACAGCTGCCTTTGGCCCTCTCCCGAACTTAGAGCAGCTGTACTGCAATCTTGAACTAGGTCACTGCTGAAATGTGCCAGTCTACACAGGCTGATTGTCTGCCTGCATGCATCATGTGACCAAACACATCCACCTTCTGAGAACCACCCAGGGCAGCCCTGCTAAGGGCAAGAGGCAAATGTCAGCTCCCTTCCTGGGCAACTCTCATTCCCTGTTTGTCCCTCTTCATCCTCGGATGTGGGACCAAACACCCTATAGTGACACCCTAGGTAAGGTGGTATGGGCAGGAGGCATAGCCATTACTGTGCTGTAAAAACCCAGCCTCTCCACATTTCTATTATCTGTGCTTAACCTGATGTTGACCTACACTGTGAAACCTCTTATTAGCCAATGTGGCTACCTCAGAATGATCCAGATCGTAGGTTGTGTATGGCACATGGAACTACTGTGAGGTTTAGCTATGATGTGTCACTAGAACAACGGCGAAAGTTGTGTGGGTATTGCACTCGGAGGAGTCGTGGGGGTGGTTAGAGTCTCATACAGGGAGGAACTTTGAGGACAGGCAGTCTTTGCACTTCAATACATTTTAGGGGGTGGGCAATATATTGCACTCAGATGGAATTGGGCAGTGGGCACATTATTGCACTTAGATGGAATTTGGAAGTGGGCCATCTGTTGAACATAGATGGACTTATATTGCACTTATGATGATAGCCTGTCTATTACACTAGATGATTTATAGGGATAGCCTGTCTATTATGCCTAGAAGAGATACGATGCAGCCTGTCTATTGCACTTAAAAGATGTATTAGGATAGCCTTCTATTGCACTTAGCATTGATATTGCACCTAGAAGATTCATGTTGTTAGCACTTAGAAGTTTGCTGAGCATAGCCTGTATATTGCACTCAGTAGATGTATAAGGATTCCCTGCCTATTGCACCTAAAAGACTAATGAGGGTAGCCTGTCTATTGTGCTTCAAGAAGAACTAGGATAGCTTGTAAGGGTACAATATACACCTTTGGCATTACATCATTCAATTAATGATTTTGCATTTCACGTATCCTCTGTTTCTTCGTATGTGTTTTATATACATAGTTGTTGGGGTGTGCTCTAAATAAGATTAAGGAGATGTTTTAAGTGCTACTTAATTAGTATTTATCATTTTTAGTTATTCCCTTTTGTTTTTACAGTACACATTGAATGCATGGCACATAGTGTATTAATAGTTTGCCATGTATAGTAATGAGTTGCATGCTAATCAAAATATAACTATTGTGATGTTGCCATCACTTCATCCCGAGGGGTAGACCCTTGCCATGAATCCAGGGAGGATATACTGCTACCCAATAGTCACCCTGTGGGTGGTACACAATGGGAGTATGTCATAGGGAGCGAGTCCTCCTCTAGGGACAAGGATGACCGTATAGGAAGTGCATGGCATATCCACCTCCCAAACATCCCTCCTAAGCCTACACATATTATACTCCCCTGTACAATGGTCAGTCACCCGATGTACATTTGTAGAGCCAGTGACATAATAATGACTGGGACGAAGAAGAGCCCAAACTACCCACTGGAGACTGGTAGTACTAGTACTGAGTTGAGGAGGAGGTGGGGAGCCATGAGATCACCGTAAGAACTAAGAGTGAGCATTCTAGTGGTTACCAAGCAGCAATTGAAGATCTGAAAAATAAAAATCAAATAAGGACAGCAGAGATGGTCGAATGCAGTTAAAACAGGCATCATGTGCAAAGTATCTCCAGCACGGGATAGCCGAATCCCGTCCGGGAGGAGACACGGAATGCAGGACACAGACGGGGAGCCACAGGCCTTCCTGCAGTGCTTCGCAGGGGTGGAGCTACATCCACTGCTCAGAAGAAGGGAAGCTGAGCAGCCAGAGAACAGGAGATGCTTGATGACCACAGATGCCGCAAATGAGAGCCCAGTGAAGGTAAGAGACGTAGTTCAGCCCCTGAGAACCCCGGAAAGGAACCAAGTCCTGAAGCAAGGTAACTGGCAATACGGGAAAGCCAGAGAGGGCAAAGGGTTATTTACCAGGTGGGTGGAGGCAGCTCCCTCATGACCTAGCAGTAAACAGTTGACTACAGGCTCAATAGAGGGGCAGAAATGTGCTAAGGTGGCATGTGAGACATATTATGGGGAGGTGAAACCCCAACAAGCAGCTAAGAAGCGTCTGGGACCCTAACAGTTACACAGTGGCAAGTCATCTTCCTTATGGTAGTACTTGGCAGGAGAGTGAACCAAGTCTGTCAAATCATCAGAGCAGAGAAACACGGGTCGGGGACCCGCACCCAAACAAAGAGAGAAGTACAAGCTAGCTTAGCCTGGTAGTACTTGGTAGGAGAGTGAACCAAGTCTGCCAAATTACAAGGACAGAGAACTATAAGTCTAGGACCCGTTCCAAAACCAAGAAAAGTCAACTTCCTCATTACCACACTTGGCAGTGGGTGAACCAAGTTGAGAGGCCTGGGACTGGGGACCATAGTTGCATGTGAGCTGTGTTGCTGAGAATCATATAGGTGGATCTAAGAGTCCAGGGAAAGGGATGTATTCCCCCTGGGAACAGTGGACTGTGAAATCCAAGATACCAGGAAAACGGAGTCAATCTCCTGGTAAAGTTGCCCTTGAGAAAAGGATCAATGAGCCTCTGGAAGGGAGTCAATCCCACAGGCTAGTTAAAAGCTGAAGCCAAGAGAAGGGAGTAATTCTCTTGTCTAAAAGGGAAACCAAACATGGAGTTTTCAACCAGGGGAATAGTCATTCCACCTGGCATGCATGGTGAACTTTCAGATACCAGGCTTTAGAACAATGGAATATCATTTTGAGGTCATATTAACCAGAAGAAGATTGGCATTCTTCCTGGGGAAAACCATTGGAACTTGATACTATTTTGGTGAACACTGCTCACCATGGGAAGGGAGTCATTCCCCTGGGCACTGTGGACTATGAAATCCAAGATACCAGGAGAATGGAGTCATTTTCTTGGTAACATTGCACTTGAGAAAGGGACCAATGAGCCTGTGGAAGGGAGTCAATCGCCCAGGCTAGTGAAAAGCTGAAGCCAAGTGAAGGGCCTCATTTTCTTGGCTAAAAGGGAAACCCAACATGAAGTCTTCAACCAGAGGAATGGAGTCATTCCACCTAGCATGCATATACAAGGTGTTAGGACATTGGAGTAAAACTTTTAGGACATTTTAACCAGGAGAAGAGTGGCATTCTTCATGGGGAAAACCATTGGAACTTGATACTATTTTGGTGAAGACTTGTGGCCAGGGGAAGGGAGTCATTCCCCATGGTTAGGAACTAGCAACCAGAACTATGCTGCCTTGTCCAGGAGAAAGGTGTAATTCTCCTGGTCTAAGAACATTGACACAACCTTCTAGTTTATTTATAAGTGTAAGGGACCAAGTTACAGTTTTGACAGATGATGGTGGGTTCATTTCAAGTTACAAGGACATTCTTATAGACCCATTAGAACTTTAGTTGAGGTAGGGATGGTGAGAGCTAAGATTTCCCCTTATTTTCTTGCTGGATACAGGTCTATATCAAACACTATGCCACATGTGTATTAGTCTCCTCCTTGTGCACAGTTACAATATGATTTAATAAATGGATATCCAAAAGCAACAGAATGAAAGAGGAATATCTCAGACTGAAATTAAAATCTCATCGACGTTCCTAGTTTTGAAAATAGATTCCTCGGGGGAAGAAATCCCAATTTCTGTTAATAACAAGAAGTAAATGAATATCAAAATCCCCTTAATAGCTAAATAATCAAATGCATTTACATCCTAACTATATCTCTAAAGAGGAGTTTACCCCCAAACATATATATATCATGGAAATTACTTTGACTCCACCTTGAATATAACAGCACGCTTCCTTTGAACCAAAGATGTCTTTCACCTATATTCAGAGCAACCAAAACAAATATGTATAACAGTAAGAAAATCCATAACCTTCACAAAAAACAAAACGTTTTTAGTAATGTACATTTTCCCACTTACTACATGAGTAGCGGCTTGTCCACAAGGTGCCATGGGGCATAAATACACCAAGCATCATTGAAGATCCACCATGGGCCAAGCGAAGAAAAGCAGGAAAACGTGGTTTCCATTTATATTTTGCAGTTTTACAGCATGTATGCCCAATGAGTCACGCAATACCAGCACCCTTTT
The DNA here is from genome assembly GCF_040938575.1 of Ambystoma mexicanum. Lineage (NCBI taxonomy): Eukaryota > Metazoa > Chordata > Amphibia > Caudata > Ambystomatidae > Ambystoma > Ambystoma mexicanum. The sequence goes on from NC_090926.1 coordinate 1,183,679,817, forward strand.
GCTTTGGCAGTCTTGAATGGCCCATTGGGAAAGAACACTGGGGAACCACATGGCTAAATCTGAATAGATGGCCCTCCTGTAATACCCTAAATATGTATGTCTTCTGGGTGTGGTTTCTGTTTCTCCAGGCTCAACCGCATATGTCAGGACCCAGGCAATGTTTGCCCTCTACTTCCTGGTTCTTGTCTGCATAGTTGGCAGGAAATGGAGGCACTCGAGAGCCGCTTTGAGATGGTGAAAAGTCCAAAGCTAGAGCTGCCAAGAAAAAATGCCCCTTAGTATGTATATGGATGAAAGCAAGGGGTTGTTGTGCCTGTAAGTGCATGTGAATGAGTGTGTGGTGTAAATGTTGTGTGTGGGTGTGAAAAGTGTGCACATGTGAAAGTGCAGTTTGAAGGTTCTGTTTGGATTCAGGTGTCATTGTGAATGAGAAAGAAGTGTGCAAATGTTATGGGTGCATAAATAGAAATTGTACACTGTAGCGCGCTCTGCCCTGAATTAATATTCTTTAACACGAGAAATTCACTCCGTATTGTTGGAAATAAATGTTCGAATTTAATTTGACATCTTAATATAGAGTCAGCCGACACGTGTTTCGACCATAGGTCGCCCTCAAGGCACGTTCGTATGAATGTAGTTGAAAAAAGCGAAGAAAACTTGTCACTTTCAAGGTTCTTCCATACTCTCTAGTATGTCTACTTGAATAAAAGGGTTTGATCCCTGCTCTGGAGCAACAGCATTCTGTATGAATCTTACTTCTTCCATTTTCTTTCCATCTCTCGCTACTAAGAATCTTCTCTACCTGCTAAAAAACAGGCATTGTCATCCCCACTATTGAGAAACACACCGCAGACCCCAATAACCATGTTTTTCTACGGAACAGGCCTTGAGTGAGTTCTACTTAACAGCATTATAGATTAGCACAAGAATCACTCACCAAGAGAGATTTCAAGGTCAGTGGTGACTTTTACAAAAGGACTTGTTAGGCAGTGATTGTGCAAGACCTCCGCCTCCTTAGATCACAGTGGGGGCAGTGATGGTGTAAACTGAAAAAAAGAATCATTGATTGCCTGAGGGGACAAACATGGCCATTTCAAATGGAGTAAAGACTATTAGCAAGTACCTTTTCATGGCACACTATGATCATTGGTCGACTTTGAGGATAGAACTATGTAAATGGATGTGTGTAGGTTACTGAGAATCTGTGACATCAGGGTCTATTGGCCAGCCATTCAATCCTCTGGCTAATGTCTCATTATTGCAGGAAAATGTTCTTTAAGACTGTAATAAAGCTGCTCACACGGTTCAGTTGTTGAAGAATAACATTCTCAACTATGTCATCATTTATTTATGCCTGTAACATTTAAGTTTTCCAGCGCCCAATTACCTGAGGGTTCGGAGCGTGATACAAATAATAAACACATTCCTATTCTTGCAAGTACAATCCTTATGATCCCCAGCACATCCTCCACAACATCCTTAACAGCCAACTGATTTCTTAAGTAAAGAAAAGTATTCTACCACTACTAAACATTCTACATTACATGGTGAAGGTTAAGATTAGACTCTGCAGTTCCATGTTCTGCTGAAGTCACTATACAACACATCTCTTTCCGTTAGTAGTGGCACTCAAATAACTAGATACATGCATTTCACACTGTGAACCATCAGCAGCTTTATACAAACATTAACTATATACATGTCTCATAGCAATAATAAGGTTGTATTGGAAACCATCTATCATTTTATACAAAAAGAAACTATAAACATGTCTCATAGTAATTATCAAACAAAATGGATGCCCTTAATACATTTGGTAGGTTATTTTACTCTAATGTCTTACATATCAATGGTACTCAACACATTTTACTCTGGAATTATAATGCTAGTTTATCTTTCACGACCATCCTGCCTTCACATTGGGTTTACCACAGGCAACCTTCTAAAATTCCATACTTGACCTCTGTCCACTCTCACGGCTCCTTTCAATACTTGCCTCACTTGGACGGGGCTACTATAAAATAATTCTCATTTCCTTCCCACAACTTCTTTCTTTATTCTAACCCAATCTCATACCTTCACCTTCACTTCTCTCCTTCCAAATTTCTCATTAATTCTTTTTACAGATTTCTCTTTTCTGGCATCAATTTTAGCCCTCACATCTCTTACCACGCAATCAGATTCACAAGCCCTTACCAGCCATGGAGGTACCACCCTGGTACTCGGCTTTCTTCCTCTCATGAGCTAAAATGGATTTACTCCAGTACTGGTATGGGGAACCACACATAGTACATTTAACTTGTCCCTAACTGCTTTTTTTGGTCTCTCCCACACGCCTTTGCCATCCGCACTGCATCCATTATAGATCTATTTACTCTCTCAACCACACTGTTTGTTTGTGGGTGGTACAACCCAGTTTTCTTATACTTCACCCCACTCAACCTCCAATACTCCTGAAATTTTCCACCCACAAATTGTTTTCCGTTATCCATCAAAATCGAATCTGGCACCACTCTCTCTCAAACACTCCCTACAGAAAACTAATCACACTCTGAGAGGATATATCTGTCACTATCTGAAATTCTGTCCATCGGGAAAACAAATTCACCTACACCAACGTTAAGTTTCCACATCCTCGCCCCATGTCCACTGGGCCCAAAACATCCAATCCCAACTCACTCCATACTCTGACGGGGTGATTCACTTTCACCATGGACTGTTCTTTTGCCAATGCATTCTTACCTGATAACTCACACTCAATGCATTTTCCAATCATCCTTTCTACATCTCTATCAAATCCCAGCCACCAATAATCATTTCTTAACACTCCTTTAGCCTTCGATATACCTATGTGCCCATCAAGGGCTTCCTCCACCAACCTCATCCTCAGAATCTTCAGCACTACCGCCCTATCATATTTACATAAGAAGCTTCCTTCAACTTATGATTCCATTCTACCTCCCACAAAGATCTTTCCTTCCCATTCAAAAATCTCTTCTCAGCCCATCCCCCTTGTATAAATTGTATCATTCTCATGAAAGTATCATCTTCTCTCAAAACTCCCAATCACTCTTCCCTGGTAATTATACCTTCATGATTTACAAACACAGTATCACCTTCTCTCTCCAGTTCACTCGAAATGAATCTGGAAACATGGTCCGCAAAAACATTCTCTCTCCTAGACATTGCCTCCATACTAAATGTATACCCCTGTATCCTCGCAACCCAACATGACACTTTTTCCATTCCTTTTCTTTCAAAAATGTCTTTAAGTGGCTTATTGTCAGTTCTAATCACAAATTCAGCTCCCCAGACAACATTCTTGAATTTCTCTACTGCCAAATGGCAGAGGAAAGCCTCCTTCTCCAATACTGAATAGTTTCTCTCAGACCCCATCATTCTCTTCTCCTACCTGTGACAATACTGCCCCAATAACATAATCACCGGCATCCACCAATTTCACGCTCTCCATCTTAGTGACAAACATTGCAAGAGCTTTGGCCATATCTATCTCTCTTTTTATCATTTGGAATTCTTTCTCGCACTCCACATCCCAGATGCATTCTACTCCTTTCCTCAATAGACTTCTTATCTTCACCATTTTATCAGCAAACCCACCAAAACATTTCTCATAGAATTCCACCATACAGAGAAAATACATAAACTGAGCTTTTTCTCTTCGAGAGCTGACTCTCTTAATCCCATCTACCATATCTTTCCTTGGCTTTAAACCCTCTACTGATGTTTCATGACCTAGATATTCTATAACCTCCTTCCCGAACATACACTTCTCCGCCCTCAGTGTCACACCCCTCTCACACAACATGTTCAACACTCTCCTAAGATTCATGTCATGACTTTCCTGATCATCACCACATACAAGTATGTCATCCTGAAAGCATCACATTCCCGGAGACCTTTCAGTAGCTTGTCCATCACTTTTTGAAAGACTGAAGAGGCTGATACCAGTTCAAAGGGCATTCTACAATATTGAAATATCCCTTTGTGGGTAATAAATGCAGTGAGTTTCTTAGAGTCTTCATCTAATCTGATTTAATGATATGCTGATGACACATTTGCCTTCCCCACCATAGCCAACATCTCAGACATATTCAGCAGGGGATGCCTTTCTGCAACAACACATTGATTCAATTCCCTTAAATCGACACACAATCTCAACTCCCCACTGTTTCTGTTTTACAATCACAATGGGAGGCACCCATTCAGTGCTTCTTCCTTGCTCAATTATTCCCCCTTTCTTTCAATTTCTGAAGTTCTCCTCTCACCTCTCACTCCATCTCTTAGTACCATGGGTACAGGGCGCAACTTTGCCACAACTGGCTTGCTCCCTTCCTTCAAAACTATCTTGTGAATCATGCCACTCACGCACCCTATTTATTTTAGAAAATACCTTGGGATTATTTTGAACTATTTGGAAATCATCACTCACGTGTAGCACCAGTTCCACTGTATTGGGATCCAATCTTATGTGCAAACCTTTCTGTTCCTTCTATCCAAGCAAAGTTTCCCAACTCTCTCTCTTTAAACTTCAATATGGCCATGAAATATCCTATAACATCTATTGTGGCCACGTTATATCCACCTGGTCTTCTATCCGATGGCATCAAATCCTTAACATCCCCACCAAAACTTTCTCATAAATTTCACTTGACATTAAGGATAATTTTGCCCCAGAATCTACCATCATGTTCACTTTCTTACCATTTACCCATATATCCGCAAATGGACTGTCACAATTGTCCACACAGAACCATATTCACTGTAACAATTGCAACAGGTGCTTCTACTTCCTCCCCTGATGACTGGTGCATCTCATCCTACACATATACAACTTTCTTCTACCTAGGTATGGAGTAATTTTTGCAGAAATTGGTAAAATGCTCTCACCGTTTACATTGGATGCATGTCACCTTCCTCCCTGGACACGCCAAAGAACCTGCAAAATGCGACGCACTCCCACTTCTAAAACACAACCTCACCTCACTAATAAATGTTTTTATCCTTTCAGCCTTCCCTTCCATGTTATCAAACCTACTTTGGTTATGCATTCTCCCACTTTTTTTCTTTATTTTCTTAACATTTTTATTTCCATCATTCACTCTCAATATTTCAGTAGATATTACCTTGATATCTTTTCTACCAAGTTTGGCAGTGCATGCCATCGTGTATTCGACCCCGTAGCTAATTATCACCTCATCAAGGTCTGGGTCATCTTTTAACCATATCTCTTCACTTATCTTATCATTGCATCCATAGATCATAAACTGGTCTCATATATGTTCGTCCAATTTCTCCCCAAACGTACAATTAACAGCCAACTGTCCTAATGCAGTTACGCATTCAACTGACTCACCCTCATGTTACTGCCTTGTCCCAAAATTGCATCTTTCTAACACAGTACTAGTTTTGACTTCGAAATGGGGATCTAGTTTTAGGAGTGCCACCTCAAATTAATTTTCTCCACTCTCTAAATCTATATTGGGGATGTTGGGTAGTGTCTCATAGATCCGCTGCCCCTCAAATCCTAAAAAATGCATCACTGACAACATTTTCTTTCAGCCGAAATAGAGTTACCATAGGCAGCCTTTATATAATGGAGAAACCGCTTTTTCCATGCTGCCCACTTAATCTTTGTGGACCCTGGACTTGCCAAGAATACCGGTGGCCCTGGGACTTCTGCTACAGCCATCTGCGTTCAGCGTGCACTCTGTCAAATGCACTTACCACAATGTTTGCTTCTGTGATATTAGTTTAGCTTGTGTCACTCTACCTTAAACATGCTGTCTGGTAGTTATAAATGAAAATCTTGCTGTAATGCAGCTGATGCAACATATGTGCCCTTCCCGTGGACCCTAGGCACATGTGTTATTACTAATTATTTCCTTTTCCTTACTCCTGAGTGCAGCCTCCATCGTGTAAACACATGTGTTCTGTGATGTCTGGCATACAGTTGATTGATCACACCTTTTTGTTCCCGTTTTGCGCCGGCTTCCCCCTGCCGTTGCCTAGCAGCACAATACTGCTGGTTGTGTGCTGAGCAAATTTCCTTCTTATGTTGCCACCGCTTAGTATTGGGTGATCACATGGGTAATCTGATGCTGCTCGCCTTCTTCTCCCGGGCTCCGACCTGCACCTCTTTCAAAAGTGGTCATTGGTTGTACATACATTTGTTACATCCTTCAGCAGATCCAAAAGCGTATTTCGCTTCTGTCGTATTTCGCTTCGTTGACGTATGCTTTGGCTCATTGCGACGTGTGCTTGGGCGCGTTGCTAGGTAACACTCGATGCGTCTGAAAATGAATATACATTAACTTTTACAGATAAAATCTGTATATATGTGTGTCTGCTGCTATTTCCTTATTAGCACCTATTTTGGGTCAAATAGGGTATGGTTCAGCCGCCATCCGTATCTTGTTCAATGTCGAGATGTGGTTTTCTGAGCCGCTCAGTCTTCTGTCTCCAGTTTAACACTCTATTCTCTTGAGGGATACCTGCTGTTTTGTCTTGCATTCAGCTGTTACTTCGCATTGTGTAGTGGAGCGGAGTGGACTCCAGTGACACTAGATTCCAGTAAATTCACTACTCCAGTAACAAGACTTTTCACTCGTGAATGGTGGGGGGTCAATCCTCATCACCAATGAAATAAAGCTGCTCACACAGTTCAGTTGTAGAAGAATAACACGTTTATTCTTGCAAGTACAATCCTTAAGGTTCCAGCACACCCTCCATAACATCCTTAACAGACAACTGACTTCTTAACTAAAGGAAAACATTCTAACACTACTAAACATTCTACATAACATGGTGAAGGTTAAGATTCCACTCTGCAGTTAAATGTTCTGCTGAAGTCCTTATACAACAAAGACTTTGAGAAAAATCTTTGCAAACCAGCTTCTATAGCCATATTATAGCCGCCCTATAGTTAAGGTGAGTCAGAGACACATAGGAACGTCCCAAAATTCTATTGTTAATAACTTGATTTGAGTAATGGATTTGGCAGACATTTCAAAATTGATAGAAAATCTGCGCCCTCCCAGACTGCGAAGTTTCATAAAGATTTGTTAAAAAGTAAAAAGTTATTAAGCGTAAACAAATAACTTTTGCAAAAGTGCGGCTTACTTCCCAATCATTTTCTCATAGACAAAAAAGGTAAATGTTTGCCAAAGAGCACAGCCCAAACTACTGGATGGATGTGGATCTGGTCCAAAACAACTTGGGCACTAAGTGTTGACTCGCACACCATGCATGGTTTGGGATTTTTCCGTGCTGTGGTTCTTTTAAAATTTTTCAGAGAAGGGGGTGTCCCGTTCTTCAAAAAGTGTAGTTATATCTTCCATGGTGCATTGCAGGATCATGGTTTTCAGAAATTAAATGACCGCCATCTTGTTTTTCTCTCAATGCAGAAGATTTTCAAGGTTATTGCTGAGGTTATGGGAAAATGAAATGCAGTAAAAAGCTATTTTCAGGTTAAAGAAAAATACAAATGCCATCACGGAATAGGTGGGGGGATAGCTAGAAAGCACTGAGTCAAATATTGGAGTTTGAGGGGTCCAAGGACTGAGTTTGCAACACAAAGCCGTATGTTGCCTCAGCTATAGCTGTGAATAGCCGACATCTGAAAGCAAGCTGAGTAACAGCAGCAGCGTGAGCTATGGGGTGAAAGGGAGAGGGCATCTGGCACAGATGAGGGGGGCTTTCTGTGTTGGCCTAGGGGAGCTGGGAAGAATTTTGTTTTTGCCAATATTCGTGGCTATATCCGAGGTTACAATTGACTACAGATAGCTGCAGGTATGTGTCATTCGGTACCCGTGGTTAACTTTTTAAAAAATATATGTTTTTATATCTACAGTGACGTTGGGGGTGAAAAATCACTGCTCATGACAGACTCTGCCTAGCTTCAATGTGAGGAAGGGCCATCCTCCTCAGGCCATGTTGCTGATAAATGGGCCAAACTTACAAGACCACTTAGAGAAATGGGCTGGCCCTTTTCTTTCTTTGAAGTTAAGCAGGAGCTACCCCACTTTGAAGTTAAGAAGGATCAGTCCGGGTTATTGCGTGGATGGGTGACCAAATGAATATCTGAATTATTTACTTTTTTTAAACCATGCTACTGTCAGTCCTTGAAGGTTTTGAACTCAGAGAACGTTTGCTGAACTGCATTCTGGTATTTGTAGTCTTCCCATCCCTGCAGTAACTAGGACGAACACTGCTTAACTTCAAAGTGAGGAAAGGATCAGCCCACTAAGGTCATGTTGCCTAATATATGGACAAACCCCCACTTAGAAGAAAACTTAGAGTAACATGGCCTAAGGGGACTGGATCCTTCCTTGCTTTGAAAATAAGTAGGGTCGGTCCCGGTTCCTGCATGGATGACAGACAGCCCATGGTCCTGAATTCCATGTGTTTTCTTAGTTTTAAATATCTCATAACACACGGCATCCACATTTTTATAAAACAGAAGAATTGAAATGAAAAAATCACATTTATGCTGTACGCTGCTATCAGAGTACCCTGGCCTTAAGGAGTTCAAGACACAGCACATTACGCTACAATCATGTTATCGATTGGATTTTCACAAGTTTCATACCTAGCATTTATCATCAAACATATTAAAATACATGCTAACAATGAAATGTATGCCATATGAAGCATTCCACCACTGTGGCCTAGTTGTTAAATTCTGTGACTTGAACTCTGGCAGACCAGGGTTCAAGGCTCTTGGTTTTATTTTTTAGTTAACTAATTTAATTAAAAGAAAAGCAACGCAAGTGGGAGGTGGCAAGGTTTGTTGCAGTGCAGTCCTGTGACCTTATTTAGCATGAGGGCATTTAGACGTCCAAACATACCTCACACCAAAATAACGGCACTAGAATGGCTTTTCAGCCCGCGCAAAAATGACGCCACCAAAAATAGGTGTACCGCTGGAGAACGTTGCTTCACCACAGTGGTTGCTCCATGGCAAATAATGTATGCTCACTGTGCATTGCCTAAAAACATTATGAGTTTTCAAAGTTTTAAATATGTCATGGCGCACTGAATCCACAACACATTTTTTCAACCGTGCTACTGTCAGTCCTTGAAAGTTTTGCACTCATAGACAATTTATTTGTTTTTTGCTGAATTGCATTCTGGTATTTGTAGTCTCACAGACACGATGGGGGAATAATGCCACATTTGTACACCTTTTTCCTAACATAGTTCTATAACGATGTATATATTTGAGTCACACTATACTAGGTGTACATTTCAAGTTAGCTTTATAAAGCAGAGTAGTGTTGAAAGCCAGATATAGGGGTGAGGAGGGAAAATGAGAGGGCAGTAAGTTATGAGTACTTGCGCACTTTCATTTAAGGAGTAGGTCTGCATTATTGATGTTAACTATGTATGGAATAACAAAACCCTTGAAATTCAAGGAAACAACTTTAGTTGCAGGGATGTTAGTTGCAGGGATGTTAAGGTGAGAACTCAATGCAACAAAAACCCTGAAATTTAGCTAAAGCCACCTTTACTCTGTGCCCCTTGTTGCACAGCCTATGACCACAATGATGACATCACAGAACACATCACTGATGACATAACTAATTACATGTTGTATGAGAACACTGATGACATTAGAAATCGAATTGTTTTTGCTTTCTCTCTGATTCCATTTATTGAATTTTACAATTTGAAAGTGACACCAATCGTTCTCCATGGGTGTGAACTAAATATCAGGGATAGGAATTGTTTTGATGTTCGTGAACTCAGAATACTGAAATGCGCACTGGGCCTCCTAGTGCCAGTGCCATAGTATTGGAACTTGCACTGACCTCCTGGTGGGCTCAATATACCAGGCGGTCTCTATTCTTAATGGGTAGTTCTGAGTATGCAGTTAATTCTGCACTGGGGTACTATATCCTGGCTCTCCTGAAAAAGGGTTCCAACCCCCACCTAAAGAAATTTAAAATGCGAGTTGACAGGATGAGGGAAGAATTCAATCTGTCTGGGTCTGAGTCTGAATTACTACTGAGTTTTGGAAGCAGCCAGCTATACTTTGTAGGATCTGGTATTGCTACTTAAAATGTGACTCTTTGTCAAGATCTGCTAATGAGACGTTTGTCTGTGGTCAATAAGCCCATCAGAATACTTGGTGGTGGCAAGATATCTGCATTTATTCTCTTTCAGGTGGACATTGATTTCGAAATAATTCACCCTCATCGAAGGTACAAATGCAAAACGGGAAATACCTTATGAGTTGCTTAATAGCAGAGATCAACAATTTGTCAATAAATGAAAGAAACTGTAGAAGGAAAGATGAAGGGAAATATACTATCACAAAACCTTTGAATATGCTAACTTTGATTAGGTGTTAATATGTGATAATGAATGTTTAGAATTTTAAAATTGAATCATAGTTACTTTTTTTCTGCTGTGCTATTAATATGAATGTTTTAATGGGATATCAAAATAAAGTATATTTTGTGAGAATTAATAATTCTATTATAATTAATATAATGTTGTAAATGTGCTGAACGTTTGCTTGATAACCAAATGAACAATAATGTTTTTTTTTTTGTTTAAAGTATTCCACGGTCCTAGAGCCTCCTATCAAATTAAACTCTTTTTTTCCACTTTCTTTAAGAGTGTTGTCTCAGGGCCCAAAGAAAAGCATTTTGATGATAGTTTTGCTTGAAACCAGGCTTGGCTGTTATATCTTCAAGATTCTGTTTCCGTGGAAATTGAAGAGTACTCTTGCAGATTGTCCTAGGTTTTGGAATATTGTCAAGCTTTGCAGTCTGACTCTTCAAGAGAGACACAGGAGAGAGATGCTTCTGGTGCGTAGGACGCTCCCTTGTCGTTGAGGTTTATCGGCCTTTATTTATATATTACTGAACTGCTTTGCAGGGAATGCACCCGCCTCTCATGCACACTTCTATTTGGTGTTAGTGTGCAGATTCTTAAAATATAAAAGGTTCTGAGTCATTTAGCTAAGCGCTAAGCAAGTGACAATCTGTGAGTGCTGGCCACTTAATGAGGCTGTTGACTTATTTAGATTCCAAAGGAACTTTTGTTGTTCTAACCCAAGTACGTTTGTGTGACGATTCAACTTCCGGGGTACCAGTGGTTCAGGGTGAATATCGGTTTTTAAACCATCAATCAGCCAATTACCTTTAATACGCCAGAAGGGATCCGAACGGATTGGAAGCAAATTATTATCCTCCTTGTCCAATTTTGATCACAGGAAATTAAACGGCTGGCTTATCGCGAAAAGGTAGTGGAACATTGGTTAGTTGCAGCACAGCAATACTACAATTGTTATCCAATGATAAAAGGGACTGTTCAGTCAAGGTTGTATGAAACATATCAATTTTATTGATATCACAACAGACAATTCTAGCAACACTACGAAATACAACTCACCCTGTGCAGGAATGCAGAGGACAGGCAGTTTCAAAGATGGAAAAGGGATGCACTCTGGATACTGATAGGAGGATAGTCAGTATGAATGATAACCAAAACAGTTGACAGTTTCTTGGCTTCAGCACAAAGGGAGCAATGGTTCATAAAATGTCTCTAGAGCCCTTCTGAGAAAGACCAGGGGGACAAGACATCAATGTACTTTGTGTTGTAGGTGTTCTTGGTGTTGGACAGGGTCAAGTCAGCTTCAGGCAACTTTGCAGGCTTCTGTGACAGAGTTTGTGATCGGAGTCAGCTGCGGGTATCAGGCAGCAAACCAGTTTAGCGAGCGAAGCTGGACGAATGGTTGCAGGCACGCCTACATGGTGGCTCGGGTTCAGGAATCGTGGTTTCAGTGTTGATCGGCAGTTCTGAAGCACTGGTCGAGATGTCTCAGATGTCTTTATAAGACCCCAGCTTGACTACGGTCTGCGTTGCTGTCGGTTACAAATCGAGGAACCCAACTGACTCTAAAATGTCCTTTATGGTGGGCGCCGGTAGATGTTTGTCGAGGCACTTCTCCCAAATTCTTCAACAAATTCTGTCCCACAGCTGTTGAGCGAGTTGCATGGAGCTGCCTTGTCCTTGGTTGTAGGTTCACAGACCTTCTGCACTTCCGTACCAGAAAGCTTTCTGCAGACCTCAGAAGGGCACACTGTGTGCTGTCTGGTTACTGGTCCTAGAGCGGTTGGCAGGTCTTCTGAGTTCTGTTTCTCCCTCTGTCCCCTGAGAGAAGTTCAGGGAGGGACATTGCTTCCCTCTTTAGCTATCTTGGCCTTCCTTCACTGGCAGGAGATGTAAGGCAAACTAAATCTTCAGCCAGGGTCCAAAATGGAGCTCTTCTTTCTTACTTCCAGTGAAGTGTTCAGATGATCTGCCAAGAGAGGGCTCAGACCTCTTTAAGAGCCAAATAGGCCACAGTGCTTGGTGTAGACTAAGCCTACCTTAATTAACCAATCCTGGGCTCCCTATCAACATATGAAAGGTTGTCGGGCTTCCTGTCTCCTTTGTTAACCTCTGCAGCCAGGCCCCATGTGAGCCTGTTTGAAATACAATCTAATTGGTATGTTAATCGCTGCCACAAGCTGCAAAGTCCAACAAAAGGGCTGGGCTGATCCAATGAGCCTTTGTTATTTAATCAGGCTGGCCATGCCAGGGGGACGCTTGGTACTCCCGCTTCTTGGAGATTACATAATGTACTATCACATTCCAACAACATTTGACAAGGTGGACTGTGTCTGTAGGCTCTTGTGATGAATCAACTTCCGGGGCACCAGTGGTTCAGGGATGAATATTGGTTTCTATACCATCAATCACCCCCCACCCCACAACATAAAATACAGCAGAAGGGATATGAACAGATTGGAAACATAAGTAAATTATAAACCTCCTTGTACAATTTTGGTAATGTGGACGGAACAGCAGGCTTATCTTGGCAAAGTCGTTAATTATTGATTAGTTGCAACACAGCAAAAATACAATTATTACCCAATGATAAAACTGACTGTCCAGTCAAGGTTGTATACAAATATCTACTTTATTATTATTACAACAGACAGTTCTAGCACACTACAAAATATAAACCACCCTGTAAACGAACAGAGGGGACAGACAGTTTCACAAAGGAAAGGGATGCACTCTGAATACAGACAAGAAGATAGTTGATAAAGCAATCAGTCTTAATTGTTCAAGTTTATTTGATTTTAGCACCAAACGAAAAAGAGGCTGTAAATGCCACTAGGGGTTTCGGAGAAGGACCAGGGGGTCAGAACCACAATGTACCTCGTGCTTGAGATAATCTTTATGCTCAGCAGCGTCGAGTTGGTTCCAGAACGACCTGCAGCTCCTGCAACAAAGTACAGAACTGGAGACAGCTGTGGGTATCAAGAGGCAGGCAGTTCCGCAAGCAAGGTTGGATGGTGTGGGATGTTTTTATCCATGCATCCAAGCCCTACCACCAAAACTGTGCATTACTGGCATTGAAAACATCATAATGGCCAGAGCTCCCCAGAAAATGCATAGGAAAATCCCATTTCGCCTATATTGTGAGCTCAGAGAGGCAATGCTGATTGCCAAAAGCAAACCCATAACTGTTGGGAATTCCTTTTTCTTGAATGTCAAATATGGCAAAATCATGGGCACAGAATTACTTTACTGCAGAAACACACCAATGCCATGTGCTGAACATGGACAATATACTCCATGTAATATCACTTGCTGAAATGAATCAATCTAAAAAAAATCCCAAGGATGGATGCAGTAACCACAAAATCCTGAGGGTGGCGCTAGCGGTCTAAACTCTGACAGGAGAGCTGTCTTGCAAAACTGTCTAGTGCAAAGAAAGGGGTCTTATTTCATTAAAAGTTCAAAGGGGTTGCCTGTCCTGAGAACTCTTGACACTTCAGAACTCAACACAAGAAGCCAGGAAATCACAGGGTTCTGTTAATTAAATGCAAAGTGGCTCCCTGGCCTCCTGGTCTCAGCTTCCCAGAGACCACACAATGGCCCCTCTCCTCTGAAAGGAATATGTTGATTTTTACTGTTTCCTGTCAACAAAGGCCTGCCTGCCCAGAGGACACATGTGACTGACCCACCCAAGTCTTGGAGGCGGACTCCAACACTCTGAGAACTGACTTGAAAGCAAAATATATATTTTACAAAAACACTGATAACTCTTTGTAATCAAATGACAGAAATGTATAACTTTAAGAGCCTTAATTTAAAAAATGTACCTTCAATTCAAGCCCAAACTCCAATTTGTGTGATGTTCTGGGGCAAAACCCCGCTAATTGTTAATATTACAGACACTGTGTTTAAGTTAGACAAATGAAAATTTACTGGAGTATGTATGGACAGGCCGTGTACATGTGTACAAATCTGGAGAAAAATCTGATGTTGCAAAACCACTAAAAAGGTGCAAATATTGCCATTTCTGAATGCAAGCCCCCAGGAAGAGCAAAGTTTGAACAGGGGATACCTACTGTGATATGTGAGGGGTGCATGTAATTTTAAACAAATGTGTACCTGTGCAAATATGTTTTTTTTATCAAATATAGATTATGTGCAATTTGACAGGGGAGTGTCCTCTCTGCAAGCCATAAAATGACATCGCTCTGACTCACAGTTCCTTCCCCAATCATGGGAGAGGGGAGAATTGGGCCCATGGCAAGTGGAGAGGGGTAGGGTCTAGTGATGCTGCACACACACCAATTTCAAAAACAGATAAAAGCAGACAGACAGGACAGATAGGGACTTTCAAATCCATTTGCAGCTGGAAGCTCTGACGGGAAAATCCATACTTTACCTCCATCAACCTTCAGAGAGCCAACATAGAGACTTCAAATCTATCAAATTTCCAGAACCAGAGAGAGAGCAGAGCTGACCCAGACCACTGTTAGCAGGACCAGAGAGAGCTGACCCAGATCACTGTGAAGTGCAGAGACCAGAGTCCAGTCTAAAACCTGACCAGATCCGTGGCGAGGCCCATTTAATTCAAGAATATAGTGTGAGTACCTAGCAAAACTGTGCAGAACCAATCTCTTAGTTAAAATAATATAATTCAAGCTATTTTAATCTAAGTAGAACTGCCTCCTAACTGTCACCTGTCATTTTCTAGTTGCAAGCTGCACTTGTCTTTTTGAACTTTAAAATGTCAAATCTGAAAAATGACCTTTATTTAATCGCTCATATCTCCGCGACCGTTTGTGCTAGAGACTTGCAGTAACTTTCATCTGGAAGCTGAGATCCTAGGCTTTCATAGGACCCCACAACGATATTGATAGTCCTCTGTAATCGCGCCAGACGCATTCGCGAATTTTGCCGCGATTTGAAAATTTCTCCACTTGCAAAAAGATAGCTGCTTTTGCTTTCCTCTGAAAAAAATCGTTTGCCTCATAAAAACTATCCCTGCATCACTGCTAGAGTGAGCCTGGACTAATATTAACTTGATTTCACTCACCCTGAACCTCCTAGAGGGAATTAAAAGCATTTTAGCATATTGTTTTCTTCATTGCCAGCACATTTAAAAGCATTTGGGCCTGTGTTTTCAACGTCTGTAGTCTAAGTTGCTGGGGTGAACTGAATTACGTTTGAATTGCATTTCTGAGAATTGTGTGCCTTCCTTCCCTTTCCTTGCATTGCATAAAAGGGGGGGTGAATTGTACAAGAAAGTGATTACATTGTCTTTTGCTGAAATCCTATCAAGTTATTTTCTGTACTGCATTTCATTCCACATTGCATCCATTGGAAACCATAAAAGTATTGTTGCTATCTTATCCATTTCATGTCAACTCCTTAGTGATTATAAAGAAGTGTGCTAGTGCCAGATTCTCCGTTGTTAATCTTTATCATATCAGATTAAGTGTGATATTCAATTATTAATTTATTATAAAGTCTGATATATATATCTATTGTTTAAATTATCAAATAAACCTTTTAACTTGCAAAACAGAACTACTTCTTGGCTCAGTGGGGTCAGGAGGATTCCAAGAGAGGGGTGTTATATAGGGGTAGTCATCCAGAACGCATGAACTGGACATAAAGATATATCAATAAGGGTTTTCATTCAGTATTATAGACTAGGCGTTGACTTAGCTGTAGTGTTGAATTGAATCCTCTTACAAACTGGGGGCTCGTGCCGGACGTTTGGGTTAGATCTACCATTTGTGCAGATTAATACAGCGTGCCAGCTGACCAGATACACATATCCGGTCGGATCACCACGCTGTGTTACGCTGTAAAGCACTCCTCAAAGCAACGCTCTAAGGAAAAGGTCTGTTTTGCAAAAATAAAATACAAACTTCTGTAAGTCAGGACAGAGACCAATCTCTAGAATGACGACCTTAGTAGACATGAAAATAGCCAGAGAGCACCTCTTACATAAGCTATTTGTGAGAGGTGAATGGACCGAACAGGGCCAGGAGGCGTGGTTGCAGGCAATCACACAACAGGTCACTGAAACAGGGTCAGATATATATAGAGATCAGGGTCCCTTACATGTGGCCCTGAGTGAACTATATATGTCCTCTAAGGCCAAGGATGAGCACAACAAGATTGCCAGGGTAGCGGCATATTTATATTTACATATGGGAGCCATGCAGGACAAATGTGCTGAAGGCCAAGATCTGGCGAGTAGGCAACTGCTGGCATTACAGAAGGCCCAATCTGAGCTGGATTCTTCTGAGCAGAGGCTGCTCAGGAGCCAGGAGTCAGAAAATGACAGTAGGCAGTATATCATTAAAATAAAGAAGGACATGGATATACTGCAACAGGAAAAGGCTGACCAGGATACTAGATTTCTGGCCCTGCAGAAGGAGTACCAAGACAGTTTGGACTCCTTACTGCAGAGCCAGAAAAAGCTGGAGCAACAATTAGACTTTAACAGGGCATGCACGGAGCAGGTAGCCACCCTGCAAAGTCATCTAGATAGAGTGAAGGCAGAGAGCAACAAGCTGATTTTGAAAGACCTGGATACCCAGGCAGAGTTTGATGAAGAACGCCAGAAAGCTGGTGCCTTTCAAAGGCAGAGGGACGACCTGGCGGCACAAATGCAGGCTCTTAGTCAGGAAAGGAACACCTTAGGCCAGGAAGTCTGCCACTTAAAAAGAAAAATGGAAGAAAATCACCTGGCCCACCAGGGACTGGGTGACCTCCAAAAAGAACACCAGAACTTGTTAGAGCACACCAGGAGGGTGGAGGATGCTCTAGCAAGAAAGGAGCAGGCCAATAGGGACACACCTCAGGAGGTAACCCTCCTGCAGCAAAGACTGGCCCAGTTCTCCAGGACCAACCAGGAAGCACAGAGGGAAAATGAGGCCCTCTGTCAACACAATGATAGGCTCCAACAACAGGTAGCGATGCAGGAGAGACTGATAGAGTCTAGTAAGGCCTTAACTGAGGAACTGAAGGCACAAATGCAGGCTCTTGCATTGCAACAGGGAGCAGGGGCGGATAGAGATGAGGTTCGCTGGGAAATGGAAACTCCGGAGCATAACCTCAGGAGCCCTAGTACCAGAGGCCCTCATACCTCTCAGTCCCTGGACTCTGCCACCCCCATGTCCCCTGGCGCACGTGAGCACAGGGCCACAGGGATGGCAGATTACTATCCAGCCAGAAGCATGGGGCTCATAGGCCAGTACCACCCAGGAATGGAGGGGTGGGCATCCGGGTATGGGCACCCAAGCACAGTGCAACTTAATGGGGAACCCCAGGAGAGTAGGCCCATTGAGGGCATCCTGAAAACCTCTGCCCAGTTAGGTCAGTGGAGGGGGTACCCATCAAATCCTGGCAGCAAGGAGGAATCTGAAGACTCCTCTGAACTGCGCAGGACACAGGAGACCAGGTCCCCACATTCTGCCAGCCATTCCCAGGCTCGCAGAATCCGGGAAAACCTGGAAGAACAGACGGGAACCTCTGGGAGCAGTGCCTCTGAGTCAGAAGATGAATGGACCAGGGTTACCCAGACCAAAAGGGCCAATAAGGCAAAAAGGGCCTTGCTTAAGGACCCATTGAAGCAAATAAAGGCAATCAGGAGTGTCATCACGCCTTATCACAAGAACGCCAAGTATTCTGTTTGGGAGCACTTAGAGTTGTTTGAGCAAATGATGGAGACTTTCCATTTGAAGGACAGCCAAAGCTGTATTCAATATGTAAAGTGGACCTTCTCCCCGGAATACTCCAGTTTCTTTGCGGGGCTGGAGGACCAAAATCATGTAAGATGGTCCACCTATAAGGCGGCCATCTTGAAACATTTTTCTGTTCACAGAAATCCTCAAGAGGCTCGCAAGGCAGCCTACAATTTGCAATGTGGGGAGGATCAGGCCCCACAAGAATTTGTGCAAGAACTGAAACGTGCTTTTGCGCAGACCACCAGAAGGGTGCGCACAGACAGTAGAGAATTCATTAATACATTTTTTCATGCCTTGCCCAAATACATAATGACCCAGCTCGTGAGGGATTTTCACGAGAAAAGATCTTTAGACTGGGTCATTGAACAGGCTACCCGGATCTATGAGGTGCAGAAACCGGTAGATAGCAAAAGTAATGCCCAGAAAAACCCCAAAGCCAACAGCACCCCTGCTGCTGCCAAGGTGGCAGAGGTAAAGGTCACCCCCGTTTTGGATTTGGAGATGGGGGGGCCTAAAAACCTACCTGCACCTAATAATGCTAGGCCCAGGAGGTCCTCGGGCCAGTCACAGGCAGGGAGTGAAAGAGGTAGTCCCCCCAATGGGGTCCCTCTCTCTCCTGACTATGTAAGTCCTCGCTACAAAGGTAACAGTCCAATCCTGGGTTATGTGTGGACTCCCCCAGCCCAAGGGGGGGGATCCAACCGATCACCGAACCCAGGGAACTTCCCTCCAAACTTCCAACAGGAGGGCAGAAATGTACCAAACCCTGGGCAGAACTTTTTCCCCAGATATCCACCCGACTTTCAGCCCCAAAACCATCCATCCTTCTTTCCCCAATTCCCTGAGCCCAGACCACTGAATCCGGGAGAGGGGAGGCCAAGGGTGGAGGGGTATCCAAATCTTCCCAACCAGGGGTACTACCAAAGAAGAGATAGCTACCCTTCCCGGGATCAGCCCAGGGGAGAAAACAGGGCCCCGTATCAGCCTGAGCGGGTTTCCCAGTTAGAGCGCCAGGTTCAAAACATGGCGCGGGATCTGGGTCACATACTGAGGGCTCAGCAGAACCCTCAGATGGGTGTGCCGGCGCAGAACGCACCCAACTCTGGACCTGGTGCTCCAGAACAATGACGGGGGCAGCACCCCGATAACTCACCGGTTCCCAGGGAGGAGGCACAAGGGGAAGGGGGGTGTAAAGCCTTGGAGGAAGCTTCCTTCCTCACTTGTAAACAGCCCCTGGAAACCCAGGAACCGGAAACAAAATCTCTTGCCCCTGAAAGTCTGCCTCCTAAGGAGCAGAGGGGGGGTAGGAGAAACAAAAGACCCAAACAGACTCAGTTTAAGGAGGAGGTACAGATCTTCCAATTTGAGGGAGAGGGATCCTCAGAGGATCCTGGGAAAAGGATCTTCTCCTTCAGAGAGGGGGGAACTCCTCCCAAAGAAAAATGGGTCCCTAGGGATGCAAATCCAGACTGGGGAGATGTGGAGACTGAGCTACCGCCGCCCACCCTCTCATCCCAGAACCAACAGCAAGAAAATCCCCTGGTTCAAACCCATCCTGGTGACTGCCTCCAAAAAGGGGGGGGCGGCCCAGAACCGGAGCCAGGGGAACCCACAATGGCTCTGATCTCCAGTTGCCAACTTTTTCTTTCAGATTCCCAAGGCTCTCCACAGAATTCTGCCCAAATCTCTTCGCTAGCGATGTCCAAAACCAGAAAGTTAGCCCACCAGTTGTCCAAAAATGTGCATTATCTGTGCCCCCTTGAGGAGAAGGAGGGAAGATACTATGCCCCGGTACAAGTACAGGGGCAGGGTACAATCTTGGCACTGGTGGACACTGGATCTCAAGCTACCCTTCTGTCCAGAAGGGCCTTTGACGAACTGAATGCAGGAAGGGGAGAGAATTACCAAATTCCTCTCACCTCTCTTCCTGGACAACTGCAGAACTTTGACGGGAAGGAAATTCCCGTTGAGGGGACTGCAGACTTGGACATTAAGATCGGGCGACACAAGTTGAAACACCCAGTCATAGTTGTGACTCCAGAGGGCACCCTTTGTTTACTAGGGAATGACCTCCTGAGAAGGTTGTCACCCCTAATAGATTGCGTAAACAAGGTCCTCTGGACCCAGACTAGCCGACCATGTTAGTTTAAACGGCACCTGCCACATGGTTGAACAAAAATCTGACCAAGTAGAATTCCACTTCCAGAATAACCAGATTCCAGACGTGACAGTAATAGCAGTAGGACAACAGACTGGTGATGGAGGGTCCTCTCTATTTCTGAAAATCAACCTTCCTTCCAGTCTAAAGTGGTACTCCACGCTGGAAGGAAACACTCTGAGATTCTATACTAATCCACAATCAGAAACTCCCACTCCTATAGTCCAGAAAGATGTGAAATCAGCTCAGAGCCTGGCTGATATTCAGCAAATTGGAGAGCAGTTGTTCATCCCTGTCCAGTTAAATGATGGGAAGGACTCTGTTCTCGCTCGAGTGTGTGTGAACAACGGTAAGAGCTTCATCAGCGAAGCCATGTTCCGCCAACTCCCAAAAGATCCAGCCATTCCCACATTCAAACTGATAGACAAATGGGAAATGGACCTGGAAGCGCCTAATTCCAAACATCTCCTGCCAAGCAGGTGTATGCTCAAAATCTCCATTGGCAACAAGAGCATAGTCCACAATTGTTGGGTCGTGCGAGACGTCCCTGCCGCCTTTTACTTAGGCAGTGACATTCTCAATCGCTTTGCCATTAGTTTGGACCTAATAAACTTCAAAGCTTGGTCCCGATTACCGGAT
Source organism: Ambystoma mexicanum (assembly GCF_040938575.1). Taxonomy (NCBI): domain Eukaryota; kingdom Metazoa; phylum Chordata; class Amphibia; order Caudata; family Ambystomatidae; genus Ambystoma; species Ambystoma mexicanum. Next base: position 1,183,700,697 of record NC_090926.1, read on the forward strand.
AATCCCATGGGCTTTGATGATCCAGAAAAAGCATTTAGGTCAGCTCAATTGCTACCTTATGCAGTTGAAATTCAGATCAAAGAGGAAGTCACCATCCCAGAAAGGACCCGACAATTCTCCCTGGTAGTGAAAGCTAAAAGGGGACAAGAGTTGAAAAACCCTGATGCTTACATACATCTAAACGCTTCTCTCCAACAGCAAGGGTTGGGGGTAAACCCAACTCCATCAGTCAACATAGAACATGACACCATTCCAATAGAGGTGGATAACAGCGACTTAAAGAGTATTACTCTAGCCGAAGGCACCATTATTGGAATGGCGGTTGATGACCAACATTTTTCCATCGACTTAGTAAATGAACTGTTAGGACCAATCCCCAAGGACTGTTTTGACAGTGACAGTGATGACAATACAACACCAGACAGGATTTTTACCCGGCATGGGGGGAACTTCCTGGTGTACACTTCCTGCCCCTATGGTAAGGAAGATGTGACTTGTGACTTCAGGAGGGATGAGGTGATTTTCCAGGTCCATGAGGGCTGCCTTTCCCACCTGAAGCCTCCGGTCCAAATCAGCACTCTGACCAGGGACTTCTCCACCCAGCTGGAGGAGGCCGCTGAAATAGCCAAACCAGAAGTCTTTCCAGGCTTCAGGCAGATGGTGGAAGAGAGAGTCAACCTAGCTGATGCCTGTGTGACTCTGGAACAAAAGCAAAAGTTGAAACAAGTTTTCTTGGATTTCCAAGATCTCTTTGCGGTAGACTCATATGACTGTGGCCGCACCGACATCCACACAACAACAATCCCCACGGACCCTGGCATGACTCCTGTGTTTGTGAAGCAATATCGCTTGCCTCTCACATCAATGGAGTCCCTTACTGAAATAATTAAGAACCTTGAGTCCCGGGGAATAATCCGTCCAGTCCACAGCACCTTCAATAATCCGGTGCTGGGAATATTGAAGCCAAACGGCCAGTGGAGACTCTGCGCCGACCTCAGGGAGCTCAACAAATGAGTCCATACTTCCCGATGGCCTCTGCCCTACATTGACCAAGGGCTGGCCCAGATTCAGGGGTCACAGGTATTCACTGCAATAGACCTGACCAATGGATACTGGACTGTGCCTGTCAGTAGGGAGGACCAATACAAACTGGCTTTTACCTTTGGGGGCCAGCAGTACACATGGACCCGGACTCCCTTCCGATACCTCAACTCCGGCAATTAATTCAACATTTTCCTACATAAGGCCATGCCCGACCTGGGTGCGAGGGGTAACCTGGCTTATGTAGATGATGTCCTCATCAAAAGTTCATCTGTGGAGGAACACATAGCGGAGATCCGTTATGTTCTGACCCAGTTGAGGGCCGCCGGAGCAAAACTTTCCTTTCAGAAAGCACAGTGGTGTAGAACCCGTGTTAATTTCTTGGGGCATGAGATTACTCCTCAGGGTCTCTGTCCCCAGGAAAAGAAAGTGGAAGCACTTCAGAAACTGAAAGACCCCACAACTCTGCGGGAACTAAGGAGCCTCCTTGGACTGACTAATTACAGCAGAAAGTTCATTGAGGGCTACGCAGAGATCACCAGACCCCTGATTCATCTCCTGAAGGGGGGGGGGTCAAGTGGGAATGGGGTCCAGAACAAGCCGAGGCAGTAAGACAACTCAAAAGAAGCCTCTCACAAGCGCCCTGCCTAGCTTACCCTGTCAGAAATAAGGAGTTCTTCCTGGAGACAGGGTTCTCTAATACGTGCCTGACGGCAGTATTATACCAAAAGCATGACAAGGTCAATAAAGTAATCTCCTATGCGAGCAAAACTTTATCCTCTGTGGAGGAAAAATTCAACGACTGTGAGAAGGCACTCCTGGCAACGGTGTGGGCATTGAAGAATTACCGCCCGTTTATCCAGGGGGAACACATCATAGTGGAGACTCCACACCAGCCTCTGCAATATCTCCAAAGTGATAGAATCCGGACCGGAAATGTGAGTAATTCCCGAATTACTGCCTGGATTCTGTCAATGCAAGGCTTTCCTGTGGAGGTCCGATATGGCCAAAACAAGAAGAGTCCCCTCGCGCAAGGTCTGGCTGACTTGCATTATTGTGCCAGAGAAAACTGTCTCGAGGACGAAAGTCTAAAAATAAAGGACAACACGGAGGCATACCTTAATTCCCCACACAAAGTCTTTGAAGAAGACAAGTGTGAGGGAATGCCCACTGTGTATGTGGATGGATGTCCTTACCATGTTGACAACAACGGGGAGAAAGAACTGGTGGCTGGCGTAGGGAATGCATGGGTGAATGAGTCACCAGAACCCTCCGCTGGATACAAAATTGGTCCCCGAAGTAGTCAGGTGGAAGAATTGATGGCTGTGCATCAGGCCATCCTCACTGCTGTCCAGCATCAACTCCACGAACTGGTCATAATCACAGATTCGGATTATGTACGGAACGGGTTCGTGGAGCACCTGGTTAATTGGAAAACCAGAGGCATGTTATGTGCTAACAACAAACCCTTGAAACATGGGAAGTTGATCCAAAACATTGATGATCTGGTCACCTCGAATGAGATGACCATCTATTGGAAAAAGATCAAGGGTCATTCCAAAGTAGAGGGACCAGACAAAACTGGAAATGACTTAGCTGATCAGCTGGCCAAAACCGGGGCCATCCAAGGGGATCTAATTGAGATTGAGTCCCTGTTGGGGGAAATCCAGGTCACTGCTATCACTAGGTCCCAGACAAATGCTCACAACGACCTTTCAATTGCACAATGGAGTAAGGAGACCCCTGATGCTGATTTGATTACAGCTCAGAAGGGGGATCCAGTTATTGGTAAGTTTTACCAACACCTTGAGGACCCTGAGAACTTTCCCCTGACGGATACCGATTACACTGGGAAAGAGGACCTAAGAGTGTTGATGAAATGTCCAAAAATGTTCCGGATCCAAGACGGTTTGCTGGTAAGGAAATCCAAAGCTGGCCACGATCAGTGGGTGGTTCCTACCTCATTCCGAAGCCTGATGTTAAGTCACGCCCATGATGCGGCCACCGCCGGTCATAGGGGGTTCCACACAACATTGGAAATCTTAAGAGAGGTTGCATACTGGCCACACATGGGGCAGGACCTCGACCAATAATTGAAGGGGTGTCTTGTGTGTGCACAATTTCAGCCATCATCCCTCACACACCGTGCGCCTCTCCAAAAGCGGGGGATGACACTGCCATGGTCAGATTTACAAATCGACTTTGTAGGCCCCGTGATTCGCTCTGCTAGGGGGAATAAGTACATGTTGACTGTGACATGCTTGTTTACCAAGTGGGTGGAATGTCTCCCAGCCCCAAATTGCAAGGCAGAAACCGCAGCTGCCCTGATGATTAACCATATCTTTTCCCGTTTTGGTCTACCTCAAAGGATTGAGTCAGACAGGGGTAGCCACTTCACCAGTGAAGTAATGACAAAGATGTGGGAGATACTGGGGGTCAAAAGGAAGTTGCATATTGCTTATAGACCAGCTTCTTCTGGAGCAGTGGAACGCTACAACCGAACCATTGTGAGCATCTTAAAAAAGTTTGTGGCAGATTCTGGGCCAAGTTGGGATATCCGATTACCTCTGGTCCTAATGGCCATCAGATCTACCCCTTCATCTGCAACCAAAATGTCGCCATTTGAGTTGATGACTGGGCGCAAGATGGTGCTTCCGCAGCATTTGCTCTACAGGACCCAAGAGCAGACACTGATAAATGCCTCCACTACTCATGAGTATGTGGAGAATTTAAGGTAACACCTCCAACATGCTTTTGCTTACGCTCAGCGGAATCTAGAAAGATCAGCTGATAGCATGAAGACCCACTATGACCTGAAAACTTCCAGGAAGGAATATCAGGTGGGGGACCGGGTCTATCTATACAACTTCCAAAGAAACCAGGCAAAACAGCGGAAATTCTTGCCTACATGGAAGGGACCCTTTGAGATCATCGACAAGATCTCCCCTGTGGCCTACAAAATCCACATCCCCAAAGGTCCTTTGGCAGTGGGGGAAGACAAGTGGGTCCACATAAACCAGTTGAAATGTTGCCATCCCAGGCACACTCTGCAACAACTGGAGGAATCCTCTGGAATCGTAGCGGGTACTGTCTCAGACTAATTCAGTTCCAACCATAAAACATACCACATCTAGTCTCTAAAATATTGTGATTTGCATGAAACTGTCTCTTAGTTATACTGTTTTTTTTTTCAAAATAAGAATGTAATGTTTCGTTATGATGAAATGCATATGCTGCCCCACTATCTCAACAGTGGTGGAAATGTCCATGAATAGGTATTGCCGCTCTTCCTTTGTCGTCCTAGGAGAAAGAAAACCTGCAGACGGGACAAGGAGGATGATCCGGAGACCGGGAGCAGAGACGCAATGGGCCCGGGGTACCGCCCAATATTCCCATCAGGACCGGCGAGGAGAACCTATCGATCAGTACCGGATGGAGGAAAAGATGCTGAACTGTGCCATCTACCGGAAGAAGATGAGAACTACATCCCAGATCTTGCGGGTCCCACCAGTGAAGGATCAGATGGCCACCGCAAGAAGGGGGGCTTGTGGGATGTTTTTATCCATGCATCCAAGCCCTACCACCAAAACTGTGCATTACTGGCATTGAAAACATCATAATGGCCAGAGCTCCCCAGAAAATGCACAGGAAAATCCCATTTCGCCTATATTGTGAACTCAGAGAGGCAATGCTGATTGCCAAAAGCAAACCCATAACTGTTGGGAATTCCTTTTTCTTGAATGTCAAATATGGCAAAATCATGGGAACAGAATTACTTTACTGCAGAAACACACCAATGCCATGTGCTGAACATGGACAATATACTCCATGTAATATCCCTTGCTGAAATGAATCAATCTAAAAAAAATCCCAAGGATGGATGCAGTAACCACAAAATCCTGAGGGTGGCGCTAGCGGTCTAAACTCTGACAGGAGAGCTGTCTTGCAAAACTGTCTAGTGCAAAGAAAGGGGTCTTATTTCATTAAAAGTTCAAAGGGGTTGCCTGTCCTGAGAACTCTTGACACTTCAGAACTCAACACAAGAAGCCAGGAAATCACAGGGTTCTGTTAATTAAATGCAAAGTGGCTCCCTGGCCTCCTGGTCTCAGCTTCCCAGAGACCACACAATGGCCCCTCTCCTCTGAAAGGAATATGTTGATTTTTACTGTTTCCTGTCAACAAAGGCCTGCCTGCCCAGAGGACACATGTGACTGACCCACCCAAGTCTTGGAGGCGGACTCCAACACTCTGAGAACTGACTTGAAAGCAAAATATATATTTTACAAAAACACTGATAACTCTTTGTAATCAAATGACAGAAATGTATAACTTTAAGAGCCTTAATTTAAAAAATGTACCTTCAATTCAAGCCCAAACTCCAATTTGTGTGATGTTCTGGGGCAAAACCCCGCTAATTGTTAATATTACAGACACTGTGTTTAAGTTAGACAAATGAAAATTTACTGGAGTATGTATGGACAGGCCGTGTACATGTGTACAAATCTGGAGAAAAATCTGATGTTGCAAAACCACTAAAAAGGTGCAAATATTGCCATTTCTGAATGCAAGCCCCCAGGAAGAGCAAAGTTTGAACAGGGGATACCTACTGTGATATGTGAGGGGTGCATGTAATTTTAAACAAATGTGTACCTGTGCAAATATGTTTTTTTTTATCAAATATAGTTTATGTGCAATTTGACAGGGGAGTGTCCTCTCTGCAAGCCATAAAATGACATCGCTCTGACTCACAGTTCCTTCCCCAATCATGGGAGAGGGGAGAATTGGGCCCATGGCAAGTGGAGAGGGGTAGGGTCTAGTGATGCTGCACACACACCCATTTCAAAAACAGATAAAAGCAGACAGACAGGACAGATAGGGACTTTCAAATCCATTTGCAGCTGGATGCTCTGCCGGGAAAATCCATACTTTACCTCCATCAACCTTCAGAGAGCCAACATAGAGACTTCAAATCTATCAAATTTCCAGAACCAGAGAGAGAGCAGAGCTGACCCAGACCACTGTTAGCAGGACCAGAGAGAGCTGACCCAGATCACTGTGAAGTGCAGAGACCAGAGTCCAGTCTAAAACCTGACCAGATCCGTGGCGAGGCCCATTTAATTCAAGAATATAGTGTGAGTACCTAGCAAAACTGTGCAGAACCAATCTCTTAGTTAAAATAATATAATTCAAGCTATTTTAATCTAAGTAGAACTGCCTCCTAACTGTCACCTGTCATTTTCTAGTTGCAAGCTGCACTTGTCTTTTGAACTTTAAAATGTCAAATCTGAAAAATGACCTTTATTTAATCGCTCATATCTCCGCGACCGTTTGTGCTAGAGACTTGCAGTAACTTTCATCTGGAAGCTGAGATCCTAGGCTTTCATAGGACCCCACAACGATATTGATAGCCTTTGTAGTTCCTCTGTAATCGCGCCAGACGCATTCGCGAATTTTGCCGCGATTTGAACATTTCTCCACTTGCAAAAAGATAGCTGCTTTTGCTTTCCTCTGAAAAAAATCGTTTGACTCATAGAAACTATCCCTGCATCACTGCTAGAGTGAGCCTGGACTAATATTAACTTGATTTCACTCACCCTGAACCTCCTAGAGGGAATTAAAAGCATTTTAGCATATTGTTTTCTTTATTGCCAGCACATTTAAAAGCATTTGGGCCTGTGTTTTGAACGTCTGTAGTCTAAGTTGCTGGGGTGAACTGAATTACGTTTGAATTGCATTTCTGAGAATTGTGTGCCTTCCTTCCCTTTCCTTGCATTGCATAAAAGGGGGGGTGAATTGTACAAGAAAGTGATTACATTGTCTTTTGCTGAAATCCTATCAAGTTATTTTCTGTACTGCATTTCATTCCACATTGCATCCATTGGAAACCATAAAAGTATTGTTGCTATCTTATCCATTTCATGTCAACTCCTTAGTGATTATAAAGAAGTGTGCTAGTGCCAGATTCTCCGTTGTTAATCTTTATCATATCAGATTAAGTGTGATATTCAATTATTAATTTATTATAAAGTCTGATATATATATCTATTGTTTAAATTATCAAATAAACCTTTTAACTTGCAAAACAGAACTACTTCTTGGCTCAGTGGGGTCAGGAGGATTCCAAGAGAGGGATGTTATATAGGGGTAGTCATCCAGAACGCATGAACTGGACATAAAGATACATCAATAAGGGTTTTCATTCAGTATTATAGACTAGGCGTTGACTTAGCTGTAGTGTTGAATTGAATCCTCTTACAATGGACAGCTGCAAACTGGCCTAAATTACGGTCCATGGTCAAGAATCTTTGTCTTTGTGCTGGTTGGTGGATCTGGAACACTGGTCGACTGCAGTGTGACAACAGTCAGTGGTGCAGCCAGTCACGGTTCGAGCGCTCGGAGGCCTCAATAATGTCCTTAAATGATTGATGCTGGTTGATGCTTGTTGTGGCACTCGCCTTAGCTTCTTCACTGGGCACGGCTGAGGAGAGTGTTTGCAGTCAACAAGATTATCCTTTGGTTTGAAACTTTTTGGCACTTCCCACCTAGGAAGCTTGCCGGCAGGATCTAGCAGGGCATGCTGTGTGCTGGCTGAGTATCGGTTCTGGAGCTGTTGGGCAGGTCCTCTGAGGTCAGTATCTCCCTCTGTACCCTGGGAGATGTTTAGGGTGGTATCTTGCTTCCCTCTTGTAAATCCTGGCCTTCATTCACTGGCAGAAGTGGTAAGACAGACTGTACCTTCAGCCAGGGTCCAAATGATTCCTGTTTTGTACTTCTTTTGAAGTTGTAGGTTGATCTGTCAAAAGAGGGGCTCCACCCTCTTTTAAAGCCAAATGGGTCCCAGGGATTAAAGCTTACCTTTAAGAACCAATCCTGTGTCCTCAACAACAATCCTCTGTTGTGTGTGAGGTCATAGCCAGAGTGCTTTGCAACAGGAAAGGTAAGGGGTAGCAACATGTACTACTATGTCCCACGCATCTTCCTTTATGTTGTGGATCAAAGTGTGTCTCTGGTTTATTGAGCTCTCTGTGGATCCTGATCAAAGCGCAGGTCTCCCTTGAAGCTTGTGGCAAGAACAGACATTCTGTCTCCATCAAATCACATACTTCCTCCCTCTGAAAGGGGGTCCCCCTGCAGGGGTTGCTCACTGTAAACAGTTGTCCCAGACATGACATTCACTGCCCTTCATACAGAAGGGTGGATGCTAGCTTCAAATTGACACATTGCATATCAAAGAGGTGTTGGTTTCCTGTCTACATTGTTAGCTATGTGACCAGGCCTCTTCACAGGCCTGCTTCAAATAACTCTCATCAGTATGCACTGCCATCACACAGAACTGACAATTGAACAAGGCAAATCCATGGAGCCTTTGATATTTTAATTATGCTGGCCATAGCAGGAGGAATGTGTTGCCTTCCCCCTTCCTGAGATGCCTTGTTGTCCCTGTGGCTGTGAAACACTCTCTGACATCTGCCACCTCCTGGAAGAGCTTGACGTGGATGTACTCACCAAGACTTGGTTCAAGGCCAGCTCTGTCACGAGTTTTGACACTCTCCTTCCTGATGGCTACAAGATCCTTTCCGAAGCCAGAACCAACCATCCCAGGGGGTGTAGCCTTGATTTGCCAGGAGTGCATTCCTGCTTTTGTCATTCCTACACAGGCCTATTCCTCCTTTGAATGCCTGGTCTGCAGGCTCCCTATCTCTCCTTGCTTATCTCTCACTATGGCCACCATCTACAGGCTGCTCTCTGAGTGGGCTGACCCCTCCTCCTCCCCCCTCTTGCCTCTACCTCTCAACATATCCTTCTCGGAGACCTGAACATCCACTTGAAGGTTTCTAGCCCCTCCTCCTGGCTCTTTTGCAACCTCTGCCACTCTCTCTCTCTCTGTCTCTCTCTCTCTCTATTCTTATTTCTGGCCCGACTCACTCTGCAGAGCACATCCTGGATGGTCTGATCTCTGCAGAGCCCCTCTCTCCAACCCTCTCACCACTCCTCTCTCCTAGAGTGACCACTTTCTTCTTTCCCCCCACCTTTCTCTCCACCACTCAGGTTAAACCAACTCCAGCACAGCCACCCACCTTCTCGGTCATCCAGCCCATGAAGCCTGCATCAGTGGAGGCTTTCACTGCTACTTTGTCTCCTCCTCCTACACCTTTGGCTGACTCACACTCTGTCACAGCCCTCTTCAGCCTTCATCTCTCTATCTCTTACACTCTTGATGTCCTTGCCCCTGTCACGATGATCTGTTTGAACCCTGCATCCAAGTGCAATTCTTGGTTTGATTCAGACCTCACCACCCTTAAGCGCAAGTGTAGGGTGGCTGAGAGGAAATGGAGGGCTTCAAGCACACCCTTTGACAAACTGGCATGCCGCCTGCTCCAAAGGCACTACAGGCTCTCTGTCCTCTCAAAAAAGAGAGCCTACATCCAAGTCCATGTCTCTGCGGCCTCTAACAACTTGTGCCATACATTTAAAAATCTGCAAGGAGCTTGTTGCAGTCTCTACCTCTCCTGGTCCCTTGCAGGCCCTTTGACCAGCTCTGACTTCTCATTTAAAATGCAATCTATAAAAGTATCATTAAAGCAGGTGTTCCCCTGCTCTTCCAGAACCATCAAGGACCATATTGACACCCTTGCTCAAGCCTTAACCGATTTCTGCAATCACTCTTTTGCCACAGGAACTTTCACTTCCTCCCTTAAGCACTCCCTTGTGCATCCACTTCTTAGAAAGCCCTCTGCTGATCCTTCCTTTCCAGAAAACTATTGCCTGTTCTCCATCACTCCTTTCCTGGGAAAAGCCTTGGAAAAGGTGGCCATGTCCTCACCTAATCTATATACTGAATCTGTTGGTTGCCTCCACAACTGCCAGTCTGGCTTCTGAGCAGCCAGAAGCATGAAACTGCTCACCTCACGACCCGTGAAGACTTGCTCTCTAATATTGACTCTAACCTTCCCTGTGTCCTCATTCTCCTTGATCTATCCTTTGCTTTCAACATGGTCAACCACGCCATCCTTCTCGATTGCCTCCGCAACTTCCTGGATATCACTGGTCAGGAGACAAACTTGGGTCTTTCCTCTCTTCAATCTCTCTCTCTACTTTTGGTGTTCCCAAGGGGTCTAACCTCTCTCCTTGGCGTTTCAACCACTACCTGACACCTCTTGCCCACTGCATCTCTATATTCTGCTCAAACTTTCAGTGTTATACAGATGTCATCAAGCTATCCTTCAGGCTCCCCTCAGCCACTTCTGCTCTCTCTCTCATACCGGCCTGTATGTCCGCAATTCAGGAATGGTGTGCCTCCAATGATCTCTGCATTAATGCCAGTAAGACTGAGATCCTCCTCATCAGGACACCTGCTATCTCCTTTCCTCTCTGACTCTGGCCGCCCACCCTGTGCTCTCTACCTGCTCCTTCCTGCGAGGGCAAGAACATTGTTGTTATCTTCGACTCCACCCTTTCCTTCTCTACTCACATTTCTGACGTCTAAGAAGTCACACTATCAGCAGCACCTCCTCAGGGGTATTGTTCCTTTTCTCACTTTCCCTCAGAAGCTCACTGTATCCAGAGCCCTGGTCCTCTCTAGGCTGGACTACTGCAACAGCCTCTTTCTAAATCTACCTGCCCCTACACTTCGCCCTTTACAACTCATCCAGAACTTGGCGTCATTTAACACATTCACGCATACATTTACTCTTTTATACATCTGGAACACCCCTAATCTAATTGCATTTCCAACATATCTGAAAACACGCCTGTTCTAAATGGTGTTACCAGCATCAGCAATGGCTAGCCAACCACCTCCTTCATAATGCAAATTCCAGTTGCCTATTGGATGGTCTTCTCCCACATTTCTTGTACATCACATCCTGATCTTGTTGGTCCCACCCTATTCCCTGCTTGCTCACAGGCACAGGTGTTATTGGTCTTAGGCGTATAAGATTGTTCCCCTTCTGTAATGGTGGTCACACATTTTATAAATGATGTAAAATGCCATGCAGATGTGATCCCAGTGGGTTAGAAGTTTTAGGTCACAAATGTCCCCTTGCTTGGACCACTCACTCAAGTTCACCTCTCTGACGGGGTTCAATTAACGCCTCGGTGGATCATGTTATCTCTCATGAACGGGGGACCTGGACCGTCAGTCCAGGTTACAGAGCTCCTTTTCAGCAAGAGCTCAGAGGGATTATTATGTGGGCATCCTTGATCTGGGGTGGCACAGGCAAGCTCTCTTTTTTGTTTAACGTCTGTCCATTTTGTGAGCGCTCTGAGGCCTTTGGGTGAACGGCTCTATATAAAAATAAATATAGATAGATAGATAGATAGATAGATAGATAGATAGATAGATATACAGACAGACAGATAGAGGAAAATTGGTGGAAATTACAATGCAGCCCAAGGTATTCACAGTGATTAAAAAGCATAAACTCATATATTTCCTAACAGGTTTTTATTTATCTTGTCTTAACTTTTAAACTCTAGACTGGCTTTTTCATTTCCTTATCAGAGGTGTTCGTTTGACCACTCTTGTAGACAAAGCAGGAGATTTATGTAATGCTGGGCGGATGGGGGAGGTGTGTTTCTGAGACAGGGGAATGGGGACGGATGATCATCTGTCAGATCAGACTCAAATGTGTCACGGATTGCACACATAATTGAATTTGAACACAAATAATTAACTACAGGCTCATACCAAATGTTCTTTCGGCATTACACACTTTGTTACAGCTAGTCACAGGGAGGGTAGCAAAACAGAAAGTTGATGGACGGAAGGTTTTGAATTAATCGTAACCACGGGCAAAGCTCTGGGCAACCCTCCAGTCCATCGTTTTTCAGCCTGCCAAGCCATTACAGAAGGGGAAAAACCATATGCAAATCAGGCTTGGTCCTACCCCATAAGGGGCAGTCCAGCGCAAACTGCTAAGTCACATCCTTTCTGCACGAGACCACAAGCATCCCCAGACATGTTTCAGCCTTGTTGGGCGTCATCAGTGAGGAGTAGCTTGGGTCTCTAGGCCCGGCAGACTCGGGACCCACGTCTGGGCATACCCGTCCCACTCGGGGTGACTTTAGCAAAACAGAAAGTTGATGGACGGAAGGTATTGAATTAATCGTAACCACAGGCAAAGCTCTGGGCAACCCTCCAGTCCATCGTTTTTCAGCCTGCCAAGCCATTACAGAAGGGGAAAAACCATATGCAAATCAGGCTTGGTCCTACCCCATAAGGAGCAGTCCAGCGCAAACTGCTAAGTCACATCCTTTCTGCACGAGACCACAAGCATCCCCAGACATGTTTCAGCCTTGTTGGGCGTCATCAGTGAGGAGTAGCTAGGGTCTCTAGGCCCGGCAGACTCGGGACCCACGTCTGGGCATACCCGTCCCACTCGGGGTGACTCTAGCAAAACAGAAGGTTGATGGACGGAAGGTTTTGAATTAATCGTAACCACGGGCAAAGCTCTGGGCAACCCTCCAGTCCATCGTTTTTCAGCCTGCCAAGCCATTACAGAAGGGGAAAAACCATATGCAAATCAGGCTTGGTCCTACCCCATAAGGGGCAGTCCAGCGCAAACTGCTAAGTCACATCCTTTCTGCACGAGACCACAAGCATCCCCAGACATGTTTCAGCCTTGTTGGGCGTCATCAGTGAGGAGTAGCTTGGGTCTCTAGGCCCGGCAGACTCGGGACCCACGTCTGGGCATACCCGTCCCACTCGGGGTGACTTTAGCAAAACAGAAAGTTGATGGACGGAAGGTTTTGAATTAATCGTAACCACGGGCAAAGCTCTGGGCAACCCTCCAGTCCATCGTTTTTCAGCCTGCCAAGCCATTACAGAAGGGGAAAAACCATATGCAAATCAGGCTTGGTCCTACCCCATAAGGGGCAGTCCAGCGCAAACTGCTAAGTCACATCCTTTCTGCACGAGACCACAAGCATCCCCAGACATGTTTCAGCCTTGTTGGGCGTCATCAGTGAGGAGTAGCTTGGGTCTCTAGGCCCGGCAGACTCGGGACCCACGTCTGGGCATACCCGTCCCACTCGGGGTGACTTTAGCAAAACAGAAAGTTGATGGACGGAAGGTTTTGAATTAATCGTAACCACGGGCAAAGCTCTCAGCAAAGACTAATTATAAAATGACTATTTTTCAGCACTGAAGTTCTATGCATTATGGGCCATGTTCATGTCGCACGGCAGTTGTGAGGAGGGATATTCATCCTTTTACAGTTGTATACTCCGTGCAATGTTCCTCCTTTTCCACCATTGGAAAAGTCAGGAGTAAAAAAAAAGGCATCATATACAATGGATTCATATGGAATCCCACTGATTCTACCAGGTTGTAATTGCAGGAGGATTCCGTAGGGCTACATGCCATTAACACCAGCCTACACGTTCAGCCTGGCCATGGTGCACCCGCATTTGTAGGGTGGAACCTAAAATGGAGTCCAACATGTTTTTTTCTGCCTTGCTCCCCAAATCTGCCATACAAATCGAGCAAAATGAGGCAGACCTCAAAACATTGTGGTACACACATTATTGCGATCCGCTTCACCTGGATCTTTCCGTCTAAATTTGATAGTTTGTTGTAGCCTGCTGGACCTTCATCAGAAAAGCAATGCTGCATTGTACCACACTCTCAGCTTTAGGGTGGCCTCGTAGGTTTTACTATCTATTTAGCAACGTTTTTACTCCCGCTCAAAGGTTTGTGTCGGTGCATGCAGCCTCCTCCCCGCAAAATTGAAATCGTAGGTTTGGTTCAATTTTATTGTAGAAATGACATCTGGTGGGGCTCTTTCACGAATGGCTGGATCTCCGCTGAGGAGCGAAGTCTTGTGTCAACCTCCGCCTCCCTTTTTTCGGGCGGTCACCAGGTCAGCATTGCTAATAAAATATCAGGCAATTTGCGTGGGGATTTCCGCGCCGCTTGAGTTAGTGGCTCTGTCAGCTGGCGTAATGGGAATCCGTCTTGCCTGAAATTAGTGTCAAGAGTCATAGCTTTCAAGGATGCGCCATGGAAAGAAAGGGAACAAAGACAATTGCTCATCCGCAAGCCGAGAACAGGGGTTGGAGGACACTGCACATCCATACGTCAATCCAATAAATCCTAGCAATTTCTGAATTTGAATCCAACATTTTTGCAAATTCCTTCCTCCCTAGAGGATTTTCATGCATTGCAAGGTTTGGTTAAGCATACCAGTGAAAAAAGTTTGCTGTTTCTCTTAAACTAAAAACCCTTGCCACGCGTGTGGCTCTAACTAAAAGCCGGGGGTTTAAATACCTCCTTTATAACTGCCCAACAAAGGTATATTGCATACTAGGAATACCACCTGCAGTAATACCTCAAGGGCATGAGGTGAAATACCTCCAAATTTTCCAAGGCCTACTAATCATTCAGAACACCTCAGGTTATGGCATGTGATAATTGTCTTTATCGAATCTGGCAAACCTGTAAGGAAGCCATATACTGGAATAAACTTTTGTTAGCACTCAGGCATTCCAAGTCCTGCCTTTAGTTCAAGAAAAGTCTTAAAACCCATTTGTTCAATCTTGATCCAGATTACACAACTGTTCTCATTAGCTTAGACCGTGGTCTGTGTACGACCTCTTGCATTCTGTTCTGTAGGTACATTCTTTGTTTTTTGTGCGCTTTGAGGCCCACGGGCGAGTAGAGCTATACAAGAACTATAAACAAATAAATAAATACGTCGTGTAAAAACAGTTTTGAAGTAGCTGTACAAATCAGAGAAATGCCACCCCTACTGTGTGATAAATATCTTAGTTTGTAGATTGTTCTTTGTATTGAGTTTATGTTATTTGTGAATTAATCACATCTTTTCAATTCACTGAATGAAAAAGGCCCATGTGTATCTAGGAATAAGTACCAATAGTTGGCTTTTTTGTGCTCCCAAATTGCAGATTTGTGAATTTGGGCACCGTGATTTGCACAGGAGCCCACAATCTGGTCAAGTGTAGAAGGCAGGATTAGACCGTGAAGATATCAATGCAGACAATAGAGGTGTACAGTGATTAAGTTGCCTGGCCACCAGGAGGAGAAATTGCCCCAAAAAATGCACCCTCAGTAAAATCAAACACTTTCAACATATACTCAAGGATGGGCGTATATAACATAAATATATACCCCTCCTAGAATATTTGGGGAAAGTATTTGAGGGGTCAGAAAAACAAAGTCACTTACCTGGCCTCTTTTTTCCTGTGACATTATCACAAAGATCGCAATAGACCTCACTTACAGCTCCGGTAAGGCACCCTTGATTCTTTAAGTCAAAGCTTAAACGGATGCACACATGCAACTTGTCTTGATCATTTCTATTATTGTCGAAGAGGTTACAAATAAATATTCAAAACCAATTTTTCAGGTTAACATAAAGAGTGTGCAAATACCGCACAAAAAAGAGCAGCATACTGAGGGTTTGGGGACGGGTTGAAGATGGAAGTGGGGTCTTTCACATCCATTCATGTATAATCATCTGTCCTTGTTCACATCTTTTTGGATAATTTGAAGACAAGTAAATGTTTTCTTTTTATTCAGGAAACTGATCAGGAGAGAAATGTTATTTGTTAGGGAGACAATATGTTTGCACTCTACTTTCCGTTGGCTACTTTGGAGCTCTTTTTTGTTGAGATAATTGGACAAGAAACCACTTGCTTAGCATTTAGTCCACATCGTGTTGCTGCCGTTGAGTGGGGGGGCTGTGGTCTGTTGCTACGGGCTGGAATTAATTGTGTTCACCTGCCTACTTGATATGGCTTTACTTTGTTGCACTTCTTTTACAAATGTACTTTCCTTTGTTCACAGATGCAATTCCACCTGGCTTATTTGCCTACTAAATTTCAACGATTTAATAAAACAAATTCAACTAATATTTAGCTTTCGTCCAAAGAAAGCCTGAAATTAATTCTGAGACCAAATATGTCAACTCAAGTGATCAACCCTTTCTTGTGGTTTGGGGTTATCATTTGCACAGTGAAGGTTATGAAGGAACAGCCCATTATTTGCCTTATTGATTTCAGAAAAGGCACAGACGTGTGACATAATGTAAAAACAACACCCCTCTAAGCGTGGCAATAGCCACAAGGATGTTGCTCTAAATAGATTACATGGCTCCCACCACAAGAAGGACCTCATATGAGATTGTGACACAAACCCAGACATATTTGCTATCTACTATGAACATTTGAAGATATAATGTTTTTTTTTATTTGACTTGAATTTTAATCAAAAAGGTTTTTTGATTTTTACAAGGGTCTTCGAAGCTTAAGGATCCACAAGTCCTGACGAGTGAAGTTTGTCTCGTCCTGTAGTTTCTTAATTAGTCGTTTACAATCATCTTACACTTCGACAGGAGTCTGTTGTCTGGATTTTTACCCAACCTACACTGGTCCTGTGAGTGGAGATAGGTGGTTTATCATTTTAAAGGCGAGGTCTATTAACTTCACCGTGGTTAGTGTCCATTTCGTTGTCTCCCCCGAAATTAACCTGTTCCAGACTGCTTCTTCGTCCAGCGTTACCGCCCCCCTGCAGGCACGATTTTAGGTAAATGTCCCTGTTTTGTTGCATTTTGGGACACTGCAGCACCAGATGTTTCAGTGTTTCCACTTGGTCTTTGTTTTTACACAGGCGGCAACTGTTATCCGTGGACGGAAACCGAATCGCCAGGATTTCATGCGTTGTTAGCAGATTGAGCCTTGCTTTCAGGAACGAACGTTGCATACCATTGTTCGGAAATTTCATACAGTAGTTCAAAGGTTTTTGACTTTATTGAACGTCGGTGGGAGATGAGTCAATAGTTTATTGACGCTGGCTGTGTCAATGGTCGTAATCCAATCCATCAGTTCCATTTTTAGTTTCACTCTGTCTGGATTGGATTTTAAATCTTCTTCCGAGCATGCTATTTCCCTCAGAATTTCTTGCTGTCTTGACGCCCAGTTATTTAGTGCCTTGCATGTGCCGCTCTTGAGCTCTTTTGCTATGATGCTGTAAATCGGCAGAGTGTCTGTCATCAGGATTTTTCCGAATAGTATCATCTTGCTTTGCTCTACCAGCGATGCGAGGGACACGAGGCCCAGTTCTCGTCTGATCGCAGGCATGGATGTCGATTTTGGTAAGCCCAGAACCGATTTCCAGACATGGCCAGCTTCTGCCATATTGAACTACGGATGTGTAATGATGCTTCCATACCATGTATGATGGACGGTACAACCTTTGCCTTATAAAAGTTGATAGATGGCAGGAGTGAACATTTCCCAAATTTATTGTCCACAGATCTTGTGTGTGCTGTTAATCGTTTCACCTTGCTTCATAGCTGGTCTTTCATTGATTTATCTTTGGCCGATCCGTCGATGGTCACCCCTAAGTATTTGAACTGATTAACTATTTCAATTTTTGTTTTGCCTAGAAACCATTTCGGCTGTCTATGCGTCTTCTTAGTTGTTTTTTCCAGGGCCGTACTTTTGTTTTTGTTATATTAATTTCCAGGTTGTTCTCTTTGGTGTATCTTGCCAAATCTGTTAGTTTCCATTGTAGGCCGATTTGTGTTTGATCAATGATAATGGCGTCGTCCGCATACAGGAGTCACAGTATATTTGTTTTCACGATTTTAGGTGGGAAGGCTCTTATTCTTTCCTCGTCTGCTTGATAGTCACTGAGGAAAGCGATGAAGCGCTGCAGTGTGTGAAGATTTTGCTGATTAGCCCCGCCCATGCTTTCAGTGAATGTTTCAGGTCTAGGTTGGTCAGGCCATCCGGGCCAGGGGCTCTCAATGTTTTAAGTTTGCAGATGGTTTTTTCGATGTCTTCCGTATTCGATACGTCAACCCATGGTGCATTAGTAGCTTCCTCTTCCTCCGGTCCATTCCCCTGAGGCAGATCGAGTTGGGCCGTCAAGTATATTTCCCATTTTTCCTCTGAAACAGCGTTCGAGATATTGGACGATTGGGGCGAGTTTGTTGTTTTTTTTAGCGCCCAGAAGTCGCTCGATTTTTTTGTGCTTAGACTTCTCAGCATCTTCTCGGTGTCTTGCTGATAAAGGAGAAGTCTTTGATGTATTAGCCAGTGTTTGTACGCTTTGTTTCCAATTGCCGTTTTTCCCATGCTTCTTTAGTGTTCGTTTTTTTTGCTGTTCTTTTCCATTTCCGAAACACTTTCCTCTTTCAGCCAGCAATTTGTCGTATGCGTGCTTCGGTTGAGCCACCTTGTTCTGTTGACCTAATGCCAGTCTTCTGTAAGGTAGTAGCAGTGGCAGATAGTTTGGACGCTCTACCTCACCCTTAGGTGTCTCTGATGCAGCGGGCTGCCCATATTTCGCGGTTATCTTTAGGACGTCGATTCTGTCAGACGTAACCTGGATAGTTGCTTATTCACCTCCACATTAAATTTGTATGTCTGTTTGACTGGTTGCTTTCCTTGCCATGTGCAAGTTAGAAAGTTGTGGTCACTGTGCGCAGTCCTTTGGAGTTTGTAATCCAGAATAGTGGGCAGGAGACCTTGGGAAGCATAGGTGTAATCCAAGGTGGCTTTAGAGTTCGAGTTTTCCCACGTTAGGATGTTACTTTGTTTGGGGAACAGTGCTGCTGTGTTATGCAGGTTCCTTGGTTTGCAGACCCCAACCCCAGGCCTTTCCTCGTTCGAAAGTGGTACCTTGTGTCGGCCGGTTTGTTCCGTCATCGACGGGTTCGTTGCAATTTGCATTTAGGTCGCCGCACACGATGATCACACGGTCAATCTTTTCAAACTCTGCATAAATCAGGTCTATAGATTCCCCCATTTTCCTGCAGTAGGCTTTTGTAATTGTCCGTTGGGGGTTCCAATATGTATTTTTTATTGCTAGTTGGGTGGTGAATTCCTGTTCTGGACTTGTGGTTTGGCGGCTCCATGTTATCAAACTGACCAGCATCTCATATGATTCCATTAACTTTCTTGGTGTACACAAGCCTGAACCCATTTTTATTGCTGTCAGGAAACCTGACGAAGGACGGCCCAGCAGACCCTTAGCTGCCGGAGATATTTCCACTACAAAACTATCTAGGGTTGGTTTTTCTGACAGCCAAGTCTCTTGGAGACATACGATGTCCAGGGCGCCTTAATCAACGTCCCCCGCAATTGTCAAATGAGCGTGACCTCTCGTATTTCATGATCCCAAGGTGTGTCTTTCTGTAGCTGTCTCTGTAGATGTCATGCTCGGTCCTATGGGAGTCGGTTCCGGGTCCGC
Organism: Ambystoma mexicanum; assembly: GCF_040938575.1. Lineage (NCBI taxonomy): Eukaryota > Metazoa > Chordata > Amphibia > Caudata > Ambystomatidae > Ambystoma > Ambystoma mexicanum. The sequence continues at coordinate 1,183,719,958 of NC_090926.1, forward strand.
TTTCGTTGCTGTCTCACTAGTTTTGGGTTCAGGGCTGATTTGAGCCATGACCACGGGCCTTGCGCTGTTTTCGCAGCTTTTGATTTTCTTAGATTTCCGTCTCTGGTGTTGTCAGAATACCTGCGTGAGGTGGTCTTGGAAGTATGGGAGAGATGACTCTGGCGCTCCTCTGGTCTGGTCCAAGTAGTCTGATCGTGCTGGCCTTTCTCATGTCTTTCACTCCTCTCTTGTGGCATCTTACTTTCCTTGTCATAACTGGACTGGCGACGTCGATGAGGTTGAAACTCCTTACGGGCGTGCCAGTTTACGGAGACATGTATCTTTTCCCCCTGCCCTTTGCCAACCCGTTTTGCTTGCTACAACTCTTCCGTTCTGGATATGAATCGATGTTTCGTTCTTCTGTGCCTTTTGTGTGGCACGCTTTTTCCTCTCTCGTGCTTGGCAGTTTTATTTCTGACAGTAAGAAGCCAAGTTGCTCCATTACTCTGACTGCGTTCGAGTTTATTTGTTGGATTCCGTCAGCCTTAATGTGAAGGTATGCCTTAGCTGTGTTTCCTCTATGATATGGTTCGACTCATTTGATGTCATCAGACTTGATACCTTTCAGTGTAGTTGTTTTACCCGTTATTTTTAGGATTGTTTTTCTATTCAGAATCATGTATTCTTCAAATCGTTTAGATTGTTCTACTTTGAATATCCGTTCCTTTTCTTCTGCCCTTGAGTTTTTGTTTTGCTGGTCATTTCTTCTTTTCGATTCTTTGCTCTGCTCTGGTGGTGTGTGCCTGCATAATCTTTGCCTGCTTCTTTGATCTTTGTCTCGGTGTTGTGCCATATCATTATTTCGTGGATAGATGTGTTTGTCTCTTGAGGCTCTTTTACTGCAGTTTTCTCCCTCTTTCCGTCGTCTTTACTGCTGGTGGCGTGGCCTGCAAGTTTTGTGTTTTTTTTTCTCTGGATTCCATGATGAACACCTCTTGATCTAAGTTGTCAGAGGAGACCCAAGCATGTGAATGTCTGTACAGTTCAATGCAATTCTACATGTAAAAAACTGCTGTGGCATTCCTGTTTCGTGATTTTGTTTACAGGAGGAGTACACACTCATTGTACAATTCCTATTCTTCATCCTCCAACCTATTTTCCTGTGGAACTGCCAAAAAAATATCAACAACAAAACTTTGGGTACGCCTCCCAAGGCATTCAATTGTTGATACATTAATCTAATGCTTTACACACAGTATCTGTCTTGGGAAGTTGTGATATCAGTACACAATCAATGTGACTTTTGCCCCAATATGATACTTGCTTCCTCGTTGTGTGATCTATCCTTGATTTATTTCATTTTCCCTGCCGCCAATATGCCTAAAGAGAAAGTAACTACACCTCTGCACTAATGCATGGTGCTTAATGTAACTGTGCATGGTGAATACGTTAATGTGTTATCATTCATATAAACATCAGTGGATTGGAGGGCGATTTGCTAGTAGATAAAAAGGAGCCATACAGTTGAGAAGTAGGGTTTCAATATCACCCCCACAAATAACTTTTTGGTATTGCCCTTAAATGTCATTTGTTACTAAACCTGAATTTCTCCCTCAGACTCTGTAACCCTTGAAGCCCTTGAAGACCCTGCCTACACCTTCACCCACCATCTACACACAACTGATAGGATTGGTGGTGTAGGACTGTTTGCATCTTCGAAACTTCATATCTCTCCTGCTCCCAAATTCTCCATATGTCTGCCTCTTTTTGAATACACTATCTCCACAATCACTGCTCCCCATGGCATTAATATTATATCTCTCTATTGGCCATGTGGTCCTGCTTGTCGATGTATTAACAACCTCTCCCAACTGATTGACTCCCTTTCCCCCATCCTCACCTCATTGTCGCTGATGACTTTAACCTCCACTCTCTATCCACTGTTATATCCACTGATTGTATCTTTATTCTCCTTAATAGCTCCCTATAGTTTGTCCACTCTCTGCCCACCCATTCAAATGGCAAATCCATTGACCTTATTCTCATCACCTTTCCACTCTGTCTCTCATATCTCCACTGCTCCTTCTTCCTCTGATTAATCAATTATCTTTGCCTCAATCTCAACTCCTACATCCACCCCTTTCTCCATCTACCACTTTCATTACCAGTCACACGTTTCTTTCCTCCAAATTCCCAATCTACCTCTGTGACTTACACCACTCTCTCTCCTCCAATGCAAAATTCACTGTTCCATCCACTGATAAAGCCATCACAAACTGTAACACTGCCCCTAACGCCCCCTTCTCCTCTTGCTTCCCCTTGCTACATTCACTCCTAATCCCCTTGCTCCACAGCCTTGGAATACACCGACCATCTGCCTCCTGAAAACAACAATGAGGAAAACTATTTGCACTTAGCAATGACCTAGACACACCTTAGATCCCCATGTTTACCTGACTGCTCTTCGGAATTACTCCTCTGCTTTCGACTCTAGCAAATGAAGCTTCTATTTCTCCCTCATTTCGTCTCCTCTCAATCTACGCATCTCCAAAAATCTCTCAAATCAATTCTATTACATCCTAAAACCTCCTCTATCTCTTCTACTCTTTCTGCTAATGATCTAGCGCTCTACTTTGCTTCAGAAATGTCCAACATTCTCAATACCCTCTCAAAGTATCTTCTGTACCCCACCTGCTCACATTTGTTATGTTACGCTATCTTAAAGGTATTTGTAAAGCGCATGTTGGCATCATGGCGCTGAAGAAACATCAGTAACAGAGAGGCCCAGAAGAGTATAGTTTTTAAGTGTCAATGAAAGCTGAAATGATCGTCTGTTTCCTGGATTGACAATGGCAAAGCGTTGCACAACTGGCAGTGGCCACCATGAAGGAACGGCTACCCATACGATCCGGTCGAAATCGACGAATGACTAGTAGCCGGCCATCACAAGATCACAGAGGGTGGCTAGGATGGTAGTGCTGACATTTCTCCTGCAAGAATTCTTCTCCCACTCCATGGTAAGCTTGCTACACAATACTGAGGGATTTAAAAATAATCCACTTCTGGACCGGCAGCCAATGAGTGAGCGCAGGACCGGTGAAATGTGAGTGCCGTAAGTAGTGTTGCTAGCAACACGGGTAGATAGACTTTGCAGTAACTGCAGGCGATGATGGACGTAGGTCAGTTGAGCCAGGAACAAGATATTATAATAGTCAAGACGACTCATTACTAAAGAAGAGACAACAAGAGGGCAAAGCTTCATAGGGAAGAAAGGCAAGTCTTTCCTGATATTGGCCAATTTTGCATATCAAGCTGACCTGGGCTGCAGCTGAGAAGGAATCAGAGAACATTAAGCCCAGATTCCTAACCATGGAAAATGGCTGAGGGTCAGAGGCCACATTCCTGTGGCCTCCAAGCAGAGGACCACAGTGTTGAAGAAGGTGAAGAAGCTGAAGCAACAGGAGAAGAGGAGGGAGACCCGACAACCAGAATCTTGGTCTTGTCCCTGTTAAGTTTCATCCAGTTGGTACCCATCCAGTTACTCCTGACTGCCAGACAACCCCTAAAATGAGATGGGCGAGGTCCAGCCAGACGATGATTTGAGTGTCATCAGATTAGGAGTATGAGCGGAAACCATGAGAATAGATGAGCAGCAGAAGGGGCTGGATGTAGATGTTAAAAAGTACAGGGAACGGGGCAGAGCCCTGAGGGACACCACATGAATGTGTGTTAGAGTGAGAAAGAAACAGTGCCGGAGAGAGAATTTGTGACCTATCTGACAGAAAAGATGTAAATCCGGAGTGGACCTGGCCAGAAAGGCCAGAGCAGCAGCATAGGATGGTCCACAGTATCAAATGTTGCTGAAAGATGTAACAAAATCAGCACCCTGTCTCTCCCTGGTCCACCAACCTGGTCAGGTCATCTATGGCTGAGACCAGAACACTTTCCCTGCCCTGGCCCATGAGAAACCCTGCTTGAAATCTAGAGTGCTCGAGGAAGGAAGTGAGCAGTGGGGCAATCATAGATTCCAGAACTTTCTTAAGGAATTGGAAGAGTGACATGCGATGGAAATTGTCCGAAACCGAAGGATTAAGAGATATTTTTTTTACAGCATAGCATGAGAATGTTTTAATTCCAATGGTATTGGGCCAGTCGCACAGGGATGATTAACTGCTTTACAGAGCCATGGCGCAATACGATTTATAATCTCCTGAAGGATACCTAGCAGAATAGCATCTCATGTAGATAGAGATTTCAGGCGCTTAGTCACACTTATGATGTCAAATGGAGTAAACACTGGAAAGGTGGACCACCTTTCTTAGTTGACAGCAAGGGAGGGTGAACAATCCTTTTTGCTCGCTGGCAATCATGTGGCTGCAATCAATATGTGTATATTAGTGACTTTAGTGACAAAGAAGTCTGCCAGCGAGTCACACAATATTTCATACAGGGTAGTGTCTACCAAGTAGTCAGATTTAGTAGAAAGGTTGAAAACAATGAAAAAAGCTCTTTGGGCCTATTGAGTGCATCTTCTACTTTATTAGTGTAGAAGTTAGTTTTAGCAAGTCGAATCGTCTGCTGATAGGTGACGGAAAAGCGTTTGAAGATAAGTCTATCTTCCAAAGTATAGGAAGTGCACCATCTATGTTTGGATTGATGCTTATTTAGATGTAGTTCTTTACTAAACCATGGCGCAGAAGGACAGAATGTAACCCTGCAAGATAGCGAAGAAGCAAGGGAATCAGCAACCACTGTGAGGGACTGTGCTATACGAGAGAGATCGCATAATGGGCCTCATTACAAGTTTGCCGGTCCAGTAGTAACAGCGCTGGTAAGCTACCAATGCCGTTAGTACCAGACTGACAAACAACGAGTTCGGCTCGCGGGTGCCTTTGCACCCACCAGGTCTGACCTGGCGGGCATTCCAGCACCCACAAGCACCCACTAATGGTGCTGGTGCATCCGGCTTCCCCATTGAGACCTATGGAAGAATATTTTGATCCGGTAACTGGCCATTCATGGGCGCCGGAAAAATTTGAAAGTTTGGTTTTAGCGGCAAGGCTACCGCCAAACTTGTAATGAGGCCCATGTCTTCCTTATCTACCCCGTGACAGCTATGCTTTATTACTTGTCGGTGGCTGGGCGAGGAGAGTGGAGCAGAAAAGGGACTACATAGTGCTCTGACCTCAGAATGCGAAAAGGGAGAAAGTCCGAAGCCACAGAGGTGGAGCAAAAATCAGGATCAAAATATTTCCTTGCACATGAGTGGGATCATGGAGCAACTGCACCAAATTAAGATCAGTCATAGCATCAATAGACTGGTGTTCCATAGTCGGGCTGGCCGAAATTCATTTTAGATTTAATTCATCTAAAATTAAAAGATTAGGAAATTGTAAATGCAAACTTGGACTAAGTTCCAGAAGTTGATTGCAAAAGAGAGTGCCAGACGCAGGTGGGCGATAGACATTGAGAACATGAAAAGAGAAGGAGGGCAAAACAGCAATGCAAGAAAAAAAGTGCTTCAGATGTAAGAAGGGAGGCTGTGAGGGGGGCTTTGTAAACAATAGCAATGGTGTTTCATGCATGTGCCACTCCGCGATACATGCGCAAAATGTCATAGGTATCTGGTGTGGCTTGACTAATCGCAGGGCCAGATGTAGCTTTTAACCAAGTCAAAAAGGAGATCTGGGACGAGCTCAGAAAGTAGGTCATGGCATGAAGCTGCATGTTTGACCATAGATTGCGCATTAACTAGCAAAGCATTATAGGCACCGGTGCTGTAGCAGCAGGAGCCGACATATGCCTTTGTGGCGGTAGAATGGTCTCGGGAGGTGCAAGTCGCAGGAGAACATCACGAGTCCAACAGTACGAGATTCCATAGGTATAATAGATGGGGTGGCCCAGGGCCAGGAGTGTGCACGGACAAGCACATATGGGCTGGACATTGGCGCGACTTTGGCATGCATTTTTCTAGCATGCAGCACTTGTCTGCTGCGCCCCTGAGGAATCAATGCACATTGTATTACAGCAGCCTTGTCCCTCCCACTGTGAAGACAGTGAAGAGAGACTACCGGCTACCCAGTGTATGGGTGAGAGAAAGTAAAAGACTGCCTACATCCAAGCACGAGACCCTGCGAGCCTGGGGAGGAAGCCAGGCACCTTCCTGCTTTCAAGTCCAGCTACAAGGAGAGGGGAACAGAGTTAAAATAATGAATTAATAAAAAAACGTAAATGAACGAGGTTGCAATTTATACAACTAGGCGCCCAGTGGTGTTCCATATCTTACTTCTCTCTTCAACTCCTCTCATGAAGGTGCCACTTTTTCATAATCCTGCAAGTCGACTGTCATCCTTAAGAAACCTGGCCTAGATACTAATTGGTCTGCCAAATTTTGCCCTGTCCCTCTTCTATCTCACTATTCCAAAATCCTCGAGCATGTACTTTTCAACTGACTTTCTGTGTTCCTTGACACACACAATTTCCGTAATCCTCTTCAATCTGGATTCCGACCTCTGCACTAATTCATCTCTCTTCAATGTCAGCACTACATCTCTTTCATTCCTCATGCTTACCATTCATCTAGTCTTATTCTTCTCGACCTCTCTACTGCCATTGATACCATCACCCATTCTGAGCTTATCTCAAGAATATGAGGCTCATCACCAATTGGGCTGTATTCCCGGCTGTAATACCGCTGACTGTAATAGCCCTAGCGCCGACCAGTCCGGTGGTATTACCACCGGATCACGGGTTGGGCCTTAACGGTAAATCCCCATTCCTGATTGGGTAAATTGGATCCAATGGGGAATTGTTGGTGTTAATACTGCGGGCTAATACAGCTGGCTTTAATATAGCTGAAAACATGAATTTTCACCTCCAGAAAAAAGCTGGAGGTAAAACAGTAGATTTAACGCCAGACTCGTGATAGGGCCAGCCCTTAAATGCAGCGGTAATACCATTACCACCGCATTTAAGGGCTACAGCCCAACTCGTGATGAGGCCCTGTGTATCCTAGGCATCAGGGACAAGGCCCTCACTTGGTTTGCTTCATCTCTCACCCCAGGTGCCCTGGAACAGCCTTACCTCCCCACTCACACCTTTACTGTTGGTGTTCCCCAAGGGTCAGTTCTGGGTCAACTTCTCTTCATTGTCTATACCTCTGTTTTTGCCACCTTGATCTCTTCCTATGGCTTCTTTTATCAAACTTTCACTCATGACACTCAGATCTTCTTCTCCTTGCCCTCCTTAGCTGATGAGCCATGGTCAAACATGTCTAACTGTCTATCCACCATCAATTACTGGATTGCATCTCACTCGCTCTTGCTCATCTCCACTAAGCTGATGTTCTCTACTTCCCATCCAAAGAGGATGTCTCTTCCTCTCCCCCTCTGCTGTTCTTCTCTCCTGACTATATTCCCTACTCTGCTCGCAACCTTGGTGTGATCTTCAAACAATCTCATAACTTCTTGCTCTTCATCTTCAAATCTGCCACTGCTGCCAGACTTAATCTCAACATCAGAAAAATAAGACATTGTTTTACCTTCAACACTGCTAAGCACCTACTCTCCTCCATAGTACTCTCTTGATCTGACTTCTGTGCCAATGTTCTCTATGGCCTTCCCAACTATGCTTCGTCACCTCTTGACTAATTCTTCATCTTTGATGTCCATACACTCTTCAACCTTTCCCGCTTCACCTCCACTTCTCCAGCCCATTGTCAGTTAGGCTGGTTGTCTATGAGCCAGAGGGCAAATTATAAACTCATTCTCATCATCGTCAAAACTATACTTGGACGTGTCCCACCATACATATCAGCCCAACTCACTCCCTACTATACCTCTCACTCCCCACAATTATCCTCAGATCACCTCCTTGCCACCACTCATGCTCCTTGGGCTCTTCCTCTCCCTCTCTGCACTACTCACACTTGATTAAATCCATCCTCCTAGCTCTCCTCTTTTCCTCCTTTTTGAAGAACCACTTGCATAGCATTCTATGCCACCACATCACGTTGGGAAGAACTCCCAGGTATACCAGAGGGACACTGGAATTCCGCTGACTCTTGCGAGGCCCAACAACCTCCCCAGGATAAACGGAGGACTCAGTCAACAGCAAGTTCAAACTGCATTGTATTACAAACAAAACCATCATGGATCAGCACAGGAACAGGAGAAATACATGCATGTCTTGTTCATTCTCGGCTCGCAGGCCTGTTTTACCGTAATGTTGCGTCAGCGCCACACCACAAATTGGGCCTTTCTCCAGAAACCCTATCGGTCCTCCTAATTGGGTACTGAGTGTATTACCACCTATAGTGGACACTATACATGTTATTCTACTGGCCCTCGCATGTCAGGTGGCTGGCCTGGTCCATCCATAAGTCACTATCTATAACAATGTTGCAGTGTGGGGGTGTTACCATTGGTTCTCATCTGTTGCTACCCACCCCAAGGATACTGAACTGTGGTTGGCTAGAGCTGACATCCCTAGGCCTGGGATCTGCAAAGGTTCTCTGCTCTTGGTTTATCTCTTCAATGTGATAAGAATGACTATGTGTCTGCATTGCAACTTGTGTATATCACCTTAGTCTATGAGAGTGCTCTTTCGCTTGGTGCAACACTTGTCTCATATTGTAGCATATTTGTTGCAGTCTTATGTTTCGTAGCCTGAGACAGGCTCTCTATCCCAGTGCTGGTCGCTGTCAGTTGTCTTCTTCAGCCGAGTTATGTGTTCAGAGACCACATATTTGAGCTGTGCTTCTCTGAATTATGAGGTATTATTTGTATTTACTGCAGCTGGTGCCTTTGTCATCCAGGAAATGGAATGTCATTCATATCTTGTGTCCTTGGATGCAGGTCCTGTCTCACATACCTTGCTCTTTGTCCAGCCTGAATTCAGCTCAGCTCGGCTCTTGCTGAGAGGCCTGTGGCTCGCTGTAATATTCGTAAACCATTGTAATGTGGTTTATACAGTGTTCATGTTATACTACATTCTCCATAGGTTAGTCACACTTGGTTCTGTTAGGTTCCATAGTTGCTCCTGCAGTTCCATACGCTTATTTACTTGTAAGCATATGCAATCTGTGCTCTGGATCTCTTGCTTCTTGCAGTTTCTGCGTTGCTGCTTTGTCTAGTGTCAAAAATAATAAAAGCAATGACAGTATGTATATGTGGCTGTACTCTAACTATAGAACTGTACGCTCATTTTCTTCAGGTATTTGAGTACGTGGTTGTGTCCTGAAGTGCAAATGGCATGTGTTGTGCTCCATGTCTAAATGCAGCTATATTGTGTTTTCTCTAACAACATCAGTAACATGGTTTCTTGATGCTTTAATCCAGAATGTCAGGCGTCTTTGGTTATGACCTGGGCTCCTCATCCACGCTGGGGTAAACTCGCACTGCACCTTGACTGTAGAGCTCGTTGAGGGCGTATCTCTCGACATACTTGTCAACCATTGGACCACTGGGAATTGGTCCGAAATAGAATGGGTGATTGCAGTGTTTCCTAGCCTAATTCAGTGTCATTCATTTTGTAGGAGGGGGAGCAAGGGATAGGCTTCAGCCACATCCTTATATGACAGTCCTCTGGCTCTGGGCTGCCAAATCTTCATTATTCCTCTGAGATGTCCATAGTAGTTTGTGTGGTTGTCGAATGACCAGTGCATGTAACAGCATACTCCTACAGGGTTGCACCAAACCCACTTTCCTTCATAGTACTTTGGATCGTGTGGATTGTACTGCTTCATGGATTCAGTTGGGAATAGTTGTCACTGTGCAATTTTCTCTCTGAACTTGTCTCTTTCTGCAACAATCTCGTCTTTTGCTCTTCCTATGTTTACATCCATAAATATCTGCATTCTGATAGCCTCTTCTGCTGTTTTCTTGCATCTTGCCATGCAGATTTTGATCCCACACATTGATGTAGCTGCCAGTACTAGTGCTCCCATTACATCTTTAGTCTATCCGAAAGCCATGATGGCATCCAAGAACATATATAAGCTATCCAGCTTGTGTCCTTCATGTCCACCTTGCTTCATCTTCAATCTTGGCATGCATCTGTGCCAGTTGTGCCACTGCATTGTAAGCGATTTCAACCCAGCACTCCACCTAAGTCAATGCCTAGCGTGTGATGCACAGCTGGAAAACTTAATTATATATTTATGTCTATAAATTCTTTTATTTCTGAATGGTGTACTCTTATACCACGCCCCTCTCTTTGAATCCCCCGGTCTCACTGAACCAGGAAGCAGGCTGTTTTGCAAAGTTAAAAGATTTATTTTATGAATTTGAACAATATATATATATCACACTACTAATATTTATACAATGATCACCATTGGGGTGATGTCACAATCAACAATCTCTTTAATCAGAAGGAGTATGGATAAGAAAATCATGCAGCACACAATAAAACCTGGGTTCAGTCAAATGCAATGTCACTCTTTCCCCCCCGCACACTACTCAATTCCCCCCAATATGCAATATAGAGATGGAAGGCGAGAACACAGGTTTCAGGAAATAAACACTCAACAAATACAGTTTCAATCCCAAACCCCCCAGCAAGCTTAGAGAGAAACAGGAATGATTTCAAAACAGGTCAAATGCTTTTGAATGTGATTTTGAATGAATGGTAAAAACACAGAAAAATGGATCTAATTCTCGAAATTTGATTAAAAACTAGTGGGAGCCGCTTTGTATAGTTCCAGGTAAACACTGGCAATGATGATTGGATAACTAGCAGATTGAAAACTGAATTCTGAGGTTGGATGCAAGAAATAGCTGTTTTAGCTGATGATGAGATTGAGCCAAACGAATGATTTGCGGCAAACTTTTCTGCGTGCGAGAAACACGATTGCGGGAAAACTATAAACTATTGAAATTTTGTTTTTAGCATGTACGGTACGGAAGTTATGAAGGTTTTAGTAGAGGTCGATTTTCTCAGAAAGAGTCAAGATTTTCAAATGAAAGATGCGCTTTTGAAATTACAGACAAGGATTTTCTTTACACTAGGGAGGCTATGAAGATACAAGATACCAAACGGAACAGCCACCAGATCAGCGGCGCCTCTGTTCTGACTTTTGCCCACCGAGATACTTGTCTTTCTTCAGCAAATATATTAGCGCAAAGATGATATTATCACTACAATTAACAAAGGACTATAGTTATGAGGGAAAGATTCAGGAAAACAAGAAAGGTACTACAATGCAGATCTGGATATGATAGAATGGGTTGGGTAGGATTACTTAAGGAAACAATACTGGCTATGGACAATTCTATGCTATTGATACTCACAACTATGGTTTGGAATAGGCCCGTCAGGGATCTGGTCAAAGGGTTCTGGTCTGGAATTCTGCTAGCCCAATGGACAGGATTCAGGCACTCGGTTCTGCATTCAGCACGCCACTCTGGACACTGTACGGCCTTTTGGACTGGATCTGACAGGTTGGTTCTGGGGTGCCGCTATCAGGTTACAGCTCTGCTCTACTGGTTTGGTTCTCTGGGTTCTAGCAAGAGTTCTTGGCAAGAAATAATAAACAGCACGCCCGGCTGTTCTTTTTGTTGTGCCCCTTTAAAGTCTGTGGGTAAAATCAGGTTTCAAGATTTTAAAGGCCAAGCTGAGAAGGGTTCAACTTTGGAATTGGGCCTTCTGCTTTCAGAATTCTGGAGTCTTGGATCTGGGGTTCTGTCATGATCCGTCGATCACGCCCTTTCTGGTCTTCCTGGTACCTGGCACATCGGGGGTTACTCGCTGTAGTACACCCAACATGGCTGTATACACAGAACGCGGTCTATCGACCTTTACGTCCTATGCAGCACGTTCTATAAATTAGCCACTCCCTTGCGGTTCCGTGCGTCTCAACGCTACCGATAGCTGTGGACTGACGTGCTCCGTAGTTTGTTCTCCTGAACTGTGTTACTTCCTGGTTCCCGGACCTTCCTCCTTCTCCTTTCCTTCTACCTTCCTTGATCATGTTTCTTCCGCGTGCCGCGCAGACCGCTTCCGTGTGCTGCCTCCATTCCAAGCTTCCTGGAGTTTCCATAGATCCCGGACGAAGAAGCTGAACGAATCCTGGAATCCGAAGACGGCCGAGCGGGCTTGTACAAGACCCGAACTGCTAGAAAGAAAACCCCGACAAAGGACTCCGCAAAACAGAGAAAACAGGTGAGAAAAGGGGAAATCTGTGACAGGTTCTCCTGCAGAGCGCTTTGCCAGTAAATCAGTTGATGGATGAATCTGTGTTTCTAGTTCCTAAACTGTCCCTATTTATGTATTTCCCTTAGGGGTGGGAAGGCTACATTATACTAGGTACACCCTCTAGGAATCCTATTGGTCAGGGTCTGTCCTCTCTCCTGATTTGAGAAGGAACACATGGTTTCATGATGATGTGGCATTTTACAATCCAGGGAGTACCTCCCCTTTGTTCCAGTATAGTAAATCTATTTTTCACATAAATCATATTTACAATATCACCAACTTGCTAATAATACATATTCACATCACAGATTTTGTAGAGCATGTATCCATCTAAGTCCCAACTCAGTGAGAGCTTTGGTTCAAAATTGACTGTTTTTTGCACTTTAGTTTGGGTACCCAGTGTCAGATCTGTCCACATTTTTCTCCATACATGCGCATGACATCTGGGCATAATCCTGTGAAGTTTCATATTTCTAGCATTATCACAATTGCTACAACATCAACATTTTGGTAGTCCTGTCTCTGAACATCGCACAGAGTTCAGAGTAGTCTCAAACTGTGAGCAGAATGTTCATCTTAACAACCTCTAATTTACAGATTTTTACAAATTTTGCAGTTTTCTATGAGTCTTTTCAAAACGATATTTTCTACAGTTTCAGATACACAAATCTGTCTGGCCCCCCTTCCATGGTTTGCTGGGTCCAGAGCAGTCCAGGGCTCTTTTCCTGCTGGCAGTTGGTTTCTGTTGACACCTGAATTTGCATTCCCTTTCAGTCCAGGAAGCCTATTGTCTCTTCCCAGAGAAACAGAGCAAAATCTCCTCCTTTTTTAATTAGCATCCAATGGAGATAACCTGGGAAGAGTGCAAAAGGGAAGGCACCTTTGTTTGGGGCAAACTGTGGAATGTGCCTTTGAAGCCCGGTGTGGCTGGCCTCAGTTCACTGTAAAACACTTTGTTCAAAATTGTCTTTTGTTAAAATAAATCTTACATTTTCAACAAATATAAACACAGATCTCTTAATTCCAGTGTTTTTAAAACATAGAAATTGAATTGTAGCAACCTATGTTGATTTTGATGGCAAGTCTCTTCTTTTCCACAATTTGATCTTAATGTACAAGTTTAAACTACAGGGTAAGTAAATGACAGCTTTGACACAGGTGAGCGGTGGTACTGCGTCCATATCTGACAGGTTTTTCCAGGCAAGCACCTTTTTGAATGGGGATATGTGTGTGATGAAAGGTGCTTCTCATGACATTGTGCTTATGGGTATTCCTTAAATAAGGTGATGGTGAACACTCCACAAGGATGTTGGATCTTCTCTGCTGTTTGGGGAACATGATTCTGCAATTCCAACAGCCAAGAAAAAACAGATTTTAAAGCACTTCTGGGTTTTCCTGGCAATGCAGCACTGCCTTTTCAAGCAGTTCTGTTTCACTCTGTGGGCAGCGGATGACAGGTTTTGGCAGTCTGGTCTGGTGTTTTACCACTGACATTGGCAAAATGGATTGGCAGCCTATTTTTCTGGTTTCCCTGCGCACTTCTCAGAGATTTTTAGTGCATAGGGGTTTTTGGCAGCCATTCTGTTGTTTCTGAGGAAAGCAGCACACAGTGATGTTGCAGGGCAGAGCCTAGTGGGTCAGCACATCCCACAAGCCCCCCCTTGCGATTTGGTATTGATCGTCCATCAATGGGAAGTCGCAAGACTGGGATAATCAGTATCTTTTCTTTTGGACCCAAAAATGGCAAAGTTCATCATCTTTTCTTCCATCAGGGATGGATCGGCCCGTTCTCCTCGCGTGGTCCTGCTGTGAGTATGGAGTGATACCCCGGGCCCCTTGGATCTTTGCTTCCAGTCTCTGGGTGGTCCTCCTTGGTTTAGTCTCCATTGTTTACAATTCTAGGATGACAAAGCAAAATCATATTTGTAGACATTTCCCCAGCACTATTAATGTAGTGGGGCGGACACATACATTTTGACAAATCAGGACACATTTTTCTATTGGCAATTTATTGACTATATATGGAATATTTTATAGTTGGAATTCTAGGGAGCTGAAGTGACACCCTCTGGGGTTCCAGAAGACTCCTCCAGTTGCTGCAGAGTGTGCCTAGGATGGCAACACTTTAGTTGGTTAATATGGACCCACTTATCTTCCCCCTCTGCCAAACTGCCTTTGTGGATGTGGATTTGGTAGGCGACTGGTGAGATTTTGTCTACAATTTCAAAAGGACCCCTCCAGGTAGGCAAATATGTGCGCTGTTTGGCCTGGTTCCTTTTGAAATTGTACAAATAGACCCGGTCTCCTAGATGGTATTCTTTTCTAGTAATCTTTAAGTCATAGTAGGTCTTCATGATGTCTGCAGATCTTTCTAGATTTCGCTGAGCATAGGCAAAAACATGTTGAAGGTGTTTTCTTAGATTTTCAACATTCTCATGAGTTGTGGAGGCATTGATCAATGTCTGCTCTTGGGTTCTGTAGAGCAGATGCTGGGGAAGCACCATCCTGCATCCAGTCATCAGCTCAAATGGTGACATTTTAGTTGCAGATGAAGGGGTAGATCCGATGGCCATTAGGACAAGAGGTAATCGAATATCCCAACTTGGCCCAGAATCTGCCACAAACTTTTTTAATATGCTCTACCTCTGTCTGACTCGATCCTTTGGGGTAGTCCAAAAAGCGAAAAGATATGGTTGATCATCAAAGCAGCTGCTGTTTCTGCCTTGCAATTTGGGGCCGGGAGACATTCCACCTACTTAGTAAACAAGCATGTCACGGTCAACATGTACTTGTTTCCTCTAGAGGAGCGAATCACGGGCCCGATAAAATCAACTTGCAAATCTGACCATGGCAGTGTCATCCCCCTCTTTTGGAGAGGCACACTTTGTGTGATGGATGTTGGCTGAAATTGTGCACACACAAGACACGCCTACAAGTATTGGTCGAGGTCCTGCCCCATGTGTGGCCAGTCTTCAACCTCTCTTAAGATTTCAAGTGTTGTATGAAACCCCCTATGACCGGCTGTGGCTGCATCATGAGCGTGACTTAACATCAGGCTTCGGAATGAGATAGGGACCACCCACTGATCATGGCTAGCTAGGGATCTCCTTACCAACAAACCATCTTGGATTCAGAACATTTTTGGACATTTCATCAACAGTCTGAGATCCTCTTTCCCAATGTAATCGGTATCCATCATGGGAAAGTTCTCAGGGTCCTCAATGTGTTGATAAAACTTACCAATTATTGGATCCCCTTTTCGAGCCGGAATCAAATCAGCATCTGGGGTCTTCTTACTCCATTGTGCAGTTGAGAGTTCATTGTGAGCATTTGTCTGGGACCTAGTGATAGCAGTGACCTGGATCTCCCCCAACAGGGACTCGATCTCTCGTAGATCCCCTTGGATGGCTCCGGTTTTGGCAGGTTGATCAGCCAGGTAATTTCCAGTTTTTTCTGGTCCCTCTACTTTGGAATGACCCTTGATCTTTTTCCAGTAGATGGTCATCCCATTTGAGGTGACCAGATCATCAATATTTTGAATTAATTTTCCATGTTTCAATGGTTTGTTGTCAGCATATAGCATGCCCCCGGTTTTCCAGTTAACCAGGTGCTCCACGAACCCGTTCTGTACATAATCTGAATCTGTGATTATGACCAGCTTGTGGAGTTGATGTTGGACAGCAGTGAGGATGGCTTGATGCCATCAACTCTGCCACTTCACTTCTTCGGGGACCAATCTTGTACCCAGTGGAGGGTTCTGGGGCCTCATTCACCCATGCATTCCCTACGCCGGCCACAAGTTCTTTTTCCCCGTTGTTGTCAACATGGTAGGAGCATCCATCCACATAGACAGTGGGCATTACCTCACACTTGTCTTCTTCAAAGACTTTGTGTGGGAATTACTCACATTTCCGGCCCGGATTCTGTCCCTTTGGAGATATTGCAGAGGCTGGTGTGGAGTCTCCACTATGATGTGTTGCCCCTGGATAAACGGGTGGTAATTTTTCAATGCACACACTGTTGCCAGGAGTGCCTTCTCACAATCGTTGAATTTTTCCTCCACTGAGGATAACGTTTTACTCGCATAGGAGATTACTTTATTGACCTTTTCATGCTTTTGGTATAATACTGCAGTCAAGCAGAACCCTGTCTCAAAGAAGAACTCCTTGTTTTTGACAGGATAAGCTAGGCAAGGCGCTTGTGAGAGGCTTCTTTTGAGTTGTTTTACTGCCTCGGCTTGTTCTGGACCCCACTCCCACTTGATCCCCCCCTTCAAAAGATGGATCAATGGTCTTGTTATCTCTGCGTAGTCCTCAATGAACTTTCTGCTGTAATTAGTCAGTCCAAGGAGGCTCCTTAGTTCCAGCAGAGTTGTGGGGTCTTTCAATTTCTGGAGTGCTTTCACTTTCTTTTCCTGGGACAGAGACCCTGAGGAGTAATCTCATGCCCCAAGAAATTTACACGGGTTCTACACCACTGTGCCTTTTGAAAGGAGAGTTTTGCTTCAGCAGCCCTCAACTGTGTCAAAACATAACGATCTCCTACATAGGCCAGGTTACCCCTTTCACCCAGGTCGGGCATGGCCTTATGTAGAAAAATGTTGAATTCATTGCCGGAGTTAATGTTGTCCGAAGGCAGTCCGGGTCTATGTGTACTGCTGCCCTGAAGGTAAAGGCCAGCTTGAATTGGTCCTCCCTACTGACAAGTACAGTCCAGGATCCATTGGTCAGGTCTATTGCAGTGAATACCTGTGACCCCTGGATCTGGGCCAGCCCTTGGTCTATGTAGGGAAGAGGCCATCGGGAAGTATGGACACATTTGTTGAGCTCCCTAAGGTCGGCGCAGAGTCTCCACTGGCCGCTTGGCTTCAAAATCCCCAGCACCAGATTATTGAAGGTGCTGTGGACTGGACGGATTATCCCACGGGACTCAAGGTTCTTAATTATTTCAGTCAGGGACTCCATTGATTCGAGAGGCAAGCGATATTGCTTCACAAACACTGGAGTCATACGGGTCCGTGGGGCTGTCGGTGCGACCACAGTCATATGAGTCCACCGCAAAGAGATCTTGAAAATCCAAGAAAACTTGTTTCAATTTTTGCCTTTGCTCCAAAGTCTCACAGGCATCGGCTAGGTTGACGCTCTCTTCAACCGTCTGCCTTAAGCCTGGAAAGACTTCCGGTTTTGATATCTCAGTGACCTCCTCCAGCTGGGTGGAGAAGTCCCTGGTGAAAGGGCTGATTTGGACTGGTGGCTTCAGGTGGGGAAGGCAGCCCTCATGGACCTGGAAAATCACCTCCTGAAGTCACAGGTCACTTCCTCCTTACCATAAGGGCAGGAAGTGTACACCAGGAAGTTCCCTCCATGCCAGGTAAAGATCCTGTCTGGTGTTGTGTTGTTATCACTATCACTGTCTTGAAATATTCAGGGATAAAATGTAGCCGGCATAAGTCATGCTCATTCCCACTGGCTAGACTAAGAGGAAAACCTGCTGAAGAGCTTCCTGACATTGGAATCCAGTGGCGGGTGGAGTCATTACGTTACCTAGGCCTTACTATCTCACACACGCCATTATACACACATGAGTACAACACAGAAGCGGCAATATGTGGAATTCGCAGATCTATAAAATTCTGGTCGAAGCTCCCGCTCTCTATGATGGGTAGAGCAGCAATATCCAAAATGATAATACTTCCCAGACTCCTCCATTACTTCACCAATGTAACATACTATATTCCCCCATCATTCTTCAGGAAACTAGAATCCTTGATTAGAGACTTTCTCTGGGGACGGGCCAGGCACAGACTCACACTGAATGTCCTCACACTGACCTGCTCTGAGGGTGGCATCCAACTCCCTGATTTTCAGAGGTACTACCTGGCGGCCCAATTGACACATCTCGCAAAATGGCTATCTGATGAACCTACCGCTGAGTTGAACCTTCTCAGCCAACTAACCTCACCTGTGCACCCCAAAGAACTAATTTGGAACACACGTGCTGGGCCATATGATCCACCCATAGTAGTAAAAGTGGGGAGACAAGTATGGAATAAGGTCAGCTCTTTACTTGGACTGCAGCACTCATATGCACCTGAAATTCCCCTGCTGGCAGACTTGTGCAAAAACCCTGGCGACTTACTAACACTAAGATGCTGGGAGAAATATGGCCTCTACACATGGGGGGACATGTTTGATGAGGGGCTGTTCAGAAGCTTTGAATCACTGCAGGAGAGGGATGGATTACCACCAGGCCAATTTCTTTGGTATCAAAAGGTAAGACATGTGGCTAAGGCGAAATGGAACGGGTGGCCAGAAGAACCAGTGACGAACCCCCTTGTGCAGGAAATGTACGACCTTGGCGATGGCTGGAAGCCGTCATGAAGACTATATACTCAAATAAATGCCAGGCCCAACCCAAGAAGTGCACGTCTGAAAGAGACATGGGAGACCGACTTGGGAACAGAAATTACAGAGGGTGAATGGTCGAGAGCCCTGGCATACCCGAAGGAGGTGTCTCAGAACGCCAGGTTTAGACTAATCCAACTAAATGTCCTCTACAGGACCTACATGACTCCACACAGAATATCCACGTTTAATAACAAAGCCGACCCAGCGTGTCCGTGGTGCTCCTCCGAACAGGCTGACATGATCCACATGTTTTGGACTTGTCCCAAATCTCAGAGACTCTGGCTGGCCGCCGAACAGACCTGCAGGAAAGCTGGACTGAAGATGTATGAATGGACACCCAAGGAGTGCCTATTGGGCACGTACCCGAGGCTAAGTAAAGTCAAGCACCTGGTGAAACTCATGGACATAGCTTGCGTATTAATCAAGAGAGTGATCGCCATGGCCTGGAAATCGTCAGCAGGCCCCAGATATGAACCCTGGATTAGAGAGATGGAGAGGTGGACTATGATCGAAACCAGAGCTTGGGAGGAGGGGAACAGCCGGGGAGGCGGTGACGTGAGCTCCACGCTTGATTCCTGGAAGGCCCTCCTGAGAGACATGTTCTTCTCAACAAGTTATAAACCTCCATGAATTAACCCCCCCCCTGGTCACCAAATACGAATGCGCTACAAGGACCAGACAATCTCTCCCTCGCATGTCGCTATGACACACTTCCAAGAGTCCCGAAGCAGAGCCCTATCCTCGAACATGGGGTCTACGCAAGAAGCATGAGTTACTACAAGTCGTTATACAGTAGGACAGTCAATGTTGTTATTGTTGTTTACCCTCTCCCTTTCTTGTTCTATGAAACTTACTTGGCACACAATACACGCGTTGTACAATGTAGTCCAAAATGATTGCTTTGTATGTTTATAAATGCCAATAAAAACACTTAAAAATAAATCACTATCACTGTCAAAACAGTCCTTGGGGATTGGTCCTAACAGGTCATTGCCTAAATCTATGGAGAAATGTCGGTCATCAACCGCCATTCCAATAATGGTGCCTGAGGCTAGAGTGATACTCTTTAAGTCGCTGTTATCCACCTCTATTGGAATGGTGTAATGTTCTATATTGACTAGTGGTGTTGGGTTTACCCCCAACCCTTGCTGTTGGAAATAAGCATTTAGATGAATATAGGCAGAAGGGTTTTTCAATTTCTGTCCTCTTTTAACTTTCACTTCTAGGGAGAATTGTCTGGTCCTTTCTGGGATAGTGACTTCCTCTCCAATCTGAATTTCAACTGCATAAGGCAGCAGTTGAGCTGACATAAATGCTTTCTCTGGGTCATCAAAGCCTATGGTATTATCTGCTAATCGGGACCAAGCTTTGAAGCTTATTAGGTCCAAACTAACGGCAAATGATTGAGAATGTCACTGCCTAAGTAAAAGGCGGCAGTGACGTCTCACACAACGCAACAATTATGGACTATGCTCTTGTTGCCTATGGAGATTTTGAGCATACACCTGCTTGGTAGGAGATGTTTGGAATTGGATGTTTCCAGATCCTTTTCCCATTTGTCTATCAGTTTGAATGTGGGAATGGCTGGATCTTTTGAGAGTTGGCGGAACATGGCTTTGCAGATTAAGCGCTTACCGTTGCTCACACACACTCGGGCAAGAACAGAGTCCTTCCCTTCATTTAACTGAATTGGGATGAAGAACTGCTCTTCAATTTGCTGAATATCAGCCAGGCTCTGAGCTGTTTTCTCATCTTTCTGGACTAGAGGAGTGGGAATGTCTGATTGTGAATTTGTAAAGAATTTCAGAGTGTTTCCTTCCAGTGTGGAATGCCATCTTAGACTGGAACGAAGGTTGATTTTCAGAAATAGAGAGGACCCCACATCACCAGTTTGTTGTCCTACTGCTATTACTGTCACGTCTGGGATTTGGCTGTTTTGGAAGTGAAATTCTACTTGGTCAGATTTTTGTTCAACCATGTGGTTGACACTCTGTTTTTTTAATTTTATCAGTCGACTAGTCTGGGTCCAGAGGACCTTGTTTACACAATCTATTAGGGGTAACAGCCTTCGCAGGATGTCATTCCCTAGTAACCAAGGGGTGCCCTCTGGAGTTACATCTATGACCGGGGGCTTCACCTTGTGTCGCCCAATTTTAATATCCAAATCCGCAGTCCCCTTGACAGGAATCTCCTTCCAGTCGAAGTTCTGAAGTTGTCCAGGAAGAGGGGTGAGAGGAATTTGGTAATTCTCCCCCCTTCCCGAATTCAGTTTATTTAAGGCCCTTTTTGACAGGAGGGTATCTTGGGATCCAGTGTCCACCAGAGGCAGAATTGTACCCTGCCCCTGTATCTGGACCGCGGCATAGAATCTTCCCTCCTTCTCCTCAAGAGGGCACAGATAATGTACATTTTTGGACAACTGGTGGGTTAATTTTCTAGTTTTGGACACTGATAAGGAAGAGATTTGGGCAGAATTGGAGTCTTGGGAATCTGAAAAGAAAAGGTGGCAACTAGATATGGGAGAAGATTTGGGTTCCCCTGGTTCCGGTTCTGGGTTACTCCCCCCTTTTTGGAGGCAGTCACCAGGATGGGTTTGGACCAGGGGATTTTCATGCTGTTGGTTCTGGGGTTGGATGATAGGCGGCGCTAGACAGTCACCACATCTACCCAGTCTGGATTTGGATCCTTTAGGCCCCATTTTTCTTTGGGAGGAGTTCCCCCATCTCTGAATGGGAAGATCCTTTTCCCAGAATCCTCTGAGGATCCCTCTCCTTCAAATTGGAAGATTTGTACCTCCAAAATGGGTCTGTTTGGGTTCTTTGTTTCTCCTACCCCCCCCTCTGCTGCTTGGGTTGCAGACTTTCAGGGGCAGGAGATTTTGGTTCCAGTTACTGGGTTTCCAGGGGCTTTTTACAAGTGGGTAAGGAAGCTTCCTCCAAGGCTTTACACCCCCCTTCCCCTTGTGCCTACCTGGGAACTGGTGGGTTGTCAGGGTTCTGCCCCCGTCATTTCTCTGGAGCGCCAGGTTCGGAGTTTGAGGCATTCTGCGCCGACATGCTCATCTGAGGGTTCTGTTGAAGGCAGGCTTTGTGCAGGCAGGTTTTTAGGCCCCCCCATCTCCACATCTAAAATGGTTGCAACCTTCACTTCTGCCACCTTAGCAGCAGCAGGGGTGTTGGTTGTTTTGGGGCTTTTTGCATTATTTTTGTTTTCTATGGGTTTTGCACCTCATAAATTCGTGTGGCCTGTTCAATGACCCATTCGAGTGATCTTTTCTCATTAAAATCTCTCACTAGCTGGGTCATGATGTATTTGGCGAGAGCGTGGAAAAAGTATTCACAAATTCTTGCTGTCCGTGTGCACCCTTCTGGTGGTCTGCGCAAAGGCACGCTTTAATTCCTGCATAAATTCTTTTGGGGCCTGATCTTCCCCACATTGCAAGTTGTAGGCTGCCTTGCGAGCCTCCTGAGGATTTCTATGCACAGAAAAATGCTTCAAGATGGCCGCCCTAAAGGTGGACCATCTAGTATGATTTTGGTCCTCCAGCCCCACAAAGAAGCTGGAGTATTCTGGAGAGAAGGTCAATTTCACATTTTAAATACAGCTTTGGCTGTCCTTCAAATGGAAAGTTTCCATCATCTGCTCAAAGAGCTCTAAGTGCTCCAAAACAGAATATTTTGCCTTCTTATGATAAGGCGTGATGACGCTCCTTATCGCTTTGATTTGTTTTAGGGGGTCCTTGAGCAATGCCCTTTTTGCCTTATTGGCCTTCTTGGTTCGGGTAACCCTGGTCCACTCCTCCTCTGACTCAGAGGCACTGCTCTGAGAAGTTCACGTCTGGTCTTCTAGGCTCTCCCGGATTCCGCAAGTCTGGGAATGGCTGGCAGAATGTGGGGACTTAGTCTTCTGTGTCCTGCGGCACTTAGGGGAGTCTTCTAATTCCTCCTTGCTCCCAGGATTTGATGAGTACCCCCACTGTCCTAGCTGGGCAGAGGTTTTCAGGATGCCCTTGGTGGGCCTACTCTCATGGAGTTCCCCACTACATATTACAGTACTTGGGAACCCATGCCCAGATGCCCGCCCATCCATTCCTGGGAGGTCCTGGTCTATGAGCCCCATATTTCTGATTGGATTGAAATCTGCCATCCCCGTGGCCCTTGGCTCATGTGCGCTGGTGGACATGGTTGTGGCAGAGTCCAGGAATTGGAAGGGATGAAGGCCTCTGGTGCTAGGGTTCCTGAGATTATGCTCAGGTGTTTCCGTTTCCTAGCAAACCTCATCTCTGTCAGCCCCTGCTCCCTGTTGCCATGCAAGAATCTCAGCTTTCTGTTCCCCTATCAAGGCCTTGCTAGTTTCTATCAGTCTCTCTTGCATGGCTTCCTGTCTGTGGAGCCTGTCATTGTTCTCACAGAGAGCCTCATTTTCTCTCTGTGCTTCCTGTGTTGTTTTAGAGTACTGAGCCAGTCTTTGCTGCAGAAGGGTTACCTCCTGAATCCTGTCCATACTGGCCTGGTCCTTCCTTGCTAGAGCCTCCTCCACCCTCCTGGTATGCTCTAACAATCTTTCATGCTCTTTTTGAAGGTCACCCAGTCCCTGAAAGGCCAGGTGATTTTCATGTATTTTATTTTTAAGTGACAGACTTCCTGGCCTAAGGTGTCCCTTTCCTGAGCAAGGGCCTGCCTCTGTGCAGCCAGGTCGTCCCTCTGTCTTTGGAGCGCACCAGCTTTCTGGCGCTCTTCATCAAATTGTGCCTGGGTGTCCAGGTTTTTCTGGATTAATGTATTACTCTCTTCCTTTTCTCTGTCTAGGTTGCTTTGCAGGGTGACTACCTGCTCTGTGCATGCCCTGTTAAAATGTATTTGTTGCTCCAACTTTTTCTGGCTCTGCAGTAGAGAGTCCAAACTTTCTTGGTACTCCTACTGCAAGGCCAGCATTATGGTATCCTGTTCTGCCTTTTCCTGCTGCAGGATACCCATGTCCTCTTTTATTTTGATTAGGTATTGCCTACTTTCATTTTCTGACTCCTGGCTCCTCTGCAGCCTCTGCTCAGCAGAGTCCAGATCAGTTTGGGTATTTTCTAATGCCTGCAGTTGCTTGTTTACCAGATCTTGGCTCTCTGCATTTTTGTCCTGTATTGCTCCAATATATAGGTATAGCTATGCCGCTATTTTGGCAATCTTGTTTTGCTCTTCCTTTCCCTTAGGGGCCATATATAGTTCACTCAGGGCCATATGTAATGGACCCTGGTCTTGCCATTTGTTTAACCCTGTTGCAGTGATCTGTTCTGTGATTGCCAGCAACCACACATTCTGATCCTGCTCAGTCCATTCACCCCTTATAAATAATGTATTCAATAGGTGCTCTTTAGCCATATTCATCTCTACCAGAGTCGCCATTCTGGAAATATTAATTTCCTTCCTGACTTACAGAAGTTTCCTTTTATTTTTGCAAAACAGACCGATAACTTAGAGTGTTCCTATTGAGGGGTGCTTTTCACAGTGTAACACAGCGTGGTAGCCCAACAAGATTTATATACCTTGTCAGATAGCGCACTGTATTAGACTGTCACAAGTGGTATATCTAATTCAGTAATCCCGGACGAGCCCCCAATCTTGTAAGCGATTTCAACCCAGCACTCCACCTAAGTCAATGCCTAGTGTGTGATGCACAGCTGGAACCCTTAATTATATATTTATATCTATAAATTCTTTTATTTCTGAATGATGAACCCTTATATCACGCCCCTCTCTTTGAATCCTCGGTCTCACTGAACCAGGAAGCAGGCTGTTTTGCAAAGTTAAAAGATTTATTTTATGAATTTGAACAATATATATATATATCACACTATTGATATTTATACAATGATCACCATTGGGGTGATGTTACAATCAACAATCTCTTTAATCAGAAGGAGTATGGATAAGAAAATCATGCAGCACACAATAAAACTTGGTGTGGGTTCAGTAAAATGCAATGTCACTCTTTCCCCCTGCACACTACTCAATTCCCCCCAATATGCAATATAGAGATGGAATCTCTAGGAATCCTATTGGTCAGGGTCTGTCCTCTCTCCTGATTTGAGAAGGAACACATGCATTCATGATGATGTGGCATTTTACAATCCAGGGAGTACCTCCCCTTTGTTTCAGTACAGTAAATCTATTTTTCACATAAATCGTATTTACAATATCACCAACTTGCTAATAATACATATTCACATCACAGATTTAGTAGAGTACGTATACATCCGAGTTCCAACTCAGTGAGAGTTTTGGTTCAAAATTGACAGTTTCTTGCGCTTTTGGTTGGGTACCCAGTGTTTGACCTGTCCACATTTTTCTCCATACATGCGCATGACATCTGGGCATAATCCTGTGAAGTTTCATAT
Organism: Ambystoma mexicanum; assembly: GCF_040938575.1. NCBI lineage: Eukaryota > Metazoa > Chordata > Amphibia > Caudata > Ambystomatidae > Ambystoma > Ambystoma mexicanum. Next base: position 1,183,744,927 of record NC_090926.1, read on the forward strand.
TTCTAGCATTATCAAAATTGCTACAACATCAACATTTCGGTAGTCCTGTCTCTGAACACCGCACAGAGTTCAGAGTAGTCTCAAACTGTGAGCAAATTTTTCATATTAACAACCTCTAATTTACAGATTTTTACAAATTTTGCACAGTTTTCTATGAGTCTTTTTCAAAAAGATATTTTCTACAGTTTCAGATACACAAATCTGTCTGGTGCCGCCTCCATGGTTTGCTGGGCCCAGAGCAGTCCAGGGCTCTCTTCTTGCTGGCAGTTGGTTTCTGTTGACACCTGAATTTGCATTCCCTTTCCATGCAGGAAGCCTATTGTCTCTTACCAGAGAAGCAAAGCAAAATCTCCTCCATTTTGAATTAGTATCCAACTGAGAATTCCTGGGCAGAGAGCAAAAGGGAAGGCACCTTTGTTTGGGGCAAACTGTGGAATGTGCCTTTGAAGCCCAGTGTGACTGGCCTCAGTTCACTGCAAAACACTTTGTTCAAAATTGTCTTTTGTTAAAAGAAACCTTACATTTTCAACAAATATACACACAGATCTCTTAATTTCAGTCTTTTTAAAACATAGAAATTGAATTGTAGCAACCTATATTGCTTTTGATGGCAAGTCTCTTCTTTTCCACAATTTGATCTTAATGTACAAGTTTAAACTACAGGGTAACTAAATGACAGCTTTGACACAGGCAAGCGGCATTGTGCTTATGGGGATTCCTTAAATAAGGTGATGGTGAACACTCCACAAGGATGTTGGATCTTCTCTACTGTTTAGGGAACAATGCCATTTCAAGCAGTTCTATTTCACTCTGTGGGCAGCCCAATGACAGGTTTTAGCAGTGTGGTCTCCTGTTTTACCAATGACATAGGCAAAATGGATTGGCAGTCTATTTTTCTGTTTTCCCTGCACACTTCTTAGAGATTTTTAGCGCATAGGGGTTTTTGGCGGCCATTCTGTTGTTTCTGATGAAAGCAGCACACAGTGATGTTGCAGGGCAGAGCCTGGTGGGTCAGAACATCCCTCAGCATCTGACAGAGTTCCATTATGCTCAGCGTTGGCAGGTGTGAATGTGCAACATGAACTCCCTATCTTTGCGCAAACTCCTCTTTCCATAGCTGTGAGGAGATCCAGAACAAACCTATTCTGGAACACCACCAACCTTTTCACTCTGAGCTCTTTTTTATGGCTTTAACCAATTCACAGTAGAATTAATCGTTACCATCAGCTCCCAGCGAATGATATTTAACCATTTGGCATTCGTGTATGTCTTTAAAGAGGGTATTATTGATGCAAAGAACATCTGTGTTCTGCTGAATAGCCTGTGTTCTGTTGGGATCTCATCTGGTGCTGTTTCTGATGCTTCTTAGAAATAATTCCTTCCTCTCTTCACTCTGCTCTATCCTGCTCCCTTCTCTGCTTTCTCTGCGTCGGCTGTTGGTGCCACTTTGATCAATCTTTTCTTTTTTTAGTTGTTGTTCATTTTTGGGAACTCATCAAGCTTCAAATCCTTCCTTGGCACGACCAGGGAAGGCATATTGATGTGTAGTAACAAGCAATCTCCTCCCCAATCTCCTCCCCAATCAGGTGGCAGGTTCTCATATGCTTTCGATTCCGCAAACCCAGTTGTGATCCATCAGAATTGCTGTTCCCGCTCTAATGGCTGCAAGTTATTCAATTGTTTTGCACCCAACGTTCTCGCCAACTTCAACTTCGCCACTGTCCTCCTATTTCCTTCAGTCTTGTCCAGGGACATGGCAGTTCTTTCAATGTGATAGTCTTTGTTTCTCCTTTCTCTGGTCCGTTAGTTACTTACTGTATAGCTTCATATAGCTGCCAATAATTGTTTATCATGTCTAATGTTTTTATGTAATTATCTTTGTATGGGAATGTTCATTTGGACATCCACCTCAACGTTGCTGGCATCCCTTGAAATCTCCCTTGTTATATCACCATTGCAAGATAAATCATGCATTGTGCTCTTGCTGCTGGTATTTATGTTTAATGAACATTCTAGAAGTACTCTATGTATAGGGGAATACAGAGCAGACATAACGGCTGTCCCCCGTGGTTTCCTTGCCTACTTTTGTCATGTGTTTGTATCACATGTTGTTAGACACTCGAGTAGTTCCGCTGAGATATATGTCTAATCCCTCTGCTTACCATTTCAGCAGTGTTCTCTTGTCCAACAGACATGGTTATTCTACCTGCTTGGGTCAGGGGAATGTTAGTAGAGTGTACAGCGGTAGCAGTTACAACAATATATAATTGCCAGAATATGAATCCCATCAACCCACTGGGAATTAATAGACATGACATAATAATGTTCTTGATTGTTCCCTTCATTCCGACTTATGCTGCTTGATCTTTGCAGATTGGTGGTACAGTTGCCTGCCTGGATTGCGCAAAGAAGTGCGTTACTGAACTTGTAGTGTCAGTGCCCTTAAGCCCTGCAGACCAGGTAATCACTAATTGCAAAGGCAAACTCCTCCTACCTCACCTTCCTTACCAATGGGTCTTTTACCATGGCCAGTAATGGGGGTTCACCGTACTCAAGTTGCTGGTATGTTTTGGCCAAGTACTCTACAAAGCCAAGATAATATACTCCAGGAGATCGTGCTCTGAATCGGTTTGGTCTCCTTACAGCATGAACAAACTGGTTAGAGTAAGTGTCTGGGTGATGGGTGGAAGGTAACATGGGTGAATGCAAATAGTACAATCCCCATGGCGTTCATGTAGACTCTTCATGTGCGGAAAGGGAATATAACAAAGAGAGAGTGTATCCTTAATCTATAAGTGTTCCAGTCGATGCTTCTGCTGCTTGGGAGCATGTGACCATCGAGTGTCCTTGCCCCCCTAGTCCTTTAAGTTCAGAATGCACTTGAAGTTCATCTAGGTGCTGAACGTTGGTCCTGTCAGTAACAGAGACTTTGTTGCTAGGTGAGGCCACTGCTTTGTAGGGCTTGATGCCCTGCAGGTGGTCCCAGACCACCTTCCTGACTATCTTGACAGCACGGTAGGCAACCTGCTCGACCACGTGAGGGCCAGTAAACCCGGGTGTGTTCCAGCATCTTATAATATTACGTAAGCAAATGATGTCACCCACTTTCACAGTGTTTTTCAGTTCACAATCTCGAGGTGCGTTGTCGCAGTTGATCTCTTCTCTGTCTTCTGCGATTCGCTGTATCGGGCGAGAGATTAAAGAAGGGCTAGAAACCAGAGAAGTGATGTCATCATTCATGTCCTGTCCTAACACATCTGCACTATTCTCACAGTCTTTCAGTGCCCTTGTGGGGGGAGCCAGGGGAAGATGCATGCACTGTCCTGTCAACACCAAATGGGGTGTTAAATGGTGGTCAGACCATGCATATTGCGCATGCAAACATGGCAAGGGGTAAACAGTGCAACCATTTTATCTTGGTGCTTTGCTGTGTTTGGCTACGCATTCCTTCAGGAGTCATTCAGGTGATCACAAAAATTCCATTTGCTTGTGGGTGGTATGCACAGGTGAACTTATTATAAAGGTCTAGCGGGGTTGTGATGTGCTGAAACGTTGCCGAAGGTAGGGCTGTTGTCAGCCCGCAGGTCCTCACACACACTCCATCTTGGGAACAACTTCCTAAACAAGAACTTGGAATCTCTAAGGGCATGAACATGTGAACAAGGACCTGCCTCAATCCACATAGAGAATGGCAGACAACTGATATCATGTAGCGGTATCCTTGGCAGACTTTTATCATATCCACATAATCCACATGTAATTGCAGGAATGGGCTATGGGTTTTGGTATGGCTCCACCCACTACTCTCAAAGTATGTCCTGCTGTAAACTGTTGACAGGTCAAGCAGTTACTCAAAAACTCGGCCACATGTTCATTTAAATTGGGACAAAACCACGTTTCTCCAATGTGTGTAGCAATGACCTCCTTCCCTGTGTGTGTTGGATAGTGCAATTGTGCTAATACTGTTTTCATTAGTGCTAGTGACAAGACTACCTTTCCTGTGTTGCTATGTCACCATAAGGAGTATTTTGGAGAGATTGAGCATCCTCTCCTCACCGATAGCTCTTTTTCCTTCTTGTGTGCAGCTCCCTACAGCTCCATGATCTGTATCCCTGGTAATACGTTGTAACCCTCCTTCAGTACCATGGTTCTTGCTCCTGTGCACAGTGTCTCTCTCTTAGTTCCCATAGTTCTTCGGAATATGCTGCACATTTTGTCTAAAATCTGCTGCTTCCTTTACTTCATTTCCTCGTGAGATAGGTTCTTCCCCCTTGGGCTTGGCACATCACTATTTCTACCTTTGTTGGATAAGCAATCACCTCAATCAATCTGTACAATAATAGCCCATTCCACACTGGAGTCCCATATGCTCTCCTGAACCATTGTGCCAGTGCATCGGGCCTGTTTATGTCACACAAGAATAGATTGTCACCTCTTTCTCTACACTGTTTTCTAGTGCTAGAATGAGAGCCACTAGTACTGCTGTTTGTGCTGAATAATTGGATGACAGTCTTGCACTTGCGACCAGCTCATTTGTCCCGTCCTCCTTCAGTCTTACCACTGCAGTCCCAGTATGTCTGACCCCATCAATTTGATCAATTGCTGAGGAACCGTCAATGTAGAGTATGTCTCCCACTCAAGTGTGTCTCCCTCCACCTTGCATGTCTCACTGAACATTTCTATGTTCTTTATGCAGTCATCTACATAGTCTCCTACTTGTAGGACATCTGCTAAGAATGTTGCTCGGTTTACAGTCTTGCATCTTACTATCTTCAAGCCTACATTTGACAGTATCACCTCATGCCCTGATGCTCTCTGTGTGATCAGTGTGCTCTTTGGCTTCTGCATTACTGCAAAGAGAGTGTGCTCCATGTAAAGAGTGGTGATGCACCCCATTTTTATTGCCGCTGATTTCTCCATCACGAATGCGGCAGCTGCCAAAGCTTGTTCACATGGATAATGTCCTCTCATCACTGGGTCTAATTGCCCACTGTAGTCATCTATGACCCATGCTTGTTCTTTTTGTCAGTACTACCTTCATCACTGTACCAACAGTATGTGAGAACAAGAGGAACTCCTTTTTGTAGTCCAGGATCCCTAACACTGGGGCCCTGCATATTGCTTCCTTCATTTCATCGAATGCTTCAGTCATCTCAGTTGTCCAAGTCAGTGTCTTGATTCTCCTCTGTGCTTCCTGCAGGGCACCCATTAGTGGCCTTTTGCATGTGCTGTAGTCAAAGACCCATGCTCTACAGTAGTTGCATAACACCAATAACTGTTGCATTACCCTCACTGTCATGGGATTAAGTGTTTTGCGTATTGTCTCTGCTCTCTGTGGGGTGATCTGTTGACCGTTTTGGGATATCGTCTGTCCAATGTATAGCAACTCAGTCTGACAGACAGTATTGTAACTTGGCCTTGTCCACCTTGTACCACATGCCAGCTAGTACTGTAGGCATGTGTACTGAGTCCTTTCTACACTGATCTTCTGACTCACTGCAAATCAAAATGTCGTCTACACACTGTAAAACTGTGCTTTCGTCTGTATTTTGCTCAAGTACATCTGTATCACTCTGTTAAATGTAGATGGTGACTCGTAGTACCCCTGTAGGAGCCAGGTATGTTTCTACATTTGGTTTCCATACATAAAGCTGGTCAGGTCTTGTGAACCTGGGTGAAGTGGTATTGAGAAGAACGCATTCTTCATGTCAATGACCGTGAAACAGGTAGCTTCCACATGACTGCTGCACAAAATTGTTGCTGGATTTGCATCTAAAGGATATTCTGCTTCAACAATGTGGTTAAGAGGCCTTAAATTACGTATAAAATGCCATAACCCTCCCTTTGCCTTGCACTTTGGATACACTGCTGTGATACATGGGATTCTGATGCTACCAGGAAGCCTCGTTCAATTAGTGTTGTGATTGTCTCATAAATGCCTTCTTCTGTTTCCTTTGTTAGGGGGTACTGTTTCACTAGCATATGATAGAATATTGCTACTGTTTTATCCCAAGACTCTCAAGTTTCGAGGCGCCAAAGCTCTTGAATCTCCTGAATATACTGCACATGGTCGTCTTCTTCCCTCATTTTGCGTGAGGTAATGGCCCTAACGTCTAACGTGTCTGGGTATTGTGAACCCAATGCTTGCCACACTGCTGCCCTGCAGTTTGCAAATGGTGATCCATCATGTGCTGTGTTTTGTGCTGTCATCCCTGGAAACCCCACCCTCTTCCCTACGTCATCAGCTGTGTCTCCTAATATTGATACTAATAGTCCCTTTACGTCACCCACTGCTAGTTTATGGCCAGCTGTCATCTTCTCCATCTCATGAATCCACTTCCCAGCTCCCTCACTCAATGATGGTAACCTACTCTTCACATTCTTCTTTTCTGTGTGTTTCCTTGGCACATACAGAGGTTGTTTCCCTCCTCTCACTAATAAGGGCATCTGTGAGAATGCTTCCTTCTCTAAGCTTGTCCTTCTGTTGGTTAGTCAGTCTCACTTGTCTGTCCCCTCTCTCGCTCTCAATACCTGCGCATACATCTATTGGTTCTAACTTGGGCACTCTCCTGTTATCGTTATACACTCTAGTCAATCGTCCCCTTGAACAAGCTGTGGCTGTCTCCCTTCTCCTTTGTCCTGGGAGATCCCAAGTTTGTTGATATATGTGCTGTGTGAGGTTCAAAAGTCATTTGCCTACTGTACATGCTCATAGAGCCGCCCGCTTCTCCCTGTGTATGCGTCTTAAATTCCCATATCACCTATTTGTCTGTCTCCGCCCCCGCTGACTGTTATCGAAACTGGATCTCCTTCTGTTGTGCTCCTGCCCGAGAGTTTGTTCTGTCTGGCTCTGTCCGTATGTCCTCCTCAAGTCTGTCCTTTCCCCTATCTAGTGCTACATGTGTTTTTACTGCCCGTATTGCTCGCTTGTCCTCCTCCCTGCACGATCATTCCCTTGCCAGTCTGTCCATTGTAACTTCCACTGCTCACTCTCAGCAAACTGGTGTTTTTCCTGCTTTGTTATCTCTCTCTGTCTCTCGGCCTTCATCAGGTCCCAATTGCTTTTCTCCCTCATCTCCCTTTCTGCCCTCTTCCATTTCTTCAGATCTTTTGCAATCTTATCTTCCTGTTTCCTTTCCATGCGTTCCTTTTCCTCCTCCCTTCTTTGCTCCTTATCCTTCCTTTCCAACGTCGCTTCTCTCCTTTTTTCCCTGTCCTCACGCTCTAATCTCATCTCCCTATCCATCTCCCTCCTATCTTCCTCGTCCATTATCTTTGCCCAATCTATTACTTTTCTGCTACTTTTCAGCCCTTCTATCCCCTCCGTCGCCCCTTCTGCCTCTCGATTTGTCTTCCCTTGAAGTTTCAGGATTACTTGTGCTGCTATCCATTTGTTCGTGGTTACAACCTCAAGCCCTCCTTAGCGCCCTGCTGCACCTCACTGCTCACTGATGTGTCAATAGCTGGCTGCCTTGCTCCTATCGGCTTCACTTCCTTCGAATATGGTGGCAGTTTATATGTCAGGTTTGAGTACCCCTTTGCTCCCCTGAGTAGCCTCATGTAAAAACTGGAGGGGGTGTCTACTCCTGCTCTCTATATGGCAGAGGAGAGGCACAGAGGACCCAGCAAAGATTCTCTATAGGGTAGCGGTGGTCGAGCAATCAAGGCCTAGCTTCTCACGAGGTGATGCAGGCTTGTTCTTAAGTACAGTGTAGTCCCCAAGCCCCCACAAAGGAATGCCCACACACTGTATTAGTTAAAACACAGTCTTTATATAATTAATATTCAAGGTTATGTACACTATCACAATAACTCACTTTGTGCTCAGAAAATCCACAATGGCAAATGTATATAGTTCTAAACTGGTACCACAATTATTATCAGATCTCATTAAAGTGCATCAACTATACTCTGGTCAAATGTCACACAGATCAAGGAATAAAAGTAACCAACAATAGATATAGGAGGAAAGCAGTTGGTTAGAACAATGGGCAGAATATTGACCCCTACCAACTAGGCACATTTCTGTGCGGAGATCCCCCCACCTGGGCAACCTGTAAATTATAGGTATAACACAAGCCCAGTCCATATATTGTTCTATAAGTCTTATTTCCTTCTATAAGGTTTCTACCCCGCAATGTACCTGGTAGAGCAAAGTTCTTCGATGAGGAATCGATGGATCCTTCTTGAGCAACTCCCTTTAAAACAGGAGCTAAGGATCGTCAAGAGGCGTCAAAGAAGGTGAACTTGGCATCGACGGCGTCAATGAAAAGTTCAATGGTGCCAAGACCACGGTTTCGATCCAGGTGGTGCTCGTTGATGACGTCCTGCGTGGATGAAGCGTGCGGGGCACTTCGGTGTTTGATAGTTCAGGACCACAAAGAGTTTCTGAAGAACTGTGGCTCGACAAGGGCGTTGAGTCGTTGAAATCTTTGTGGTCTTCGGGTGGCGGGAAACCCACCAGCCAATGCTTCTCGGCGTGTCAACGGCCTGGCCTCCTCCGGCGGGATAAGGTGGACCGCTGTGCGGATGAGCGTATCCGTGAATCAAAAGTCTTAGGCTAAGGATCGTGTGGCTCCGGTCATTGGCGGCACGGCGTCAAGCGGTCCCCTCTTCTGGGCAACCCGGCTTCAACGGGCCGACAGCGTTGATGTCTGGGTGCTTTACTTCATTCTCCTTTGCAGTCCCCGTCTCCGGTTGGCAGCCTTTCGAAGGTCTGACTTTCAGGGAGCTTTGGTGAAGGTTAGCGGTGCTCGATGGTCCCTCGGAGCACAGGAAGAGGGTGCCTAACCAGGTCCTCTCTCGGATCAGTCCTTGATGAACTCGACAGCTTTTGGATTGGGTCAAAACAAATGCAGCAGCAGTTCTTCTTCTTCCAGCTTGGCGTCAAGGATAAGCAGTTTCAGTTACTTTTCAAGTGTCAACTCAGTTTCTGAACATGACTTCTAGCAGTGAGAGGCACCCAGATATACTAGTTGATCTCCCATTCCTTCTGCTGGGTCACACTCAGGCAACCAATTGGTCAGAAGGGCATTCATGCAGGCAGGCATCCGATCGGGTGCATAGTGCATTCAGGCCATTCACGTCTCTCCAGACACTCACAACAATTTGTGTATTGGGACAAGTAGCGAGCCAATCAATACTCCACACTGAATTCATACCTGTTTCGGGCAGGGCTGTCTCAGTCATTGGGCCTCATCACGACTTTGGCGGTTACCCTTAAATCCGGTGATAGCGCTATTACCGCCGGATTTAAGGGTCCGCCAAATCAGGGCTTTGGCGGTTTTCGTCCCAGCTCTGAGCTGGAGGAATTCTGCCGAAAATTTGCGCTCATATCCGCCGGCGGTATGAGCGTGAAATTTCCCCATTGAGCCCAATGGGGAATGGGGCATTCCCGAATGGGCTCAATGGGGAATGGGGAATACCATTACCGCCGAACTCGTGATCTGGCGCTATTAGCGCCGGGGGTTCGGCGGTCGGGCAGATAGCGCCGGCGCTAATAGCGCTGGCGTTACCGCCCAAGTCGTGATGAGGCCCATTGTGTCAAACACCGGATACTAGACATCCACAACACAGAATACTTATTCGTCACCGACTCCATTCACCCAGGTCCCACCCACAGGGTGTACCCACAACATACCGTCACTGGGAAGGCTCCCACCAGCCTGGCCTAGACTTCACAACAACACCATATATGGAACTTCCACTTGACAGCCAGTCAGGGGGAAGGGACAGAGTCAGGGCTTCCCATGACTTTGGGAAAACAAGGTAACAGGCAATAGAAAGCAAGAGGTCACAGGGGCCATCATGTTTCCTATCAGGAATCAAATGATTCCAAAGGCACCCTCCCACCCATGGGTGCCATAAGGGTATCCATGGGTCTGTACACCAAACCAAGAGAGAGAGAGCTGCACCGCCAGGAGTCCCACATGAACTCCTGCATGGAAAACACGACAGAACACATGATAAAAGGCAGTAAAGGACAAGGATACGGAGGCCCTGTCCCTCCAATGCATTTCCTACATCACACCGCATTGGGTACACTCCCTGTTCATCATCTGTATCATCGGATGCTACAATTGGAGGGGTAAGGAGAGGTGCAGAATGATGGGTCCCTGGGTCCTTCACCTCCTGCTGGTTTAACATCTACTCATCGTGGCATCCCCCTCGCCCTCCTGAAACATGCTCCATAGCTCATATATAGCCATGCGCTTGGTCAGTTTCTTCCCCTTAAAGGTACCCTGAATTTGTGTCCATAGTGATTGCTGCACATCTTTAGAGAATCTTCCACAAGCACAAGGTGGCCATGGTTTAGTCAATTTCCCCTTGGTACTTTTGGACCTTGCTGCCCCATATTTACTGATTTTCTCCCTGTAATACGGGAGTGTTTTACACAGGTGCTGAATGGGAGTACCCCCCCGCATTTGCCCTGATACATCTTTCAATACCTTTACCTCACCTCAAGTCGAGGATTTCAGCAGTCCGCTGTTAAGGGGGAATGACACAATATGATAATGATACCTTTCAATTCTGTGACCCTCTCAAGATGCACAATTTAACAGTCATTCTCCGCGCACCATCCATCCCTCACACTCGTTGCCTCCTCCAGCACACCCACAATCTTGCTCATGCACCTTCCGTGCACCGCCACTTGTCCACCTCCTCTGTCAATCCCACATTTCCAGTACTAACTCCTCACCATCTCAAGCTCTCCATGTCCTATGTGCAAACCTAAGGATGATGTCACCAAGCTAACAGAATAATATAAGAAGATCTGCACACACACTGTGATAGCATGTTACTCCCAAACCACAGAAAACCCCAGAGCTGTCTTCCTACACTCCAGGCAGAGTATACCAATATTCTTTTGTGAAAGAAATGCATCTGCTGTGTCGCCTATCGTGAAAAACATCTCACTCCAGTAGACTTAATCAGTCCACTCACTTACCACACTCTCAGCCAGCTCCCTTGCTAACGCTCACATGGATACCATGATCTATCTCAGAGCTAAAACGCCCAGCACACAGGAATACCAATATTTACATATATTCTGTCATTCAAGACCTCGAGTCAATAGTGTAGGTTATTCACCAGAACCTTTTACCTCTAAAACCGAATGTGTCCTAAGCATACAAAAGGGACTTCTACTTCTAGCTCTGGTCCTGTCCCTATTCACTTTGACAATAATATACAATACTTTGACAATACTCGACTATCCTAGATAATACTCCACAATACTCAGTACCCTCCCTCACACCCACAGTTGCCGTTAGACTGGGTCAATACTTACACTCTCTTGTTTGCTGGTGCTGCTTGGCTGCCGACTTCTCCTCAAGGCACTCACCTTCCTGTCTTGGTCTGCCTGGACAACTCACTGATTTCGGGCAGGATGAATCACAAAGGGCTCGACAGCATGTACACGGGTACGTGTTTTCCCGTCTTCTTGAAATATGTGAGGGTCCTGCAGCTTCTCAGGTTTGGCGGCAAAGAAGATGACCTCTTGCCGGGCTGGCACAGCCAACCATCCTCTTTGCTATCAACTTGTTGGGAAGAACTCCCAGGTATACCAGAGGGACATTGGAAGTCAGCTGACTCTTGGAAGACCCACCACCCTCCCCAGGATAAACAGAGGACTCAGTCAATGGTAAATTCAACATGTGGTTTTTTACAAAAGAAAACCAACAGGGACAAGCACAGGAGCATGAGAAATCCATCCAGGTATTGTTCGTTCTCGGCTCGCAGGTCGGTTTAACCCTAGTGTTGCATCAGCGCACGTCACAGAATTCGGCCCTCCTTTTTGGATACTGAGTTTATTACCACCTATAGTGGGCACTATACATGTTTATTCTAGTGGCCCTCACATATCAGGTAGGTGTCCTGGTCCATCACCAAATTGCTATCTATAACAATATATAGCAGTTTTGGGTCTTACCATTGGTTCTCGTCCATTGCTACCCACCCCTAGGACACTGAACTGTGGTTGGCAAGAGCTGACCTCCCTAGGCCTGGGATCTGCAAAGGTTCTCATCTCTCGGTGTAAATGTACCTCTTCAAGGTAATAAGACTGACTATGTGTCTGCATTGTAACTTGTGTCTACCACCTTAGTCTATGAGAGTGCTACTTTGCTCATTGCAAAACTTGTCTCACATTGTAAAGTGTTTGTTGCATCCTCTTTCTGGTAGCCTGAGATTGTCTCCCTCTCCCAGAGCTGGTCCCTGCCCATTGTCTTTGTCACCTGGGTCATGTGTTCAGAAACCATGATTTTGAGCTATGCAGTTCTGAATTGTGAAAAATTATTCGTATTTACTGCAGCTAGTGCTTTATTTTTCCAGGGAATGGAATTTCATCCGTCTCCTGTGGCCTTGTCTGTGGGTCCTGTCTCACACGCCTTACTCTATGCCCAGCCTGAATTCAGCTCAGCTCGGCTCTTGCTTAGAGGCCTGTTGCCTGCTGTAATTTTTCTTTACCATTGTAATGCAGTTTCTACAGTGTTCATGCTAAACTACATTCTCCATAGGTTAGTCAAACGTGGTTCTGTCCAGTCCAATAGGCGCTCCTGCAGTTACATAGTGTTATTCACATGTAAGCATCTGCAAGCTGTGCTCAGGATCACTTGCTTCTTGCGTTTTCTGCATTGCTGCATTTGCTATTGGCAAAAATAAAAGCAATGACAGCATGTATATGTGGCTGTCCTCTAACTATAGAACAGTAGTATCATGTTCTTCATGTATTCAAGTGTGTGGTTGTGTCCTGCAGTGGAGATGGCATGTGTGCTTCATGTCTAACGCTATATCGTGGTGTATCTAACGCCGTCAGCAACATGTCTTCCTGGTGCTTTAATCGAGACAGTCAATTGAGGTGTCTTTGGTTATAAACTGGGGATCCTCATCCATGATAGGTTAAACTCGTACCGTACCTGGTCTGTAGGGCTGCTTGAGGGCATATGGCTGTCTGAGAGGGTGTCTCTCAACATACTTGATGGCTCAGTGTTTTTCAGTGTCACATTGTTTATGACAATAAGACTGACTTAGGGAATAGAGATGTAGTCTATAATTGGTCACTTTCAATGTTGCACTGAGCGTAAACAATACTGTCTTGCCTGTCCATCAAATGAGGTGCATGCAGTGTGCTGCTACCAAATTCCAATTAGGGAGTTGAGTGGCAATCGTAGCAACTTCAATGTATTTGGGGGGAAGTGGTTAAGTAAAGGTAACCAATTGCTTTAATGGGACACCAAAGTGAAGACACCAGAGGGTCGGGCAAAGTCTATGATACCTGGCACGCCATCACGCACTAAGGTTCTGAGAAAACATACTACTATGGGTATTATATTGTGTAATTTATTCTGATACTTTGTGTTCCATGTAACCTGTATAATTTGTAACTTCATTAGCTTTGCATTATCTTATTGCTGCGTCCTCGTACCCATGGGTTTGGTGCACATTAGAAATTAATAAACAAACAAAAAAACAAATCATTACCAAAGTTGATGGCAGAGAGGGGGGGGCTTAACATCATGTGTGAAGGTGCCTCTATGCGGTCAGAGCAGTCACAGTTAGGGAGGAAAGAGAATTCAAGTGTGATGCCAGCCTGATATGATAAGTTAAGTATAACACACCTGTACATACATTGTTCTAGGCACGAGAAGACAATTAGGGGAGGACAAAACTATGATCTTACTAGGCCTTGTGCCATTCAGATTGCACAGGGGTGGGGGGATGGAGTAGAAGAAGTGTGGGGGGGGAAGGGGGTTGCAAGTAAGTGCTGCTGGGAGCTGACTCATACGTGCAGAGAGTCAGTGGACGGTAGGGCTGCAGACACAGTCCCTCAAGTGGTTGGGTGGCCAGGAGGCCGTGCAAGTGCAACTGGTCGTACAGGAGCCTGGTGAAATAGGCTAGCAAGAGACAAGAGACAAAAAGGTTTGGAACACATCATCAGCTATCCTGCAATCTAAGCATAGCCCTCACACTGACACTGATTCTGGGGATGTGGAGAGTGTGTACATTACCAGGGTGTGCTGGAAAGTCATGATCAGTTTGGAGCTGAGTACATTGTAAGTTTGTAAATAAGTACATTGTGATGTATGGGGATGGTTTGAAGGTAATTTACACAATTCAAGGCATCATTGTCACAGCATTGAGTGTGAAGCGGAACAATGGTTTGCATCTGGTGTCAAGGAACTATGTGTGCTCCCCACCTTCCCAAACATGTTTTGGAATTGGCCATACCTAAAATGAGTTTGGATGCTTTTATGTGAACGTACTCCAGTAATTACCACACAAAACACAATAAGAAAATAGTAATCTTCAGGGTAATGATGCAATGTATCAACTATTGGGGAGCGGTGGCGACCCAGTGGAAAGTAGCGTCAGCTGAACCCCACTATTGAGTAAGATAGTGTAGTGGAACAGGGGGGTTATCGAGAACCATTCTGGCCAATAGAACGTTCATGTTTGTAAATCAAAAACAAAAATGTTAAATTAATACTTAATAAATGCCCCAGTCGTAAACTGGACATTACAATTAACTAATTCAAAGCAGCAATGGCGGGGGCGTTGCCTGGAACGCCATGGGTACAGATGACTCCGTGAGTGCCTCTGACATGAACAAGGGTATGAGGGCAGGCAGACACTGCTTCTAAGGATGGGTGCTATGGGAAACTACATCGGACGATGCCTCTAGCTATGGGGCATATATTCGGCTACTTTGGACCAGTGGATGCTGAGATACAATGAGATTAAGATGCAGCTACTATGGAGCCATTGCTCCGGAGTTCGCAACAGTGCAAAATTAGGACGGACCGAGTCCTAAATGAGCAGCAAGGAGACCGGAGTGAAAGATGCCAACCAAGGTTTAGAAGGTGTGGACAGCTAGTTTGGCATGGAGGAGCTTGGGGGGAGCACAGTATAAACAGAGCCATGACATCTAGGGGCCGTGGGTCTGGAACAAGTCCTTATGAAGTGAATGGGAGACGGGCTCTGTGAGTGGCTGGATCCTCCTCCCACCCCGTCATCTCTATGAAGAGAAGAGGCCTTATTTGCTGCTGTGTGTGCATCGGGTCAGTGTACGAGAGGCTGAGTTCATCTCATCACTCAGCTTCTATGTGGGGCTAGGGGACTGGATGCACCTGCTGTGATGTTGGGAGCAGGATATGTGAGAGAGAAAGTCTCATGTGCACATTCGGTCTGTCCAATGACTGACAGGATTCAGGAAAACATTATTTCCTACTGCTGCTTGTAGTTATTGGGAAGAAATGCTCCACAAAGTCAGTGAAGGTAGCTGAGGGGTTGCTGCATCCAGAGGAGAAGGGGGAAGAATCCTCGAGAGGGAAATCAATTGGGCATGTGTCAAGGTCATAGACTCGAGTTGATAGGGCCAGGAGACCGAGGGTCCCGGCTGCGAACGACAGTAAAGGGAACGAAAGTTTGAAGTGATGTCTACAGATTCTGCCTCAGTTGTGGGCTTCTGACATGTTTGAGGCCATATGAAGCCTTGATGTGTATCTAGACCGTTATTAGTATTACCTATTACGTAATTGAAGAGGCTGGTTACTGCCTTTAGACCTCTTTTCCTTCAGAATATGGAAGTCTGCGAGCATGTAGTGCCCTGTATTTGTTCATGTTTGCAAGTTTATATAGTTGTGAATATGGGCTGGGAGTGTATGGGACGGTAGTGGGATTGGGATTTGGGTGTTTGACCTTGCAGTCACTGCAATACTTTGGGAACAGTGTTTCATCGGCTGAGCGAAGAATCTAAGACTGGGGTGGAAAGTTCTTGGATGGGCGTATGTTCTCATGTGAGACATGTTGCATTCACCTAAAGATGGGATAATGGGCGAAACCCACATAGTCACATGTAACATGCAGTGGCTGAACTCCCCCATGAAGAGGAGGTCAGTTTCGGAATATCTGTTGGACTTATCTTCGACGAGTGTATACTTAGACCTCATGAAGGCAAATTAACGCAGAATAACTCATCAGGTGACTACACACCAACTCTGTATGTCTGGGGAAGAAAATAAGAGAGGACATATGATATTAATGCTCAAGTCTTGAGGGATCCTCAGTGGAGATTTGTGTTTGTTAAAGTTTCACCGTGGGAGCACATGTTCACTTTAACATTGCATTATGTGTCCAGTAGTGGACAGGAACAGTATTTCTCTGTTCTCATACCCCAAGCTGCATCATCCGACGAAGAATTTGATACTCATTCCTGAGGTAGGTAAGATGTCCAACCCCTAGACTGGACTATAAGCATATGATTTAATTTGCTAGACCGCTTCAGGAGATGGGAGTGGTGAATGTATGGAGATTATCTAAGATGATGTCGGGGATTGCATGTTTTACAATAACGTCCATGAAGGGCTGTCCAGAATAGATCACATATCACCATTGAGTTCTCTGTTTCCCTGTATTCGTGAGACCTATATAGCAACCTGAATAATATCTGACCACACAACAGTGGTTGCAGCATTAAGAGTGGCCTGACGACCTTGCAGCAGCTGCTATTCCTGAAAAGGGCATGATCTTATATTGAGAGACAGGGTTCTTTGTCAGGTAGTTTAAGTCCATCTCAAACTACCTTCATGAAAACAGTGCACCTGCCCAATCTATGGTGACTGTGTGGGATGCTATGAAAGAGGTAATTAGAGGGGAGATAATGAGTCACTCTGCTGCTTATACATGGGCCATTACAATAATCCACAGATGACAATAGGAGACAGTTCGGGAGGTTGAGGACGAACATATGGTCAAATAGATGCCAGACAGTGCTTCAGAAATTAAAACTGGCGAGGACCAAACTAGAAGCGCATTTAGCGGATAGATCGGCACAAGCCTTACTCAAGACTAAACAGCCCTATTACATTAATGGTAAAAAGGCCAATTGTCCACTAGTCTCTAAATTGAAGAAGGTCCAAACATAGAATAACATGCCGGGGATTGGAACTGAGACAGGGGATTGGAACTGAGACAGGGGCAATGGGCTACAATGAGGCCGGATAGTTGGAAATACTCAGCAAGAGTTGCTGACTGCTGAAGATCAAGTGCGATATGTTTCAGGTGCAAACCTGACCTGTCTAACTGCGGATCTCAAGTGAGATCTGGCTGTTGTGATTTTGGCATCAGAGGTGGAATGGGATATTCAAATCTTTAAGGACAAAGCCCAAGGCCATAGCGGCTTTACTACAGCATTTTATAAGAAATTTCAGTTCCAATTGATCCACTATCTGGTTATTATTTACCTCATATTCAGATACAGGTAAAATTATACCACTAATGGAGTAGTCTGTAACAACATTAATACTGAAACCTGGCAAATATGTTGTGCATTGCAAATCAAATAGACCTATTAGCTTAATGAATAATGATGCAAACATGTATTCCAACATCTTCACAGAAAGGATTAGGCCTACCCTCACAGGGCTGATCAATCAGGATCAACCAGGGTTCATAATAGATAGAAATACCCAGATCAACATTGAATATTATCGAAGTCAGGAATAGAAATAAAATCGAAATGAGGGTTATATCTTTGGATTCACAAAAGTCTTTTGATAAGGTGGGCGGGGCACTATCCATTTGATGTAAGAGGCGTTTGGGTTTGGCCGGAACATCAGCAGGTTGATCTTGGCAAGCAAAGTATACAGCAATTAGAATGAATAGGCTGCTTACATCTATATAGCGATTTCGAGAGGTACTAGGAAGGGATGCCACATGTCCCCCTTGTTAATGGCTAATTCTAACCTTTCGGCAATAGGGTCTTGGATAACAATAGGATTAAGGGGATAGAGATAGGAGGAGATTAATATAAATTGTTCCTCTATGCGGATGATGTGATGGTCCCAATAGGGAAACTGAGTAGTTCTCTACCTGTGTTGATGGAGGAATTGGGGGCTTCTGGTCTGGCCTCTGGATTTGTGATCAACTGTTCAAAGTCTAGTGCCCTCAGTGTGTCGTTCCTTCATCGGGGGCAGTACAGGATCTCTGTGATATGCCTGATAAAATGGGTTCATATTTCCATAGCTCACCTGGGGTTTCGGATTCCCAACATTACATCACAGATATTTCACTGTAGCTTTCTACCACTTTTTATAAAATCTCATTGAGGACCTGGATCGGTAGGATAAGATGGACATTTACTAGTTTAGTAGGACAGCGGCGGTCAATATGAACCTGGTCCCTATGCTACTGTATTAAAGCTTGGCACTACCAGTCAGAATACATGATTCTACTTGGTGGATGCTTCAAGCAAAGGCGGAATCATGAGCACCAATCAAGATATCCTTGGAGCAATGGCTCAAGGGCAACATGCTCACCTTGGAAGCAAAATGACACGGAGCACCACAGGTTCGATCCCCGGGTCTGCACTTGGAGATCTCTGTGTAATAAGCACGTTATAAATAACCTATCATATCAATATTCTTCTTCAACCAGAATGTGGTGTGGGCATCACATACTGTGGGGTCTGTACTACCACACACAAATTGGTGTTTGTCCACCCAGAAGCACCACAGTGTCAAGCAATTTATCTTTACTCTACATCCGATGCCCTTTTTCTTTCCTATGCTTCCAAGAAGTAGGGTAGGTAAAAAAACAGAGCCATGACATTTCTTGGGAGTAGAATAATGTTACTTTCATGATCATTAAGCTACTCCTAGCCTGTGCTTCCTTTGATATTCCCAACAAGTTCCTTCCTGCTCCTTTGCCATTGGCACACCGTCACACTGAGTTGCATTGAACATGTAGGTGCGGGGATGAGATGCAGCTGTTAAAAAAGGAATGTTGCTGTTGACATGGCCATAGTGCTGACTGTGTACTTCGGTAGTTTAGATCTTTGCGAACCAGTTTGTGGTCTTGCTACATTTTGTAGGTGTTCAGTTGGCTGGTTAGTAACAGGAGAGACACGATGGACTTTGGGTAACGGGCAGACAAAAAAATGTAAATTCATCTTTTCAACCCAATTGTTCGGTGGGTAGGTAATCTCTGAGATTTCTGGAGTTTGATGATGGCCTTGGAAGGAGGATCTCTATGCTACCAATTGCATTGGTCCATATTTAGAGGACCACTGTAAAAAAAACAACAAGAAAAAACAATGTAACTATCCTGAGTCCACTCAGGGCCATAGTAAGGTAGTTGAGGTTTTGGAAACAATTGCCTCGTTCATGATATGTTCAAGTGAAAGAACAGCATCAAAAGAGACTTCCAGCATCTGTACTCTCATGCAGTACAGTAGGTTTAAAGGAGACTCATCAAAGAGGGCCTGTTGAATGCAATCGAGTTGGAATTCCACAGCCAAGAAGCACAAGCTCGGATTTGAATAAATCAGTGCATTACTTGACAATGTTCTCTTGGCTCAATGGAAACATTTTGCATGATGCTGAAGGTTTCTGATGGACATGTGTAAGCCGATATATCATGACTGCCATTGGAAGTTTACAGTGTCTCCAAACATCGCTGAAATAGGCCTGAGAGCCTTGAAAATTAACACATCTTTGACTTCTTGTCTGGTCTGAGTTGATTCACATGATATTAATTATACGCATGTGTTTAAGCACATCAATGCTTGTATCATACTAGCTTAGATGTAGGTTGCTCTCTGCCCCTGTGCTTTAACTAAGATCAGTGTTTAACTGCACCAATAGTACTAGTCCATCACACACAACCCCTACAACCTGGGTCTCTCCCGCTCTCCAAGAATACCGTGTTGGTAGAGAGTAAATCAGAGTACTAACAGCGGGGACTCTACTCTGAATACACTCACGCCAGATGTCCATACCAAGTACCACCTACTCACATACCAACACACAGAAAGCAGCTTCTTCTACTTTCTGTCCGTCCAGACTCCAGAAGTCACACATGCCTCTACCTGACCTAACCTTCCACTCTTTTCATGTCCTTTCTATCAGAAACATGCACTATGTAAGTCATTATTCCATTCCATGAAAGCATGTGTGATGGCTATAATTGCCCACCCTGATTCATGGCAATTATCTCACACTAATGAATGCTTCCTTGGTCATCAATGGCATATTAGCACTGCAGATGATAATGTGTCAGGCTTAAAAAGAATGTTATGTCAATGAGATATTAAATAAGGGGCCTTATTTGCCTAGGCATCTATTGCGAGAAAGATACATTTGTATATAGTTAACAAACATTCACACAGGAACAATTACTTGTTGGTATCTGTTATTTATTTGCTTGTCCTTTATGGCTTTGAATAGTGTTACCTATGCTGAGATGATTCCAGCATCTGAAGCCTAGGATAGAGCATGTTCCCAAAGTAGTGCATCTTTGCTTGCTTCCTTTAAGGCCTTGGAGACCTCTTGCCAAAGAGAATAGTTTGACATTCATGATCCAGGCTGCTAAAACCTGGAGGCCTCCAATCAAAAATCCAGATGGCTGGACATCTAACAAAACAAAATGATGCTAACACTTTTACAGCCCCCTTTACTGCACCACCATTCTTCAAATTTAGAGGTGATGGGAAGGAAAAACCTTCCCCTCTTGACTGTTGGTTTTCCTCCACATTACTGCCATACAGTGGAGGTTTTACAGCAGGTGGATATGCTACCTCCAGTAAATCTCCCAAATCCTCAATTAAGTCATACGAGACTCTGATGGGAAATAACACCAGTTCACCACAACCGTGGGAATTAACACCACCTTAAAAAAAAAAGAAAGACCCTGGTTACAAAGCCAGTGGTGTGGGCTGCACTCCCAAATACCATGCAGTTGTGTGTAATGTTCTTGATAATTTAAAGAAAAAGTATTCAAAATGTCAAAATCTTTTTTTTCTAATTATTTACCTTAAAAAAAGTTGAATGTTCATCAATAAATAGCAGATGCATGTTAGGGCCTATACATTTCGGACAATTATGTCCGTAGTCAGGGACGGTGCTATCTTCTAGCTAGATCGGATAATTGCAATTCATTACCCATAGCAAGTCAGTATTCGTTTACATTATCCACATACGTATAGAAAAACTTTTTTTTACAAAAACCAGTATACATTTGGTGCACAGCATACAAAGTGCCAACACACATTTGTTTGAAATAAAACAAGAGAAACAGTCATGCATGACATTATTACACAATGGATACGTACGTAGTTCGGCATTGCGTTGGTAGAAGGAAAGGAAAAACAAAATAATTCTATTAACTAGAGTCATAAATCATATGGTCACATTTTATTTGATATGAGCTTGCTAGTAAACTGACCTGTTTGTGCTCAGAACAGCAGATGTATCTGCAAAGTTATAATAATGATGTCACTCAGGTGTGTTTTTATGACCAAATATCAAAAGGTGCGTGTTTGGCATATATTAATGAATTGATGTCTTAATATCTAAGTTCTGCATTTCACTCGTAAATGGGAGTGAACGAGGTAAAATCTTAGCATTCCTCATGTTTTGATACGCTGTGGCAATGTCACTATGTAAAGATACAGTTCTAGTTATCAGGGATCACATAACTTTATAGTTTGAATCATTGTGGGTCTTGTGATATCTTACTATCATAATGTGCTCCTCGTTCATGGTGCTTACGAGAATTGATGATGTCTGTCCTGTAGGGACGTCACAAGTACATGCAGTGTCAAGCAGTTGTTAATTTCAACTGACACACGTTGTCATGGAAACCTGAATGGTTTCTATTACTGCATGCATCAGCCATGTTGGAATCGCCCGACTGTATTATTACTTAACGTGATGTTCCACTAAAAGGAATTATAATGGTTGTTGTAACCATGATGGTTGGTTGTAATCTTTTATTCCAAATTAACATTTTTTTTGTTTTGGATGCAGCTATATCTTATTGCTTATCATATGGGTTTCAATTATTTATTAAGATTGTGTCCATAGGTCATGCATGTTTAATTGGTAGTCATTTAGATAAGTGATTCCGGAGATGACAGCAAGTCTGGGTGTGTGAGATAGTTATCACCATTTCAAAGGAAACCACACCATATTGTTTTTAGGGTCTTTGCAAACCATGTTCAGTCACGTCTGGGGTGAAAAGGTCTCAGGCCAGCTGAAATTTGTCAAACATTATGTTTAAGTTTAAATGTGTATCTATGTGATGATGTCATGACCTATCATGGACAAACCCTTAAAGGGTGTGTTCTGTACACATGAGTTGAAGATGTTAGTTATGATAATGTACAAACTCGCAGTTGCTTCCTAAGTGGTGGGCCTGCTTTGGGTTAAGGTGATTAGAGGCCCATCTGCACATGAGTAACATTAGAATGAATATCTGGAAAACCTGCCCAAATGCAATCTATCATTTTAATTTGACCCCCAGTTCAACAAGTATAATAGTCCCTAGTGATAACAACTAGTCAATGAATGCAAATGGCTTTTCAAAGGAATGACTGATGGAACAGATGACCATTCATCCTATGGAAGCAGGACAAAGGGAATGGGTTAGGAGACATTGAAACTGATTCTCAGTTTGTTGTGATGACAATAAGGTTTACATTGTACTTTACTCTTCTTAAAATGGAGAACCACATACAATGCCATATCTCAGCCTCCAATGTCCTATACCAAACACAAGTATCTGTGCATTATTATGACCTTACTTCGCACCCATACATATGAAGATTACTGGCATAAATTGAGGGTTTTCAAAAAAATCACAACTTTGCTAACTGTACATTTTGTAGAGGTGGAACAAATTAGAGGATGGCATGCACAGTGAGAGCCCCATGAATGTGATTTTATAAGTTAAGTTGTGAGATACACAGAATCTATATTCATGATATTTTAAAACTATTCTGCATACAATCTAAAAATCAGTGATGTCAGATGCTAGGGGAAATGCTTTAGAGTTTTTTGGAGTCTGACAAACTCCATAGGCATCGTTTTACATTGTAGAACAGAGCACCTTCAGTGTTGTACTACAGGGAAGTCTTTCAAATTTCCCCAAAGGTTCTGACTACCTTTCTCTTGGACAACTACTGTTTCCAAGAGCGGTAAAGTGAAATTGACTTTACTTACACTTTTACATTTCTAGACCCAGCACACACTATCTTAAAATAGGGTGCTGGACAGGTTACATAGTATCCCCTTTGTTTAGCTTCTCATGTAACAATTTTATGTTACCCTTTCCTCGATGAATGGCTGGTGGCAGTGGTTTACTTTTTACTACCGTGGTGTGTCTTTACCGCGGCCTGTGTTTTCAGCTGCAGTAAAGCACCCTTGGGTGCCATTTTTGTCTTCTTTTTTCACCATTTCTTTGTGGAAAGGTCCTCCTTGAGATTTACTCTGCGCGCCAAACCAGGTTTGGTCCCTTTGTTTGTTTTGTCTTTGGCAGGATTCATGAGTGAATCCCGCCTCTGGCTCCAGGGTGTCCGGGGCAGACAGTAAGGGAGGTGCCCAAAACTCCCTGTGCTTAGTCTCCTAGGAGACAGGAACGCACTCCTAGGTGATTGGCTGGCTGGCTGTCCAGCAAGGACAGCCACCCAGCTGGGGATTGACGGGCAGGCTGGAATGAATGGGAGAAACTTGCATAAAAGGCAAGGCTTTTTGGCTAGGAAGGCAGAGTCGACCACTGGACAAAGGAATCCAAAGAAGAGCTTGAAGATGACACCTGCTGCAACTCCTGTACCGTTGGTTTGCCCGGTGAAGCTCTGCTGCTGTGCTGAAACTCCAAATTCGTATTGACAGAGAAGCCCCTGCAAGGACGGCTTCTCCCTTTGAGTTGGTGGGACCAATCAACTCTAACGTAAGCTACCTGGACATCCTCTCAGGGCTGGGTGAATTTCCACAGAGTTGCAGCTGGAAACCGAAACTTCAGGGAGAGGAACACCAGTTTGTGTGTGTTACTTTTAAGTTGGTCAAGAGCTCCAGGAAGATCCTCCGGACTCCCAGAAGCAGGACTGACTGAGCCTGAGCCACCTCAACAGAGTGCTGGACCCCAGATGCAAGGAAAATCCATCACGACAGCCAAGAACCACAGTGGTGCTGTTTGCGGTAGACACGAGAAGCTGAAACACTGAATTGCTACTTGTTTGAAGATTGCTGGTTGCTGTCGGCAACCATCCCATTGCAGTGCAGGAGTCCCCAGAAGTCGTCCCTCTTGTCCCCACTACTGAGGGCCAGGAACACCAGGATCTGCAGAGCTGCACAGGAACAGAAGTAATCTGCTGCATTTTCTACTAACTAAAGGTACTGTAAAGTCTAAGAGAGCTTACCTCTTGTTGTAGATTTGCTTCTACTCTTCACAAGCCTAATAGCTTGTGGCCCTTTATTGATTCTTCTTCTTCACTAAAGACTTCTAAAACATTGTGCAAAGACTTTTCTTACTTACCTGCAAGAAGTGTTTCAGCTACATAGACGTTTGCCAATTGACTTTGGCCTAGCCTGTTTCATCGAAAGACTCTTCTCTCCTTTGACTTTGGGGAGGGTTGAACAGTATTTGCCTGCTTTTGTCAGAAGGCCCCTAGAAGCCTATGGAGACAGTGGAAGATGCATCATCCTCGACATGTTCAGTGGAATCTAAGATGGCGCCTGCTCACCAAGATTACCACTAACTAGTATTGCCGGTCTAGTCTTCCATTCAAGATGGAGGACACACAAATTTAACCCATTCATTCGTACTTAATCACCAGAGATCCGATAGGTAACTGTGTTGCTACTCTGTCTCTACGCTTAGCATAGGTCCCTCCTTCCTTTATTGCTAATTCCACTCGATCCTTGCTGGGTTCTTCCATTTGTACGATTGTCGGTTCGACAACGTTCTTGTTGCCTTCCTTTCTTTCACTTTCCCTTGTCCACCTTTATCCTCTTAGATTTTTGTTTTATGCCGTTTCTACGGTTTGACTTCTTCCTCCTTCCCACCGTTTTGTAGCTTTCCTTCCCTGTCGGCTTTCTGACTGAATAATACGTCCGCGGCGCTCCTTCCTCTCAGAGACTTGCCCGCCTGCGCCACTCTCGGCTCCCTTTGCTTTCCGGCTCTCTGCCTTTCTGCGCCTCTCTCGGCTCTCATTATTTTCCGGCACCCTGCCTACCTGCACCGCTCTCAGCTCTCAGACCTTCTCGGCATTCTGCCAGCTGACCTTTCCTTTTTCTTTTCCGTTCACTCTACTTACCTTTCTGTAGTTTCTTCTCTGTGATTTCCACATTTGGACTTTAACCGCTGTTGGCCTCAATTCCTGTAGAGTCTCCTTCCAGTTACGATCCTACTTGGCTTTGGAAGACCAATTCTCTGCTGGATGTTCCAATGACTGATACTTCGCTCCATTGCTCCAATGTGACATTTGGACCACCTCTTCAATGGACTTCCACAAACTTCAACAGATTCTGGGTTTTCTTCCCCACAAGGGTTTCCCAGTGCGTGGCCCCCTGGGTTGCACAGAGCCCAGTTTTCTGGCATCTGGACATCTGGGGGAGCGCCCCTTACCTCCTCAGAACTAAACTGTATAACCCGAAGACTCATGAGTGCCATCTTATTTGTGAAAGCGAAGACTGTAAGAGCTTAAGTATAATTGTGATCTCTTGTTTGTTCTAATAACCTTTTCTTTAACACATCTCAGTGCTATTCTAAATGCTAACAGAAACATATCAATGTCCACAGTGTCCTAACTATTGGTGTCACCTGAGGGTGTAGGAAGTGTCTGTGTGGCATCCTAAATGGGTGCTTGCTGATATATGAACTAAGAGTGTGTATCTTTGAAGGTATTTGTGTGTTGCTATTATATTGCTCCCTTCTAAAGAAAGCTTGATGAAATAAGCACTAAATAAATAAATGAGTGTTGTATCAATAAACCTTGAGTTTAAATGTTTGTTTGAATACCTGTCACTGTGAATCTTTGTGCAACCACTCCACAGCTCACATTGACCCCTCTTGAGATAAGCCTGGCTGTTCTACCACACTATCAACCTGTGTAGTCCAGACGTATACCAAAGGTTGGGTCCTATTGCCAAGAGGCTGAGATTGTTGTAGTGTACCATAAGGGTACTGCCCCAAATCTTTACCTAACAGTCAGTCTGACAGTAGCGAGGCAGATATGTATTAAAATTGGAACTAGCTGATGAGAAAATCTATTTAAAACGACCTTTGGAAAAATTAAAAAAATAATGTTATTCTTGACTAAATTAAGCACAGAAACGTTTCCCAAAATCAGAACCAGATTACCTGAGAGCTATTTTGGATCAGCTGCACAGACTGGGGCAGTGCTTAACTGACCCTTTAAAAGACAGACAAAAAGTACGTAAGTCTGAACAAATAATTAAGCAATTTTCCTGGGAATAATATACATCCTAGATAACATTTAAAAGTATTTTGGGAATCCTACTTAAAACGTATATCAGTGAAAATGGAATATAATGTAAGCTGCATGTGTTTGACATTTAATAATTAAAATTGAATTCCTGCATAGCACTGTATTATTAGGACTTCCTCCTGCAATTTGGAATATGTAAATGTTTTTGGACATCTCACAATGTTTGTGGAACAAAAAGACATGACTGATGTCTTCCATAGTATATTCATTTATTGAACTTTATTGATTAATGAGCATCTTCCTCTGTGGTGTTGAGAGATTGAAAATGATTCCTTGAATAAAGTGAGTGAGTTATTCCCAACTGTCCCAGCATTCCATGAGCAGTAGAAATCCAGAGAAATCATTCAGGGTTGGATTTTAAAGTTTCATTGGATATAATGTTACCCAATATATATAGCACAATAATATGGCACAGGACCACTACTGTTCGACACCTCTCTTCTACACATAGCAGGATTCCCACTCTCATCTTTCTTGTAGGACCCTCACTTTTCTCCTCCTTCATGCCTGTCCTCACTGATGTAATTCTTATTTTCCTCCAATCTCTCGCCGGACTATCATGATCCTCTACCATGCATGGCCTTCAATGTGGGTGTTGCCAAGTCGCCCTATATCATCGCCAGGAAAACCTTCTCCTGTCCAGGCATTTTAAACAACTGTGCTGGCATCATCAAACGTGTACGTTTATATAGGAACTTGTAGGTTTTACATATTTATATTACAAAACCTAAACTATTATTTTCATGACGTGGAGAGGTGTTTGCCAAAGAGCAAGGAGGAAGGAACTGTTGGAAGATGGTCTTTGTTCTGTCCTTTCTCCCATGTTCCTTGCAATGTACACATCTATTGCAGATTCATTTCCCCCTGCTATTCCCTTTCCAGGTCCACCCTTTCACAATCTCTTTCTGTCTCAATGCTTTATTCCCACAGGACCCCTCACTCTGTTTCTTTCAGGCCCCTCAAAGCTCTCACCCCTAACACTCAGAGGTTCTACATGTTTTTTTAACTCAGGGTCCTTCTGAGTTACCCCTAATCCATATGTTTTTTTTCTTTCTTTCAGGGTACTTATGAGTTACACCTTACGCCTAGTGCCATGTGCAGCTTTTCAACCCTATAAGCCTTTAAGTGACCTTTCCCTTTATGGAGCTTGCCCCTTAACCTTAAAGGCACATCAACAGCTCCAGGCGTTAAATGACCCACCACAATATTAAGGCATATGAGGGTGTACTTGGGATATAATGGCAGCACCTAAATGTATGGGGTTATAACTTACATACGCCCCTGACGTCATAGATTGGCGAAGAATGTCCATCATTTGGAGCGCCATTTGGAGTACACTGGCATTGCAGCCTGCCCACCTGCTCAGGGAGACCTCACATGGCAAGGCCTGGAAAATGATGGTAAGACCTGGACATCTAATACATATTGTGAGTAGTTGGGCAGATAAAGGCAGTGCCTGCCACTGCAGATTATGCATGACACTTTGGTTAGGCTGTGAAACAGCAGAAAGTCTGTCAGAACACCTGGATCGCTGTGTGGGACATATTAATAGGCCTGCAAGTGCAGTCATAGACCCATGCAATGAGACGTCTCTAACATTATCCCTGAAAGTGACACATTTGCAGATCAGTGGATGATATCTTCCGGCATGAAAGGTTTGAATGGCCGCCGGGGCGACTTTCATGGAGTGTGTACTTGCTTTCCAGCTCATTGGTAACAGAAACATTCGCATGTGAAGCAATTAATGTTGAACAGCTCCGGTATAGAGTGAGGAAAGCTGATTGCAACAGCTGTTCAATTCTCTATGAAATGGACATCGGGACGGGTGAATGGAGGAGAAAAAGCCCATTCAGGTTTATCAAGCATAGCAATGGGCAGAGATATGCAGGCCTTCACTGTAGATGGGCTTGAGCAGATGACCGCGTTGTTACCAGTCCTCCTCCCCCTATTGGGATGTGAGCGCGTCATTATTTTCCTTAACAATAAAGACGAATTGAATGTGATTGAGTTAATAAAGTAATGGACCTTGTATGCCGTCCCATAAGTGCACTGGACACATTTTAGGAAAATGCTATGATAACAGTCTGCGTTTGTTGGCTAACAGCACTAAAGCACATGATGCACATGTGTTTGAAGTCTACCTGCCTGCAGAAAGCACATAGTGCTCTGCTTGAAATAGGCCCCAAAGGAATTTAGAAAAATCTCATTAGCTTTTTTTTTTAAGTTTCCTTTTTTTCAAGGAGACCTAATAGGGAGTGAGCATGTGGGCCCCTGATGCCAGCCTTCTCACAACATTTTCTAGGCAATCTATTAAAATTTCAGAATGTATTCTTTTGTGCAGTCATAAAAAAGTAAAGCATTTTTAAGACCTGCTACTGTACATTATCAATCCAAACCATTCAAATGATGGTTTATTAGTACCCGGTGAGGGGGATGTGGTGACCCTCCAGCCAATGGGGAGGCTCACAACACGGTAGTTACCAGGCGGTTATCCCGCCGCCCTGAGGCTCCTCAGGGCTGACGGCCACCATCTCCCCTCATCGGGGAATGAGGTAAGTCTATCCCTCCCTCTGCCCCCCTTCCGCAGAATTCTCTCACCGCCCTCCCACCCGCACTCACCTTCTTTTCTGTTAATTTCGGGAGCAGATGCCCTGGGAACACTTCTGTTCCCAGTGTATCCACTCTCGATCTGCGACAGGCTGTCATGGAAAGGAAAAAGGGACTACACATAGTCCCTTCTCTAAACTGCCATGGTGGCCATTTTTCTTGTTTTTTGTTTTTCCTATTTTTTGAATGGCCACCATGAAAAGGGAGAAGGGACTAAATGTAGTCCCTTCTCCCTTTCCATCCATGGGGCCATTTTGTTTGTTTACGTTTTTTCAATTATTTTCAATTGCTGCCATGGAAAGGGAAAATGGACTTCGTTTTCCCTTGCCTGTCCATGGTACTAATAGCAATAAGCCCTTCCAAGGGTGGGCATTACCACTTCAGATAATGGGCCGTGGCCCTCGTTAAGACCCTTGCATAACTTGGGCCTGTAACTATGGGCCTCGGGGCATTACCTGCAGTGGTAATGCCCCCCCCCCCCCATGCTCGGGGCTTATTGGTTAAGTGTTAAAGCTGTAATTGAACATATTTGGCGAATACCACAGGCAGTAGTGTGACTTCTCGCAGCGGTATTACTGCAATTAAATGCACCGGAACTGTATTGAGGCCCTGGGTGTGTTGTTCTGGATAGGTTTGTGTGGGTACAGAAAACATGTTACAGCCATAGCACAGTTTCTAAAATGTTTTTGTGAATGATGCTGCTCCAAGTGCATGATAAATATAGTACAGCTCTGACTAGTTCAATACCAGAATACAAACTGAGCAGTCCTTACAATATGTGTGCGTGGAGTCACTGAGCTCATATTAATGAATGAGCCCAATAAAAACATATGGAATTTCTTAGACTGATTGGATTTGTAGAAGCTTGAGTTCCTATCTTAAGAAGAGGCTGCAGAGAAACAGGCTACTCAGGGAACTGCACATTTAGACAACCACTTAGGGTTCCAAGCCTACCACTCAAGGGTAGGCTTGGAATCTTAAGGATCCTCTAAGAAACACACATATATTCGGTGGTCAAAGTGGGTGGGAGCGGTCGGGAGTGGTGCTCTTTTTATTTTAAAAAGAAACCGTTCCAGAATGGTTTTGTTTTAAAATAAAAGTGTAGGAAGAAGTTGAAACATGCACTTTCAGTCTTTCAGTGCACTGCACTGGACGTTCCTTTAAACAGCAGGAACATGTGTTTTGGGGTTTTATATTGTGCATTAGAGGGGGGGTGGCGATGAGGTTGTGGGGAGTGGTGCAGGTTAGCAGGGAACACAGTTCCACTACTTCTGTTTGTACACAGCGACCACTGCATATATTGATAACACACATTACTAGCAGGAATATAAAATGCCCACCTTCGCTTCCTTCTCCTTATAAGAAACTCCTGACTATCGGCCATTGTGTTTACATGTTTATATAGAACCATTTCAGACCGTTTTCAAAAAAACTTGAATTTCTTCAGTATCAAAACAAGTCTAGCACTGGAGAAAGGTTGTTTGTACAAACAGTATTTGTAAACATATATCTTTTTCACTTAACGTCCCTGTAAGTGTGGGGTTGTGAATGTATTGGCTGTGTTTAGGTCATTTAAATTTACGCAATAACAGATTCTAACTGAGTCCTACAGGTTTGGATTAGGAAAATACTACTCTCATGGATTGCACACTCTTCACAGAAGACATATGTGTGCAGTCTTCTCAGAATATATATGTGCATCTTCCTCTGAAAATATGCACTTAACTTTCAATCTATACATGTCTGTGCCTTTCAATCTACATATATGTGCATGGCTATCACTGTACATGTGTGCATTACTACTTATTTGCCTTCAGATATGCAGGCTTTTGGGCTGGAGGTGTACTATTCCTAAGTAACAGGTACAATGTTAAAACACCATTTCCCTTTCACATTACACCTAGGCCTGCTTGTCCATTTCGAGATAAGGGATTTCAGGGGTTTAACAATTTGCACAATGTTCTGTGAATAGGATTAATTATCTGTGCTCACTTCTGTTGCATGAACATATAATTGATCATTAGAATCACATCGCCCTTTAGTATGCCTGATATCACATTAGGCAATAGTATTTCTTGATGACATTATGGCCTATGTGATTCCTTATCTGCATGAGCAAAGGATTCTTTGTAATGGTGCTTTATTTTACAAACAAACCATATGCATTTAAGTTGCACCAACATGCTATCAATTTTAAATTATGCCTCTCAATACAAAAAACACATTGGTTGTAAAGGAATTGATGTCTCAATGTATGTATTTATTTATAGAAATCACAGCAATGCTTACAGAATTTACCATTGATAACAGAGTGAGGACATGGGTCCTTTAATGTGAATTGAACACCAAACGTTGCAGGGCTAAGCGGAAATATAAACCATGGACAAGGACAGGACAGAGTAATGTAGCAATGGGATGGCAGAATACATGCTGAATCATGGATGGAATTCTGGCAGAAAAGTGTTGTAGCATTGTATGGAGAGAGGAAAACAGTAGCATGGAGTGCTATGAAGCAGATTTTTCAGAAAGAAGGAGAGCTTGCTTTGAGGTTGAATTTAAATAGTGGCAGAGTTGGAGTAGTACAGAGAGGGAGAGGATGAGCATTTCAGAGTAGGGGAGGAGAAGAGAGAGAGAAAGAGAGAGCAGAAATGAGAGTGAGCACAGGGGGGGCTAGAGTGGTGGCAAGGAGGTGAGTTGAGCTTGATCTTAATGAGTATGGAGGAGAGTACAGAGTGAGATGAGCAGATAGGTAGGTTGGGGCGAGTCCATGGATAGTTTTGAAGATGATTAGAAGAGGTTTATACCTCTGTTTCACAGATAACCAGCCAATCTGGCAACGGGCATAGGTGGTAGAGGTAAAATGAGAAAGGTTGAAAAGTGTATGGGCTGCAAAGTTGAGGACTTTGTCTAGAGGTGAAAAAGCAGAGGAGACTGGCACAGTAGTCATCTCGAGATAGGACTAAAGATTTACTGTTTAGCAGCACTCAAAGGAAGAAGCAGGTTTTTCTGATAGTGCGGCAGTTGAGTCTGGCTTCAGTGGCATATTTGGATATGAAGAGTGAGAAGTTGTGTGATGGATCAAAGATGTATCCAAGGGTACAATGTAAGTAGAGTAAGGAAGGTAGTCATGAGAGAACAGAATAAAAGGAGGAGAGGAAGACATAGCATGTTTGGCTGGGAACTAGAGAACGTCATTCTCATTGGTGTTGAGCTTTAGTGAGTGAGACGCCAAACAATATTTCATAACGGAGAGATAGTTTTGCAACTTTTGACACCAGCTCATCTCATAAGGAGTAAAAGGAGAAGAGCATCTGAGTGTCAATGAAGAATTGATAGGACAAGCCATAAGAGGAGATCAGAGCACAAAGAGCTGATCTATAGGGAGTGAAGAGAAGTGGACCAAGGCCATCTCCTTGGGGAACTAGAACAATATGTGAGGTGAGTGAGGAGGTAAGGCTTTTCCAGGACACCTGAAAGTATCTGGGAGAAAGGTATGAAGCAAACTAAGTGAGGGATTTATCTCTGATGCCAAGAATGTAGAGAGAAGGTTAGAATGTTTGACAGTATAGAAGGGAGCAGAGAGGTTGAGAAGAATAAGAAAATATTAAAGGTTTGCATCCCGAGCGGAAGAGATGAAGTTGCTGACATTGAGGAGGTATTTTTTAGTAGAATGTAGACGTCGTAAGTCAGATTGGAGATAGTCCTGGAGGTTGTGCTATCAAGGAACTCAATGAGTGGATTGAATACTACTTGCTCAAGGATTTTGGAATAGAGTGGTAGAAGAAAGACAAGGCACAATTTCACAGGACAGTTAGGATCTAGACCGGGTTTCTTATGGATAGGGATGACAGTAGCTGTCTTACAGGATGAGGGAAACGTGGCATTGTCAAGAGAGGAGTTGAAGAAGGAAGTAAGATGTGGAGCAACACTGGGAGCTATGTGCTTCACAATGTGTGGAAATAGTGGGCCAGGGTGGGCACAGGAAGTGTTAGCCTTGAGGAGCAGGATAATAATCTCATTAGGGTCAGTGGGGGTAGAGGAAGACAAAGTGCCTCATTACGAAGCTGGTGGTAGCCATTCCTGTGATACAGGCACGGCTGCCGCCGGTATATATTTTTTCCTGCGCCCAGGAATGGGCAATTACCGGGTCATTATGGCATTGCTGGACCCGGTAATTGCCCATTCCTGGGCACTGGAAAATATTCTTCCCCATTCCCATTGAGCTCTATGGGCTCAATGGGAATGGTGAAGCCGGATGCACCGGCACCGCTATCAACGGTGCCGGTGAATCCGACATGCTCTGCTCATGGGTGATGGTACGGCCGCCAGGTCAGACCTGGCGGCCGCAATGGCACCCACGAGCAGAACTCGTAGTTTGCCAGTCCGGAAACTGCAGTACCATAGTTCCCGTACCGGCAAACTTATAATGAGGCCTATAGTAGCAAGAGAGGAGGTTAGGAGTGGTGGAGAAAAGTGATCAGGAGGAGGGGTAGAAGGTAACTAGTGAGGATATTGTGAATGGTAAAAATATTACAAGCAAAGTAGAGAGTAGGATCATTTGCAGAAAGAGTAGAGGAGATGAATATGGCTTTAGCAGGTGAGAGAATTGAGGTGAGAGATTTTTGGAGGTGCCTATGTTGGGAGGATTGAGACAAAATAGAGACTTGGTGTGCAATTTAAATTCAAGACACATGGCACCATATGTAACGCTGCAACTCTATTTTGTTTGCATTAGCATCCTCCCCTTTGAATCCAAGACCCGCTGATTACTGAGAATTTACAGTGGCTAATACTATGGAGCCTTTGGGCTCATATTGGGGGTTTCTATTCTTAAATTTTAAACTTGGCATCTTATTTCTGGAGCATCAGCTGGGACACAGTCTGTTTGCAATTACTGCCTCGGGTAGATCCATTCCTGCTGGCTATTTGGAATCCAGTTTCCAGTATTCACTGATCACCTCTCTCAGAAAGAGATTCTTTCTCCAGGCTGCCTAGGAACCAGTCATCCAGTTGGTTTCAGCTGTCGTACCCAACCGCCTCTTTATAGTTCTATCCAGAAGTATTCTTTAATATTTATCACATACTATTTATGCACTGTTAATCTGTCTGCAAGCTACCTGATATTCTTCAGCTCCTCCGCACATCTTCTGACTTTGAAAGGTGGTGAACTTCCCTCTTGTGTCCCATGACTGCAAAGGTGGGAGGGCATTTTACTCCTCACCTTATGGGGAGAAATTCCCTTAATTTCACTAACTTTGGATGTGCATGTGCGAGTTAAAAAATACAATGATCATGATAGCGTGTAGATCACAATGAGCAATTCATAAGATTGCATTATCCCATGCATTGTGTATTGCCAGAGATAGTCATGTTTTGCCAATCTTCTTTTTTTAATTGTATTCATTTTTTTCAAACCTTACACAAAAAAGGTAAGAGACAATTTAAAAGAGAGTTCATTTTCACCATCATTTTGTAACAATATCAAATGATTTCCACGAAAATATCTCGCAGTTACACATATAGTATAAGACATAAAACATCATCACATTAAAAAGGTATTAAGTTGATCCTATTTTAAAAGCACAACAAATCCAACCTTTTTTTCCCTTCATGCCCAAGGCGGGTTTAGGTGGGATGCAAGATATAATATTCTGGTATGAATTACAATTTTGTTTTAAATTGGTAGGACCTTCCTTTCTAAAGATATGATTTGCCCATAGAGAAGGATTGGGACCCTATGCCAATACATGGCGGCCTTTCAGGGTGGGGACGACTGTGAAACATGCAGGCACTCAAGTTTTCACTGCCTCAAAAAACACACATTTTTGGAAACCTATAACATCAACAAATGAGCTGCCTGCAACTAGGTTCCCCTTCGGCAATGTACGGCTCTTGGGTACGATGGCAAGAACATCGCACATAAGAACGGGGGGCAACGATTCAGAAATATCTGATTAAATCTTGCTTCAGACTTCAGAAAATATAGAGAAATCGGTTAAAGAAAAAAAAAAACGAGATCCTCTACAAAAAAGCATTAATCAGAACCACTTGAAACCTACCGCCAAGAACATAGAACAGGCTACTCAGACAATAGAGACAAGGAGTGTCAATTATAAGGAACATTCTCGGCTAGAGGAAGCAAAGATCTCCCCATTAAGGATAGCCGAGAAAGTGACTCCTAAGAAAGTAGGCCGGTTGGAGGAAGAAAACGTTCTGTTAGTATCGACAATGACATCAATTTTGCACCCTTTATGAAATTATATGAGGATATTGCAGGGACTTTAAAAGAACATTCAACTCTGCTTGCAATGGCTCATTCAAAAACCATATTTGTGCAAGGGTTCATAACTGCAATACAAAGTAATCTGGATAACAGTATCGCAAGCATTTCCCAACACGTGCATGATATAATCGAACCTATTTTGAAAGGGAAAAAAACTAAGCGGGAAAAGATTCAACAAGTGAAGGAAACATGTTGCTGAGTTCAATGTCACCGGAACCATCAACAAGAGAGTCAGATGGCCTTGAAACGATAAGATTGGAGAATAACATGGAGGGAACGTCTTGAGCCCAAGTAAAAAAACAATAAATCAATTCTATACCGAGTGCCGTTCCCGTAAGTCAAAACTCAGTGACTGAAGCCCAGTCAATGGTAGGGGAGGGCTGGCTGGAGAAAACTGTTCAAACAAAGAGGACAGGAACCTAAAGGGACCCCCTGCGGATGTGTCACAGGCACAATACCAGGAACCAATTCCCCCAACGGAATTCAAAAGCCCCAGAGTGGAACCAGACTTGGATCGATTCCCAAATACAACTGTTTGCATTTGTCAAAATAGCAATAAAACGGCAGTAGTTAATAAAGACAAGCAGCAGCCAACCAAGAATGTCGAGGATGCTACCAACAAAGAAACACAATTCCTAGTATCATGAACTTGAAAGCAAACCACAACACAAGAGTTTGTGAGATTTTCAAGAAAAGAGACCCAAATACAGGGAACAAAAAACAGGAATGTCCTATAAAATCGAAGAAATCAGAGGAAGGGAAAGTAAAAAACCAGACGAGCGGAATATATATGCCCCCCATGAAAAAACTGAAAAATCAAACATTACCAAAGAAAGCAAACTCTAATAAAAGTTGTGCATTTATAAAATATCTGACCCTACCAAAAGAACAACCAGGTATAGTGGCTCTATTAACAAACCCAAAGAAAAACGTTTGGTTAGAGCAGAGCATCAAGGACACTACTATGCCAGAGTTTGGTGATGACCAATGCTCAGAACCAGATTTAATGGACCTCTCGACATATACAATATCAGAAGATGAAGAGAGGCATTGGGTGATGGAGCAAAAAGAAAATAATATAATTGACGATGAAAGGGAAAGTGTGGAGAGCTCAGAGAACATTGAGAGTGACGTCTCTATATCAAACGTGGAAACAGTTGACTGTATTCAAGGAAGGAGAGAGGGCAGAAGAGCTCAAAGCCATCTACCACCAGTGGACTGTGCAGAAGTAATAGGGACCATCAAAAAGTAGGGCAATCATCAAGAAAGGATCACCCTAAGGTGGAGCACCGGGGCAGGGAGCTGACAATTTTTGTCTGGGGGATTTACCACCAAGAAATCGGTCAGCCACCACTTTGGTGATCCTGAGTAATAAACTTGCGCTACAAGACAAGGGAAAGGCAATGGATTCAAACTTGGCTGAAACAAGAAATTCACATCACCATCAAACAAAATCAGACAACGACCGGGCCATTAGGCAGCCAGGTCTTACCTTGGAGCGCACACTCCACTTTGATGATGGACTGATTCTTAACTGGGCCAACGTAATACGTCTTCTACATCATATCCCCGCACTAAGGTTAATCACCACTAATGACTTTGCCATTGTGAAATTTGTTAACGAACCATGTACAGACAAAGTGATTTTGCACACAGTGTCAAATCTGGTCAGACACTGCTCTTGGAAAAAGCTCACCAGTTAAGGCCTATGGACTTCGATCTTCAAGAGAGTGTTGAGACATTAAAAGTACAAGAAAAAGAACAAAAGCATTTGCCCATGTTAAATAACAAACATGACAAAGAGCACAAATACCACAAGGGATATAGGTAATCGGCGAGAAAAAGTAACAATAATGGTAGCCATAACTTGAATACTAGAAATACAAGAGACAGTGATGAAAATGAAGCAGCAAGATGGAAAAGGTTGAAGAACCTTATCGCTGACAAAATGGACACCCAATAACATAAAGAAAATGAAAGTGCTGGCTTATGGTGCCTCGGAAGTTGGAAAAGAACTATATTGAATTAATATATTGCTTTGCTCGGGCTTATAACTATGGACCCCGGGGCATTACTGAGTCGGTAATGCCCCTGCCGCTCGGGTCATATTGCTTTAATAGAGTCAGTGAAAACAAATACAGGTTCTTATAATGCATAGTGGATTTTTCTTCTATGCTTGGGATCCAACATAACACTGTGATGAAATAGAAGAATTATTCCTTATGGATAAAAACTCCAATAAATGAGCTGAAGCTTGATGAATTCTTTTGCTGGCAAACACACTCTTTCACAGGCGCACAGTTCTGCATTCCCTATGCATTTTCCAAATGTCTTTACATAATGATCAGTCAGTAGTTGAATAGATATACACATTTACATGTGTGCATTTGAAGGTAAAAACAGGCCATTTGCACAATTCTTAGCATGTCCTTAGCATCAACCAGACAGTCTCTAGATTCCATTAATAGGCCTTAGAATTGGTATCAGTTTACATAATTCACTTTGTTCCTATGCAGTTAATGTAGAAATATTCATCAGGGTTCTCACAATTGTTCTTTTAATTGCAGGGTGTTATTTAAATTGCATATCTCATCATGTCTGATTCTTTAAACATCCAAACTCCAACTGCAAAGAAGAGTGTTGTCAGCATCTTTTCCACTGTTTAGCAGTCATATGTACCCCCCGTCCCAAATGGCGCCTTTAAAAGGGCGTTATGAAGAAATATATAAATACATATATTTAAAAAGAACACAAGACACAAAGGGCCTCATTACACGGATGGCGGTAAGGATTTACCGGTACCGGTAATATACCGGTACCGGTAAATCCTTACCGCCTTACTACGAGGTCCCTTTGCGGGTTGGGGGATTTAACGCCTGCTTTTTGCAGGTGTTAAAAACCAACCCGCAAAGGGACCCATGGAGCTAATTACGGTACCGCAATTTGCGGTACCGTAATTAGCGCCTTCCCCATTGAGCCCTAAAGGCCAAAAATGGGAATGGGGAAGGGCAATGGTGGAAGGGGGAATTCCTGCCAACCTTGGAATGGGGCGGTAATTCCCCTTTCCGCCAAGGCGGTGCCGGTATTTTACCGGCATGAACCATGGCGCTAATAGCGCCATGGTTCTCCGCCATCCGTGTAATGAGGCCCAAAGGGTTTTTTAAAAGCACTTTTATTCATGTTGGAATGTGTTTGTGTTAGACAGTGGACTTACCTGACTGTATCACATTCTCCACCATGGGCGACACATGGATACTTCAGGAGGCTTAGGACAATGGGCAGGCCTCCCCTGCCAAGAGACAGTGACATGGACAGGACTGAAAAATGTTAAGAGACGATAGTTGAAAGAAGGAGAGCCAGGAGAAAGAAAGACAGTTAAACTAAAGGAGTGTAAAAAGGATAGAAAGGCAGAAGGAAAAGAAATAGCTGTGTTCCCTGCGTGGTTGCTGCCTCGACCGCCCTCCTTCCCCCAGGTCTCCTGATGGGGTCAAGCCGGGCTACCTCTGCCAGCTGCAGACTGGCATGAAAGGAAGCCGCAGGCCGCGTGAGCAGTGCAGCCTGGGTGAAGAGAAATACCTGCGCCCAGTGCCGTGTCTGTGGGTCGTTCTCCGAGCGGGAGCGTGGCCTGGGAGGCAGTGGCCTGCCCGGTGGCCAACCTGGGTGACCAGATGTAAAGCAAGACCGGGCCGCATGTGCGGTGCGACCCGTGTGAAGATCATGGCCGTGGGAGAAGAGCTGCCCACCTTGTGGCCAGGCTGGGAGGGCTGTGAAGAAATAAGAATCCCGACGGCACCAGCGGGGAGCCAGTGAGACCACCAGCATCGCCTGGGGGTGCGTGTGGAGCATATGCTCTCCCCCGGGCCAGACGGGAAGAGCAGTGTGAGCAGGGATTTACCTGGGGCCCGGCCGCAACGTCTTATGCAGCAGAGGCTGATCACGGAGTGTGTCGGCTGGGTGCTCTGACTTTCCCAGCATGGAGAACCACAGGGCACTGCCACAGAGAAACAATTAAATGCTCACCAAGCTCTTTTAATGTAAATGAAAAAAACACTGCCACAGAGGAAATGTTATGCCCTGCGCTGCTAGCAGGAAGTATTGGCTTATAAACCCTAATGAACATTTAAGGCTGCCAGAGCACCAGCAAGATAAAACCACTGCCACAAAGGAAAAGAAAGGCTTTATTATTTATAAATATAAACTGCACCATCACGGAGGAAAGTGAGGGCTTCCAAAGCCCAGTCGTGGACCCACCACTGCCACAGAGGGAATTAGCCGGAATAAGGGCTCCCAAAGCCCTATGAAGTTCACACATGTTTCCCACAGAGGCCACCCACGGCAGAGTTTGCCCCAACAGAAGCTAGGTACTGTGCTTTGACTGATAATAGTTTATCAACTATTATGGACTCTAAGTGGGATATTGCTATTTAAGGCCTGTTGGGGAATGATAAGTAAAATGTCATTAATAGGGGCAGACCGCAGGTGCCTTTGTAATGCAATTGGTGGTAATCAGATTGGTATGTGGGAGGTAGAGAAAGCAATGCTCAGTGGGAGTAATGTGAAAGCTGCTAAAGGTTACTATGCAGAGGTGTTTATGCAGTGGTTCTCCTCTGCCCAGTTGATGGGCAGTATTAAACATGGAATGGTGATATGGGTGATTCATGAGTGTATCTAAAGGGTTTGAAGATGTTTAGTAAGTTAATCCATTTGTATAAAGGCCCAATATGGCATCGAAACTCCCCACTGTTGTACTGTGCCTTATTTAAGACCTCGAGCAGCGGGTCTGGGATGGTGGGTTGATGTCAGTGGTTCCATTCCTAGCCCAGAGTATTTATCATACTGTGCTTACCAGGCAATGCAAACATATAACAGGGGCTACACATATTGCCGTCTTCCTCTCCGAGTGGGCTGACCTCTCCTTCTCCCGCTTTGCCTCTACCTCTCAACTTCTCCACCTCAGAGACATGAACATCCACCTGGATGCAACTGGCCCTTCTTCGGGACTCTTTGGAAACCACTTCAACACTCTCTCTAGTTTTTCCTCTGCCCTGATTCACTCTGCAGGCTATACCCTGGATGTTATGATCTCCTCAGACCTCCCCATCTCTAACCCTCTCAACGCCCCCCTCTCTTGGAGTGACCACTTTCTCCATTCCTCCCACCACTCTCTCTCTCTCTCTACCCCTCAGGTCATGCGACTCCAACACTGCCACCTACCTTCTTGGTCATCCGACCCATGAAGCATGTGTCAGTTGAGGCTTTCACCGCTATTTTCTCTCCTTCTCCTGCACCTTTGGCTGACTGACACCCTGACTCAGCCCTCTCTAACCTTCATCTATCTCTAACAATCTCTATGTCCTTGCCCCTGTCATGACGATCTGCTTGAAGCCCAAATACAAACTCTCCGTACGATTCTGACCTCGCCACCCTTATACGCAAGTGTAGGGTGGCTGAGAGGTAGTGGAGGTTATCAGGCACACCCCCTGACAAACTGGCCTGCCGACTGCTCCAAAGGCACTACAAACTCTCTGTCCTCTTTAAGACGAGAGCCTACATCTAAGCCCGCGACTCTGCGGCATCTAACAACCCAGCTGAAATTTTCAAAATCTGCAAGGAGCTGGCCAATCCTGCTGCAGTATCTACCACTCCTGTTCTCTCCCAGGCACTCAGCATGGCTTCTCATTTCACCACAATAACTCAGGACATCCTGTCCAACTTCTCCCCCTATTCCTCTACCACTCCTGGCCGTCTGAGGCCATCTCTCCTCCTCCTTTCTCCTCGTTTAAGTTGTTCACCCCAACAATGATTTTAGACAAGTCCGATCTATGAAGTCTCATCGAAGCTGGTTCTCCCCTGCACATCCAGAGCCATAAAGGACCACATTGACACTATTGCTCTGGACTTGGCATATTTCTGCAATCACTCCTTTGCAACCGGAACTTTCCCCTCCACTGTCATGAGCACCCCCTTCTAAAGAACCCCTCGGCTGATCCTTCCTCTCCTTCAAACTATCACCCAATCTCATCACTCCTTTC
This sequence comes from Ambystoma mexicanum, assembly GCF_040938575.1. Lineage (NCBI taxonomy): Eukaryota > Metazoa > Chordata > Amphibia > Caudata > Ambystomatidae > Ambystoma > Ambystoma mexicanum. The sequence goes on from NC_090926.1 coordinate 1,183,786,136, forward strand.
CTGGGCAAACCCCTGGAAAATCTGGCCATCTCCCAGCTCAATCTTCATACTGAATCTGTTGGTTGTCTCCAAAACCCTCAGTCTGGCTTCAGAGCTGCTGGAAGTAGGAAACTGCTCTCCTGAACAGCAGTCAATCTTGACTCTAATCTTCCTTCTGTTCTCCTTCTCCTCGCTCTATCCTTTGCTTTTGACACAGTCACCCATGCCATCCTTCTCAATCACCTCCATGACAACCTGGTCAGGCCCTGGCCTGATTGACCTCCTTTCGCACCAACCGACCCTCTCAGGTCCAACTTGGGTCTTTCCTCTCTTCTATCTCTCTCTCTATTTGCGGCGTTCCCCAGGGGTCTAACCTTTCCCCCGCACTTTTCAACCACTACCTGGCACCTCTTGCCCAACGCATCGCTACTTTCTGCTCAAATTTTCAGTGTTATGCGGATGATACCCAGCTCTTTCAGGCATCCATCAGCCATCTCTGATCCTTCTCTCATAACAGACTGGCAGCAATTCAGGAATGGCGTGCCACCGATGATATCTGTGTTAATGCCATTAACACTGAGATCCTCCTCAGTGGGACACCCGCTTCCTCCTTTTCTCTCTCTCTCTCTCTCTCTGGCCACCCACTCTGGGACCTCTTCCTCTTTCTTCCTGTGATGCTAAGAACCTTGGTGTCATCTTCGACTCCACTCTCTCCTTCTCTCCTCACATCTCTGACGTCTCTAAGAGTCAAACTATCAGCTGCACCTCCTCAGAGGTATTCTTGTTTTTCTCAATTTCCCCAGAAGCTCACTGTCTCCAGAGCTCTGGTCCTCTCTAGGCTGGACTACTGCAACTGCCTCTTTCTTAATCTGCCTGCCTCTACTATTCGTCCTTTACAACTTATCCAGAACAGGACTGTTGTAAGACTTGTCCTTGGCCTCAAGCCCAGGGATCATATCTCTTCAGCTCTGAAATCTCTTCACTGGCTCCCTGTGGCTGCAAAGATAACGTTCAAGACCCTTTGCATCGTCCACAAGGCTTTCTGGGGCCTGGAACCACACTACCTCCATCTTTCCATTTCAAAACATCTTCCTTCTCGAGCTCTCTGCTTATCCACCTCCAACTCTCTGAGGGTCAGACGCTTCTCCAAGCAGAGAGTTGGGAGCAGATCTCTCTTCTCGGCTGGGGCCTCCCTCTGGAGGGGCCTCCCTCCCTCTCTCAAACTTGAGCAGAACCACCTTTGGTTCCTGAAGCAACTCGGGTCCAGACTCCTGCATGTCCAGTTGCCCTCGCACTGCCCCCGGGCTCCCCCAGCACTTAAGGGTCTGTACCTGCAACCTTAGTCTCTCTTCTCTCTGCACTTGTGAGCCCCCCGCTGGCTGCACTTATTGAGTTACCTGCAAATCTCCCTTCCCCTAACCCCTGGCACTTCTCCCTTCCCTCTTCCCCACTCCTGCGTGATCTGAATGTCACGAGGCCTAGTAAGATCGTTGTTCTGTGCTCCCTATGTGTCCCCCTTGTGTACAGGCGCGTTATAAATGCCACATCTTTTCATATCATATAATAGCTATTAGAACACCCTAGTGGTGTTTGCAGGAAGCTGATTGGTCAATCTGCGGGCTATACGCGCTGGTATATGTTTCAAATGTCTTCATCTGTAAAAAGTGTAGATAATGCTGGGGTGTGCCCCTTTTAGCAAAGTATTGCACCTTTCCATCAATAGCGCCTTCGATCATGACATGCAAAACATCAGTCCCCATTACGAGTTTGGAGGTAACCATGGCGCTATTAGTGCCATGGCTGCCTCCAAATCCTTACCGACTATGCCCTGGTGAATGGAGCTATTACCGCCCCATTCTAAGGTTGGCGGGGGCGGTAATTCCCCATTCACCAGGGCCCTTCCCCATTCCCATTGAGCCCTTAGAGGGCTCAATGGGAATGGGGAAGGCGCTAATAACGGTACTGCAAATTGCGGTACCGTTATTAGCACCAAAGTCCCTTTGTGGGTCCAGTCCTTAATGCCTGGTAAAACCAGGCGTTAAGGGAGGACCCGCAAAGGGAACTCGTAGTAGGTCGGTAAGGGATTACCGGTACCGGTGCCCTTACTGGTGCCGTAATCCCTTACCGCCCACCTCGTAATGAGGCCCCATCTCCATGAAGGAAGAGCACAGAAAAACACAAAACTAAAGTATGGCTGCTTTATATTGTTTCGCCATGAAGCTCACAAACTTCAAAGTGCTGTTTTAAAATAGCAGCCCACAGAATCGCCCTGTATTAGTAAGGTTTGCCCGGCTGCTCTCAGTTAGCGTATGCCTACCTGGTCATGCAGTGGAGGGACTCATTCCTGTATAAAACATCAAGCATGCATTGTCTTTGTAGTCCTACAACATCATGAAGAATTATCATGCCCAGTTTTCCAGAGGGCTACAAGAGCATACTCCACTTAGGAACATCTCAGTGTCTTACCTTCACCTCATGGTGTAATTAATATCAAAACAACATGAAATTCCACACGAAATGAGACGGATTGCTCACGACTTCCTCCCAGGCTCCATTCGCTGATAACTGTTGGGGGCGGGTCGGAGCCCCCACGCGGTCCCGTAAGCCCCCGCAACACGAAGGAGTCAACAGACACCAGTCCTTCGTGTTCGGGCTTCCCGGTCGCTCTGATGCGGCCGGGAACGCCCCCTTTATTTATGCTTAGCGCGGCAGCGTGACACGTCACGCCGCCGCGTAGGCCCGTCATCGGGCAGCGCCACACTCCTCCTTTTCCGGGAGGAACACGAACATAGATTAACAGTAACTTTATTAACCAGGAAAACCACACATCTAACATAAACACTACTGCACACCCAAAACAAAAACCCCTTTAATGTCATCCACCCAGATCTTATCACCCCAGTTCACTAATCAAACGTCCCACAACATATTCGCTGAGGTAGGCAGGTTTCCCTCGCCCAGCCCTCTGGGGGTACCTCCGGCCTACCTCCGGCACGTGACGTCCTTCCGCCGCGTCTCCCCGGACTGGGGATTCGAGTCCTTCGTCCCAGAGACCTCCATCAGCAGGCATGTCTGGTGGATCAGGTTCGGGTGGGGTCTCAGTTCGTGAATCACCCAGTTTCTTGAAGAAACTCACGTTTCGGGTGACAGCCGACCGTCCATCCGAGGCCGTCACCATGGATCCTTTCACTGCCACTACATCCAATGGCTCCGGTTCATAGGGGAGCGATAGCTTCCCGTGAGGGTGTCGATTACGGATAAGGACCTCATCTCCCGGTTCAAGTCTTTGAGGTCGGAGACCCCTGCGCAGGTTCTCCTGTTCCGTCCGGACTCGTCTTTCAGCCTCCACCCGTGGACTATCGATGACCCCTGGTTCTTTCTCCCCCACTTCCGGCAGCAGTCCCCTGGGGCACCTCTTGAATAACGCCTCTGCGGGTGCCACTCCCGTGGCGGCATGTGGGGTGGTGCGGTACACCCGCAGAAACTGATAGAGGGCACGTTGTAAGGATTGCCCCTGCCCCTGTGCAATTCGGAATGTTTTGTTCAGGGTCCTCATCAGTCTCTCGGCGTCCCCGTTTGCGCGGGGCCACAGGGGGGAGATCTTCCTGTGTTGTATTCCGCAGCTCTCCATCAACTCGGAGAACCGCTCACTTTGGAAGGGCGATCCGTTATCAGAGCATAGAGTGTGGGGGAAACCATGGGCCGCAAATATCTTCTCCATGGCCACCACCACATGCTCACAAGCCACCGATTCGACGAACTCAACCTCCGGGTATCTCGAGTGTTCATCGACTATCACCAGGAAGTGAGTGCCCACTGATGTTGAGCCAAAGTCAGCATGGACGATCTCCCAGGGCCTCGTGCCACGGGGCATTGCCTCAATTGCAGGTTCTCGTTGCAGAGGAGAGGCCGCCTGACACCATACGCAGGCCGCCACAAAGTCGTCCACCCTTTTCTCCAACTCCGGAAACCAGACTTTCGAGCGGAGCCGCGCCTTGGTCTTAGCGGCGCCCTGATGTCCATGATGGGCGAGACTGATCACATCGCTCACCTTTGACCGTGGAATGACGATCCGGTCACCCCGGAGTAACAGCTCTGAGTCGGAGAACGACAACTCCTCCTTCACCTTCCACAACTGCTCCAGAGCTGTTTTGGCTTCCTGGGTGCGCCCGGACACGGCTCCGAGGACGGACTTCCAGGACCCGCTGTGCATTGTGTCCTTCAAGATTCGAAAACACTCGTCCTCAGCCGCACCAGCCTCCAATTCCTCTAGGGACATCGCATTTGGCGTTGCCGCCTCCACCACCATTCGTACATAACTGTCCGTCTCTTCTCCGCAGGTGTCATGTCCATCTCCCCCACCTACTCCCGGATGACGAGACAGGTAGTCCGCGGCATTGTTGACCCCCGGCCTATATACCAGGGTGACTGAATACTCGAGGAGGGCGAGCATCCACCTCTCAATTCTAGCTGGTGGCTTTGACGATGAGCCCACTAGAATCGGAAGCAGCGGTTTGTGATCAGTCACCACCATCACTGGACGTCCCAAGACATAGAGCCGGAAATGTTTGCAGCCCCACAGCACTGCCAGGGCCTCCCGCTCGATCTGGGAGTACCTCTGTTCCGTTTCGGTGAGCGCTTTGCTCGCATATGCCACAGGTCGAATAGTCCCGCTGTGGTCCACTTGAGTCAGCACTGCCCTCAACCCGAAAGGACTCGCATCAACCACAATCTCCGATTCCAAGGCGGGGTCGAAAAACGCCATAGTATCTCCCGTTGTGAGGGCACCCTTAATGTCCTCAAAGGCGGCCTGTTCGAGAGGGCCCCAATGCCATGGTGACTCCTTCTTGGTCAGCGCCCGGAGTGGTTCGGAACTTGAGGCTAAGTTCGGGATGAACCGCCCGCAATACGTTACCATCCCCAGGAAGCTCCTCACGTCTGTCACAGACTCGGGGGCCTTCGCCGCTTTGATGTCCTGCACCTTCTTCGGGTCTGGCGACACCCCCCCCCTCCTTGAATATGAAGCCAAAGAATTCAATAGAGGGGCGCATGAACTCACACTTCTCCCTGTGCAGGGTGAGGCCCAACGATTGAAGTCGTTTCAGAGTGTTCTCGAGCCTCTTCATGTGGTCCACTTCTGTTTTGGCAAACACCAGAATATCATCGCTGATGTTGAGGACGCCCTCTAGATCTGCTAGGGCGCCCCTGATGATGTTTTGGAACACTTCAGCGGCAGACGATACTCCAAAACTCAACCGCTTGTATCGATATAGTCCCCGGTGGGTGGTAAACGTTGTTATGTACCGGGACTCTGGATGAAGGACGACCTGGTGATACCCGGCTCGGAGGTCCAGCTTCGAGAACACTCGAGCCCCTTGAACATCAGCAATGATATCATCGATCGTTGGAGTAAGATGGCGCTCCCTTTTGATCACCTTGTTGGGGAGCCTCATGTCCACGCAAATGCGTACCGAGTCGGGTTGCTTGGGCTTTCTGGCCACCACGATCGGGGACACGCAGGGGGTTGGGCCCTCAACCTTTTCGATGATATCCAGGCTCACCAAATTGTCCAGCTCCTTATCGACCTGCTCCCTAAATGAAAAGGTACTCGTCGGTGTTTCAATGCGATGGGCTGTACTGACTCATCGATGTGTAATCGAACTGGTTCCCCGATCATCTTTCCGATCCCACTGAAGAGTGCAGCATATTTGTCGAGGAGATCATTAATGTCCTCCAGGTGGACAGAGTATGCAAAGCTGACGATACCTAAGGCCTCTGCAGCTGCGCAACTGAGCAGGGTATTGCTGCTCACCGGGGTCACATAAAATCGGGCCTTGATTTGTGAGCCATCATGTTCCACGTCTGCCACGAAGGCACCGTCGAGCGGTAGCGGTTCCTGACCCCCAAAAGCAAATATGCGGGCCCTCGGTGCGACCAGACCTGGAAGGGGTTTGAGGGAGTCATAATGCCCTCTGGCCATCACATTGACAGAGGCGCCTGTGTCAACGAGCACTGGGACTGGGGAGTGGTTGATCTCGACCATACATCTCGGCTGTCTCCGGCTTCTTCCTTTGAGTACTCCCACGCTTGAGACGAAAAAGATGTTCTCCTCGTCTTCCTCCTCGGCTCCTTCCGGATGGGACTCAACTTCCCCTTGTTCTACCTGGGCAATACTGGGCTGTTGGCTCTGGCGCGGAGCCCATGTCTGTGCCTGACCTCTCGGCACCATCACCGGCAAGGCTGCCCGACATACTCTCGAGAAATGATCGGCCAGTCCACACCTCCCACAGGTTTTTCCAGCCGCCGGGCATTCTGCCATGTGAGGGAGGTCATACCCACACTTCTGGCACGACTCCCCGGCTCTTCCAGCCCTGTCTCGGGGTCCTCCACCCGGGCGTCTCACTCCTCGGCCACCCCGCCACACGACACACACCTCCTCCGACCTCACCGACCGAGACCCAGCTTCCATCTTGTTGGCTCGTGCCTCTGCTACCTCGTGGCACCTGCCCAGCTCCAGAATGCGGGGCAGCGTGAGGCCCGGCTCTCTCAGGACTTGCCTCCTGAGCTTGCCGGAGGAGCATGCCTGGATTAGCATGGTGCGTATCATGTCGTCTGCATCCCCCCATGCACAACCGAGGGAGAGGCGGCGTAGGCGACCATAAAAAGTGTCCAGCGTCTCCTCCTCCTTCTGCTTCGCCGAGAGCATGACGAACCTCTCATAGTCCACGTTTGCAAGGGGAAGGAAGTGTGCGAGGAGGGCCGCCTTGGCCGCATCATAAGAGTTGTTGATAGGAAAAAGCGATTCAAATATCTCCTGGACTGTCGGCCCTGCCGAATACAGCATGGTGGCAATTCTGCTGTCATCATCCGTCACCTGAGCAGCCCTGAAATACATGTCGAGGCGACTCACCCATCTTCTCCATCGGGGCCCCATGCTCGAGGGTGGGCCCGACGCATCGAATTCCGGAATCGGCTGCAAGGCGGCATGGGCCGCGGGTGCTCTTGCTTGAGCCATAATGGGAAAACCCGGTTGTCCAGGTGGCGGTCCTGCAAGGACTTGAATCACCGGAGGTAGGACGGCCTGTTGTTGAGCCGCTGCCTGGCCACGATCGCGGGGGAGGGACGCTGCTGCACCACCACTGTCCGAATCCTCAGAGTCGCCCATGGGCTTGAGCGCACAGGCACCCCCACCTACTGTCCTGAGGGCCGCAACTCAGACACCCACCAACACAGTGCGACTCACCCCTCCTTCCCGGGTACACAAACAGTTCCAACACGGGGAGATATCCGGATAAGGCACCAGTGGATGTCCAAAAGACACAGTTATCCAGAGCAGCCAAGCTTGATGATGAAGAGGACAAAGAAGAAAAACCCACGGCACTCTGATGATGAAGGGGACAAAGAACACCGTGGATCCACCTTGCCGCTATCCAAATGGACTTAGAAGTTCCAAAAATTGAGCCAAAAGTAGTGGATTGGCCCTGTCATATCAGTCCTCTCCTGGCTTTCACACGACGTAAAAGACCCAAAATCAGGTTAAAATCCACAAATCAGACATGGGCGTGCAGGGTAGACCTCCTGCTATTAATGTGTCCAAAAATTAGGCCCGTCGTAACTCCACGCTCCAAACCGGAGCCTCGTGAAGTTTCACGGCCTCTAAACAAAATGGCCGCCGGCCGCGTGTGCGTCCCGCGACCCGGCATGAGACGAACCGAAAATCCGTTCCGCTTCGTTTTGAAAAATTAATCTTCCACAGATTACACCACCGGGCCCGGGTCTCCCTCACCGCTCGTCGCCACTGTTGGGGGCGGGTCGGAGCCCCCACGCGGTCCCGTAAGCCCCCGCAACATGAAGGAGTCAACAGACACCAGTCCTTCGTGTTCGGGCTTCCCGGTCGCTCTGATGCGGCCGGGAACGCCCCCTTTATTTATGCTTAGCGCGGCGGCGTGAAACGTCACGCCGCCGCGTAGGCCTGTCATCGGGCAGCGCCACACTAACGTTCGGTACTCTGTTCCAAAATTGAGATCCATTCCATGTTTTCGTTAAGACCGCGTTGATCGCCTTTTGTCAGAAAAATTGATCTCTGTTCCAGTTGAAAAGTGCTTGCTTAGCTCCATCAATGTCAAGAAATATTTTGGTGAGAACGCACCAATCAAAATCTTTATCTGCTTGTTTATTTTCTACAAAATGTTTGTCAAATGGCGCTGGTATAATGCAACGGGTGTCGGAGAGTTTTCGTATAATGATAATGACGTGCCCCCATAAAGTTAGTGGTGGGGAAAGCGATAAATGGGTTACCTGTTCTCCCCTATCTGAATGCTGAATGCTTAGCAAAATGGCGTGAGGCCAGAATGATATAGACAGAAGACGAATGGGCGAGTGAATGTTGAATGGCAGGAAACCTGTTCACATCAAAGTGAATGAGAAAATGAACACTTGACACCAAGAAATAGCACACGTAACACAGGAATATACATCAGAACCACATTTAGTGACAGGTTTACACAAAACAGCACGAGGTATAAGAATCTATGTTAAAATAACAAAGAAATACTAGTCAGAAAACAACTCAAAAATGGTAATCGATTTCCTAAAAACAAAAAAATGCACATTTTTTGAATTGCAATGCGGGGGGACACACCGCGCAGTCCCCAGACCTCATCCACCAGGTTGTCGCCACCTTAATGTATTTCCTTACCCAACCCCACATCTATTGTTTTGAAAACATGGGCAAAAATACTAGAAAATGCAATAACAAATGTGGTGTTTTCAGCTTAGTTATTTTCCACTTCCTTTTTTTCGGGCGATACCAGGGATAACACTAGAGTGGAGTGGGCAGTTTTGCGTTTTTATACACAGCGGGAATACCAAAACACTAAATGGGCTGTCAAATACATTTTTCAGCACACAGTCTATTTAAAATACCAAATAAACACTCAAGGTTCTGTTTATTCTAGAGGCATGTGTGGTTCATACGATTTTTTCAACCTTTTTCCCTTGTGTAACTATGAACACTTTGTGCACAGATGACTTGAAATGAAGTGGAGAGTTTGATGTTACACACAATGTGAGCTTACATTTCGCTTCCTTTGTCTTGTCTTTAAATCTCTTCATAACCTTGCTCCTCATTACCTCTCTTCTCTCCTATCATTATTTACCCCCTCTCGCTCCCTTCGTTCTGCTGATCTCTTCTTACTTTCTGTTCTCCCACCACCATGTGCCTCTTCTCGTTTCCGCTCCTTGCCCCCTTACACTGGAATTCCCTACCTCTCTCTATCCGCTCCTTTCCCACCTACTCCTCCTTCCGCTCCTCTAAAAAAATAACTTCTTCTTCATTCCCCTCCCTGATACCTTCCCCTTCTCTCTATCCCCTCCCTCCCTCTGTTATCCTCTATCTGCTCTCCTTATCTTTATCTTTTCTCATCTCTACTGTGATCCCCCTCCTTTGATGCTCACTTCACTTATTACTCTCTCCATCTTGATCCATCCCTGCCCCCTCCTCTCCTCTCTAAATGCCGATTTTATGGTTTGATTCATGTTTACTGTTTTGCTTCTACAGTTCCATGTTTTTTGTATTACTGGTTATCTATAAAGCGCCTTGGATTAAGGCGCTATATAAAACAATAAAAATACAAATACAAATACAAATGCAATGTATATCCTTTTCTTCAAACCACACAGATCCTGGGGCTGTGGTGCTGCATGATGAGCAGAGCTTTCATTCTCTGTGTGTGGAGCTAAATAAGCTGGCTCCTAGGGGTTTGACAAAAGATTTGCCACAATGAATGGTCTAGATTTATAAGGTAAGGTACAGACAGAATTCCGCAGAAGAGGAAACATATTTAGAGCATATTTCAGGGTCACACACGGTTTAGAAGCAGTGTGGAAAGTCCTAAACCTTAAAGAAACTGTCTGAAACACCTGCAACCGTGTTCAGACCATTAGAAACAGAGGCACACATACATAAAGCAGCAACGGGAGGAGCCGGCACTCGGTGGCTGGTAAACGGGCCTCTAGTCTGCGGATACCGGGGGTACTCGGAGGAGCAGCGTCAACAGGAGCAGGAGCTCCTTTCTCCTGGCTGCCGGAGCAGCCCACAGCCAACGTGCTCGCATCCCATTCCAGAGATCTGATCCGCTGAATGCCCGCATGCCACAGCACCCCGATGCCGACCAGAAGAGCACACAACGCCAACATGGCCGCCATGATCGCACCGCAGCACGGTTGCTGATCGCTGACCTGATTGGTCCTCCACGCCCAGCGTATCCACTTCTCTGATCCTGTGGGACCGGCAGGCGTGAGCCGGCCCACAACAAGGCGCACACTAAGGCGCCTGTCCTGTGCCTGTCCCTGCCCGAACACTGCCCACTGGCCAGGAACTCTGCCCGTCAGCCACTCCACCGAAAGGTACTGTACAAACTGTTTCCTGATCACCTACTATGTCGACCTCCATCCAGCCTGACCTGCAAACTTCCTCATAACACTAATTCTAAACGTGCGCGCCATAGCGCCTCGTGTACTTATGCATGTACTATCCTAATCCCACTCGCATTTGCTGACTCCCCCTGTGCATTCGCATACTGTGCTTCAGCCACCACTTGCAAAATTCGAATCTCCCCACTATTTAATATTATGTTATGCCTATGGTCCCATTCCTAGTTGTGCCTCAGATCTTGCCCCATCTGTATTTATGATTCCATTGTGCCGTGATTTTGCTGCCCACACTGCATTCTGATTCTAGTTGTGCCTCAGATCTTGCCCCATCTGTATTTATGATTCCATTGTGCCGTGATTTTGCTGCCCACACTGCATTCTGATTCTAGTTGTGCCTCAGATCTTGCCCCATCTGTATTTATGATTCCATTGTGCCGTGATTTTGCTGCCCACACTGCACTTTGATTCTATTTGTGCCGTGTTGAACGATACCCTCGCCATGCCTCATCCCCAATCCACCAGCTCACCAGCTGCCCCACTGGCATTCCTCTCCAACATTCCTCCTACTTACTTCCTACCATCATTCTTCACTGAAAGCATCCCCACAGCACGTCATCCTATACCCAGCATAACCTCCTACACTAGACCCATCCACATCAGGAACCAACTCCTAGGTCTCCATTCTAGATACCCTAGACTCACCCACCAAGCACCTCCCATCACTCTTAACACGCCTAATACGCCAGCCCTTACAGTCAAAACACCCTTACCTAAACCCGCCATGCCGCACCCCATCCCGGCGGCACCACTCAACACCACCCCTACCTCAGCCCAACACACACACAACCTACAGTGTGCCCTCATTAATGCTAGATCCATCCCTGCCCATGCCACTGAAATTCACAAACTCCTAATTAACTTGGACCTCGACATCCTAGCCATCACCGAGACATGGCTGCACAGCGCTGCAGAGCCAGCCCTCAACCTTACTATCCCACAGGGGTACGCCATTATCCAGCAAGACCGCCTCTCCTCAGTAGGTGGTGGGGTAGCATTCATCCTGAAAGATCACCTCGAGGCCAGACAAATCACCGCCAATCTAGGTGACACCATAGACTCTCTAGCTATAAAAATTGCCCTCTCCCCTAACTCCGCCATCACCTTCAACCTAGTCTACCGCCCGCCCGGCCCACTAATAGAGTTCCATGAGAACCTTGTACACCGCCTAACAGAAAACCTAAAACTCACCTCCAAAAGCATCCTTTTAGGTGACCTTAACCTGGGGTATAACGACAAAAAGGACAAGCCAGCTAAATCTCTTGCACTAGCCTTAAAAGAACTAGGCTTCGACCAAAAAATAACCTCACCCACACACAACAAAGGCCGTATCCTGGACTGGATAGCCGACCACAACTGTCACATCGACATTAGCTCCATCACCCCGACTCCTTGGTCAGATCACCACCTGATTCACTTCCTCATTCCCGCCGTATCTAACACAAACAAACCTAACCCCATCCCCCCAGCACTGGCAAGATGTGAAAAAAATCTCACTAAAGATAAAATTACACCCCACCTTCACATCCTCTCCACAGACCTCAAGTCATCTGACCCGTCAGAATTAGCAGATATCTACAAGAGCACCATTAGCACCGCCATTGACGCCATTGCCCCCTTGCAGACCAAAAAAGCCAAAACTATCAAACACTCAAATACCTGGTTCTCCACTGAACTCAAAGAACTCCGCTCACAGAAAAGAAAAGCACTAAACTCCTGGCAGAAATCGCCTTCCCCAGCCACCCTATCCTCCTACAAAAAAATCACTGCCCAATACAAAAAAGCCATAATCACAGCTAAATCAGTCTCTTATAATGATAGAATTGCTAATGCAAGCTCTGAATCTAAAGAACTCTTCGCCATTTTCAACGAACTCACCACACCGGCCACCAAATCACAAGACATTGTTAAAGACCAAATCTGGTGCAACTCCATACAATCTGCCCTGTTAAATAAAATGGAACTCCTACAAACAAAAATTAAAGAGCACCACAAAAACCTATCACTGCACCTCAAATCTCCCACCACCACGAGCCACATGCCCACCCCTAGCTCGGGGACCCCATCCACCAAAGCCCCACCACCCCGTTCAAATTCAGGGAAGTGACAGAACACGAAGTTATTGAGATAATGAACAAGATCAAACCATCCAATTATAAAGGAGATCCCTGCCCCGCCAGTCTGATCAAAGACTGCACTGAAACACTCGCCCCCTTCCTTAAATCATTCATTAATGCCTCTTTCAATACCAATACTGTCCCTGACAGTCTAAAAGAAGCCTGGGTGCGCCCGATTCTAAAAAAAACCCACCCTCGACCCAGAAGTAGCTACCAACAACAGGCCCATCACCACTGTGCCTTTCCTGCTCAAGATTCTGGATAAAATTGCCTACACACAAATCCAGGATTATCTCAAAACCAACCATATCCTAGGCAAAAGACAGTCAGGCTTCCGACCAGGTCACGGAACAGAGTCAGCCCTACTTGATCTGAAAATACAACTTACAGACACTATGGATAAAGGCAAACCGGCACTCCTTCTCCTAGTGGATCTATCTGCCGCCTTTGACCTTGTCAACCACGATATCCTAGGCATGCACCTAAAAAATGAAGCACACTTCTCCCCGGAAGCCATTGCATGGGTGGCCTTATTCCTAAATGGTAGACTCATGAAAGTCTTCTCAGACACTGCCTCGGCAACCCCTACTACCATCCACTGCAGCGTCCCCCAAGGCTCCTGCACCGCCCCCACTCTCTACAATATATTCACCCTTCCTCTCTTCAATGACCTCGACTGTCGTAACATAGCGTACACCAACTACGCAGACGATACGCAGGTACTACTCCCGCTAACTGGGACCTACGAAGAAGATGCGACAGCATTAACCAAAATCTACACAGCCATCCAAACTTGGATGGCGGCCAACGGCCTCTGCTTAAACGGGGACAAAACCGAAATCCTCATAGTAGGGACCAATTAAATTCTCAACCAACTCCCCCCCAATACAAATCCTTCAACATCGACAACTCCACCATCACAGTCTCCAAGACTGTTAAAACCTTAGGTGTTCACCTAGATGCCTCACTATCTATGTCTCGCCAGGTCAACGCCATAGCCTCTTCCTCAGCACTCACCACCAAGGTGATAAATGCTGTCAAGCCTTTTCTCTCCACTAAAAACTGCCTGTCCATCGCCAGAGCCACTATAGGTACAAAACTAGACTACTGTAATGCCCTGTTCCTAGGCACCTCCGCCCACAACCTAAAAAAACTCCAAATCACGCAAAACAACGCGCTCCGGGCAGCGCTGTCCATTCCAAAAAGAGAACACATCTCGCAAGCAAGGAAAGATGCTCACTGGCTACCCGTGAAGGAACGCATACTTTTCAAAGCCATGACCATCACACATAGATGCCTCTCCCTGGATGCCCCACCCTATCTCGCAGAAAGAATCACACCGAAAGCCTCCATCAGACCCATCAGAGCTCACCGCACCAACAGGATTGATGTCCCCACGTTTCAAAGATCCAGGGCGGGAGGAACCAGCTTCCAACACCTCACACCTAAAAACTGGAACTCCTTACCTACCTCACTAAGGAACGAAAAATGATACCACACCTTCTGTAAAAACCTCAAAACCCTCCTATTCCGCTAAAGTCCTCCACATGCACATTCATGCTTGCATTGTAACCACAGCATAGCATAACCTCTAAGCTCAATGTTTATTACCAATGTGAAACGTACTCTGTAACTCGGTTTTCATCTGTAAACATATTCCTATGTTTGTGTTCAAGACTAAGTCTGCTGTAACAGCGCCACGATGCCCCAGGGCAGTTTTGTGCGCTTTACAAATGCAAATAAATAAATAAAAAAAAATAAAATTCAATGGCAAAAGGGAGGGACCTCTAGATGTGGTAGAGGTGCTGCACTTAAACTAAACCTAAGAAATACATTAGACAATGGAACTTAATTGAAAAATTAGTGCAACACCTCATTTAATGGCTGAGGTTACTGCACAAGAGTTGAGCAAAGCACATAACTCAAAAATACAGCAAATGCACACGGAAGAAAGGGAAAAAAGCCAGGGGTACACCAGGCAAGACAGCTGAAAACCCAGAGGGAACCAATGCAGAGCACCGTCTGCCAAGGAACTGTGGGACTGTTCAGAAGTATGTTTTGTTGGAAATTGGGAGTAGGTCTCTGTAACAAAATCAGCCTCCTTGGAAACTCAGGTAGGTTCCTTCAGATAAGCTTTATTATAAGTCTCTTCAAGATGTTACAGAGACCACTGGGTCCCATCACCCAGGCTCTCTTCTCCCAACTGACTCAGGGAGGAACCTTCACACGACATTGATATTATATGATAGTTTATTTATATAGCGCCTATACACAATGTGTTTCAAAGCGCTTCAAGGCAAGGGAGGGAACAATGGAAAATACGACGACATTCTTACAGGCCATGAACAGTAAAGATGTGAAATTAACTATCATACTCGGCCTGATGACATTTCAGATAGTGCAAGAGCTAAAACATAGATAAGGAAGGGAGGGGGAGAGTGGGAAGGAAATGGAACATACAGACGACTACTGTACTAGGCCTGACGACATTTCTGGTAGAGCCAGAGAAAAAGTCCATCAAAGTAAAATCCAGCATTGGTCACAAGACAGTGATGGTGAAACCAGAATGTATCAGGACAGAGGCCTGTGTGCGGGAAGGGGGGGCACACAAGGGAACAACATGGGGTGGACCAGAGAGGGTGGGGATGGCCTTGGGGACAGAGGGTGTAAACACATGCTGTTGCATGCTTACCTGCTGTCTTATCAGGGGGGTCAGACCCTGGATCCTCCTGGTCCAAACAGTACCAAACAGGAATTGCCTTTTCTTTTACTGCCCTTCACTTGGGAAGGCCAGGTGAGAGACACCCTTGATCTAAGAGTTAAGAGCAGGAAGGAAGAGGCAGGGCTAAGAAGGTGGGTGGTGCTTAGGCCAGGTGACCCAGATCCACTTACACCTGCTCCCCAGCTGCAAAGGAAAAGAGGCTGTAGGGCCCCTTAAGTAGGGAAAAGAGCGGCAAGCAGGAAGGCATCAGGTGGGCGGGGCTTGCTAAGTGGTGAATAGGAGTGGCAACCAGGAAGGCATCAGGTGGGTGGGGCTTAGGCCAGGTGACCTAGATCCGCTTACACCTGCTCCCCAGCTGAAAAGGAAAAGAGGCTGGAGGGCTCCTTAAGTAGGGAAAAGAGTGGCAAGCAGGAAGGCACCAGGTGGGCTGGGCTTGCTAAGTGGTGAAAAAGAGCGCCAACCAGGAAGGCACCAGGTGGGCGGGGCTTAGACCAGGTGACCTAGATCCATTTACACCTGCTCCCCAGCTGTTCACACCCAAACATTCTCTCAGCTCATCCTGAAAATTCATACATTGCAAGCAGATGACAACACATCTCACTTTCTTCCAAAGACACCATATACACATAAAGCACATCACAACACATTTCGCTCTCTCTACAGACTCACAGCACCACAAATGGGTAAGCGTGGGGACCACAACTGTGCATTTCTTTTAAGGCGAGATGCAACTCTCATAAACAATGTTACGGAGCACTCACCTACATACTCGACATCTGTGCTGAGAGGGCGTCCCCCCTCACTTCCTTTGCTGCCTATAACTCAGCACTACAAATCTCGGGAAACTCAATCCTAAGAGGTACAGACAAATTCTGAACGCTCACTTCTCTGTCTGGAGGCGCGACAATCCGGTCCCTGTGACATCACATAGCCACACTCACACAATAAGAAAGCATGGCCCTCTAATTGTTATGTGGGACACCTTACCCACATACTTCACTCACTTCTTTATTGGAAGGGGCAACCCTCCAATATTGTAGGACATCATACCCACACTCACATGGACGGTAATACCCTCCATTCTTGTGGAACAATATACCCCCATTCTCACATGGAAGGCGCGACCCCCAAACCTTTTTGGGTAAGCATCTCTTTCCACACACACTATGCCCACATACCTCTCAGCAGGCATTGTTAATTACATTTACTCTTCACGTCAAATCTTCAAAATTGCTAAACTAAAAGTCCATGCTGTTTATCAGCTCTCACTTGCAAATCTTCAACAAATACTCACATACCATTTGGTACTTCATTGCCCCTTTTTCGGAAATGACTTTAATTTCTAAAAGTCCCTAGGCACGTGGCACCTGTACCCTGAAAATCCTCAAAACGGTTAGGTCTAAAAATGCATACAATTATTTTTCAGACAGCTCACTGCCATCTACTATGCCATCCACCTCAACACCCAACACCAAACCAATGGAGCACTTTAAGTGCCACTCTATCCTACAAATAAAGGATGCATGAGGTGTGTTGATCTTCACGACACACTACAAAGCACACAACATGCAATCTACTCTTCAAACATTTGCAGGAAGCGTTTAGCTTTACATATCACTATACACAAGTCCTTGTAGAACAAGTAAAGTATACTGGGCACGCCATGCAGGCTTCTCCCTATTGCCTGACTATAAGTCAGGCAATAGGGATTTGATTATATAAGTCACAGCACGCTTCCCGAATCCCCTGAGACCTCTCTTCTCCTCCTTGCCACCGGGAAACAAATGTGACTTTTCCTCCAGATCTCCACGTGCTTTAACTCCTAACTTCCTTAATGCTTATATGAGGAAGGCTGCATTCCACCTCTCTCCATAAGTCATTTAGAATATTTGGGAAAGCTAGTCATGCCTCACCACTGATCCCTTAATGACTCTTGTCAAGTACTGCCAAATCATCAGATGTGACCAGCTCACGTTATGCGTTTGACCTGCTACGGCCTGATCAGGCGGCCCTCCATCATTCCGTTGTATCCCGGTCCAATTAATTCTGACACCCAACGGAATCCGCAGCAAAATTTCTTAGAGATCAGTTACTCCTTTCTTCTATTTACTCAATTCTCCATCGCAACACAGCACGTCGTCACGGTAGGGCACGTCCACGCCATAAAGTCCCTTTCTTTTAAGTAAATGGACCAACGCTCCGTTGGGAAACATCGCAGAGCATCGGTCCCATTGATGGCCAGGCCGCGACCGTTGAGCTACGTCAGTGATGCAAGAATACTACAGTCACCAACTCCTTCTGCAAGTACTTGACATCATCACTCCTCTGGGAGCCCTCTTCACAGACGGGCTGCGCCGCAGCTACAGCCTCTCCTCTTGCCCGGTGAGTCTCTGAGTCACCTGCACACAAAAACAGCCCAATCATCTGCCCCTACACTGCAGGGTTCTCCTTACCCGGCACTTCATAAAAACAACCCTTGTGCCGGCTGCAGCACTCTTTTCATACCGGTACATGGATTTGTCCTGACCATCTGCTGCTCCTGCTCCTAAGCTGCACTGCACACCAGGAATCCCACACTGTACCTCACTGGTGCATCCGCTTCCCTTCTTCTCCCCGGGGCTAATGCTTCCTTTCTTTTTCTTTCCTGGGTGATGGGACGGACTTACTACTCATGGGGGGCAGTGGTTCCTCTTCTTCTCTTCTGCTCCCCACCCAGCAGACTGCTACAACTTTTCTTCTTCTCTCTTTCTTTGCACGCAGGTTCATTTGTACTTCTTAGAAGAAATCCTTGTCGCCAGTGTAACAAAGCCGCCTCCTTGGACACTCTTGTAGGTTCCTTCAGTTAAGCTTTATTATAAGTCTCTTCAAGATGTCACAGAGTGAACCACTGGGTCCCATCACCCAGGCTGACTTCTCCCAACTGACTCAGGGTGGAACCTTGACAGGACATTCACACCCAAACATTCCCCTGCAGCGCATCACCATTCTCTCAGTTCATCCTACTCATGCATGCATTGCAAGAACATCACAACACATCTCCTTTCTTTCAAAGACACCACTTAAACGTAACGCACATAACAACAGTCTCACATGTAGCTGCAGTGCTCACCAAAGTCCGTGGGTCACCACACTTGCTGTGGTACTAGAAATGACGTTTTTTCTTCAATTTAGGCAGGGCTTTTTCAGTCAAAGCTTTGTGTGGCTCGACACACAAAACAAAGTTTCGTTGAAATACGAAATGTAATGGGGCGAAACAATGCTTTCCATCACAGATTTTCGTTTTTTAAAAACAAAATCTGGCAAAAAACAAAATGGCGGATTGGGTGAAATTCACCAGGAATCCACCAATTTTCCAGCAGAACTGAAATTGACCATTTCCACCCACTCTTGTTTATCAGGGAAAGAGACATCCAGGATAATGTAGGGCACGTCTGCGGCAATCCTCACAGCAGAACATAGGCTTCCAGAGTCTCTCCAGAAGGTCTGTAGAGAAAGAAAACACCCCAAGCCTAGGCATGTGGGCTAATTTTATTTATTTATTGTGCATTTGTAAGGTGCTTATACCTCAAGTAAATTGTGTTTCAAAGCAGCCACAGAGCAACAGGGAGGGGACATAGGGATGAAGAACAAATACAACAGTGAAAGATAGAGGCGGATGTACTAGGCCTTGTGAGCATTGGGAATGTTGAAGTGCAGGGAGAGACAGCGCTGAGGGAGTCGGTGGTAAGAACTCAGTGTATCAAGAGCTAGGGAGTGCGCAGCTGTAAGTGCCTTGGTGGAGTGGTCAGCCACAAATAAGTACGTGCAGGCCTGCGGTGACATAGGCCAGTGGCCGCCAAGGCAAAGTGCTGGGGGGCGTTGAGTCTGAAGGCAATTTTGTGTGGGAGGTCAGAACCTGGGAGGACACATAAGGGCCCTGGTCACCAATATTAGAAACTGTGGCATTTAACAGAGGAGGGAGGAAGGGAAGGAGGAGGTGAAGAGAATAGTCTTGAGGAGCTTCTGTAATTTGAGAAGACCCGGCTGAAGATGAAGAGGAAGGGTGAGGCTATTCCATAGGAGGAAGCCTGCTGAGGAGATAGATCAGCCACCAGTTTGCTGTTTAGCAAAGCACTTAACACAGAGAGAGTTGGTGCCGGAGGAGCGTAAAGATCTGGAGGGAGAGTACTTAGTGATAGCAAGTTGTAGATAACGTGGTCCCCAGCCCCAGATAGCCTTGTGTACGATGGAGAAGAATTTGAATTTGATCCTTGTAGCAAACATGAGCCAGTGGAGAGTGTTTAGGGCTGGAGAGACAGTACCTGTGCTTGGGGTCAAGCATAAGTATTGCAGCCCTATGCTGGATTAGTTGGAGTGGTTGTAGAGAATAAAAAGGGTAGATTAAGGAAAAGGCTATTGAAGTAGTCTAGCCTAGAGGGAAGCAGAGCTCTAGAGACATTGATCTTCCGGGGGAAAGTGAGGAAAGGAATAATTCCTTTGAGGAGATGGAGTTGAAAGTAGGACTTCTTGGCAAAGTCCTGAATGCAAGGGATGAAGGAAAGAGAGCAGTCAAAGATGACTCCAAGGTTGGTGGCTTCAGATGAAGGAGAAGGGGGGGAGCCATAGTGAGGGACAGAAAAAAAGGGAGCAGGATCCCCAATAGGATGGATCTCAGTCGTGTTGCATTGAGGCACAGATCATTGGAAGTACACCATCACTGGATGGCAGATAGGCAGTCAGGAATGATGGAGGAAGTAAGAAAAGGATCAGATGTAAGTTTAAAGAAGTGCTGTGTGTCATCTGCATAACACTGGAAGTTTGGGGCGAAAGTGGAAATGAGGTGTTCAAGAGGAGAAATGTAGTTGTTAAAGAACCAGGGAGAAGAAGCCCAGAACATCCTAGAACAGATGGTCACTTAGGAAGGAGGTCGGGCATGCCAGTGCCTGTTCCGAGATACCTAAGGGATCGTGGAGCCATTGTAAGAGGATGGAGTGGTTGACCTATGTCAAATGCAGAGCAGAGATCAAGTAGAATGAGAACAGCTGGAGAGTTGGAATCAAGAGATGCAAGCAGTTTCTACTGGGTGTTCAGAAGAGCAGTTCTGTGCCTTTGGATGCTCAAACTCCAGATTGTTGGTCATGGAGGCAACCGAAAATGTCAGTGTGCTGGGTCAGTTGGGGGAAGACCAGCTTCTCCAGGAGTTAGGAATGGGGTGATAGATATGGGGCAGTAGTTGGATGGACAAGATGGGACTGCAGAAGGTTTTTTCAAGAGGGGGCTCACAAGGGAGTGCTTGAGGGAGGAGGGGAAGAATCCTGTAACAAAAGAATGGTTGTAGAAATCTGTGAGTGCGGAGGCAAGGGAGCCAATATTGTCCTTAATGGTTCAGGAGGAGGAAGCAGAAAGCTATTTGGAGAAGGCCTGCATGGAGAAGACACCTTTGATGACCTCATCAGGCAGAGGGAGGATGTGAGGCCATAGAAGTCAAGGGGTGGGTGATGGAGATGGGGAGTGGGGCGCGACTGCTTGGGTGTTGGTTAGTTCCCTGCAGATATTCAAGAATTCAGCGTGATGTTGGATGCATTAGAGATGCGGGCCTGGACATGGGCCATTTTCATGGTGCAGATGTTGTGTCTGTATTTCCTTTGTAGCAGGCAACAGGCCAATTTGTAAGAGGGTGAGCCTGAGATCTGCCACTTCCGTTCTGCAGCTCTGCACTTGTTTTTCACAGCTGCAAGTTAATACCAAGTGTTACGCTTAGAGGCATGCTTCAGGCGGATCCTCATGACTGAGGCAAGAATGTCAAGGGCATTGGTAATGGTAATATGGAGGTTGCTGAGAGCGGAGTCAGAGATGGAGTCTGTAGTGGGGAGAGAGGTGGGGATGAAGGTAGATATGAAGGCAACAACTGACACTTGTTTCATTGGACCGATGTTCGTGAACGAGGTTGGCATTGCTGAGGGAGTCATGATCAGAGGGCTGAGGGTACCCAGGTGAGAGGAGAGGTGAGAGTGATCTGACCAGTTTCATAGGATGGATGTTGGTGAACGAGGTTGGCATTGATGAGTAAGGCATGTAGCCAAAGGGGCAGTCCAAGTGGATGTGGGGGCAGGTGGAAACATAACCTGATTAAAAAGGGATAGCAACATCAGATGGACACATACAAACTTACAAGGAAGGTGCCAAATGAATAAAACATATTAAAACAACACTCATAAGACGAAAATGCTAAAATGACACAATATCGTGAACGATTAAGGATATCCCACAACGTTTTCTGAGTTCAAAAATTGAAGTAACTAAATGCAGGCTCCCGAAAGTGTTTAGCTGACGTCTCTTCATTCATTATATGGATAGGTAGAAGGAAAACTTAACATTTTCAAACTGTCACAAACTGAAAAGTCTGGTAAACAGGAACTAGGGGGGAATGGGCTGGACAGAAAGGCACTGGAACATTCGAGCTCATCAAAGTTAATGCAGCTCCTAGAACAGAACGAGGGTCAATGGAACATTGTTCCCCGTAGGAATAAGTGCAATTTAAAAGGTTACATATCTCTATTCTGAAGTGATGTACAACGAATGCCCATATATCGAATCTTTATATTGAAAACTGTTACAGAGGTTTGGATTCCCCCCCGCCCTCCCAAACCTCAGTTTCCCACCCCTAAAAACCTACCCCAACTGTTTTCAGGAAATATTTAACCCTTTACTCCACCCTAAATACATTCACTGTAAAGGCTTTCAATATAAAATATTCGATATATGATCATTCTATATACAAGATTCGATGTAAACACTGTATACCATTTAAGAGGGTGTTTTACATACATGTCTTCCTTTCAACCCAAAGGAGTCCTGTATTGCATCTTTGCTTGGTCATTTCAGTGCAAGACCCGGTACCAGACTTAGTACTGCCGCTATATGAGGGCCATTGCAATATTCCTATTGTTGATACAGCTTCCTTGCTCAGTTACTTCAAACCTTGTTTTGTAGGCGCCAGATGGACATACAAACTGATAGGCAACCATTTTATTATCGCAATTTGTGAAATGTCTACTTCTCCATGTTGTTTTTTCCAACTCGAAATCCACTTCAGTCATTCTAGCACTTTGTTCAGCTTGAGCAGGGCCCACTGGTCTTGAAGTCTTATGCTTGGTGCCAGGTGTGGTGTGCTATTTCCTAACCATGGAATGAGGAAAAACAGCTTCTGATTTCTAAATGAACTATAGAGAAAAAAACGATCAGCCTAAGGCATACCCACTATGTTGTAATAGTCAAAGCAGTGCTTAATTTGTGGGGGTGCTTGCCAGGGCTGAGCCCCAGTACTTATTTCTGAGTACCAGCACTCATGGTCTCAGACTCAGATCAATTGTCTCGGGAGGATAGCTCAGGGGCAATGTGCCTGCACTGCAAGCAAGACGACACACCCGGAGCACCACAGGTTCGATCCCCAGGTCCGCGCGGTATTAAGCGTGTTATAAATATCCTATCATATCATTGCAATGTGTTTTAGCAACTTTTTATTTACTGTCGGTCAGTCATGTCGATATGCTGTTTCAGATATCCAGTTTCATGAACTGGATGGTGACCGTGCTGGGTGTTAACTTTGGTCATGCCATCACACTGCTCTAATCAGCCTAGCTGATAGGCAGCACTGACGCAGCAGGGTGTGCGGCTTGGGTGTGTTCTGTGGGCAGGGCCAGGTTGCCACAGTACCAGGTGCAGCTCACTAGTTTATTGGGCAGGCAGTCTGGAATGCAAATGTGTATGTGACAGTGTCAGTATGAAGCAGGGTTTGCTGCACCTCTGCGCTCAGTTGGCACATGCAGGGCTTGGAAAGTATTCACGCCCTGGCACTTATTTATGTACAAATTGAGCACTGAGTCAAGCCTTGATGAAATTAAGGCATTGGCCAAGGTCAACAAGTGAGTTTCACCCTGTCGTGAAGCAGCTCATTCGCAGCGGCCAGCGGGATGTGATGGTGAGGTGGAGGTGGGAGTGCGTGCGGCCCTGTTTGAGGCGCGAGGCACATAGATCCATTTCATCATTTGTCATTGGATTCCATCGCTTCCTTTAATCAGGGAGGCTGGGTTGGCCTTCAGGTGTGATTGGGTGCAGCTGGCTCAGTTTGCTTCAGCGGTTTGTTATTTAGGGGATTTGCGGTTCCCATGCAAGGTCCCCGCTGATTAAGTTGGCCTGTTAGGTCTGAAACACAGTTCTTTGTCCCTGTAAAGTGAAAATAAGGGATTAAACTGAGATGATGTTGGAAGCTCTGTTGGCTTGCCCACCCACCTGCTCTTTAGGGGAGAATCCTGACTGTCTAATGCTAGACAGGGCAGCCATGATTGGGAAGGGATTTTTTGGTCACATGTATGGCCAATGAATTTGAAAACGTCTCAGAATTATTGACCTATAGAAAGAGAAAGCATATGAGGAGGTTTAGGTTCATCCGCTTCTCACTATAATGTTAGTGCCTCGTGATAAAACAAATTGAGCAGTTAGGATTTCCCTGTGCTCTTAGTAATGGTGCCTGAGGGCTTGTGTGCACTATACACATGCAAACATGCAAACAAGTAATGCTGAGGGTTCTTAAAAGTACATTAAATGTGGCGATCATCTACAGATTTTTGATAATTTTAAGAAATTAAAATGGGTAATTTATTAATGCTAACCCATGTCCCCCCGACTACTCTACATCACTTTTCCCATCCTCCAACATGCTCCAAGGGGGCACTCTGTTCTTACACTTTGTGAAAGCGTACATTCTGTCTGTGGCAGCAACGCACTACAGAAGGGGAACGCACAGCCGTCAGCTATCTGCAAACTGCACCCTATCATTTTCTGCAGTATACATATTTTGGGAGGTTCAGCATTTTCACCTACATTTGATTTAGTGATCCCTGCTGAGCACAGCACCTGGCCAAGTTTAAGTAAGCTTTGAGGGTTATTTTTTCTTACAGCCTCTGTGATCTTTTGGAATGAGAATGGGGGGATGTATATTTCTACCCCAGCATGTGCTTCCTCTCATCCAACCTGCATTCCAGGCATGCCTTTCAAAGCCCTTAATCATTAGCAAGGCTGTGCAAAACGTTACCTCCCCCTAGATGTTTTGGATTACAACTCCCATGATTCCTCACCATTGTTTAGGCTGGCTAGGGCTGATGGGAGTTGGAGTCCAAAAATATGGGGCGAGCCAAAGTTTGCAGATCCATAACTTAGATTATTGAGGGGAGTTCCCAGGAAGACCCTTCAACCTTCGGCAACCCGTCCACTGATTAAGCAAGAAACAACGAGAAACAGGGGTAGGCATGGGCACTGTGAGAGCAACCGGTGAACATGGGATCTGTCTGCACAACCACTGGGATAGAAGAGCGGCGGTGGAGAGAGGACAGTGGACGGGGGTGGTGAAGGGTATCAAAAATGTTGAGAAGACCAGGGGAACGTAGTCTACTTTTTCCCATGTGCATGTTGAACCTTTTTGTTGCTTGATATGGTATATTCACCCTGAACCGGTTATTGGCACTTTACCCACTTAGCTGTGCAGGACATGGCTATCCACATCCTTTTCATGCCCTATCTGTTGCACAGGGCATCAGTGGGCACCAGCTTAAGGCACCCGCTATAATTGCAGGAGCTACAGTTCTCTATATCAGTAAAGTATTCATATCATGATTTATAATAATCTTCATAAAAATGATCATTATTATGATTAGTAGTAGGTGATTGAGAAAAGCCTTAGTAGCAAGAATTTAAAAAATCAAGAGGTAAACATTAGCAATAAGGATCACAGTACAATATACAGCTGGGGTGTGCACACGATAGCCAGAATCTAAGGAAAGCCAAGGTGCTGTTGGGAGAGCAAGTTCTCCAGTTCTTTCCTAAACTAAAAGAATGTTGAAACAGTTTGGATTGCCACCAGGATAAGGTCCCAGAGGATCTGAGCGTAGCATGAGAAGGAATTGTGTTTCCCAGCAAGCCAGTCTGTTGATGGTTTTACTGCGAAATGACCGCATGGCCCAGTGTTTTTAGTTTGGCTGTCAGAAAGACCGGCATACCAGTGGTCCTTCCCTTGTGGTGGTTCCCTTGCAAGAGAGGCACCGGTGGTGGTTCCCTTACAAGAGAGGCACCGGTGGTGGTTCCCTTGCAGGAGAGGCACCGGTGGTGATTCCGTTGCAAGAGAGTCCCCAGTGGTGGTTCCCTTGCAAGAGAGGCTCCGGTGGTGGTTGCCTTGCAAGAGAGGCTCCGGTGGTGGTTGCCTTGCAAGAGAGGCTCCGGTGGTGGTTCCCTTGCAAGAGAGGCACCGGTGGTGATTCCGTTGCAAGAGAGTCCCCAGTGGTGGATCCCTTGCAAGAGAGGCACCGGTGGTGGTTCCCTTGCAAGAGAGGCACCGGTGGTGGTTCCCTTGCAAGAGAGGCACCGGTGGTGGTTCCCTTGCAAGAGAGACTCCGGTGGTGGTTCCCTTGCAAGAGAGGCTTGCAAGTGAGGCACACAGTACTGAACCAAGTCCTAGCTGGGATGTAATTTGTGCAAGGCGACAGCTGAGAAGGTCAAAGTGCTTACATTGGGGGAGCTGTGCCCCAGGAGAGATCCTTTCATGCACCTTATCCTGCCCGTCGGAGGCTTTGTCATATATCCACCGTTATCCACTGCTAATCATGTGGCACCCCACTGCATCAGAAGCTGTGTCATGTGAGCACGTCCCCACCTGCCCACGGTAAAGCATTAGATGCTGACCCTACTGTCCACATAAGGATCACCTGAGGATAGGCTCGGCTGCACCCACCAGTATTGGTCAATATTGTTGCGGTTGCAGGTTCATGTTCTGCCATGCTGCATGCATGCATTGGTGTGTCATATGCTGTGCGATGTTATGCAGTGCTGTTTTACAGGCTATATCTGAGATTTTCGAATATATAACAGCATGATAGATTTTTGCAGGCAGTTTTGGTGCGACCTTCAATATTTGGAATTTTTCACTATTTCAAGGGGTTCAACCCAATGATTACACTTTTTACCGAATCCCCCACCCTCAGACCTTAAAACGGGGAGTTTCACCTGTAAAACCCCCCTTCACTTCCCCACCCGCTCCCCCCAAACACATCCAGACCCAAAACCTCCCTCCCATCACAGAAACACATACTAACAGAAACGCAGACACGTACTTATCCCTGTCGCCTCCCTTCCATGACACAAACACTCCTCCTCAACCCCCACTCAAACCCTCTTACACATACTTGACCACCCACCCCTTTCCCACCATGCTAGATGCAATCTCCCTCAAAATAAACACAGGCACACAAACACAAAACTCACTTTCAAACTTACCTGATTCCCCTATTGCTTCCAT
Source organism: Ambystoma mexicanum (assembly GCF_040938575.1). Classification (NCBI taxonomy): domain Eukaryota; kingdom Metazoa; phylum Chordata; class Amphibia; order Caudata; family Ambystomatidae; genus Ambystoma; species Ambystoma mexicanum. The sequence continues at coordinate 1,183,812,771 of NC_090926.1, forward strand.
CCTCAGACAGGGCGCATACACGTCTGCTGCACAGGGATTGGGGAGGGGGGCGGGGGGTGGATGACAATTCGATTTGTTTTGGAGCAGTCCTTCCAAATGTACTTATTTTTCTTTCGGTATGGTGAAAAACATATTTTCACCTAATACCATTCTATCTAATCTCTCTCCCTGGCTGTTCAACCAGTATCTGGCACTCCTTGCCCACCGCATCGCCGCTCTCTGCCCTAATTTCCAGTGCTATGCGGACGATACCCAGCTCATTTTCAGGCTACCCTCAGCCTCCCCCTCTCCTTCCCTCATCTCTGACTGTCTGTCTGCTATCCAAGAATGGTGTGCCGCCAATGACCTCTGCCTTAATGCCAGTAAGACTGAGATTCTACTCATCGGTACTCCCACTCCCTCCTTCCCTGCAGCTCTCTGGCCTGCCTCCCTTGGCCCCCTCCCTGCTCCTACCTGCAAGGCAAAAAACCTTGGGGTCATCTTCGACTCCACACTCTCCTTCTCTCCTCATATTTCTGACGTCGCCAAGAGGTCACACTACCAGCTGCACCTCCTCAGAGGTATTCTTCCCTTCCTCTCCTTCCCCCAGAAGCTCACTGTCTCCCGAGCCCTGGTTCTCTCGAAGCTGGACTACTGTAACAGCCTCTATCTTAACCTGCCTGCCTCCTCTCTCTGCCCTCTGCAACTCAGAACAGAACTGCGAGACTTGTCCTTGGCCTCAAGCCTAGGGACCGTATCTCTCCAGGACTGAAATCTCTACACTGGCTCCCAGTGGCTGCGAGGATAATGTTCAAAACCCTCTGCATTGTCCACAAGGCCTTCTGGGGCCTGGGTCCTAAATACCTTCAACTCTCTCTTCCCAAATATCTTCCTTCCCGAGCCCTTCACTCATCCGCCTCCAATTCCCTCATGGTTAGCCGCTTCTCGAAGCAACGAGCTGGGGGTAGATCTCTCTCCGCGGCAGGGGCCTCCCTCTGGAACAGCCTTCCTGCTTCCCTGAAACTTGAGGAGAACCATCTCCGGTTCCGGAAGCACCTCAAAACCTTCCTCTTTGCTTCTGCTTTCTCTCTCCCTCTCCCCTGCTGAACAGCTAATTAATTCTTCACTGAAACTGCACTGATCCTGCAACTGGACCACTCTAAACGGCCTCGGTCCTGGGCCCAGCCACTCTCCACTTGCACTGATGCCCTGGAACCCCTTTGCACTGCGGGACTGTCTCTGTATCCCTACAGCCCCCCCCCCCCTTCCCCAGCACTTGCTCTGCACTTACCTCGCACTTGCCACCAGCTGGCCCTATTTATTTATTTATTACTTTACGCCACTTACCTTGTACTGCACTTCCCCCCTCCCCTTCCCCTTGCACTTTTCCCCCTCCCCCACCCCTCCACTTGCGCGATCTGAATGACACTTGGCCTAGTAGGATCGTTGTCTGTCTCCCCTTGTCCCTCCCCTCCCTGCCTCGTCGCGCCTTGAAACACCTGTGTATAGGCGCGTTACAAATACCATATCATATCATATCATATGTCATGTTGTGCCACGTTTTGCTAAGCAGTGCTTTGCTTTGCCATGACCTGCATGGCTGATCAATGTTTTTCTTAACCATGCGTAGTTTCTTAACCATAACCAGATGTAGAGTCTTAACTGTATCACCACTCAGCCTCCCACCACTGAAGAAACACCATGGCCCATAAGAAAGCAGCAATAGAAAGGCATTGTTTACCATCCCAACTATAAGTCAGTGCAAGCCCTAGGTTTCAATGCAGTGATTCCAATATTTCAACGCCTGACATCATGTTTACAATGGCCAAAATGGTTTGGGAGCCCCTCTATCGAGAACAAACATGGGCAAATAACCTGTTCTATGGGAAGGTGGCAAGGGGTGCCCACTCGGGAGGGTCTACAACCATGTTTTAGCTCACTGTACCTTTCACAGAGGAGAAATAACCATTTGCATATCAGTCTCTGCCCCACCTACAAGGGCAGTCCAGCACCGAAATGTCGGGGCAATTCTCCACTGAACAAGGGTACAAAGAGCAACCCCCGACTCGTGTTTCGTCCTATGCAATTTGGCCATGTTCGTTCTCGGTAGAGGGGCACCCAGAACCTTTTTTTGTACATGCTTACAATGGCCACCTTTGTCATCTTGAAATGCTGGTCCTTCATTATTTGTGCACCAGCTGGTATTGTCTCATGGTTGGCTGCCCTTAGACTTTCATGGAAACATCACTGTAAATTTGCACCTATTACTTTGACCCCCAGTCACCTGTTCACTGACCCTTACATTTAGTGCCAGATACAAGCTCTCAGGGAAACTATTAATCGTTAGCCTCAGCCATGTGTTTCAGTGAGAACGCTCCCTAGTGTTGGCAACTTAATCCCTCTCTTGCACATTCTCAATAGTTATTTATTTATTTTAATTTTTATAACGCACCACACGCACCTTGGCCTCAGGCACATCTGCTGTATGTGCTGAATTCTCTATAGTTGTGAAGCAATGAAGCACTGTCCAATGGGATCCCATTATAGGGAACAATAATATTGATACAGTCAGCATTATAGATTTTAAAATGTACAGTGGGCAGGCCATGGAGGGAGTCAATACATAGCGTTACAGTCTCGGGATACTGAGTCAAGATGTTTGCTCACAGTGGATTCCCATTGACCTGCATGTCCTTGGTCCAGCAGACATGGGGAATATACTCTGATGAGTTTAGAAAGCTTAATGCTTCACTCCGTAACACCCAGTGATTATGGTCCATACCATAATGCTGGCGCATAAACAGCTAGATTCTCAGGAGGAAGCAAAAAGGGCCTTACACAAAACTCATTAATTTCCCACCCAATGAAAGGAATGCAGCGTTATAATAATCAAGGCACAGAAATACAAGTTCTGGATGAAGAGAATGTACGTATCCAAGCACAACAGCTAACTCCTTTCCCGCTTCCTTAAACAGACCTGTGCAATTTTTCTTTACCGACATCTCGAACTTCTGAACTATGATTTTGATGGAAGGGTCTTCTTCATGACTAACCTCCACCTCATAGATCGCATCTGAGTCACTGCTCATCACTCCCTTCACAGTTCCTGATCTTTACCATTAAGATCACGGATCCATTCATTCTTTAATTAAGAGTAGATCTCTCACTGATGCTGGCACTGTAGAGACCATCCAGACTAACTTCCCATTCTGCTTCCTGGGAGTCATGATCTGTATAAAACCAGTTTCCAGTCATGGCATGTTCCTACCACTCTTTTCAGGTGGTCCCGTAATTCAAGAAACCCCTGCATCCCTGCTAGTCTACAAACAAGCTCCCTACTTCCCTTCATTGGTACTGTCCTTAAGAGAGTGGTTATTTGTTTCCTTCAAGACTTTGCTGAAGTGACAAACTTACTCAATGATCGAGTGGACCGCCCAACTGAGATACTGAATCGTACTTATATTAACTCTAGATGGTCTACAGATAATTTTTGAATGTGTCACAGGTCTGGTCTTATTAGTCCCAATTGCATCGTCCCAACGTTCAGGAGCGCTTGCTGCTCCAGGGTCTCTCTAATGCAGGCATAGGCAGGATTGTCCTGGAATACATCCAGTCCTTCTTTGCTGTCTATGGCTATTACATCATTACTCTCAGAACATTTCCACTTGGCTCTGCAAATTCACCCATCCTTTTGAATAGTTGGATTTTACGTTCACCCTCTCACCAAGCACATTCACTCATTCAGGTGTCAATTATGTTCTTGCAACAGTGAAAACCAGCCCCTCACACATCAGGATAGAGATAGGGTGTCATCAGCTGTCAACTTTAGGAACTGTTTCCTAAAGGAACTGTTTCAGTGGGTTGACAAGTGAACAGGCCTTCATTGATTGATGCTGATCTCATAATGCAGAGGCACTGGGTGGAAGCAAGGAATTCTAGGACCTTTGCCCTAATAACACAGAATCTCATCCATCACCTGGTCCTTGGCTAAAGAAATTTAAAATCAAAATGGCTCCCGCTTTCACCATAGGGCCAATCAATGACCATTACATATTTTTGGATCATCTTGGGTTCCAGATACAGTATTTTCCTTTCTTATCAGTTCCTGGTCAAACTTCATTGGGCACGTCCGCTATTACATCCTGACTGACTGACTACCTCAATTCTCTATTTTTGGAATGCCTACTGTAAATTATTAAATACGTGCAGATTATCCAGAATGCTGAGACCTTGGTGATTTTCGTCACTGATTGACTTGAAAACATAATTATCTGCCATCTGCACTGGCTTCCTGTCCACATGTGAAACAGATTTAAATACCTGTGTATCACATACAGGGCACTCTAAAGTGTTGCCATTCAGAGGTTATATACCTGGATGTGAACTCCAATCTAGCTCTTTTGTGTTTTGGCATTCCGGCATTTTTAAATGAAGAGAAAGGGGGAGCCTCCTTCTCTTCTTGGGACATGGTAGTCCGGATGTGGCATCTAGAACCAGTGACAGTATTCTGTATCCCATTTACATAAAGGCATACAATAATCGGGATGTGGATTCTAGAAATGGGCACAGTACCTCAGATGTGGCCTGCAGACGTGGAGACTCCAAACCAAAGACAGTCCTCAGTGGATGCAGACTGATGAGTCCTAAAATGTGTAATTCCCTCCCAGAGCGAGAAAGATAAGAGCCCTACAATAGGTTCAAAAATGCCTAAAACGAGTCCCTTTGCCAACAGGTCTTTGCACTTTAGTATGCTGGAACCCAAAACTTTGGACCTACTGTTTGTGTCTACGCAATCCTGGCATGGCGGTCCCTGCCTAACCAAATACTATGCTGCTGCCCACTCATGGGTTCCATGGCCACTGGGCATGTAGCACTCATCAACTCTAGAACTTCACCTCTGGCTCACCCATGAGTCCGGACTCCCTAGAACTAACTCCCTCTGCCCTTTTTCCTTGCTGCACTTGCACGTTCTGAATATTCACATGGCATAGTAGGTTCATCCTTCCTCCTTTTCCCTCCACTGGTCTTATTAATTATTGTGTTTTGTAATGTATTTCACTCCCTTGTTCCCTTCCCTCGCCCAGTGGGTGCTTTGGTACAGTATATATCTTGCTGTATAATCACAGAACAAGCAAACAATAAAATAAAAAATGAATTGTACTAATGCCATGAGATACAATTTAGAGCCTGATTCATAAAAGTGTTTGATAATGGTGTAATTCCATAGTATAACATTCAGTGAATCAGGCCCTTAACCTGTGCTTTAGATCGGCAAGTATCATTCATGCTTGTTCATTTAGGCCACTGGGTTGAGACTTATGCCACGCTGTGGAAGAGTACACCTCTGTTTTCCCCTTGGTACCCTGATGTTTTGTAACCTTATCCCCCAATCTTCCCTCTTCGACTACCACCCTCAGTCATTTTTTTTTTTTGTTTAAATAGTTCTTTTATAACATACCTAATACCATACCGAGTTCGGTTTCTAAGCACAGATCTGGGATTCGAACCTTTGTTGCCCTGCGGGGTCTAGCTTCCGAGACCAGCGTTGCCTCTGTGCTATCCTACACTCTCAAATGTAATGTAGGTTTGCCATTTGGCATGATGCAAAACATTAATGTCTAGTTTTTTTTATTTGTTTGTATTTATTGTGCGTGTGGCTCCTGACACAACAACCTTACACAAAGTACACAAAAAATACATCAAAACGTAAAAACATCCCAGAAAAAAACACAGTTCAAAAATATATCATCTATACAACGTAAAACTGCTAAACCTAATGAAACTCGAGCTCCTGAGATTATCTGCGGCAGAACGTCTGTTGGATTGAAGGTACTCTTATCAACAACAACTAAAGAGATGCTTGCATCTTAAGGATCTAGTGCATGGTCATAGCAGGATAAGATGAAACAAGGATTCTACTCTTCCCTGTACCATGCACAAGCTGCACATCCTGTTCACCCTGTCCAGACCCTATCTGGCACCTTCAACTTCAAAAGTGGGAATCAGATTTAAACGGAATCCTAAGAACTTTGTTCTCCACATGGCTGCGGGGGACCTTTGTAAGTAAGATTCAGTAACAAAAGGCAGCTTGGGAAGTCTTGCTGTGCCATTGAACAAAGAGGTCCTTGAAACTAATTAAATAGCGGAGATCCACTAATTCTCTTCTAATACACGCCTCACTCTCCCCGGATCAGCGATCAATAATTCAGGTGGGCGATTTAAGTTTACCAGTTTGCCCTGGGCTTCATCGATCGACCGAGAGTGAGAAACCGGATCTCACACTGGACGCGTCCAATGCACTTAATTTACTGAACCGTGAGTTTGCCTGTGGGGCTTTCATACACTAACATCTAAATACATATATACAATTTGCTGATCTATTCGACACCATCCAGCTGGGGGCTTCCAATGTAGCTGTATTTTTGCATGAATTTGAATAGCAAGGAGAGCTTCTAAAGAAGGTCTGCACGCGCGGTTGAATGGGCTTTTCCATGTCGCGGTGGGTTACAATAGAACTGGGTATCAGTCAGTGGTAGATAAGTTAACCAAGTGTATTGGCGGCACAGCGAGGGTTAATAGTTCAGACAGGATATAATTCAAACCGAACAGAAAACAGTATACACTACATGGAGTAATAACATATAATAGAAGGTTATCATGCACGCTTCTACACATCTGTTTACAGGGGATGGGCGAGGAAGGGGTTTAGGGAGGAGAGGCCATGCCAGATGCCACCTCTGGTTTCCCTAACAAAGATGTACATATTCACATTAAACATTATAATTAATGAACAGTAATGAATACTATATATAACACACCTCCTATCCCTTGGCAGCAAGGAGCATGATTAAAGCACAATAAGAAAGGACATAGTACAACTCTGTCCATGTGGCACAAACACATTTCAAGACTAATGTCAGAAGAATGTTGTGAATGTGTTTAGGTGTTCACATCAGGGACTCCTCCTGTAAGAGTCCCAATGGTTCTCTGTGGGAGGAGATTCCCATAGGTATGTTGGGTCCATTGGATTTTATAGGTAATTGTGATGCCTGTCTGATTGTGGTGGTAGATTTGCTTTCCAAATGGCCGGAAGTGTGTGTTACCAGAGGTGCGAGGTCCAAGAGTATTAGAAAGATGCACAGTGCTCCGCACGTCAACAATAATGATATCTTTCTGCAAAAGTTAAGTACAAATAATTGTTAGATCTGGTGCCCCCCTATCCTTCTTCGACTGCCTGTTTGGCTCGTGCTCTGCCCTGCTCATCCCCAGGTTCCATGAAGCTGGCACCATCGATACAGAAGCACTGAAGTTGTTTGACAACAAAATAATGAAGGATTTAAATAAAGCCATCCGTGTTCCATCAGGGGAAATGTGTTTTGGGGATTGAGAAAACAGATGGTTGTTTATAACCAAAGCTGTAAGAAGGTTTCCCTAACAAAGATTTACAATGCACCATTATAATTGATGAACACTAAACAAGGATATAACATTACTGCACTTCCGTAAGGAGGGGGTGTAATCTGTTGGATCACCTTCTTATACCCTTGGTTCACTGATCCTCTTTGTGACCTATAAAAACAAGTCTATGTACATGTGAACAATGCAGTTCTTGGGACCCACATACCTGCTGCAAAAACTCCATAAATCAGTCAATTTACAGACCCAGACAGAGTATAAAAAGGAGAACAACCGTGAAAAGAGAGTGGAATTTAGGAGTGGTAAGAGGAGGTGGGCGAGAAATATCTAGGAAGAAAGGGCAGAAGGGAGATGGAGGAGGAAGATTATGAAGGGAGGTGGATGAAGCATACTCAGAAAATGGGAGGAGAAAGGAGATAGCGAGAAACATCTACAAAAGCAGAGTCAGAAGAAACATCTAAGAAGGCAAGTGGAGGATAAGGATTCGGGAAGGAAGGAGAGAAAGGTGGTGGAGAAACACCTAAGGATACAGGAATGAAAATAGGCAGTAGAGAAGGAGCTACAGAAAAGGAAGAGATGAGGAAGAAGAGCATCCAGAGACAAATAAGGGAGAGGAAGTGAACGAGAAGCCTGAGACGAGGACTAGGAGGAGCATCAATTAGAGTGATAGGAGAGGAGCAGAAACACATTAAAGGACAATAGGTGGAGAAGAAAATAACACTATGGTTAGAGGGGATGGAGAATCAAAGGAGGGGGAAAGTTAATCAGAGAAGGGAGGTGAATTCCAGAAGAAGGAAACATGCAAAATGAAATCTAATCTGCAAAAAGGAGGGAAGGAAGGGTATCCTCTTATACCAGTGCCAAACTGTCCTCCTAAAATTGTGCATGAAGAGCACGATACAAATCAATCCAAAGACTAGGGGAGCCACTCTAAACCTCAGTCATTGGCCAGTGGGAAAAAGACCAAAACATTGGGAAGACACCAGCCCAGAACAAAGAATATTTAATAAACTCTTTCTGATATTTCTGTGTGGATGAATTTTGAAGAACGAGGGGGACGGGGGTAGAAGTATTCTGGGGCAGAGGCGTTGCTAGGGGGTGGCTTAGGGGGCTGTAGCCCCGGGTCTTTTGGTTGTAGCCCCAAATAGAATCTCAGGGGCTTCAACCAAAAGGCTAGCTAGCCCCGCGTCCTGACAGCCCCGACATTAGCATAGCCCCAGATCTTTTCCAGACCTAGCAACACCCCTGTTCTGGGGTCCATCAGTTCCAGACATTTCTAATGCCTGACCCTCATCGGATAAGGTAAGGCAAGTGGGCTATTGTACCTGGTAGCTTTAGCCAGGAGGGTCAAAAGGCTACCCTAACAACATCAGCTTCACCCATGAAAAAACAAAGCCAAAAAACAAATGTTTGAGAAACGTTGCGTCCCAGACACTACACAACTGCTTAACTCACCAAGGAAGGAGGTCCTAGGCAAAGGACACAAGATCAATGGACTGGGTGAGCTCCCAAATGGTGCACATTATTGCATGCCTTCATAAATAACACCGATACACAAGTGTCTATTCTGTTATAGTGCTTTAGTCAGTGCAATAAGTATTCCCTAGGGCAGAAACATGCTCGTTTTATTGAATTTTTCAAAAGTTACTTAGGGTGACCATGTGCGGCCAGTCGTACTCTCTTGCATGATATTTGACTGGTCATACAACTCTGTGAGAGAAGTATAAACTCTCTGAATACAGAGAAATTGATTATAGGGAATGTTACTTGTCATACTTCTTTGATGTTGGCTAGAGTGATGCAGAATAGTGTTTCTGTCTGTTGGCTTTCTAAGAAGTGTCACCTCCAAGCGGTCGTCCATCATTTGTATCAGTCAATCTAGGAAGGAAATGTCCTTCTGACTAGATGTCACCATAAACTTCCAATTACAATTTCATGTATTCAACCAATCATAGTATCTTGTTAGAGAAATAGAGTCACATTGCCAAACTATTAAGATGTATGTATCGATGTTAAGCTTTAATATCATTCCTAAACTGATTGCTTGCAGAAAGAACATGTGTATCTTCAAAATCTTGTACAAATAAATTGTCCAACTCTGGAGCGAAGGCAGCACCCATATATGTTCCATGCACGTGTTTATGAAATGTATCGTTATACAAGAAAAAATAGTTCTTCTGATGCAATTTGTGCCAGAGTAGCAATAAAATCAGTTGGGACCTGGTGTGGTGTCTCTCTTGAATCCAGACTGTGTGTGATGACTTCCAATGCCTCTTTCCAATGTATTTTCGTGTGCAACGAATCTACACCCAGTGTAACTAACCAGTGAGAGTTTGCATCAAAGGGCATATTTGCCATTAGTTGTATGACATCCCTGGAGTCCTTCAAGCATGATGCTCCCAGAGTGGAACTTGCCTGAGTAAAAAGATCCACATCTTTGGACAAAGCTTCCAAAATGGAACCGCATGCAGACACGATTGGTCTCCCTGGTGGAGAGTTTACAGATTTATGCAGTTAGAGAGTATATACAACTAAGGGGTCCTAACAGTCTCTGGATTCAAAAATGTATTTTATTGAGAGTTGATAACAGCTACTTCATAGGCCTCAACTGTGATCCTACATATGTGTCATGCTTACACAGTAGCAGGGTCACTAGATCATGTTAGGTAAGGATGTTCATTAGAAATATGTCTTAATACTTCATGTTCATAGTCCTTTGCTGTTTGGATAGCAATACATCCCCCCTTATCTGCAGGCTTCACTACTATTGAGTGATCTTTTTTAAGTTACTCTAAAGATTAGACACTGGGTGATGAAAGAGGCAAGGTGCTGCCACTCACTATATCATGCAGGGCTCAGGACAGCATGGGGGCGGTTCCATGGTCTACCCCACACTCCTGTTCGAGGTTGGCAGGGACGCATCGCAAGGACAGCACCCTAAATATGGCATCCTTAGCATGGTAGAATTTCAATCGATGCAGGTGTAATACCTGCTGAGAAACCCATTTTATAGGACAGGGATGTTCAAGGGTGCAATTTCCTGGTGGCAGCTTGCAGGATCCATGTGAAAATCAACTTGTTCATAGGAGTAGACTCGCACAAACCCAAAAAGTCAGTTCCCCCCATATATTTTATGGATTCAGGAAGGTGCTGGCAAGATCATACAGGCCTCGCCTAATCCCAAATGAGCCTTCCAAGTACATGCAGATTTTCAAGATCCAAGATGGCGGACTACTGAGAAAAAGCCTCAGTCATTGGAGAGAAAGGGGTCAAAGCCAAACATACTCAAAAACAGGAAACACCATGCTGTTGGAAACTCGAGGTCGGGTGTCCAACTATTTACACCAGTAACCCATTGTCCTAACCTCTAATTAAACACAGGGGGGCTAAGGGAATTTGATGAGCAACACATATAGAGACCTTGTATTATTGAAGTTCAAAGCAAATGGAGACCAAGAGAAGGAGCAAGTTGTAGGAGATAAAGAGAGGGCTTTGGAGGTGGCTGAAGCCGAGCAGAGTAGGTGACAGGGAGAGAAAAGGAGGACGTTGAGAGTTAGTTTACAGTAGCAAAGGCAGCTTGGGTGCAGGAAGGAGGAGTGTACGACCATCCGAGGAAGGTGGAGGCGGTCAATACAGCAGAGTCTGAGGAGAGAGATATACTAGAGGTTGAGAGAGAGATACCTCATAGGTTGGAAAGAGAGAAAACTGCTGAAGATCCAGGGAGAGGTAACCCAAAGTTTGGGGAGAGAGGTAACCCAAGGTTTTGGCTGTACCCCAAAAATTGGGGAGAGGATGTCCCCAGAGGGTCGGGAGTAAAAGACCCTATAGGTTAAGAAGGTAAAACAAAGTGGATGCAAAAATAAAAAGTCAGGGAGAACCACAGACAGCTGGTGACAGAGTGGGACGGTTCCAGTAATATGATCTACATATGGCGTTCCAGGTGAGATGATATACGGGACTAGCATAGCATGGATTTCCTGTAAAAAGAAGGAGATAGAAGTGCGACAAAAGAGGTGCTAGCGAGGACAGAAGAATGGGAGGGAGGGAGCCCAGAGGAAGGGAGCCAAAAGGGAATGTTAGGAAGTGGCCGGGAGTCACAGAAACACACTCCTTCTGCCACCCCAACCACCATATTAAATCTGGGTCCGAAAGAGACAAGACTGCCTGCACCAATCATAGCACTTCAATTAGTGGATGCCTGGATCTGGCGAGCCACACAGAAAAGCTTGTGGGCTCTTCTCGGCTGGAATCCGTACGAACGATGACAACACCAATTGCGCTGGTGAGAAGGTGACACAAAGATGCCCTAGATCCTCATCCGGCAAGGATTCTCCGGCCTGAGGAGTCAGACAGTGATAATACTTACTTAGGGACTCAATACCTGCTTGGTTTTTCCTATGGAGAAACCATCCAACACGTTGTTTGCTTGTTTTCTAATGAAGGCAACTCAATATCTGCTCGGTTAGGTCTAGGGAGCAACCATTCAACCTTGGTTTGATTGTTATCCCTTCCAAGGAGAAGATGTATTATTAGCCCCCCAGACAGATTCCTCAGCCTATCAGGTCGGAACACAGGCTGAACCTCACGGTATAAATCCCCGTTCCGAGCAAACTTGGTCCTGCCACCCCCTCGCCACTACCCTCACTTCTCTCCTCTCCCCAAACTTACCAGAAAAAGTTGCGGCACCACAGAACCACGCAGCCCCTCCTCAAAAGTCTGATGGCCACCATGGAAATGATCAAGGGGCTCCGATTGGAGCCAGGCTTCCATTTGCTTGGTGGCCATGTTGGATTACAACGTCTTTGAAAGAAAGGGTTGCGCCTATATCACGTCACATTTGTTTCGAAGCAAAAAGGGCGTTTAGCACCCCGGGACATAAAATGGGAGTAATAGCCATAATGATGAGTTAACCAGGCTGTACTGAGTGGAAACGTCCCGGGCCCTCGTTAATGGGGGCCTGCCAGAAACCACCTTGTACAGCCCAGGTTACTCATAATTATGGTTATATTATGTGCCTGTGATATGATATTTTATTTATAGCGCGCCTATACACATGTGTTTCAAGGCGCGACGAGGCAAGGGAGGGGAACAAGGGAGGACAAGACAGCGATCTTACTAGGCCAAGTGACATAAAGATCGCGCAAGTGCAGGGCAGAGGCAAGGGGGAAAGTGCCAGTTGAAGGGGACCAGTAGAAGCGCTAGAAATAGGATCAAGACATAGAAAAAGTGTGCAGCCAACAGGTGGCAGTGCAGCGTTTAAGTGCAGACAAGTATTCGATAAGTGCAGGTAGGGGGACTGTAGGTTTGCAGATACATCCCCAAGTGCAGGGTTGCCAGGAGGTAGTGCAAGTATGCAACTGGGTCCGCAGTTCAGAGGGGAGCCAGGTAACCAGTGCAGTATCAGACAGGAGATCAGCAGGGGAGAGGAAGAGAGAAGGCAGACGCAAAGAGAAGAGTCTTGAGCTGCTTCCGGAACCGCAGATGGTTCTGCTCAAGTGATGACCCCTTTCCCTTGTTTGCATATGAATAAAAAACCTTCAGAACATCATGCATTTCCTTAATACCCACGTCTATACAATACATGAAAACAAAACAAAATGGATGAACATGAGGATGCAAGTGACCGTTCAGTTTTGTAATCTTATAAAAGCAGTCACTCTGTGACCTTGCTGCTCGCTATGGTGGCAGAACACTTTGGCGACCTGCAATATTGTTCTATTGCACATCTCGGAGCGCTTTATCCCGCATATAATACATGGAAGCCTTTAATAGCTGTCTACAAGACTCATGATATCATTATTATAGCCCGGAGCTGTAATAATGAGATAACACTACCGCCCGTATTACAGTTGCGTTGTGATCCCGCAGTGCCTGCTGTCAGCCGCCACACAGTGTGAGGCAACTCTCAGCAGCATTCCAGCTGCCACTCAAACACCGTATTAACGCTGCGGCAGGCCTTGCAGAATCCTTTCTTTCCAGAAATATGTTTTGTGTTAATGTACAGTCATTAGATCATAACCAAGGAGACATTTAAAGTTTTGTGTTTACAAGGCACACTGTTGGCGTTCAGTACAGGAGAGCAGTACTCTATTGGCAGGTTACCACTTATTTTGAACCACAGAGCCCTCTTTCAGATGCAATTTTATAAAACTGCTCAAAATATGAATTTGCAAGAAATACACAGTACATTTATATTGCTGTGTTTTCCAACTGAATAGATTCCCTGTGTATTCAGCTTGTTGGATAGCACAGTACACTAAGTACTCGCCCATGATATCTGTGTGCGGACTGCTGTGGCAGGTTCAAATCCCCACAGAATAAACTCAGCCTTTCATCCTTACCAGGTCCACTCTCTGGGTAATGTCTTAAGTTATTTGAGCGCTCAGAAAACTATGGGTGTGTAGCGCTATATAAGAAGTACATTATCATTACTCCCCTTTTTATCAAGTGTAAGGTGCCATTCTGCAGAGCTAGCAAAAGGACATTTATTCAATGGGGTGATGGCATGACCATGTACTATACAGAGTAAAATACTGCTCACAATATATTCATTTATCAATGCTCATCAGTGACTTATAATATACTTGCTTGGTGCACTCTATGCTATTTTATGCTATACAAAATGGCGGTTTACAGGGGGTCTCTTCCGGTTTTGAGAGCCTTGAGGTGGGATAGATGCAGTTGCAAACCCTGAGGTGTTGTTGAGGGCAGCCCACTAGACTTGAGTACTGGTATGGTTCTCATGCTTTGTTGTGTTGACACTTGAGGACAGGTCTTTTCGGGGTGGGGTGGCCACACAATCTATTAGGCGACAGTGCTGCAAAATTTGAGAGCACCATTGGTCAGAAGAGGGGGGCGGGTGTGTAAAGATGCAGTGAGCTCTGAGCAGCCCTGCCGTGGTTAGTGCAGCGGGAGTGGTGCTAGCAAGCCTAAAGCGTGGACATTAAGGAGAACGCTCAATTGGTTAGTTGGGGGAATTGAGAGGTCGTTTATGGGCTCCGAAGGTACTGTTGGCGTTTGAGGCTAGGCTATAAGAGCATCTTTCCATGCTGCCGTCAAGCTGAAGCCACAGCCCCAGTCATGTCGCTTTCCATTAGGCTGTAGCGCTCACATTTCATGGTGATTAGCAAGACTGATCCAACTGAGTTGGACCTCCCGGGTCTTCTTGATTACAGTGTTGCACGCTGGCTAATTTGACAGTGAGGATGCCCCAAATGGGTGCCCTCAGTGTATCATCCTGCTTTCCGGTGCTGTTGCTCTGGTTGATCTTTGGTCCAGGGTCCGTGATGGATATTTATTGTTCACATCTGAGTGGACCAGCCTTAGTGGAATGATATGAAATGATAGGTTATTTATGATAGGTTATTTATATCGCGCTTCATACCCAGAGGTTTCTAAGCGAGGACCCAGGGACCGAACCTATGGTGCTCTGTGTTGTCTTGATTCCAAGGAGAGCACGTTGCCCCTGGTCTATTTGCCCGAGACCACAGGGGGTCATTACGAGTACAGCGGTAGGGGATTAACGGCACCAGTAAGGATAAGGTAACCCCCTACCGCTGCATTCCGAGGTCCCTTAGCGGGTCCCACTAGTGCCGGCTGATTTTACCAGCCGCCCTTAGCGGGACCCATTAAGGGGGCAGGGAGCTAATTGCGGGCCCGTTATTAGCTCCTTCACCATTCCCATTGAGCCCTATGGGGCCTCGAATAGGAATGGGGAATGGTTTTTGGAATGGGGACTTACCAGGTCTGCAAGGGTCAGAATGTCCCTGTAAGTCCCCTTTCCGACACCAGGGACCTGAACACGGGTTTGGAGGCAGCCATGGTTCTACTAGCACCATGGCTGCCTCCAAACTTGTAATGACCCCTCCATGTCTGTATGTCTGTGCGGATTCATTTTAGTAGTTTCCGTGAGTCTTCGAGACTGTCCCTGTCTGTCGAGTAGGTGGAACATTTCTGATTGATTGAGTCGTTGGATGGTGCTGTGCTAGTTTCTCTCTTGAGCTGATCTTCCTCTTTACAAAGTCACATGTGTTTTGAGCTCCTAGATTGGGTGACACAAATGAGAAAAAGAATCGTCTCTAAAAGTGCCAAGGACGAGTATGCTCGTCCTTTTTACATTGACTTGCATAACAGCCTGGCAGGTAAGGGGTTAACATTTCCGGTTGAAGTGTCCTATTGCTACTAGTAAGTCTGCAGTGCTGCCGTGAACAGGTGAACAGATCAAACGGAAGTAGTGGGTGAATGTCTTCTCAGTGGGTTCTGGGAGCCTGCCTCGGAAGGCCTAGTGAGCAGTAGGGTTTTTAAGTGCATCCTGTATTTGACTGAGAGCCTGTAGAGCGCTCAGAGAGCTGATGTGACATTGGCACATTTCTGAGAGACTGTTGGCCTAGGTGAGCCTGTAGCACGAGTGCCATTTATCTACTTGGCAATGTAATGTATGGAACGATACTTCAGAAATTTCACGGTTGGAAGAAGCAGAATCATAATATGGTTTTAACTTCAGGCGCAATGTTGAGGGTGCTATCCTAGGTGTTCAATGTGTGTAGGGTTTCATGCTGGAACCTCCAGCGCTCGTCACCAGTGAGTTAAGACCCTTTGCTGCCGTGTCTACAAGCAGAACCAAATATAGAACACCTAACAACAACTGTGCTGATTTCTGTTTGATTATAAACTGTATTTTGTTATTGTGCTTCAAAACGGCTGACACATGTTTCGACCGTGGGTCTTCCTCTAGGCTCAACTTTGTCATAGATAACTGAGCGGTTTGGGTGAGGAAAGATGGGAAAAGTAGGTTTTTCCTGCGTTATACCGACATTGCGGTATACATTTCTCATTTCATCAGTGATGGAAGTGAGCGGGAACGGTCGGAGCGGTGTTGCAATACTTATATTTTTTTTCTCTTTACCATTACTCTGCTTTTTATGACCATATTCACCATTTTATATAGACGATGTGTCAATTCACGTCTCTTTGCAAGTATGAAGTAGGAGCCTTAGTTCCTAGTAACTTAGACTACTAGAATGCCACACCGCAACACCTTGTTACATGTTGCACGTGCTTCTGACTACATTCTTTCGCTACAAATCAGGCTGGAACAGAAAACACCAGTATCCGGAAAAAATTCAAGACTCATCTCTTCAGACTGGGTTCAGTTAAATGATCTCATGACACTTGATACATGAGTTATGTTGTCCTGTGACGCGCCTGTTTGTTTTATCCTCACGTCCTCATGTTGGCGGCCCGATGCTTGCGAGCTCACGGTGCGATACAAACAAATAAATAAATAAAATAAAAATAAAACTCTCCTTTGCCGAGATCACAGTTCTACTACTTTTGTCGGTACACTCATACCACTGCGTCTCATTCCTCTTGGCCTGAACGGCTCAATCCCCGGGACAACAGGCATGAGACGAGCGATTTATACCGCAATGTCGGGATGACGCAGAAAAAAAACTGTTTTTTCAATCTTTTCTCACCCAATCTGGTGATAATAGACAAAATACATCGAACAGAAATCAGTGCAGTTGTGGTTATGTGTTCTATGCTTGGTTCTGCTCTCCTAGGTGTTTCATCACCCCACTGATTTCCCTTCCACAGCAATTAATGTGAGGTTAATGTTGTGCCCGAGTTTAAGTTCAGTTTTGGCTGCATAAGGGTTACATAGGTGTGTTGTCACCATGGGGTCAATATGTCAGAGATAGGTTACAAGGTCCCGTTGATTTGTGATTGAAGTGTCTTGAGTCTATACATTATTTGAATATCGTCTCTGAAGAGTAAACATGTGTGGTCTGCTTTGTGGATGCTTGCACACAGGTTGGTCAAGTAGATGCTACTAAGTAGTGGAGCTCTTTGGGTTACTCCGCAGGTGATGATGAAGAGTCATGGTCTGAAGAGGGTCATCTAGGCGGATCCTATCCTGTCAGAGAACCAAAATGAGATCCACTGTAGTGGGGTTGCATCTAAACTGAGGCATGAATCTTGCATGCAGATTTCTTTGGTTGATAGTTTCTAATGACAGGGACATTTCCAGATGTATGTCTGTGGGCTCCATACAAAAGATCACACCTGTGATTTCCAACACAAAAGGCTGCATTCTGCAGATGCAGGCTTTAGTAATGGTCCCTCTTCCGGAATGCTACTAGGAGTGGGGGACAGAAGCCACAACTGCTATGCGGCACCTTCTGCCCCTGTCCACACCACTCGTGCCCCCTACAGTTGGCTCTGACCTCCAGCTTCCTGCTCCGTGTGCGCTTTGGATTCCATGTCCCCAGAAGCCCGATGCACAGCATACCACACTTTTGCTCACAACCCTTTGATCCCCGGACCTCCTGGGATGGGATATCTGGAACGCAATGAAATTTGGTATATTTACATCAGGGTGGTTTTTTAACGTGTCCCATTTGGTTCCGCCGGTGGATTCTATTCCTCTCATAGATCTGAATCCATTTGTGAAATATTTTGTTGGTTTCTATTTGGGGTATCACTACATATTATCCCCACCAAAAATATTGACGTGTATATGGTCATCTGGAACGGCCATAGGCAACATTTTTGGGGGGATCATTTTTGGGGTTTTTGGTTGTGGGGGTGTCCCCTGCTCCTTTAAAAATAATGCAGGGGTTGCAGAGGTGTCACCCGCAGATTGCATGCCTTAATATTGCCACAAAAATATGGCAATATTTTTGCATGGCGATATTTCTGCAGGGATATCAACACATGGAACGCTATTTAGTCCTAACCTCTTAATAGATGAGATTTTAATGGATTTCTGCAGTGAAGCACGGTTGTTAATGGTGCTGTAGCTCTTCGGTTCATCAGTGTTAGCTGTGTATTTCTTAAAAAGGGGCTTGGTGTTAGAGGTTTTTAAAGCTTATAGGGTGAAGATTCGGAGAGTGATGTGATGAAAGGGAGACAAGTCCAAGTTGTGGGGAAATGGCCTTTGAGATATTTGCCTGGCACATATCTTCGGGCGATCCTCCTGGTTGCTTGTGCAGATTTTGCTCAGGATTCTTTCAATCACGAAGAAGAGGAAAGCCCCAAGTGCCAGCATTGTGTTGTTTCTTCTTGCTGGTGCAATGGCTGGGTTAGGTACAATAATTCAGCATCTCTTCTCCAGATGGTTTTTCATCTGCAAAATGTTCCCTCTGAAGTGTGCAAAGATTAAGTCCCAGAGTTATGCTGTAGTTCGTGTGTTGTTGCAGGATGAATGGTGTTTCTATTCCTTGACCAATTTGAGTATTTCTCTATGAGCCTGTTGGTGCAGACTATGTTGAAATCGTATTGAACTTTGTTGTTTGTCTTTACTAGTTTGTGGTTGGCAGAAAGCATGCCTCGATTCGTCCCTTTGATCTGGTGTTCTAGGAACCAGCAGAGGGCTCCAGGGTATAATTCACCCAGGCATTCCCAAGGACAACCACTAGTTATTTTACACCGTTGTTAACATGAAAGGAGCACCCATCCACATTAACTGTGGGTATCCCTTGACACGTGTCTTCTTCGTAGACCTTGTGCAGGGAACGTAAGTACATCTCCATGTTGTTGTTGGTCACTAGACTTTCTTGCTTGCAACAGTTTTCTTGAACACAATCATGCAAGTCTGCCAGCCCTAGCGCTATGGGACTCTTCTTGTTTTGGCCATATCTGACTTCCACAGGAAAGCCTTACATGGACAGAATCCAGGAAGTAATTATGGAATTACTGACATTCCCAGCCCGGATTCTTTGTAACTATTGCAAGGGTTGGTGAGGAGTCTCTACGATGATGTTCTCTATCTGGATGAATGGGGGGTAATTCTTCAATGCCTACACCGTTGCCTGGAGTGCCTTCTCGCAGTCATTGATGTTTTTCTCCACAGAGCTCAAAGTCTTGCTCACGTACGATAGGACTTTGTTGACCTTGTCGTGCTTTCGATACAACTTTGTTGTTAGTCGGGTATCTGAGAACCCCATCTCCAAGAAGAACTACTTGTTTTTTTTATGGGGTAAGTCAAACAAGAAGCCTGGGAAAGACTTCTTTTCAGTTGTTTAACTGCCTCCACTTTTTCCAGACCCCATTCCCACTTGACTCTAGCCATTAATAAATGGACCAAGGGTTGAGTGTCCTCTCCATAGTCTTTAATGAACTTTATACTATAATTAGTGAGTCCAAGAAGGATTCTTAATCCTCACAGAGTAGTAGGGCCTTTTAATTTCAATAAGGCTTCCACCTGCTTCGCCGGTGGATTAACACCATCCGGGATGAGCTCATGCCTTAATAAGTGCACTCGGGTCTTACACCACTGTGCCTTCTTGAAAGGATAGTTTTGCTCCGGCTTCCTGCAACTGGGTCAGAACATAGCATATTTCTGCTATATGTTACTCCAAAGTTGAGCTTTTGATCAGAACATCATCTACATAGGACAGGTTACACCTTTTCGCCCAATTCAGGCATGGCCTTATATAGAAAGATATTGAACTCATTGCACAATTTATGTATCTAAAGGGGGTATGCGTCCATGTTTATTGCTGCCACCTGAAGTTTAAGGCCAGTTTGTATTGGTCTTCCCTATTCACTGGTACTGTCCATTGTCCGTTGGTCAAGTCAATGGTGGTGTACACTTTTGACCCTTGGATCTGTGCCAGCCCTTGATCAATGTGCGGAAGTGGCCATCTTGACATGTGGACCCGTTTTGTTGAACTCCCTCAGGTCTGCACATAGTCTCCATTGGCCGTTTGGTTTTAGTATCTCCAGTACTGGGTTGTTGAAGGTACTGTGGATTGGATAAATTATCCCACAGGATTCTAAATTCTTAATCATCTCTGTGAGTGACTCCATGGACGTGCGAGGTAACTGGTACTGTTTCACAAATACTGGAGCCATATTGCGGTTCGTGGATATGGTGAATGAATGAATGGATGTGTGTCCACAGTCGTAGGAGTCCACTGAAAAGATATCCTGGAATTCCAGGAAGAACTGTTTCAGCTTTTGTCTTCTTCCTTGCTCTCACAGACATCAGCAAGGCTGATCTGTTCTTTGACCATTGGTTTGAAACCTGGACAGACCTCAGGCTTGGCCAATTCAATAGCATCCCTCTGTTGAGTGGAGAGATCTCTTTTGATGGTGTTAACCTGGACAGGAGGTTCCAGATATTCGAGGTAGTGCTCCTTGACTCTGAGTACTACCTCATCCCTCCTGATGTCACAGGTCACCTCCTCCACCCTGTAAGGGGAGGAACAGTATACTAAGAAATTCTCCCCATGCCTTGTAAAAATCTTTTCTGGACAAATACCATTGCTGCTGTTGAAACAGTCATTTGGGATTGGTCCAATGATTCAATTACCTAAATAAATAGGACAATGTTGGGCATCAACCTCCATTCCAATAAAAGGGCCTGTGCCCAAAGTGATACTGTTATCCACCAATATTCAAATGGTGCCATGTTCTAGGTCTACCAGACGTGTCAGATTTAAAGACAAACCTTGTTGTTGGAGGTCAAATTTATATAGGCATCCTGATGTTTGGGGTTCTGTCCTCCCTTAATTTTGAGGGGCATTGTGAATTGACACACCTGTACTTGGATGGTGACCTCTTCTTGCACTTGAACATCAACTGCATAAGGCAGCAACTGAGATGACCAGAATTATTTTTCAGTGTTGTCAAAGCCCATGAGGTTACTCCCAGTCGTGACCATGCATTATTATTAAGTAGGTGCAAATGGATTGCAAATCGGTTGAGAATGTACCTGCCTAAATATCAGTTGGAAGGGACAGCTCTCACGACCCAACTATTATATGTTATGCTTTTGTTGCCAATGGACATTTTATGCATACACCTGTTAGGCAGGAGATGTTTGCAATGTGGAGTTTCCAGGCCTACTTCCCATTTGTCATCAATTTAAATGTGGCAATGGTCTGATCTTTTGGGAGTTCCCTGAATAACCATTCGCTGATGAAGCTTCTTCCATTATACAAGCCTACTCTGGCAAGCACAGGTCCCGCCCCCTCATTTATCTGAATGGGAAAAAAACAACAGTTCACACTTTTTCTCAATGTCCGTCAGACTTTGAGTGGTGTAAAATGTCAGAGTGTTCCCTTGGAGTGTGGAATGCCACTTAAAACTGGGAGAAAGGTTGATTTTCAAATATGGAGAAGGGTTCTCATCACCAGTTTGTTCTCTGACAGAGATGACGGTGATGTATGGGACTTGTTTATTCCTGAAATGGAATTCTACTTTCTGACTGCATTGATCAATTAAGTGGCAGGTACCATTCATGCTAAAACAATTGGTACTAATTTTTACTTTTATCGGCCGGTTAGTTCGAGTCCACAGGACTGTGTTTACACAGTCAATCAGAGGTGATAACCTCCTGAGGAGATTGTTCGTCAGTAAAGAAGGTGTGCCATCTGGAGTCACGACTATCGCTGGCTGTTATAATCGACGTAGCCCAATTTGTGTTAACAGATCCCCAGAACCTTCGACAGAAATGGCATTCCCTTTGAAATTTTGAAGTTGTCCTGGAAGTGGTATGAGGGGAATTTGGTGACCCTCCCCTGTTCTGAGTTTGGTTGGTCAAAGGCCATTTTGAACAGGAGGGTGGCTTGCAATCCAGTTTCCACCAGAACTGATCATTCACACAGACACAGCATCTTGACCGGTGCATACAATCTGCCTTCCTTCTACTCCCGAGTGCAAAGAAAGTGTGAGTTTTGTGTCATCCCTGTGGTAATCATCTTAATATTGAACTCTGAGATTGTGTGATCTTTGTTAATTTTTCGTGATGGAGATCGGGAATCTTTAAGACAAATTGTACAACTGACAATGGGTGGATTCAGGTAATCCTCTTTCTTCCTGGATTATTTTCTTTCCCCTCAACCCCCTTAACCTGGAGGCAGTTCTCAAAATCTGCTTGGGGGAGGACAGCTCAGTTTCTACCTTGTCTGGCTCTGATCTTTAGGGTTGAACAATTTCCTGATCTGGGTCGGTTTCTAGACTTACCCTGTCCAACTCAGGCTCTTTTGGGACACATATTTCTTTGGGAGAGATACCCCTGTTCCTGAAAAAGAAGGTGTTCTTACCTGAATCCTCCAGGATTCTCCTCTTTCAAAGGGGATGATCCTGAGTTCCTTCACAAACTGGGTTCTCCTTTGGCCTCTCCTACTTACCCATTGCTCTTTGGGTTCTAACCTACTGTGGGTAGAAGTGTCACTTTGAGGCTGAGAGGTTCCTTGGGGTTCTGACTGGGTGAAAAAGGAAGCTTCCTATAGAGCTTGGCATCTCCCCTTCACCTGGGCCCCCTCTTCTGGAACCTGTGGATTGTCGGATGTTTCCTCCTCTCACCAAGGGGGCCCCCGCCCAGGGGCATCAGACCTAGGGGTTGGGGAATTCTGGTAAGCAGGTTTAGGTTGAGCGTTGGACTGAGCCCTCAGCATGTGGTCCAGATCGTCCAACTGTTGCGAGATCTGTTGCTCCAGCAGCAAGACCTTTTCTAGGGTGTAGAGGGCCATACGGGGTCTTGAGTCATACCTATGCTGCTCTTGAAAAGAGTAACTGGCCCTTCTCCCGGAGTAGCTCGGGTACTGGAAATTTCCCCCATAATTTTCCATCCTGAGTCTCACTTCTCCCGGGTTCAGGGATCTGTTGTCCTGGAAGCAGGGAGAGAGAGGAGGATTATTTTGGAAGTTCTGGTTCAGGGGGTATCTGGGGAAAAATTCAGGTTGGGAAGTGGAGTGACGCTTCTCTCCGGAGGCATGTTTGGAGGGAAGTTTCCTCGGGCAGTACTTACCTGGTTGGATTCCCCCTCAGGCGGAGTGTATACATACCTTAGAATTGGTTTAGTACTCTTATACCTAGGGCTTACATAGGTGGCAGGGTCAGAGGGATCATTGTTCTGTATGCCTGCCTGACTACCATTCGATTGGGCCGGGTTGGGGTATCTTCTCTGCTCCATTTTGCGTTTTTGCAGGAGGGTTATTTTTAGGTCCTCCTATCTCCAGGTCGAAAGGAGAGGTAGTTCTCCCCTCTGCCACCTTCGCAGCAGCATGTGTGCTAGATGGTTTAGTGGTTTTGGGGGTGGTTTTATTCTCAGTGGATTTATGCACCTCATCGATCCTGGTGGCTTGTTCGATTACCTATTCCAGGGTCCTGTGCTCATGAAAATCCCACACCATATGAGTTATATTGTATTTGGAGAGCACATGAAAATAAATGGTCACAAACTCCCTACTATGGGTGTACACCTGCTGGGAAATCTGGGCAAATGCACGCTTTAACTCCTGCACAAACTCCCACAGCACCTGATCCCCCCGCCCACATTGCAAATTATATGCAGCCTTACTGGCCTCCTTTGGGTTTCACTTCATGGAGAAATGATTCAGAATGGCTGCCATATAGGTGGGCCATTTATAAAGATCCAGGTCCTCCAGTCCTGCAAACCGGAGTACTAAGGTGAAAAAGTCAAATTAGCAAATGCTATGCATTTCACCTCTTTTCTCATCTGGAATGATCATAAAGTTCCCGGTAATCTCATACCGAATACTTGGCATTGGGGCCAGGAAGATATTTATGGCCTTGATCTGTTTTATTGGGTCCTTAACAGAACCCTTGCTCTGTTTTGCTACTTCCTCTGCACCTGAGTCCATTAATATTCTGACTCAGAGTTGCTAGATGTGGTCCATTCCCTTTCCTCTAGGTGCTTCCTACCTTCATAGGATTTGGAATATCTCCCAGACTTATAGGATCAGGACACATCTAGCCTGAACCGCAGTGAACCCTCAGGGTCACTTTCCATGTGGTTTCCTTTAGGCCCAGGGTAAAGCACAATTTCTTCAACCCTCCTTACAAGGAGTCTGGGGAATTTCCTATTTTCCCTGAATGAATGGAGGCTTTTGGTATGCCTTTCTAGTCTGAAGTTCAGGCTTTTCTCCACCAGCAAAGCTGTCTAGTTGGTCTCCTTTTAGTCTAATCCTCAGCCAATCTAACTCCCTGATTTTTTCACCACAGGAGTTTTCATGGTCTGAAGTACTCACTGTATTCATTTTTGTCTCCGCTAACATGCTGGTCTGGCCCCCATTCCATGCTGTGCGATATAGATGTATACTCATCAATATCAGACAAGGACAGACAAGGACAGTCTGGATCAGTTTGGCTAAACCTGGGGAAGTTCAACTGCCACATGTTCCCCTGGTCTTTATCAGTGGAACGCATGATGTTAGTTCCCATTTTCCTGGGAGGTTGTAGATCACTGGTGTGGCGTCCCTGATGGATCAGGGTGCCTCAAAGCCTGTTTATAATTCTCAATTTCATTTGTGCAACTCTCACACCTGCTTCCCTCTATCCTTATTTCCTGGTGGTTCAGAGAGCTGTTATTTTTTATTCTGGCATCAAGGACTGACTAGTCTCTAGCACCCTACTCCAAGCCACCAATTAACCCTTCATTTGCTGTAATTCCTCATGAAATGCTTCCTTTTCATTCTAGGAGTCTTGTATTATGCCTGCCCATTCCAGGTGCTTTTCTTTCAAAAGACTAATCTCTTTTGACTGAGCGCCCCTACAATTTGCCATCTGTGACAGGTCAGCTTCTGCTTGCTTCACACGCCCCACAAGTTCCAGGTTATCTTGCCTCATTCTGCTCATTTCCTGAGAATCTGACTGACCCTTCTCTGCATCCCGTTCCAATTTTGATGCATCTTGGTCTTTACTTAGTTGTAAATTCTATTGCTTCAGAATATTTAAATCCTGAAGCATTTTGTCAAACTCCATTCGTGACTTCATCTCTTTGATGATGAACTGGCTGTTTTCTCTTGCTAATCCCCTAATTTGTTTTTGAGGGCGGTAATGTCTTCTAACAACCCTGTATTATGAACTGTCTGGTCATTCAATTTGCATTGGAGGTGGCTCACAGTTTCTGCACTCTTTTTGCATGTGTTTTTCAGTGCATCAAACTGTATGTTTCACTCTGCACAAGCATGTGTGTGTGTTTTTACCTCATGTTGTTATTGTTCAATGAGTTTTTATTGTTTTACTTAAAAAATCTGACTCTGTTGTGCTTTATATTTTACTTTTCTGATTTCTTTAATACCCTGTTTATATTTCTCAGTCTGACTCACAAGCCTCCCCATTTTGCACTTGCGCCTCCAGCAATTGCACAGTAAAATATAAATGAGCTGTGAATAGAGCCATTCGTATCCACTCATCACAAACATTTTGGGTCATGTAAAATTCTGTTATTGCTTGATGCAAAATGCCATGATCCTGCCAAATATTTCCTACTGATGTGAGTTCTTGTACCATTTTAGTCTGCCAGCTTCTGGCTTCGCCCTCACTCCATTCTCCTCAAATTAAAAGCTTAGCTAGGAGATGCTTCCTTGGCTCACACATCTCTATGGTAGTCATTTTAAAATGGCGTTTTGCACCTTTGTAAAGTTTTTCTTTCTGCAGAGGCAACATCATTCCTGCTTGATTTCCTCACACAATGCCACATCAAAATCAATTCTAATCCATCTCCTTTTTCACTGATACACCTCCCTGGATCTGAGGGGTCAAGTCTTTGTGGCACTTTAACAAAGCAAAAACAACTTTTGATCCATCTCAATGCGATTACAACTGAATGAATATTGTGTCATGAAGCACTTGTCAAGAGTCAAAAGACAGTAAGAGATATCCTAGCACGAGCTCCCAATATGTAACAATATATTGGAAGACTAACTCAACATAGGGAGTTCTTTCTGCCCCACTTAAGAGAGCCCAGTATATATTATTTATTTAGGCTCCAAATACACCATACGTATGACTCATAAGTCATAAGTATTCAGAAGTCCCTGCTTCTGTCATTCATCTGTAGGCCTACTCTTTCTTTGAATGCCTGGCCTGCAGGTTCTCTATCTCTCTTGGCCTCTCTCTGATTGTGGCCACCATCGGCAGGCCATCTGGTCAGGCCATGCTCTTCCTCTCAGAATGGGCTGACCTCTCCTCTTTTCTGCTTACATCTACCCCTCAACTTCTCCACCTCGGAGACATCAACAAACACCTGGATGCTTCTAATCCCTCAGATGTGGCTCTTCCATAACATCTGTGACACTCTCTCTCTCCATTCTACCTTCTGGTCTGACACACTCTGATGGGCATACCTTAGATGTTCTCATCTCCTCTGACATCCCCCTCTCTAACCCTTGCACCGCTCCTCTCTCTTGGACTGACCACATCTGCTCTCCTCTCACCTGATGCACTCTGTCCCCCAGGCTAAGCCCACCCCAGCACTGCCACCTACCTTCTCGTCTTTCAGTCCATGAAGCATGTCAGTGGATGCCTTTGTCACTGCCTTCTTTGCTCCTTCTACGCCTATGGCTGACTCACACTATGACACAGCCCTCTCTACCTGAATCTACTATCTCCAACACCCTGGACGTCCTTGCACCTGCCATGAGAATCCGTCTGAAGCCTACCTCCAAGTGCAACTCATGGTATGACTCTGTTATCACCACCCTGAAACGCAAGTGGAAGTGGAGGGTATCGGGCGTATCCTCTGACAAAATGGCCTGCCTCCTGCTCCAAAGGCAATACAGGCTCCTGTCCATGAAGAGAGCCCACATCCAATCCCACGTCTCTGTGGCCTCCAACAACACAGCCTAATTTGCAATCTGCAAGTAGTTGGCCAATGCTTCTGCATGTCAGCACCTTGCTTGTTCCCCCCCAGGCCGTCTGTATGGCTTTGACTTCTCACTTCACCACTAAAACTCAGGACATCCTTTACTCTCTCCCCTCTTCCTCTCCCTCGACCTCTCTTAGCCCCCTTTTGGTCACCTCCCTTCTCTACCTTCTCTCAGACTACACCTTATGGGGTTTCTAGACACATCTGATCCATGAAACGTTGTCCAAACAGGTGCTCCCCTGCTCCTCCACGACCACCAAGGACTACATTGACATGCTTGTTCCAGCCTTATTCAATTTCTGCAATCACCGTTTTGCTACTGGAACTTTGACCTCTCTCCTCAAGCACTCCCTTGTGCAACAACTCCTTAAAAAGCATTCCTCTGATCCTACCTGCACAGAAAACTATTGCCTGATCTCTATCACTACTCGCCTGGGCAAAATCCTAGAAAAGCTGCACATCTCCTAGCTGACTCTGCAAACTGAATATGTTGGTTGTCTCCATGGCCATCAGTCTGGCTTCAGAGCAGCCAGAGTCACAGATACTCCTCTACTGAACCCCTGTGAAGATCTGCTCACTAATCTTGATTCAAGCCTTCCTTCTGTCCTGATCCTCCTTGACCTTTCCTCTGCTTTTATCATGGTCAATCACGCCATCCTGTTCAATCGACTCTGGATCAGGCCCTGGAATGGTTTTACTCCTCCCTGCTGGATGGACCCTCCCAGGTCCAACTTGGGTCCTTTCTATATACCACATCTTTCTCCACATGTGGTGTTCCCCAGGGCTCAGACCTCTCACCGTTGCACTTATCTCTACCTTCTCCTGTAACTTTCAGTGTTATGCGGATGACACTCAGCTCTCCTTCTGGCTCCCCTCAGCCTCCTCTCCTCTCTTGCTCATTCCTGACTATCTATCCACAATTCAGGATTGGTGTGCCTCCAACAATCTCTGACTTAATGCCAGTAAAACTGAGATCCTTCTCACTGGGGCCCCTGCTACCTCTTTCCCTCTCTCACTCTGGCCAACCTCCTTGGGCCCTCTCTGCCTTCCTGTGAGGCATAAAATATTGGTGTCATCTTTGACGCACCGCTCTCTTTCTCTCCTCACATCACAGACCTTGCCAAGAAGGCCCACTACCAGCTTCACCTCCTCAGAGGTATTCTTCCATTTCTTGCTTTCCCCCAGAAGCTCACTGTCTACAGAGTCCTCGTTCTCTCTAGGCTGGACTACTGCAACAGCCTCTTTCTCAATCTGCCCTTCTCTACTCTCTGCCCTCTGCAACTAATCCAGATAAAGACTCCAAGATTTGTCCCTGACCTCAAGCCCAGGGACCGTATCCTTCCAGTCCTGAAATCTCTTCACTTGTTCCCGGTGGCTGAATTGATCAAGTTCAAGACCCTCTCCACCGTCCACAAGCGCTTCTGGGGCCGGGGGGCACTATCTACCTCCAACTCTCTCTTCCAAATCACCTTTCTTCACAAGCCGCCTCTCAGCCACCTCTAATTCTCTGAGGATCAAGTGCGCCTCCAGGCTGAGAGTGGGGGGTAGATATCGACCTCCGAAGGTGCCTCCCTCTGGAATTGCCTCCCTGCCCTTCTCAAACTTGAGCTGGACCACCTGAAGTTCCTGAAGCATCTCAAGACCTACCCTTTTGCCTCTGCTTTCTTTCTCACTCCCCCCTGCTGACCTACCTGTCTTCTGAGCTGACTGGCAGCCTGGCCACCCTCAGAGTCTCACTGGGTACCAGGATCCTCCAAGATCAGTCACTCCTGCACTGCCTCTGGGTTTACCGCACTTAGGGGCTGTTAATGTAACCCTACAGTACCCTGCCTACTTGCACTTACCTAGAGCTGAGCTGCCCTATCTGCACTTCCTCTTTCCCTCTCCCTGGCACTTCTCCCTCAAACCCCCTGCACCTTGCGTTCTCACACTTGCACAATCTGAAAGACTTGTGTACAGGTGCATTATGAATGACTTATCATATCATACAGAGCCCTGTGTATCCCCCCCCCCCCCTGTGCCAACAATGAGCCAAGAACAGGCTAATGTACAGAAATAATGGATATTTATTTACAGTATGAAGAGGGTTGGGGAAGGTCACCCTCTCATCCCCCTTCTATAAGATACATGATGCGGAAGAAGGCCAGAAAGTACTGTGAACGCCCATAGTATCTCAGACTAATTCCTAGTGCTCCAATGATAGACAAGTGTGACGAGAGTTACACCCTCAGCCAGCCCTATAGGCCAGGTGCGGTACAAGTCTATCCCAGCATGGACGAGGAGCCCCAGGCTGCAACTAAAGAGACCTCAATTGACAGTATAGATTAAAGTGCAGAGAAGCCATGTTGCTGATGCTGATAGAGACACCCCGGCTTACCAGCATTAGACATGAAGCACACGTGCCATCCGCACATCGGGACACAAACGCACACTTGAATACATGAAGAACACAAGCCTACAGTTCTATAGTTAGAGGACAGATACATATACATACTGTGCCTGCTTTATTATTTTGCCATTAGCTAAACGCCACAATGCAGAAACCGTAAGAAGCTAGAGATTCTGAGTAAAGCTTGCAGATGCTTATATGCAAATAACATTACGGAACTGCAGGAGCACCTATGGGACCTGACAAAGCGAAGTGTGACTAACATATGGGTAATATAGAATAGCATGGACACTGCAGGAAATGCATAATAGTTCAGGAAAAGTACAGGAGGGCACATGCCTCTCAGCAAGAGCTTAGCTGAGTTGACTTCAGGCTGGACAACACCAAATGTGTGAGACAGGACTTGCTGCCAAGGCCACCAAATACGAATAACCTTCCATTCCCTGAACGACAGTAACACCAGCTGCAATGAATGCGAATAGTTCTGCATAATTCAGAGCTGCAGAGCTCCAAATCGTGGTCTCCGAACACCTGACCTAGCCAACTCAGACAATGGACAGCAACCAGTGCTGGGAACGGGAGACAATCTCATGCTGCCAAAGGCTTGCAACAAAGATGTTACAATGTGAGACAAGTGTTGCACGAGATGAACGAGCACTCTCATAGTCTAAGGTGGTACACACAAGTTACAATTCAGTCACATAGTTGTTCTTATTACCTTGACAAGGTACATCAAGAGCTGAGAACCTTTGCACATCTAGCCAACCACAGTTCAGTATCGTAGCGGTGGGTAGCGATGGGCAAAACACAGTGGTAAGACCCTCTATTGCCTAGTATTTTGGTGCTGAACTGCCCCTGGGCAAGAGAAAGACTGATATGTTTGGGATATGTCTCCTCTGTGAAAGATAGTGAGCTAAAGACTCTGGGTAAGGCTCTTGTAACCAGGACTCATGTCTGGCAGAGAGTCTCCCAGGACCCCCCTTGTTATTTGCATATTTCAAGTAACTTTGGATCTCACCCTAAGTTACTAGGGGAATCCAGACATGGACCCCTTGCTCACTATTCTTAGAGAGGCACAGCTACACCCTACTGATGAGGTTCAACCAGACCGAAACACGTGTCTGGGTTTGCTGTTGGTACTCTTGTTCAGAGGAGAATTGCCTAGCATTTCGGTGCTGGACTGCCCCAGGGCAGGACAAAGACTGATATGTTTAGGATATTTCTCCTCTGTGAAAGATAGTGAGCTAAAGACTCTGGGTAAGGCTCTTGTAACCAGGACTCATGTCTGGCAGAGAGTCTCCCAGGACCCCCCCTTGTTCTTTGCAAGACCCTGACACTGCAACTTTGTTATAAATAGTGATTTGGGGATGGACCAGCCCAGAGAGCCAGTAGAATAACATGTTGAGGAGATGATATAGTTTATTAAGCTCCTGTTGGCCAGTCCCAATCCCAGATGGCGATAGGTTTTCTGGAGTAGGGCCCATGTTGAGACGTCACTATGATGCAATCAAGATACAAACTGGTCTGTGAGCCAGGAGATATTGAGATGTCCACGGATTTCTTCAGTTCTTGTACTGATCACTGTTGGTTTTGATTTTAATAAACCGCAGTTTGAACTTGCCGCTTTACAGAGTCTTACGTTCCTCCAGTGGAAGGTGCTGGGCTTCCAAGTGTCTGCAAACTCCTAGTGGCCCTCTGGCATACTTAGGAGTTTATCCCAACAAGTATACGTTCCATGAGATTTGGTTTATGTTACACACGCTTACTTCATCGTGGCACAAACAAAGCTTCACGTACAATGACTTTTTTATTCGTAATAAACAGGCACATATCATTTAAGAAGATGAAGATTTCAAACAAGCACAGGTTTGATTTTAAAACAAATTACACATTATACAATGCCATGCTGGAGACATGGGGTTTCCCTTTTACAAAACACTTCTCTCCCCAGCACCACAAACTCAAAACTCAGTGATGTGCAGTGGTCCCCCCCCACAACCCCCGCTCCCTGCCCCCTGCTGTTTAAAGGCCAGGTCTAGGGGGACAGTTTGGGAATTTGGTTTGGGGACAAGGGCACCCCTTTGGTTAAATACAATTTTTAAGGAGGGGTGACAATTGGGATTTGGAATTGGGAATGGAACAAACACCTGTGTGTTTTAAAGGCAAGGTTTGGTAATGGTGACAAAGATCAATTTCGTTTTTGTGGCAAGGACACCTTTCATGGAAAGGCAGCGTTTAGGGAAGTGGTATTAGTTTGGAATGTCGTTTTAGGGAAGGACCTTTCTGTTTCCAAGTTTTGGGAATGGTGACACTTACACATTTTGTTTTCTTTTTGTGGCCAGGACACCCCAATTAATTTAGTTGACTATAATATTATTCCTGCTAGGAGAGAAGGAGGAAGTTCTGAACTCTTCCAAGCTCCCCACTGTGTCAATCTATTTGGGAGTTAATTAAAATAATATACAGTCAAATATGTTAAGTTTCTATGCAATTTCCCCCCACCCACTACTGAAAGGGAATAGGTTTATTAAATAGAACCCCACGTTGACATGTAATGGGCAAATCTACTTACCTTTGGACATCTCTGGGTTTAGCAGTCATGGAGACTGAGCAGGGCAAGCTTTTGGGGAAAAACAGGATTCTGGTCAGCACTTCTGTCAATGGTATCCCACAGCAATCATCCCTCTATAGTCTCCAGGTAAGTATTATAGCCTCTGTCTCTGTTCTCCCTAGCAATGGGAATCTCCAGCCCTCTTCAAATATTTCCACCCAGAATATTTTTCAGCAGATCTCCTTTGGTGATTTTTAGGCAGCTGCCCTCTCTCCCACAGGGATGTCATTTCACCAGAATGTCAGTGGTAGCAGAAGTAACATCACACCACCCTGGACCTCTGATGATGTCATTAGACCACACACCAAAGTGGCATCACGGGAAGCAATGGGACATGGCCTTTCACCCCTTGGCATCACATAGCATTGCTCCTAGGTACACTACGAAAAATATGGTTACGATATCACTGTAATGTAATATACATTTCATACAAGAATGGATCACCATATGTGTTGTTAATATCAGTTTGTATAGGCTCATATTACCAAATTACTGTGAATCCAAGCAAACGTCCAAGGCCAAATGATAATGATGTGTTATTATATAGCACTTCTGCTAAGCGCTTTATATAGAACACACATACATAAAATATCACCCAACCTGTGTTGGTAGTGATTTGTCCACCTCAGAAGGATGACGGCTGAGTTGGCCTTGTCATGATTCAAACATGCACCCTACAAATCACACACACATCGCAGCAGTGAGCGCTTGCCCCACTGAGCTATCTTACTGGCTATAGCTATTTTACCGTGTATGGGAAAATGAGTAATTACATGTCTGAATGTTCTCAAAGTCAGAAAGCAAATTACACTCTGTAGCGGATACCGTTAAACTGGTAACTGAGATTTAACAGCAGGCCATTTCGTATGCAGTTCTGGTGTAAAGTTGGCCACATGTCAAACCTGCGTGAATCTACTTATCAGGCTTCATAGGTTGGCAAAATACATACCAATGGGAGGGTTCATAACACTCTATTAAAGAATTTATATTAGCGCTGCGAATGCAGAGCACTAATACAGCATCCCGTACTCTGAGCACTCTTTACCTGATACATGCAAACAAACATCCTAAACCGCATGCCAGCGAGATAGGAGAGATAGACATATTACAACAAAGCATTTCATTGTGGCACAATGAAATGAAGGGTCACCTTATGTGCTATGGTCAAACATTTCTACATCGTATACAAGCTTTTAGGCACAAGGACTTTGTCAGGTGAGCAAAGACACAGAGATGGATTGTCTTGCGATGATCGTAACAGAGACAACGATAGAAAAAAACATGCCATAACTGCAACTTGCAAAAAGCAAAATACATAGTCCGAAATGGATGCTTATTCTACTCTAAATGCTTTTTGGAAGTTTGTGACTCACCCCCTAGCAATTAATGTATAGAATTTCAGAAAGACAAATTATTTGTTATTCCAATTCTTTCTGATTTAGGGTCACTGCTCAAAGTGTTACACTTTTTTTTTTAAGAGGCCTGATCAAGAAGCCAATCATTCTAGAAACAAAGAGCCACATGACGCTGGGCACAGCCAAGAAGCTTACATTTATAGGGGTAGAAAGATAGACAATAAGTGTAGCAAGGGAGACCTCCTTGGGCAACCACCAACTGGCGTCCCTGCTCTCCCATAGTGCAAGACCTTTTTTACTCTTTAAGCCCTTCCCCATCAAAAATGAACATTAGGAGGTGCTACATTATGATCTCGCAACCAGGAATGGACATGTACATTTCTCTCCACCCACCAAGTCCATTCCCTCTCCAAGGATTGGTTCAGGAGTCTAGAACAGAAATATTGCAACTCCACTTTGAAATTTAGTTTTTCAAATGTCCACTTTTACCATTCAAAAAGTCCAACGTGGCAAAACAATACATTTTACAAATAACTTCCATGATATATAGATATTAATATTTCCCTCCTCATCATGGATCAGTAGAAGCTATTTTTATTTTGGCACTTTATTGCACGGGCGCACTATGATGTTTTGCCCTTCACGCAAAAGGTTTAATGTTCATGAGTTTAATATCAAGATACCTAATTTAATGAGCCATCAGCTCTCCAATTTTCAGGTTTCCAACATTCTTATGGCAGATAGAAACATGTTTTAGATGGCTATAGAGTTTCCAACAATCAAAATGAATGGCATTGCAACAGGCTGGGCATCAGCTTTCAAATTACTTATCAATGGACTCAGTGGGACTTATCGTTGCTGAGCAAATTAACAATTATGTTAGCTGATTTTAACTTAGTTAGTTCGTTATGCAAATCCGAACCCCCATTTCTCCACGTAAGTTTCATTTCTCTGTAGTCACTTGGTCCAGAGGCTCTCTGTTCTCATTGTTGGTTCAGCATGCAATACAATAATCAACCACTCTGGTGGCTAAAAGCTGTGCTAAGGGAGACAGCAAACACTATATTTTACTTTATGGCATGCCATCCCCTAGTAAAGTCAGGATTTTAGTCCACAAAATGTCTTTAAATTTTGGGTATTTCTCAAAGTTCATTTTCACTTGATTACACCCTCGGTTTATACAGCCCTCCAATACATTCCTGTCATGCTCTGGCCACATCCATCTGCTTGGGCTTGAAAAGTTCAAAGCATTTGTTTATCAACTGGGGGAGTATTGTGGGAACAATGTGTTGGTTCTCTGTGTTGCAGTCAGCCCCACTGTCCATTAGAAATGTAATTTTGGCTTCTCCGGAGTCTTTCTTTTACTTTGCGAACAGCAATCTTTATTAAAGCGGTAACTGTAAGTTAACGACTGCTGTTCATCTTGGTCACCCACAAATATACATTTATTTATCTGCTGTCTGTTTTGTCATCTGAAATGTCGTCAGGCCGAGTACGATAGTTAACTTCACATCCTTACTGTTCATGGCCTGTAAGAATGTCGCTGTACTTTCCCTTGTTCCCTCCCTTGCCTTGAAGCGCTTTGAAACACATTGTGTATAGGCGCTATATAAATAAACTATCATATCATATCCCAGAGAGTCTATTGTCTCACTGAGAGCAGTACAGACAGCCAGACTGTCCATGAATATACACCGTAATGATATCACAGACCTGGACTCACAGGGTTGAAACTTGTATGATAGCAAATAGGTGTAGCTTTAATAACTGTGTGCTGCTTTCTGTCACCATAGCATAAACAGATATGGCTTATTTTGAGAGATTACCCTGCCACCAGGTTGTTGGGGTAACAATTATAGTATTTTTAATCAGAGATTTAGAAGTTAAAATGCCACCCTTGGTCGCAATGACTTTGGGTCACAGCAGCTATAAGGAATGCACATGTGACATTTGAACCTGCTCTATACTACTGATGAGCATGTGCTGTAGTTGTTAGGAGAAAGGAGCAGCAAGGGCACATGTACAGACTATGTTTTTAGTTTGAAGCTTTTTTAGGAAAGGGCGTCTGTTTAGCAGTCCTCCCATTCAGAAACTGGATTAATCAGATCATGTTATTATTTAATAAAAATCAAAAAAGCTAAGGTTTTCACACCCTCAATAGATGGCATCCCATCGCAGGACAAATGTTAGGCAAACCTTATTGTTAAGAGGATGTTATTGTAGAATATACCCACTAGCCACCAGTCAGTGGGTTGGTGGGCTAATTCTTAGTCTGTCAGTTCCAAACCTTGATAGCACCATAGAGGTGCTGAGTTTCTACTAGCGCTACTAACTCACAGGATACCTTCTAGAGAAAATAAGGCTGAACCCCGCTAATACACATGGACTAGATGATTCTACATCACTGCAAGCTGATATTTAACTTTTCCATGAATCAAACCATGTGCATTGAGGGACGGTTCTGAACTACAAGACTGGAATTTTTGATCTGACAATGATTTGGGGAATATCGTTAAAGCCCCAGAGCATCGCTTAAACATCTAGATTCCACAGGGGGCCATGGGATTTACACAGATGTGAGAGAATGTGTCACAGGGAGCGCCATCAGCATTTGATAGTCTATTGTAGCATGGAAAGTTACTTTTCCAAATGGTGATAAAAAAATACAAATAACTTTGTGATGTGCTTATGAATGGTCGCTATTGTCATAAACGGAGCAAACTATAAACAGTTACAACTACAATTGTATCATTTTCGAACCACATCCACTATAAACTCACTTACTTTGAAATTGTAGCTGATAAGGTAAGAATATAAAATAATTTTGCCAAGGTCACACATTCTTTTAGTCAAGTGGAGATGCTGGGATTTTAGTACAACCATGTAGGCCAATGTCTGATCACAAAACCCTTTAGTCCTGTTTATATAAATATATAATGAAGCAAACTATCAATATGTAAACACTTATAAAAATATGTCAAGAAACAAGAGTATGTTTGGAGCTTACATTTCCCATTTAGAACAGAATACGAAGAAATAAATAAAACAGTTTAAGAAGGCGACAAAGGATTATTTTCTTAACTTTGTTCAAGTATTGTGATAAAAGAGATATTTTGCTAGTAACTGGACCTGCATGGGGGCTTTCAATTTCAAAGGGGCTCTTGCCGCCCGAACATAAGCACTACGTTAGGGAGCTTTGCTGACTTTTGAAACCATTGCCTTGTGCCTTGTAGACGCTCTACGCCACATTTCAAGTGTGGCGGTTCAGAAACAAGGGTGCCAGTAAGGTTACCTGCACCACACTACGAGTCTCCCTGCTGGGGCCTCTGCCCTCAACAGGTCTGACCCTGCCAGGCACAGCGGCCCCGGCAGGCAGAGTTTCCATGGAAGCACCGGCACAATCAGCAACGCAACGGTGCCAGTGCTTCCAAGTCCAAGGGGACTTACATTTCCCGGTGCCTGACTTCCTGAGCCGCCGGGATTTGTAATGTCCCGGTGGCACCAGGAAGCTAGGTGCTGGAAACGGTGTTATGAGGTTAGGGGCAACCCGCCGGTCGCACCGGCAGGTTACTGCCGACCTCGCAATGAGGCCCACTGTCTCATATAGACAAGCACATTATCCAACTGGCCTTATATCACACGAAACAGAGATGTCTTTATGCAAGGGAAAACGGGCATCATTTCCCTGCCCCCCTTCTTTGGGGTGAATGGGCACATGGTCGCCTGATACAAAAAAGCCAGTGCCTATTGTGCACAAATGCAAATAGCAAACATCAGGATATTTGATGGCGTGCTGCAGAGGCTCTAAATCTGCTGCCTGACTGTTGCTCTGATTAACTCATCCTGTAATGCTTTCTGTGCTCAGTGTTGTAGAAATAGTGTGTGCGGTCACTATGGGATTGCCACCTTTCTGTGGGGAATACATTGATCATGTGCAATTACTAAAGGTGATAAATGTGAGGACTGCAGTGGTTCTGAAGACAGCTCAGTGTGTTAAGCCCTCGTTGCTGAGATTTATCATATCACAGTACCAAATTCCAGGAAAGCTGACTCAGCCTTCCCAATGTCTGAAGTTGAAAAACGTGTGTGGGTATACACCTTGGTGATAGCAACTCCCTGTTGTGTTATTAAATAAACATACCTGCGCCGGGTTTCAGTAGAGATAAAATCTAAAATAGCATCAAAAAGGTGATGGTTTAGAAATCGTCTCTTCCAGATAGGGGTTGTGAAACCTCGGAAGCCACCCCCAACGATGAGCATTGGGAGAGTTGACTATGTACCCTAAATTGAGGCTGTGGAACCTAAGTGTCCAGGCTCGTACCCTGGGTGTTCCAGCAGTCAATATAGTGATCCTGGACGAATTTTCTATCTAGTAGTGTGCTTTTTTCCATGAAAAGTACCTTCTCACATGCTGGTAGCATGCTTGATCTTTTCATTTATGCAGGCAGTTTGCCTGGAAAGGATCCTAGACAGACGAGAGCAGATCAAATGTCACAGGCCTCTGGCTACCATGTTTTCATGTCTACTTACTTGACACAAATAGTTTGCTTTTTATGTACTATTTCAAAGATTCTTCTGCACATCACCAATAACAATCCTCAGGTCTGTGTATTGGTGCATTTCAAGCTTGAAAGTACAAAATAAAAATCGAGTTGAACTCTTTTAAGTCATATCAGTAAGTATTCTGGTTCTTGTACTTCCCTTGATGATGGAGACAGTGGTGCTATCATTAATGTCATTTTGCATTACATGCTCCAGTGCAGTTTTAAAAAAAATAATAATAATTGTCATGTTGGGGTATGTGACTTGCGTACTTTCCAAGTCAGCTCTGCAACATTGGATTATTTCAGTTCATGACACAAATGATTACACCTTGCTTATATAAAGATCTGTAAATCAAAATGGTAACATACAGAAATAGCAGATTGAGTTCAAATCCCAGCTTCACCTCTTAAACAATGAGTAAAATCCTGGGCAATTTTTTTTACTCTAATCTTGCCTAGCTGCTCAAAATTGACCTTCCCTAAATATTATAACATTTTAAGATTGAATAAATTCCCATACTATATTTTTTTAAAACAATTCTCACTCATGGTTGAACTGGTTTTATTGTTTCTTCATATAAGATAATAGTAGCCATTGATATATTGTACACCAAAGACATGCGATGCTTTGCTTTTTAAGGGGGACACCTCTTGAAATCCATGCCCTCCCTTCTCATCTCAGTCTGTGTCCACGGAGTTGCACATTCCTTGTACCTTCTAATCTGCATCCACTATCTATTCTACGGTGTGTGCACTTTCTTGTGGCTTCCAATTGGTCTCCTGTATACATGTTCGAGCACTTTTGTATTCTGTGAGACTGCTAATCTGAGTACTCTGTCTATTCTGGGGTATGTGCTTCTTTGCCATATGGCTACTGATTTGTGTTCTGCATTAATTCTACAGCCTGTATACCTTGCTTGTTGCTGCTACTGTTAAACAGTTTCCAATCCCTATGCAAGAGCACAGCTGCCTTTGTCCTGGACTGCTAATGCTGCCTTTGAAATTCCATTTTTTTCAGTGATTCCAGCAAGGATGAAGTGTATATGGAAACTGGCAGGGGTGCCTATGCTTATGTTGATCGCTGTGGGGTAGCATACCACAGATTCCATAACTTCTTTGGTTTCGAAGGAGTGATGCCCCAACGATGTCTGTGGCTGGGGCCCCACAATTACATAAAATGCCCCAGATACTAAAGCAAGTGCATTCAGTACCATCTATTTGGAACATTTTAGCAAAGAACACTGTGCAAGTTGGGACTTGTAGTTTTTCATTGATGTCTCCGGGGGTTAGGTGCACTGTGCAAATGACACTTAAATAAATAAATAAAATCGTCAGTATTGGAGGTATCCCTAATGACATAGGACAAGTTGACAACTCGTCCAGTTGGCGCTCATTGGTCACCCTGTCCCTGGCGCCAGCCCCCTCCTCTCCCAACCAGAAGAAGCTTAGAAGACGCTCTGTTAGAAATATCAAAGCATGATCTATGTTTCCTAACCCATGGTGCAAGATCCTTCAAACATGTTTTAATGTGCACCGCTCACCATCATATTAAGCAGCCGGGTGCGTAATGTCCTTATTTTCTTCTTTAAATGAAGTAGGGAGATGCTTAATCGAAATGTGAAGTGCGCCTTTAAGATTTGCCTGACTTTTAGATATTCTGCAAGGTGTTGCTTATTTCACCTTACAGCACAGACATAAATTGGTAGCTGGCTGACATGCTCGGCTTAATGAGGGGTTTCACCTTAGATACTCTCGGGCTAATTGACGTGCCGCTGTGTAAATTGCCCAACACGTGTACCGCTAATGGCTTTTTCAGCAGCTGTATACAGTACTTATTAAAGAACGGGTCTGATTTGAGGGAAAAGGTCTTGGAGAGGGGGAGGGGGTGGCAACCCCCACGCCACAGTCTTTTGCCCAGTCAGGTGAAATGAAAATGCCGTTCATAGCGCCACGGCTTTTTAATGCACTCGTTGTTTTAAATTAACCAAGGAAGGTTATCTTAAGTGCTGCATAGATAATGGTGAGAGCTGGCAAGGGGCCTCTCTGGGCTGAGCGCCTGTTGCAGTGTAAGCTGCTGCTCAACATACATGCCAAGTGGGAAACCATAGCTCAGGCATGTTCCTTTCTCTACATTCTGGGGTTTGTATTCATAGATTCCTGGATGTAAGATAGGGGAGTCAAGGACTACGAATCCCATAATGCAAAGTAAAATCCAGGACATGAGTATCATTTGGCGAATGGAATTGGGCATGTTGGCATGTAGGGGGTTCCATGTGATAATATCCTCACACAAATGTCGCCATACACCATGGAACCTGCGGGGGACACCCCTGCAACCCCCACTATACATATGGCTTGAAACTTGAGGAGAACCGTCTATGGTTCCGGAAGCACCTCAAGACCTTTGTTAAGGATTTTAAAGAAGAATCACACTCCAGACCTGGACTCTTTATACTGGCCAGGGATGCAGCTCACAATCAAAACGCTTTTAAATTTATGAATTTGGATACAGCTTTGAGAAGGCAGCCAACCCACACACCCTATGCCACAATGGACCATGAACCAGGCCGTTGTGTAATGATAGAATATTTATTTAGTAAACACATTCAATATAGGGCAGCAATCACCAGTGTGGTGATAATGACACAATAACTTGACAGGATACACTTAGTTTAACCTTCTAACATAAGAGACACAACACACAATTGAATGAAAGCAAGATTACTTCTGGGTAGTGCTTTTAAATGGCACCACAGTTAAGCATTCCCTATGCAAAACTCCCTCAAACCGCTGTTAACCAGATTTTGTGTGGGTGGAGAGTAGTAGCAAGGAGTCAGGTATACTAGGCAAGAATAACTCAGAATAACTAAACAGTTGTTTTACATGTGTGGTTGAATGAATAAGGAAAGAATGTGTGTGGCTGTACTAACGAGGCAGTTAAACTCACAGGCTACAAGGCAAGGTACTAAACAACTGGCATACAGTGTAGAAAATCGACCAGGGAAGGAAAAACGGTGCAGCTAATATCACACATGGCTAAATTGCAATTGTTTCATTTCACGGGTTTTAAATAGCAAAACGGCTTGGAAAATGAGCTAAACAGACACATTTGGAATGTGGTTTTAATGCTAAGGGACAAAGGCACAGGTATTATATGAAAGTGAAAGGGTGACTTTTGATGGGTTACAGTATGGGATTCTTTAAAGGAAAGGGTTTTAAAGGATAACCCTTTTACAGGCAACCAGTTTTGTTAGAAAAAGGATTTATTCTACTGCAACTATGTTTTTAATGGTTAGATTGTTAAAGAAAGACACGGTACGTGAGGAGGTTCCTTGCAAAGTCAACCTGTCCACATCGCGTTCATCTCTATATGGGAATTAATTAAATTATTCAAAATAGTACTAAGGACCTGCACAAGGACTGAAATGGTTTGGAAAGAATTACGCTAACACATGGCAGGTAGCTGGGCAAAGCAGATCTGGTGGCTGGATAATCCCAAAAGAGTTCAGCCGCCTTCTCCCCTTTTCCCTGAATTATTGGGATTTTTGTTGGGTTTAATTCTGCATTAGAGGTTCAGCCTGGATCTGCTCTCAGCTACCGCTGGCCTGGCACTGGAATGTGGAATCTTGCAGGGTGAATGTGGAATCTTGCAGGGTGAATGTGGAATCTTGCAGGGTGAATGTGGAATGTCTGGATTTCTGGATGTTGATATATGAATGATGGGTTTTCTTGAATTTTGGATTTTTGAATGTCCTGACTTTTGTATGTCTCCACCTTATATAGACCGGATGACATCGGTGGATTTTTACTATGTGGGCAGAACTAAACTAGACATACCTCTAAATTGGATAGGGCAGCCTGGAACTGTTGCCGCCTCCCTGTAAGCAGATTGTACTGAAGGAAGTGACTCAGTTTTAGTGTGTGTGTTTTTATGCGGCGCATTGTTATGCCATAGTTACTTTTAACAAAATCAGTTATGACACAAAATCCCTATATTTACAATTGTTATTCTCCTGAAAATTAGATAGGCAGACTCCATATTTTTCCAGGAACAGGCTGTTCCAAATCCCAAGTCTGTGCGATGCTGTTTAGTCATTCTGGCAACCTTTTGCCATTTCCATGGGAAACATTTCACCTAAAATTCTACAATTGTCTTCATATATACATCTTATCACTGGGTATATTTTCATTACGTTTCAAAACTGTACCATGTATGCTTCCCCCAGAAATGCCATTTTACTGGTGTTTGCGACCACCACATGTCAGAGAAACCTGCAATATCTTGATTTAATGGCGCAAAATGACATTCAAAACGGTCATAATTTCACATTACTGTTTCTTTAGATTACTGAAATAAATGTCATTATATGAACTCTTTGAAATCAAATGGGCTGCCTTTGTTTCCAAATATGGGCAGTCTTTCCAACCCCCCCCAAGCAAATGTCCTTCCCTGATCAGCTAGCACATGGGGTTGCTATGACTCACCTTTGATCCTAGGCAGCTTGAAGCTGAGGAGAGGTGCCAGTGGAAGTCCACTGTCTCATCATGCTGCAGCTAACCCGCTCTGTCTGATGAGGTTGCAAATTCTCACACCTTGGTCCCTTCATTGGGAAAGGCGCTTCCTTTGAAGTGTTCTTTTGCCAAACTGGTTCTGCTGGTCACACACACCTTTCAAACATGTTTTTTCCTCTCTTTCTTTCACAAAAGCCTGTCTTTTTGTAAATAAATATATTATACATTTAAATAAAACCCCATCCCCACCTAAAATACTATTTCTGTGCGAGTATTTGGGATGATTTCACATTTTAACTTTCAAAGTGTTATTTCAATGCTGTTGCAAAAACGAATTTACACATGTTTATTTTACATGGGGAGTTCACCAGATGCAGTTTCTTTAACACACATTTTACAGAACAGCCTGGACAGATCAGATCAGTTTCATGGCAGGGAAAGGTGCTAGAAATAGTTTTCTTTTGTAATTGACGCATACCCAGGAAGAAAAGCTTTATTTTTGAAGTCCTCTGCACAGGTTAATTTGTTGCAAAAGCAAATGCGCGTCAGACAGCCCTAAGACAAATTTCTCTGCTGTTCATATATTTTTGCTTGAGAAACAATGCCTGTCAGGGAGGAATGGCCTTCATTAAATGGGGTTCATTTCTGCAGATAGATGGGCATGGCTGTGTTTTATTGGAAGCAAACTGTATTGTTGAAAGATAAAACAATGGCACCAGTGCAAAGCCATTTTAAACGCAGAACATTTCCTTTTTCAGTTGTAAGTTTCAAGCTGGCAGCATAGCAGCGCTGCACCAGGCTGTTTATGAATTCTTCTTTTTGGTGCACAAGAAGAAAATAACTGCAGCCATTCTCGGGGTGTTCTATGTTCCATCTTGCCCCATATGTGCTCAACAGAGCCAGCACACCCATTATTTTTTGGTAACTGCTAAA
Organism: Ambystoma mexicanum; assembly: GCF_040938575.1. Lineage (NCBI taxonomy): Eukaryota > Metazoa > Chordata > Amphibia > Caudata > Ambystomatidae > Ambystoma > Ambystoma mexicanum. The sequence continues at coordinate 1,183,856,134 of NC_090926.1, forward strand.
AACGCAGCATACAGTGACTTGCTTTCTCTCTAGCCACTGCGCACCTGGCCACCCTCTGTCTTTCGGGCCCAGGTACCTGCTCACACTGCCACCCCCCTGCATTGCCTTCAGGCCACCCCTTGCACTGGAGCCTGTATCTGTACCCATACAGTCCCCCACCCATGCTTTTTGTGCACTTATCAGATACACCCTATCTGACTTACCTAGCACTTTGCCACTTTCCAGCTGCACTAGTACTGTGTATCACCTTTATTTATTTATTTTTATTTGACATATTATTATTTATTTTGCTCTGTCCTATGTTCCGCACTATCCAATTTCTCCCCCTTTCCATGCACTTTCCCCCTTCCCCATGCACTTGCGCTTTCTCAATGTCACTGGGCCTAGTAAGATTGTTGTTTTTGTTCTCCCCTGTTCCCCTCCCTTCACCTGGTCACGCTCTGAAACACCTGTATACAAGTGCAATATAAATAAAATATCATATCATATGGCAACATTATTTATGGGGATACTATGACCTGATACCATGTAGGGATCAGCTGTCTGAGAGAATAGATGTCTGAGCCCACATGCCATTCCTCCAAGGTGGGTAAAATGAACACACATCACTGGAGTAATGAAAAAAAAAACTATTTATTAACAAAGTGGTAATTTAGTGGGCCCTCTGCATGAATTACACAGTCAAAGGCTTGGAAATTGAAATCCAGGACCCGTCTTCTTCATAATACAGAGTGAGCGTGTGGCTCCTAGTTTCGGGGAGCACAATGCAGCTGGTTAGGAGATCCAGTAGCCGATGGTTGGGAGGTCCAGGTGCTTGCGTTTTAGTAGTCCACATTTCTGGCATGTTAGCAACCATGGGATCGCATGGATGTCACTGTAGCAGATCTTATTTCTGACATTTGTTTTTTTTCTTTACTGGTGTTTGTTTGGAAGGTGATGCTGACTATGGAGAGATTATTTTTCTGACTTTTCCTGACAATTGAACAATTGTATAGACGTTGTATCGTGGGCATTGCAGAGGATGCTTTGGATGTTGCTGACTGTTGGGAAAGACCATAAGTGACATTTCTGACATTTGGGAGTCTGCGTTAATGGCTTTTGGGGATGACATCATGTGGCAATGCTGGTACTCGGGAATTTGTATTACTGACTGTAGGGTGAGAAACCATGTGACATTGCTGACATGAACCATGCCTTTTCCTAGGAGATAAGGAATACACTACTACCTTTAGCCACATAGCCATCAAATGTAGCTGAGACCTTAATGTCTTGACAATCACAACAGCACAAAGAATAAGTAAAGACATCTTAGAAGAACTAGAGGCTGAGGAAGCTAAATTTCTAAACAACACTACCATAGCAGATGCCCGGGAACAACTAACAGCAACTAACAAACTCCTAGAAGAGTTAAAAAAAACAATATTGCCAAGAAAACAAAAAATTGAATAAAGACATTCAAGATTTCAAACTTGAGGTTGTTTTTCCATACGCCACAGACAAAGCAGTGGAAGAAGTTAGAACATCTCAGTCTACACAAAAACAAAAGCATCCCAAGAAACGATGGGTTTCTTTTTCAAACTCCAGCAGCAGTCGTTCGGACAACCAGAGTCGGTCAAAACAACCACCGGGATTTGGCAACTACAAACTGCAACCACCTCAACCCCAACATTTTTTAGGAGGAGGTGGCATGATGGGAGGACCCGGGTGGGGCCAACCTGATTTCACCAATTCACCCCCATTATGAGGTCCAGAGGCCGCCACTGCAGGACCCGTTAAGAGAAGCCGCCATTCCCATATTCAATCTAGCTAAATTCAAATTGAACCCAGCACAAACATCTCTATTGTCCAAGGGTCTCTCCTATGTACCTACCCACCAGACAGACTGGTTCAAGACAGAGCTAGAAATCAGAAGGTTCTTCGGTACACTACGCCTCAAACTTTTCTTTGAGGAACAAAGCCTCCTAGAAAATGAGGTAGACTCAGGACTACACATCCCTTCCACTTTTTGTCCACAGGACCATCAAGTTTCATTGAAAACCATCGGCTTTGAGAAATGCGTAATGACAGACCACAACAAGTTAAAAAATACTAAACAGAAATGCCATCACAATATCCCCAAAGAGGAAAAACAAGCATTATCAAAATTATCCAACAACAGGTCGATAGTCATCAAAACAGCTGATAAGGGAGGGGGTATCGTGCTTATGACTACTACACAATACAAAGCTATGGTCATGACGTTACTCACAGACAAGGAAAGCTACAAAAAGATAAAAAAAGACCCTACTTTGACCATCTCAACCGAATTCAGTGAAATGGCTGAGTATGCTCGTGATCGCCAATGGATCCCAGCTAATGAACTTGAATTTCTAACTACCAACCAAGGGAGAATTCCTTCTTTTTACATGCTCCCTAAGATTCATAGAAATATGGAGACCCCACCCGGACGACCTATCGTCTCTGGTTGTGGGTCAGTTTTAGAACCCATATGCCAATTCATTGATGCTTTTCTCAAACCCATCAGTAGCATGACACCAAAGTATCTACGTGATACCAGCCAGACCATCCAAATATTCAAGGGCCTCCCCTTCAACAACAACACCCAACTTCTGGTAACTATGGATATATGCACCTTATACACCAGCATACCCCAAACAGCAGCCACTGAATGCATGCACAAATACTTACAAAGTAGAGCCCCTGAAAACTTTATAATTGAGCTATTGACTCTAGCTCTATCCAAAAACTATTTTCAATTCAACTGACAATTTTACTTTCATACAAAAGGCACTGCAATGGGGCGACCTTCGCCCCAGTCTTGCAGTAATCTATATGACGGACTTTGAGGAAACAAATGTTTTATCCGTCCATAACCCATTCAGAGACCAAATTACAGAATGGAAGCGCTACATAGATGATGTTCTATTTATCTGGGCTGGCTCTGTCGATGAACTACTTATATTTCAAGAATGGTTTAATACTAGAGACCCCAACATTAAATTCACCATGCAATACAGCAACCAAGAGGTCAATTCTTTAGACCTAAAAATCCAACATAACAATGGTACTCTCAAATGCAATTTATTCAGAAAACCCAGTGATAGGAATATTCTCCTACACTTCCTCAGCGACCACCCTAAACACACACGCGAAAACCTACTCTACAGACAATATCTTCGCATTAGGAGGAACTGTACAGAGACTCAAGACTTCTATGAGCATGCCTCTGACTTAGACAATAGACTCTTGGAGAGAGGGTACCCGCACCACACATCTCTAGATCCAAAAAACGAGCAAGGTTTAGCAACAGAGAAGCCATACTCACTGGTGAAAGAACACAACACAGGGTTAAAAATGAATCTAGTACTACCTGTGTTATCACACACGGACTCCATGCTTCCCAAATCTGCAAAATACTGTGTAAACATTGGGCTCTCACAAGACTGAGTCTACCCGATGAACCTCTACCTCGTATCGCCTATAAACGGGTGAAGAATTTGAAAGACCATCTAGTGCATTCTAAATTCGTACCACCAGCACCGAGATCTGGTCTCTGGAATTTGAGAAGCACAGTAGGCCATTTTCCCTGTGGCAACTGCACTGTATGCAGATTTACAAAGACTTCCCTAGCAGAGACCGAGTTTGGACACTACATAACCTTACCAAATGCAAGACCAAGCAAGCTGTCTATGTAATAGAATGCCCTTCTGTCCTGTGTTATGTAGGCCAAACCCTTAGCCCCATCCATGTACGTATCTATGAACACAGATCAAGAATAAGATGTAAAAAACTAGGTGCCCCTCTGGTTAACCACTACATACAAGCCCACCATACTGTTGATGACATACTATGGTGGATTGTAGACACGGTGAGTAACTCTGCCAACAATACCAAATGCGTACTCACTAAGGAATCGCGCTGGATCATAGGATGGATATTTTCAATAATGGTCTCAACGAGAAATTCCTAGTCCCAATGTGAAGCCTTAACTGTGTGACAATCAGGACCCATGTTGCCACAATCTGAGAGCCGGGACCCTGCCAGTAACATTCCACTTACTACGCCCGTTCTCACCAATCCCCGACTTCGCTACCTCTCCTTACCAGTCTAGCGTGCCTCACACCACTATTGTCCTATTGGTAACATGTCAATATAGATCAGCTTCTTTTTGATTCCCCACAGGAATCGAGTACTATCCTTTCTGATCAGTGGCATCTGTACATATTACACTAGGTACTTCAGGTCCACACAGCTCTATGCCAGAATATTGGGCACCAATAGCCCACTCTTTAACCAGCAACATATATCAGTCCATCTGACAAGGGGCACTGTATGACAATCCACGCCCTACCGTAGTTGCTGTACTGTTTGCTCCTTACATCACAGAGGTAGCTCCATTATTTCCATGACCATTAGGTCCAGTGTGCATGCACAAACTCAGTGACACTGATCGCACTGATCGGACGCATATCACAGAGTGCATCTGGATTCTCCAGCGCGTTTTGCACTAGCCGCTTTGGGCTTGTTTGCCCCTTCCAGCTAGCACATAATATATTTACCTTTAATTAATTTAAGGTTCACTCCAATGGCCCGTTTGCAACTGTGATGGGCCGTGCGTACGTTTACATGGCTACCGACCCAGCCGCTTTCAACAGGCATCCGACGGCACATGCTCCACTCTGAGCAGCTTTTCTATGCTCACAGGAGAGGACGCCCGCCGACTACGGATACAGCTCCTGTTCCAGCAGCTCCACTCCTTGGACAGACTACACCTGGCCTTACAGCGAGATACTTACTGTAAGCCCCCATATAGATACTTGGTCTATACATACACCCAGTGCAATGTATATCTATTGGAGATACCTAGCAATATGGCCGCCCACTTTGAGCAAACGGACCTACTATCTTTGCTGTTCACTTTTGTCTTACCTAGCGCACAGGACTTATTTACATGTGGAGATTCTGCATGAAGTTAACAGAACTCTGCAGCGTACAAAGCAGCACTTTTCCTATGCATAGACCCTCCGCCCACATTCGAGTCAGACTCCATGTATCAAGATCCGGATCTTCCAGAGGTAAGAACCGACAAATATGCTACAAATAGTACCTTGACTATTTATTTTACAAAAATAGACGTTCCTCACCAAACCTACATTTAACACCTGTGCTACGCAGTAGCAAGAGTCTGTCTGTACTCCCAGGGTTTAACTACCCCTCCCATACTGACTGGATGCATTATTTTTACATCCACAGGCAGCTTTAACCATTACCTGCCGTGGAATCTACACTGGCCCAAGTCACATTTCCTAGGAACCACCAGTACTAGTCCTACTACGAGACTACTGCAGTTACTTTATTAAAATAAGAAGTAGTGCACAGCACAGCCACACCATAGGAAATCTACGGTTCCGGAACCAAGATTACACCTCCCTAACACTCCTGTTGAAACCTCAGGGTGAGTATAGAGGTGACTATCTTTTTTATAAATAAAACCTTGCAGCTCATGTCTAGACCTTCCCAAATGGAAACAGTAACTACAGCTGCGTACTTCAATGCACTACTGATATTTCCGTGTATCTGCTTTTTCTTCTTGCCTTCCCCCTCTTTCCCCTCCCCTCCTTTAGGAGACTGAGGTCCCCGTTTTTGCCCCGAAGAAGGCTGAACTCTGATGTCGCCAATTCCGGCCAGCCGAAACGTGTTACAGCGCTTCACCTAACCACATTTATTCCCTTTTTTTCGTTTTCTGTTTATTAGACTCTGGTTAACTACTTTAGGAAGCTCTTTTATGACTATTTTGCAACACAGGCACACACGTTGATGACTCTTTTTTGAGCATTGGCACTGGTCTTTCATAAACCTCCATGACTAACCCCCTCCAAATAACTTGGTGAATACATGTGGATTTTCCTTTTTCTCTGTTTTAATATTGCTGACATTTGGCACCCTTTTTTGCTGATTGTTGGGGAGACCCCACGTGACATTTCTGAGATTTGGAAGTCTGTGTTGCTGACTGTTAAGCGAAACCCCCTATGACATTGTTGACATTTGAGTCTTTGATGCTGCTATGTTTCAGATGACATTCTAACATTTGTAAAACTTTCTCTGTGCAGACCTTTTCATGATTTGATTGGATTAGTATTGTGCAGATCATTTAAATGCTTAGAAGACCTCTCGACTGATGTTGGAAGACTCCCTTAGAAGATCACCATACCAACATTTGGAACATTTGTTTAGAAGATCACATTAGTGAAGTTTGGCTGGTGTTTCTAAAACCATGTTTCTTGTTTACCTTTTGCATGGAACAGATTTAGGGGTCGATTCATGGAATTAATGTGCGCCGAAAATTCCCGCACAGAGGTACCAAAACGTGCGATTCGCAGTAAAATTGCGAAAATAGTCCGTGCACGAGAAAAACATTGGATGTGCGCTAAAAATGTGCGCCGCGCACGCCGGCGCACAGGTCATCCAACAGTGTGCGCCACGGCCACTGTGAAATCGTGCATAGCGCGGCGCACGTCACAAAAGTAGGCGAACACAGGGCGTAACACTCGGAATGGGGAACAACGCGTGAAAATATGGGCGTCACGGGGGAAGTACAGGAGGCAAGTGCGTGGAACGCCCACACGCTCGCCTACAACCCGTATTCATGGAATCGAATAGGGCAAACCAGCGCACGGTCAAAGACGCGCACAGGGTCAAACAAGTACGCCACAAGAAAGCCGGCGGTAGCGCCCCTGCGCCTGAAAAAAAATGTGCGCCAAAATGTGCGCTAACAAAAAGCACCCATATACAGCCATGATGAATGGTCCATACAGTGGCCCTCTAGGACAAATGAGGTGCAAAGGGGTACCGACAAACACGGACACCCGCTGTGTGAAAAATAGCATGTGCATGTGTTCCTGGGTGTGCAGGAAGTTCCACACGCGATTGGCCTGGGTACGTGTACTTCGGGGTGCGCGGGAAGTTCCACACGCGATTGGCCTGGGTACCTGTACTTTGGGGTGCGTGGGAAGTTCCACACGCGATTAGCCTGGGTACGTGTACTACAGGCTGCGCGGGAAGTTCCACATGCGATTAGCCTGGGTACGTGTGTTCTGGGGTGCGCGGGAAGTTCCACACGCGATTGGCCTGGGTATGTGTACTTCGGGGTGCGCGGGAAGTTACACACGCGATTGGCCTTGGTAGGTGTACTTCGGGGTGCGCGGGAAGTTCCACATGCGATTGTCCTGGGTACGTGTACTTCGGGATGCGCGTGAAGTTCCACACGCGATTGGCCTGGGTACGTGTATTCCGAGGTGCGCGGGAAGATTCACACGCGATTTCAGCAGGGTATGTGTATTTCGGTGGTGCCGGGGAATGCTACACGTGATTTGGCCATGGTGTTCCCTCTACACCCTCCACGGCCCCTGCAGGCAGCCCACACCACAGGGGACTACCCTGCACCCCTGCTCATGTCCCACAGGCAACCCATCCACCATGGCCATGCCCACCAGCCTACCCACATGTCACCTTGCACTACTGATCACCACCACCCCCCAGCATCCGGGGGAACCCTCCACCAGGCCCCCAAACATGTCTACCACCACCCCCACCCCCAAGGCAGTGCAGGGGCAGCCTCCACTAGGCCCCCACTCATGTCTCCCACCACCCCCCAGCAGTGCAGGGGCAGCCTCCACCAGGCCCCCACTCATGTCCAACTCATGTCTCCCTGCACCCCCACCCCCCAGCCACCAGGGGCACCCTCCACCAGGCCCCCACTCATGTCTCCCACCACCCCCACCCCCCCAGCAGTGCAAGGGCAGCCTCCACCAGGCCCCCACTCATGTCTCCCATCACCCCCACCCCCCAGCAGTCCTGGGGCAGCCTCCACCAGGCCCCCACTCAAGTCTCCCATCACCCCCACCCCCCAGCAGTGCAGGGGCAGCTCCACCAGGCCCCCACTCATGTCCCCCTGCACCCCCAATCCCCAGCAGTGCAGGGGCAGCCTCCACCAGGCCCACACACATATCCCCCTGCACCCCCACCCCCCAGCAGTGCAGAGGCAGCCTCCAACAGGCCCCCACTCATGTCTCCCACCACCCCCACCCCCCAGCCACCAGCGGCACCCTCCACCAGGCCCCCACTCATGTCTACCACCACCCCCACCCCCAGCAGTGCATGGGGCAGCCTACACCAGGCCCCCACTCATGTCCCCTATCACCCCAACCCCCAGCAGTGCAGGGGCACACTCCACCAGGCCCCCACTCATGTCTACCATCACCCCCACACCCCAGCAGTGCAGGGGCAGCCTCCACCAGGCCCCCACTCATGTCTCCCACCACCCCCACCCCCCAGCCACCAGGGGCACCCTCCACCAGGCCCCCACTCATGTCTCCCTGCACCCCCACCCCTCAGCAGTGCAGGGGCAGCCTCCACCAGGCCCCCACTCATGTCCCCCTGCACCTCCACACCCCAGCAGTGCAGGGGCAGCCTCCACCAGGCCCCCACACATGTCCCCCTGCACCCCCACCCCCCAGCAGTGCAGGGGCACCCTCCACCAGGCCCCCACTCATGTCTCCCACCACCCCCACGCCCCAGCAGTGCAAGGGCAGCCTCCACCAGGCCCCCACTCATGTCTCCCATCACCCCCATGCCCCAGCAGTGCAGGGGCACCCTCCACCAGGCCCCCACTCATGTCTACCACCACCCCCACCCCCCAGCCACCAGGGGGAGCCTCCACCAGGCCCCCACTCATGTCCCCCTGCACCCCCACCCCCCAGCAGTGCAGGGGCAGCCTCCACCAGGCCCCCACACATGTCCCCCTGCACCCCCACCCCCCAGCAGTGCAGGGGCAGCCTCCACCAGGCCCCCACTCATGTCTCCCACCACCCCCACACCCCAGCTACCAGGGGCACCCTTCACCAGGCCCCCACTCATGTCTCCCACCACCCCACCCCCCAGCAGTGCAGGGGCAGCCTCCACCAGGCCCCCACTCATGTCTCCCATCACCCCCACCCCCAGCAGTGCAGGGGCAGCCTCCACAAGGCCCCCACTCATGTCTCACACCACCCCCACCCCCCAGCGGTGCATGGGCAGCCTCCACCAGGCCCCCACTCATGTCCAACTCATGTCTCCCTGCACCCCCACTCCCCAGCCACCAGGGGCAGCCTCCACCAGGCCCCCACCCATGTCCCCCTGCACCCCCACCCCCCAGCAGTGCAGGGGCAACCTCCACCAGGCCCCCACACATGTCCCCCTGCACCCCACCCCCCAGCAGTGTAGGGGCAGCCTCCACCAGGCCCCCACTCATGTCTCCCACCACCCCAACTCCCCAGCCACCAGGGGCACCCTCCACCAGGCCCCCACTCATGTCTACCACCACCCCCACCTCCCAGCAGTGCAGGGGCAGCGTCCACCAGGCCCCCACTCATGTCTACCATCACCCCCACACCCCAGCAGTGAAGGGGCAGCCTCCACCAGGCCCCTACTCATGTCTCCCACAACCCCCACCCCCCAGCAGTGCAGGGGCACCCTCCACCAGGCCCCCACACATGTCCCCCTGCACCCCCACCACTCAGCAGTGCAGGGGCACCCTCCACCAGGCCCCCACTCATGTCTCCCACCACCCCCACCCCCCAGCAGTGCAAGGGCAGCCTCCACCAGGCCCCCACCCATGTCTCCCATCACCCCCACCCCCCAGCAGTGCAGGGGCACCCTCCACCAGGCCCCCACTCATGTCTACCACCACCCCCACCCCCCAGCCACCAGGGGCAGCCTCCACCAGGCCCCCACACATGTCCCCCTGCACCCCCACCCCCCAGCAGTGCAGGGGCAGCCTCCACCAGGCCCCCACTCATGTCTCCCACCACCCCCACCCCCCAGCCACCAGGGGCACCCTCCACCAGGCCCCCACTCATGTCTCCCATCACCCCCACCCCGCCGCAGTGCAGGGGCAGCCTCCACCAGGCCCCCACTCATGTCTCTCATCACCCCCACCCCCAGCAGTGCAGGGGCAGCCTCCACCAGGCCCCCACTCATGTCTCACACCACCCCCACCCCCCAGCAGTGCAGGGGCAGCCTCCACCAGGCCCCCACTCATGTCCAACTCATGTCTCCCTGCACCCCCACTCCCCAGCCACCTGTGGCAGCCTCCACCAGGCCCCCACTCATGTCTCCCACCACCCCCACCCCCCAGCAGTGCAGGGGCAACCTCCACCAGGCCCCCACACATGTCCCCCTGCACCCCCACCCCCCAGCAGTGCAGGGACAGCCTCCACCAGGCCCCCACTCATGTCTCCCACCACCCCCACCCCCCAGCCACCAGGGGCACCCTCCACCAGGCCCCCACTCATGTCTACCACCACCCCCACCCCCCAGCAGTGCAGGGGCAGCTTCCACCAGGCCCCCACTCATGTCCCCTATCACCCCCACCCCGAGCAGTGCAGGGGCAGCCTCCACCAGGCCCCCACTCATGTCTACCATCACCCCCACCCCCCAGCAGTGAAGGGGCAGCCTCCACCAGGCCCCCACTCATGTCTCCCACAACCCCCACCCCCCAGCCACCAGGGGCACCCTCCACCAGGCCCCCACTCATGTCTCCCTGCACCCCCACCCCCCAGCAGTGCAGGGGCAGCCTCCACCAGGCCCCCACTCATGTCCCCCTGCACCCCCACCCCCCAGCAGTGCAGGGGCACCCTCCACCAGGCCCCCACTCATGTCTACCACCAGCCCCACCCCCCAGCCACCAGGGGCACCCTCCACCAGGCCCCCACTCATGTCTACCACCAGCCCCACCCCCCAGCCACCAGGGGCACCCTCCACCAGGCCCCCACTCATGTCTACCACCACCCCCACCCCCCAGCCACCAGGGGCACCCTCCACGAGGCCCCCACTCATGTCCCCTATCACCCCCACCCCCCAGCAGTGCAGGGGCAGCCTTCACCAGGCCCCCACTCATGTCTCCCATCACCCCCGCCCCCCAGCAGTGCAGGGGCAGCCTCCACCAGGCCCCCACTCATGTCTACCATCACCCCCACCCCCCAGCAGTGCAGGGGCAGCATCCACCAGGCCCCCACTCATGTCTCCCACCACCCCCACCCCCCAGCCACCAGGGGCAGCCTCCACCAGGCCCCCACTCATGTCCCCTATCACCCCCACCCCCCAGCAGTGCAGGGGCAGCCTCCACCAGGCCCCCACTCATGTCTACCATCACCCCCACCCCCCAGCAGTGCAGGGGCAGCCTCCACCATGCCCCCACTCATGTCTCCCACCATCCCCATCCCTCAGCCACCGGGGCAGCCTCCACCAGGCCCCCACTCATGTCTCCCATCATCCCCACCCCCCAGCCGTGCGATTTGCCTGGGTACGTGTATTCCTGGGGTGCGCGGGTAGTCTCCCATGCGATACCATCAGGGTACGTGTATTATGGGTCAGCGTGAACTTCCACACACGATACCAGCAGGCTACGTGTTTTACAGGGTTTGTGGGAAGTTCCACACGCGATTGCCCTGGGTACGTGTATTTTGTGGTGCGCGTGAACTTCCACACGCGACTGGGCCTGTGAGAGTGGGGTACGTGTATTCCAGGGGTGGGCGGGAATATTTACTCGCGACTGGGCCTGGGAGAGCGTGTTACGTGTATTCCTGGGGTGGGCGGGAAGATTCACACGTTCGCCTACGACGCGCCGAAAAATAAATGGTCCAATCCTGAAACACGTACGCCAGCATGAAGCAGGCGTACGTCAACCCGCGCAGCTTAAAAGTGCGCGCAAACAACAAACAAGCTCAGACGCCAAGATGAATATACCGTTCCTAGCAGCAGTTGCAGTTGGTTACCAAAGGAGGAGGAGGAGGATAGTGAGGGCCCGCATTTTCACTCCCAGAACCAGCCTTTTTGGGATGCCTGATGACCAGGTGTATGGGAGGTACAGGTTTCCACCACACATAATACTGGACCTGGTCAGTGAGTGGGAGGATGACCTCACATCACCCACCCTGTGCTCCCAAGCACTCAGCCCCCTGGAGAAGGTCCTCAATGTACTGCACTTCTTGGCCACAGGATCATTTCAGCGGACAAGTGCCATAGTGGGTGGGGTGTCACAGGCCACGCAGTCACGCTACCTACACCAGGTCTTGAACATCATCACTGCACGCCCATCAGTCCATAGGCACATATACCTGCCCAGGACACCTGCAGAAAGGCCGGCTGCCACCCTCGATTTCTACGGTGTGGCACAATTCCCCAAAGTGCTAGGTGCCATTGACTGCACCCATGTGGCACTACGTCCCCCCAGGGCATCTGAGCACATCTATAGGAACCGCAAGCACTGGCATTCCATCAACGTGCAGGTAGTATGCAATGCCAAGGGAATCATCACCTCAGTATATGCCAACTATCCAGGGTCCACCCACGACAGCTTCATTTACCGAATGTCTACCCTAAGCCGGGACCTAGAAGCTGGGCGGCATGGCGATACATGGCTGCTTGGTGAGTATGAATGCCACTGCACATGCATGCATGTCAGATGCAGAGTTATGTCACTACCCCACTAATGATACCCATCACCTCCTCACCAGGGGACAGTGCCTACCCTCTGAGCACCCACATGATTATGCCAATTCGGAACCCCATCACGCCTCCAGAGGTAAAATAAAACACAGCCCATATTGCAACCCGGGGCATAGTGGAGCGCACATTCGGAGTGCTCAAGTCACGCTTTCGCTCCCTTGACCGTTCTGGTGGGCAGCTGTTATATGCGCCCCCAGAAGTGTACAGGATCATGATGGCAGCATGTGTCCTGCACAATGTTGCAACACGCCGGGGCCTGGCTGTGGACATGGTGGTGCCCCCACATCCCCAACCACATGCACGCCCGCTGCGCATGGGAGGGGAGAGGGCACGGGGTGAGGCAACCCGTACGCAGCTGGTGGCTAATTACTTCACATAGAAATCACACCCCTGTGGAGTGCACACAGCCCTGGCACATACCATCTGATAAGCAATGATGACTCGACCTGACAATTATGACCAACAAAGGGACAGTCAACTGTCAGAACCATAGCAGCCTGAGATTGTTCATGTTTAAGTGTCACAATGTGTGCATCCCTACCTACACAAACACCACCAATGCAGTGTCATCAAAAGACACACTTCCATGCTGCAGAAATGAATACCCACTTGCAAAATACTTTATGAAAACAGTGCCATGTCACCCAACCCCTCCCCGGCACGGCCACACAACACACCATGGCATGTCATGCAATGTGAGAGCAAACAAATTAATCCCCACAACATGCCCCAAGTGTCACCAGCTACAGTGTCCCTAATGGAAACATGGCCACACATGAAATGCTCACAGTAATGCAGGACCTACAACACACATCACCAAATACTTACCAAGAATACCAATCACCTACACAACATCCAACCTACCTTAAACATGACATTACAGACTTAAAAATTTGCTAGCCTCACTACCTGATGATGCCAGCACTTCGAACACTTCCAAGTATACAGTGTTAGCGCCACGCAAGAGTGTAGGTGCACTGCTAACAACATGGACTCCAGTTCCAAGGTGGACCGCCTTGTGAAGACATGAGAAATGGACCTGCAAATTAAGAGGATGAGATGGATGCAGAGGCACATATCATGCAGTGTACAATACAACAACAATATGCACTATGAATGTATACACAGTATTGACTACAGACTGCCCACACATCGAATGGGAGTCCAATGTCACCATGTACGTCAATGTCACTTGGGCACACCCTTTGCAAGCCCATGGAAACTGGAAGCAATAGGGGTGTGTGTCACAAAAACCCAAGCATCTGAACCAAATTCATGACAAGCCTGCGTGTGCCCAGCCACAATGCAGCGTATGCCCACGGGAGCCACACAAGGCAACACACTGTCCCCCCCCCCAAAAAAAAAAAAAAAATCAAAAATGGCCATTAATGGGCCCGGGGGGGTGGGGGAAGCCACCCAGGAGGTCCGAGGGCAAGGTGCACACCAAAACCCACCTGTGTGGATCTTGCGGAAAAAAAACACCTCCATGGGCTCATGGCCTACACGGCTACCCTATTGTGGGAGAATCACTGCTGTCGCTCTCCTCACCCTCTGCAGCTGCATCAGGAGGTGGTGGCACTATGGGAGACAGCCCACGCAAAGCCCTAGTCTGTTCCTCCATGGCTGCAAGCATGCGGGTGTGGTAGGTCTCGTTCTGGAGGATAATTTTGCGGAGGTCCCCATGCAACAACTCACGGGATGCCCGGACCTCCGCCCTAGTTGCCTGCATCTCAGCTGAGAGCGTATGTGTGAGACGCTCCAGCTGCTGTTCTGTCCTTCTGTTTGTTGAAGCCTCAAGCTCAACAAGAGTTGTCCTGAGGTGAAGGAGTTCCACCCTCAGGGCTTCCCTGTGGCCCTGGGACTCTATGGAAATGGCTTCCTGCAGAGTCGCCAGTGCCGCCCGCCTGTCCCTGTCGGACGCCAACATGTCCTCCCTGTGTGACTGGCAGATGGAGTCTGTTACCTGCTGTAGTCGCTCCATCAGCCTTTCGGGGGGGACAATGGAAGTGGCCACCCTATTCATGGCCTGAGCCATCATCTCTGATGATGCTGCCTGTTGGGTTGCCATACCGTATATGGATTGCTCCCATGCGGTATTGCCAGGTGGCGGACGGCCACCACATTGGTGGGCACCACACCTGTCTGGGGCAAGGTGAACTGCGCCAGCACTGCCTGAGGCTGCAGGACTGCATTCCCCTTCTGATCTGCTGGCCCAGGAACAGGATCAGATGTTGCGGAGTGTGACCCTGCATCCGTAACCACCAAAGGCGTACCTGCCAACACTGACATCCCCATTGAGGGTTCTAACCCTGGTGCAGGTGGGTCGGACAGAACAGAATCCCTCCCAGGAACACTCACCTGCGACGGCATATAGGTCTCATCATCTGAATCAACACCTGAATACAGCTCGGGGGAGGTGCAGCCAGAGACACCCCTTGAGAGCACGCCTGCAGCAGTTGTGGGTTCTCACCTACCACCACACCACATCCCTCACTGGTGGTCGGTCGGGCCTGAGACCCCTCCTGGGTCTGCACCATCTCCACAACCCCAGCAGTATCAAGTGCGTCATCCCCTGCAAAGACATAAAAGAAAACAAATGGAAACAGGCATTAGCACTATGGCACTCAATTAGGGCCGAGAGGCTACAGAAACAGTACTTGATTGACACTTGTCCCACATGACTAAAACTCTCCCATGCATGCACCGTCACTGCGTGTGAAGGGTAGGCAGATGGCACACATTGATGACACCAAGATGGAAGATGAACACATTTGCTGCATGCTGCCTAGCAGTGGCATCACACATTGGACGGTGATTGGCAGGTCAAATACACATGCCATCACACAGATGGCATGTACCCTAGCCATGAAGTGAAGAGGGAGAGGAGGGCACCAATTGTTAAATCAGTCCAGTTTGCTCATGACATTGATTTTTTCATTGAAATGGTTCAAATGTTTAACCTGGAGCTGCCAGTCCAAAATGGTTCTATAGCACAGGGACATGTCTAAACAAATCATGTCCAGTAAACAAAGCCAGCCCACTGTACCATAGCCATGTCAGACATGTGACAATAGGACTGAGAAATCCTGAGTAAAAGTGGTGGTATGCAAACAATCTGCCTGAATAAACAGAGGTAAATAAGCAACTATGTTGTGGCAAGATGACACTTCAAGGGCAACTGGCGTGGTGTTGGGCTGGATGTCTAATGTTGGCAGAAGGGATGCTGCTATACCCAAATGCTGGGGGGCAGAATGTATAGGATGAGGCACGTGGGTGACCCAAACCACTCAGGCACACACACCCTCACCTGGCACCCAAACAGAAGCCCTCCCACACACACCATGCACATGGATGACACACACATGCATGTGCACTCACCGGACAATGCCTCGTAATCTGCCAGTTCTCCCACGCCTTGGATCTGTTCCTCCGTGACGTAGGTCCCAGCAACCTGCTCATGTGGAGTGAGTTCTATGTCGTCTGCTGGAGACCCACCTCCAGTCACTAGAGTTGCGGCATGACTTGAGGCCAGCTTATTCTTTGCCCTGCGCTTCAGGTCATTCCAGCGCTTGTAGCATTCAGTAGCTGTGCGCCTCACGATTCCAAGGGCACTTATGATGTCCGCAATGGTCTGCCAGTGTGCCTGACGTTGTGCAGGTGTGGTCTTGGATCCTGCAACAATCACCATTTCGCGGTCATGTGCGGACACATACTCTACAAGTGCATTCAGTTCGGCCTCATTGAAGCTGGGCTTCCTTGACGGGCTGGACTGTGTAGCTGTGTCTGGGGCATCAGCCTCTACTGGACGAGCACTCTTCCTCTTCCGCTTGGAAGGTGGTGGTGATCCTGAGTGTCCTACGCCGCTCTGGACACTAGGGGCAGGAGCCCCGGTGGACTCTGTACTAGGAGTGTGGGATTGCACACTCAGCATGGGAGTTGGTGCAGGCATTAGCTCAAGTGTGATGGTGTCAGGGGGAATGTCAGCATGATGGACTTGGACCGACACTGTCCTGGCTGGGTGTGTGAGAGGTGGGGTGGATGGAGCCGCAGCTGCCCCTGCAGCCTCCCCAGCCTGCCTACGTGGGGCAGCAGATGACCTAGCTGCCCCTGATCCACGTGGCCTCATGACACCAACGTTCACCGGCGCACGTGGCCTAGACCTGCTGACCTGGAAGTCAGCCATCGAGTCACCCTGTGCCAGGTCTGGTTCCACAGTGGGCTGGTCCAACAAGGGCTGAGCATGGATGGTGTCAGCCACGTTAACCTCAACCAGGGGGGGGCATGGGTGTCCCTGACTGCTCCTCCACACATGGGGGGCTAGGGACACCCTGCAAGTCATGGTCACGTCCCCTACTGGATCCACCACGGCCACCACTTGGGGCTCGGCCACCTTTGCCACCCTTACGGCTTGTTCGCCTCCCAGCCATGGCCCTGATGTTGCTGTGCGTATGGGAGTCGATGTGAACTATTGTCCTGGGCAATTGGGGGTCAAAGGGGTTGGGTACCAGATCGTAATTGTAACCTAGTGCTCTAGCAAGGCTGTATGTCACCCCTGGGGAAAGATGACCGGTCACGCAATGCACAGGCACCCCAAAAAAGGAAGTAAGGTGCACGCAACCCCTCCTAGACCACGTGCGTGGAAAAATAAACCTGCACTACGCTGTGGCACCCAGAAACACAAGAATGAACGTATGCGTGTCACACGCAGCCCCTAGAATGACCTCTGAAGGGGTACGCGACACACGGGGCAAGCACAGATGTTAAATACGTGCGCGACTCACCGTCTGCCAGGAACAAAAGCATGAAAAATATGTGCGTGTGCGCGTTGGCAACACCCCCGCCAAAAGAAGAATTGTACGCTGTCTGAGGAGACAGGACAACAGTAGAAGGGAACGCTGTTTGAGGAAACAGGCCCAGGAAAAAGAGGAAAAGAGAAAAAGCTGTCAGAGGTAACAGGGAGTACGAACTGGAAACGCCGTGAAGTAAATCGCGTGTGAACCGACAAGAAGTACAGATTTCACCCACTCGCTCTCCACGAAAAGCACGTACAAGGAAATGGCGTTCTACACGTACCTTTTATACACACGTCACAGATGCGCATACGCGATGAGGCCAGTTCCACCAATTACACGCCTTGACACTCGGACGTGTATCATTTTTTTTTACACGCGCCATACTCTGCGGTCATGCGCGTGACGTCACAGCTGCGCATGGGGGCCTTTGGGCCAATGAAATCGCCTATGCATGCCGACGCGCTTACGCGCTAAGGGCCTTTCCTCGAATTACACGCAGACGTGCAGGACTCTTCACGTGCCAAATCACTCCGTATCAAGCTGGCCATGCGTAAGCACACGGAAGACCACGCTCCTGCCCAGAAAGCCGATTTACTGCCCCCCAGAGCCCCGAGCACGCTCCCACCTGCCATCTGCTGCTGCCTGACTGCCTGCTGCCCACGTGCCCTGCCATTTGCTGCCTGCACATCAGCCAGGGGTGCTGTTGCTGTGACCACCCCCGCTGAAACCGAAGACTCCCGACTGGGATTCCATCGCTCCACAGCCCAGCCCCAGGACCCAGTTGCCCACCCACTCCTGCCTCTGGGGTTGTCATGTCGGGCACTGCAACATCTGGCACCACTGACAACCCCCGGCCAGAGAGGCAGAGGTGCACCAGCTTCAGTGCCAGGGAAGTTGGTGTCCTGGTGGAGCAAGTCCTGGGGCAGTATGATGCCCTCTACGGAAGTGTGCGCGCCGACAAGGAAGGACGGACTCGGATCTGGACGGACATCGTGACTGCCATCAACGCGGAGGGGGTGGCAGTCCGCGACTTCCAACATGTCAAGAAGCGCTGGGAGGACTTCAGGTCCAGGATCCTCAGCAAGGCCCAGCGCCTCTTGAAGGCAGCGGATGCTAAGGAGCGCCGGGGCCACTTGTCGGAAGATCAGATGAGGGTCCTGGAACGCATATCCCCAGCGCTCCACGTCCAGGTCCTTGAGAGGCAGACCCATCTGGAGTCGAGCGGTAAGTGTACATGCATCATGATTGTAAGCTGTGCGTGTGGTGATGTGCCAGTAGTGTGCCGATTGCACATCTGTTTGTATGGGGCCGAGTATGGGTGGGGGTGTACAGGACCGTGAGGCTAACACATGCGAGCGCTGTCATGTGTGGGCATTGATGGTGCTTGTGTGGGTAGGCTTGCATGCCAAATGCAGTTGTGTGGGCACACATGTTTGGATGAATGTGTATGTAAGTAGGCATGTTCGTGATGTCACGCATGTATGTTGTTTTCAGCTGCATGTATCAGCACTGTGTACATGTGCATGTGTGTGTATTTGACAAGGGTGCAACAGTGATGCAACATGGATGCATGTGACAGCGGGATGTGGAAGCCTGATTGGCAGATGTGACATGGATGCCCATCGGAACACTGCGACAGTTGGCTGAGGTGTACACATGCATGCAAGTGTGGTGGTGTGCGTGCATGTGTAGTGCACTCCCTGTGTTGCATGTGATGTCTGGCTCACCTTTGCCTGCTCATGCTGTTGTATGTGTATGGATGGTGCTGGCAGTTGCGATGTGGCTGTGGTATGGCTCATGTGTGCATGTAGAAATGACATTTGTGTTGCGAATTGTGATGCCATGTCTGAGGTTTGCCAATGCCACTCATGTGCAACTGTCATGTGTGTATGTGTCCATTGTAAAGTGCCCTGATGCCTGTGTTTTATTTCCCCCTGTCTGCAGCGTCAACTGATGAAGAGGGCGGAGAAGGTGCTGTGGAGCACAGCGGCGGGGATCGCACCGCCAGCCGGAGACGCAAGGCCCGGCTCCCCTCCCAGGTTGTGATCTCGTCGGGGAGTGAGGAGTCCGGTGCTGCGTCCCAGGCCGCAGCTGCCGGGGGGAGGTCCAAGAGGCGATGGTCGGAGTTCGACTCCTCGGCAGCAGAAGGGGCAGCTGGGACCCCACAGGGCCCAATGGGGGAAGATGGCACGGAGTCATCAAGGTTGGTGGGGGGTTTGGTGGAGGAGGAGGCCGTGCAAGCAACAGAAACGGGGTCTGGAGGTGGGGATTCCACTGGTGCTAGTGGTGCAGTGCAGGACCAGGGACAGGAGGCAGCACAGGTCGCCGCGGAGGTGCCTGTGTGCAATCCTGTCCCTGATCCTGTCACTGCATCATCTTGCACCAGCAGGGATGCCTACGTCCAGACCCGTTTTCAGGCAGGGGATGAGCTCACGACAACTGGCCTTCCTCTGCCTGCGGACGTGGCTATCCGGGTCCGGGTTGAGCCTGTCCTGACTGGTATGGCGTTGCGTCAACGGGCCATGCGAGGTGACCTGCAGTCTTTTCATGAGGAGCTCGTTGACCGCGTCGGCCTACTGGGACAGGTCACCCAGGCCGGATTCCTCCGTTTGATGGGGCTTGCTCCGACCCCCTCCTCAAATGAACCCCCTATGCGCCAGTCGTCCTCCGTGCCATCTTCCCACCCATCAGTCACCTGCGTGCCCTGTGGAGCTGCCTCTGACGGTGAGGCCAGGCTGGTGGAGGAGGCATCCCTGCCACAGTCGGGAGTCGGACGTCCAGCAGGGGGGGCCATATCAACGACTGCACCCCAGCCAGCGGAGCATGTGCAGGCAGCAGGAGGCCGTGCACGGGCAGAGGCGCAGCAGCAGCAGCAACGTGGTGGGAGCCATGATGGCTCGGGGCCTTCGACATCGGAGGGGCAGGCATCGGCCAAAGGGCAGGAGGACCCAGGACGGGAAGTGTCTTCCGTGTGGCAGCGGTTGGGCCACACCATAGATGCGGTGCGGCAGCGGGCGGTAGAGGCACGGCTCACGATGGTCAGGGCGGAGAACTCCATGTGGAGGGCCCTGAGGCGGGCCGAGTGCCTCGAGGCAATCCGCAGGGAGTTTAGGGGGAATATGTGGACGGCCCTGCGGACCCTCGGGGCCATGGAGGAGGAGCGCCTCCGGGACATTGAGCAGGAGTTCGATGATGCCCTGGCCCGGAACATCCCGAAGTGAGCCGTCGGACTAGCCCGCTGCCCTTGTAAATAGTTCTGTAGTTAGTGTTAGGTTTCCTTTGGTTTAGCATTTTTTTTGGACCTTTTGGACAATGGGCCACATTTTTGTATATAGTTTTTTTTTTTAGGTAGTGTTATTAGATAGGTTTCATTTCTTCGGTTGGGATCATGGACCCTGGATTGTGTATCTGTATATAGTTGACTTTTGGATTTTCATTTTTTTTTATGATTTCCCCATTGAGCAATGGTTTTCGATTTTAATTTTCCATTGGATTTACTTTTGTGGACTGTGACTTTGGACACCTTTCGTTTGCATTATGATTTGTGGTTTTTCATTATTTCACGTACCTGCTGTTTTTTTTTTTTAAATTTCCATTATTGTTTTTTTATTTTTGATTCAATTTATTTTGCTTTTAATACATATTTTTTCTTCAAACTTCAATGTGTAGTATCATCTCATTGGTTTCATGCATATCATGATATGGGTTTTGACATTCACTGACACCCATTGGGTGTATGTGAGGGACATGTGTTCATTTCCAAACTTGCAATTGGGGTTATATCATGTTTTTGCCATTTCTAAGTGGGTGGATGCAATACTCAGGTGGGTGTTTGGCATTTGGAGGCTGACCATAAGGGCCAGGGATCTAGATTGTGGTGACATGTTGGCTGGGTGACATGAGTGGGGGCCTGGTGGAGGGTGCCCCTGCACTGCTGGGGGGTGGGGGTGATGGGAGACATGGGTGGGGGCCTGGTGGAGGCTGCCCCTGCACTGCTGGGGGGTGCGGGTGATAGGGGACATGAGTGGGGGCCTGGTGGAGGGTGCCCCTGGTGGCTGGGGGGGTGGGAGTGGTGGTAGACATGAGTGGGGGCCTGGTGGAGGGTGCCCCTGGTGGCTGGGGGGTGGGGGTGGTGGTAGACATGAGTGGGGGCCTGGTGGAGGGTGCCCCTGCACTGCTGGGGGGTGGGGGTGATAGGGGACATGAGTGGGGGCCTGGTGGAGGCTGCCCCTGCACTGCTGGAGGGTGGGGGTGATAGGGGACATGAGTGGGGGCCTGGTGGAGGGTGCCCCTGGTGGCTGGGGCTTGGGGGTGGTAGTAGACATGAGTGGGGGCCTGGTGGAGGGTGCCCCTGGTGGCTGGGGGGTGGGGGTGGTGGTAGACATGAGTGGGGGCCTGGTGGAGGGTGCCCCTGCCCTGCTGGGGGGTGGGGGTGATGGGAGACATGAGCGGGGGCCTGGTGGAGGCTGCCCCTGCACTGCTGGGGGGTGGGGGTGGCGGGAGAAATGAGTGGGGGCCTGGTGGAGGCTGCCCCTGCACTGCTGGGGTGTGGGGGTGCAGGGAGACATGAGTTGGACATGAGTGGGGGCTGGTGGAGGCTGCCCCTGGTGGCTGGGGGGTGGGGGTGGTGGGAGACATGAGTGGGGGCCTGGTGGAGGCTGCCCCTGCACTGCTGGGGGGTGGGGGTGGTGGTAGACATGAGTGGGGGCCTGGTGGAGGCTGCCCCTGCACTGCTGGGGGGTGGGGGTGATGGTAGACATGAGTGGGGGCCTGGTGGAGGCTGCCCCTGCACTGCTGGAGGGTGGGGGTGATGGGAGACATGAGTGGGGGCCTGGTGGAGGCTGCCACCGCACTGCTGGGGTGTGGGGGTGATAGGGGACATGAGTGGGGGCCTGGTGGAGGGTGCCCCTGGTGGCTGGGGGGTGAGGGTGGTAGTAGACATGAGTGGGGGCCTGGTGGAGGGTGCCCCTGGTGGCTGGGGGGTGGGGGTAGTGGTAGACATGAGTTGGACATGAGTGGGGGCCTGGTGGAGGCTGCCCCTGCACTGCTGGGGGGTGGGGGTGCAGGTAGACATGAGTTGGACATGAGTGGGGGCCTGGCGGAGGCTTCCCCTGGTGGCTGGGGGGTGGGGGTGGTGGGAGACATGAGTGGGGGCCTGGTGGAGGCTACCCCTGCACTGCTGGGGGTGGGGGTGATGGGAGACATGAGTGGGGGCCTGGTGGATGCTGCCCCTGCACTGCTGGGGGGTGGGGGTGATAGGGGACATGAGTGGGGGCCTCGTGGAGGCTGCCCCTGCACTGCTGGGGGGTGGAGGTGGTGGGAGACATGAGTGGGGGCCGGGTGGAGGCTGCCCCTGCACTGCTGGGGGGTGGGGGTGCAGGGAGACATGAGTTGGACATGAGTGGGGGCCTGGTGGAGGCTGCCCCTGCACTGCTGGGGGGTGGGGGTGATGGGAGACATGAGTGGGGGCCTGGTGGAGGCTGCCCCTGGTGGCTGGGGGTGCAGGGGGACATGCGTTGGTGGGCAGTAGTGCAAGGTGACATGTGGGTTGGCTGGGGGGCATGGCCAAGTTGGATGTGGTGCCTGCGGGACATGTGCAGGGTAGGCCCCTGTGGTGTGGGCCACCTGCAGGGGCCGTGGAGGGTGTAGAGGGAACACCTGGGAGGACCCACACGTGCAATTCACGTGTGGTGCTCCCCGCGCACCCCTGGAATACACGTACCCTAATGGAATCGCGTGTGATACTTCCTGCGCACCCCTGAAATACACGTACCCTGCTGCTTTTGCGTGTGATACTTTCCGCGCACCCCTGAAATACACGTACCCTGCTGCTTTTGCGTGTGATACTTCCCGCGCACCCCTGGAATACACGTACCCTGCTGTTTTTGCGTGTGATACTTCCCGCACAACCCTGGTATACACGTGCCCTGATGGAATCGTGTGTGTTACTTCCCACGTACCCCTGATGTACACGTACCCAGGACAATTGCGTGTGGAACTTCCCGCGAAACACTGAAATACACGTTCCCCGCTTGGCGTTTGCTGTTTGCCAGCCCTGTGAACTGGTCCAGGGTTAGCGCAGCCCTTTGCGATGATTTTGGGATTTTGAAGGCTTTTCCTTGCGCGAGGGCGTTCTTGGGGGTGTAACTGGCGCTGCTGCAGGGTCGCTGCGCCACTCTGCACCACGGCTGGTTTCGGAGGCTAAAATCCATGAATACGCTGTGCGATGAAAAGGATTTTATCACACGCGGCTGGCGCAGTGTATCGCACGGGGAGACTGTGCGCCAGCCGCGTGTGCCATTTTTGTGCGAATTTCTATGAATTACCCTGTTAATTGCTGCTATTTAAGAGATTACTCTGTTGGGAAGCCCCCTTCCTATCAATTTTGAGACCAATTTGATAATGTTCGGGGGATCATACTGCTACGGATTTCAAGGGAACACATTGCTGTGAATATTTGAGAACACATTGCTATGGAGTAAGCTGACCACATTGCTGATGTTTCATAGAACACTGATGCCGATTTGGGAGATCATAGTTCTGTAGATGTGTGAAATCACTTTGCTGTGGACGTGTAACATTAAAGTCTGTTAAGGATTCCAATCGGCCGTCGCACACCAGACCAGGACCCTTGCCACCAGCCTAAGATGCTGTGCACAATTAGAATACTTTTGCTTTATTTCCGAGAGTTCTGATTGAGCTGGCACCCAACCCGCCTCACACACCCTTTTACAAGTACCCCGGGTCACAATGGAC
Organism: Ambystoma mexicanum; assembly: GCF_040938575.1. Classification (NCBI taxonomy): domain Eukaryota; kingdom Metazoa; phylum Chordata; class Amphibia; order Caudata; family Ambystomatidae; genus Ambystoma; species Ambystoma mexicanum. Next base: position 1,183,880,229 of record NC_090926.1, read on the forward strand.
CATGAACGAGGCAAATGGGTGGTAGTACAATATTTATTTATTTTATTCAAAGAAAATCACACACATTTAATATTGAGCAGCAATCACCAATGGGGAGATAATTACACTGTACAATGATACAATACACTTAATTTGACCTTCTACTATAACATATCCCAAACACAAATGAATGGGAGCAATTTTACTGTTCGGGTAGATAGCACGCAAGTTAAGATTTCCCCTGCAATGCTGCCTCAAACACCTATTAATTGAATTGAAGTAGATAGAAAGGAGCAGCAAAGAGTCAGGTATACTAGGCAGCAAACAAAATAAAAAATTTGACCTTCCCCCATGAAATGAGAGGCAATATCGGATTCAAAACCCTTTGCAATTGCATAAATAACACTCGGAATTGGTAAATACTTAATTTAAATTTGTGGTTGAATAAACGAAATAAATATGAGTTCTAACAGTATCAGAGATGTAAGAACACTAGCAACAACAAGGCACGGTACTAACAATGGCATACAGTTCAAAAATCAACTTTGAAGTGACAACTCAGTGCAGCCAAATCACACGCATAGGAATTGCATTTTCTTACTTTCAATAGACAGAATCGAAGGCAGTGTTTATGCTGGATGAAAGATGCACATCACAGGGATAATATGAAAGTGAAAAAGTGACTCTAAATTAATAACAGGATGAGATTCTCAAGGGGAAAATAAATTCGGTTTTTAAAAATAAAAGCAGTCAACAGAGAAAATAGGTTTTGGAAAGGACAAGTTTCACTTAAACTAGATTTAGTGGCTAGAAAAGAGAAACACCACCCGTAAATAGAAAAGTTACACTGCAGTTGTAACCATTCACACAGTGTGCCTCTTTTTAGGGAGAATACATTTATTTAATCAAAATATTACTAAGGACTTACACATGACAGAAATGAGTGGATGAATGGAGTGAACACTAGGAAATCAAGGACAAGATGCACAGATAATTCTGACAGTTTTAAACAAGTTATCAGGGTATTGTTGGGATTACTTAGAGAGTGGAACAAAGACAAGGGGGGTAATTCCGAGTTTGGAAGCAGCCATGGTACTATTAGCACCATGGCTGCCTCCAAATCCGGGTCTGGGTCCGGTCTGGCTAAACGGGGACTTACCGGGCAATTCTTACCCTGGAGGACCCGGTAAGTCCCCATTCAGTAAACCATTCCCCATTCCCAAATTGCAGTACCGTTATTAGCTCCAAGGTCCCTTAACAGGAACCACAGAGAACGGGTGGTCAGACCACCCGTTCCTGCTGGGACCTTCTAAGGGACCTCGGAATAGGGCGGTAAGGGTTTACTGGCACCGGCATCCTTACCGGTGCCCGTAAACCCTTACCTCCCAACTCGGAATGACCCCCAAGGTATCAAGATGGGGTATGCTATGTGTTGCTATGGGATGGGGTGATACTGACATCAGCACTTGAGTTTTGGATTTGGGACAGCCAAACGGGTTTCTGGTCACCAAGGCAAATCTGGTCACTGGTCACCGCGGTGGGGCTCTCCTAGAAGGAAACAGCTGGGCCTGTCTGGTCACTGGAAGCAAGGGTACAGCTGTCATGCAGGCAGTGGGGCAAGAAGCCGGTCTGGTCACAGGATACTCTAAAAAAGGGTACCACAGCTTTTACCCATTTTTCCCTGATTTATTTGGATTTTCAGTGGGGTTTCTTTTTGGATAAGTGGTCCTGCCTGGATAGGGTCAGCTATGCTCTGGCCTGGCAGTGGGACCTGGATTCTAGCAGGATTAATATGGAATATTAGGATATGCAGGAGCTGGAAAATTCAGAAGAGTGTCTCCCTTGTCTCAGTAAGCTTCCCCTTTTATAAGGCGGGTGACATCTCAGGATTTATGGTTGGGCAGAACTAACTTAGACCTACCCCTAAAAATCAGATAGGTCAGCCTATGTTATGTTATTCCTCCTTAGAAGCAGATGGGACTGTAGAAGGGGACTCAGTTTTATGGGGTTGTATTTTTATGAGGTACAGAGCCATCCCACAGTCATTTTGCCAAAAATCAGTCAGGACATAAATAGCACATTTTTATAGTTGGAACACTTTTACAAATCACATAGGCAAATGACATATTTCACACAGAGCATAACACTCGAACTCCAAGGTCTGTACGACATTGTTTCATCCTTCTAATAATCTTTCGCCATTTGTGGTGGGAAATATTTCACCTATTTTTATACATGAGTACATATTATCATAGAGCATGTTTGCATTAATTTTTAATATTCCACTATGGATACTTTTCCCATGATTTACCTTTTTCTGCTGTGTGTGTCCCCTACATCTTGAAAAGCTTCAATGTCTTGTTTTAATGCCCACAAAATCATATTTAAACTGTTAAACTTTAGCATTACTGCATTGTCCGATTGCAAAAATAAAAGTCACACTTTTATTAATTCAGAACAGTCTTTTGCCCCAAATGGGCTAGCTTTTGTCTCCCATATAAGGACATACTTCCAAATGTTGCTCTGGAGTAGCCTTTGAGGCTCACCATTTTAAGTTGAGGGGAGGTGGTACTAACAAATTCACACCTATGTGTTCCAGAATATATTGTATCAGGTAGAAGCACTGCCACAGAGTCTGATGGGTGTGTTACATTCTTCCTCTTGGTCCATTCATAGTTTCCAGATGCTGGTCCCCTTCGGGGAGACAATATGATGTTCCCAGGAAGCAAATGTTCTTTGAAGCCAGGCCAAGAACCTGTTCTGCGGCTTCAGCACAGTACAACCATGTATTTATTTATTTATTATTATTTTTTCTTTCTGAACAAGAAAACATATCTGTTGGAATTAAATTACCCATATATGTTTACCAACAAAACCTTCCTCACTTTCTGTGCAAAGACAGGGCCTTAACTCAACATTTCACTTTTAACCCTTTAAGTGCCAAGGACGAGGTATCTCGTCCTTGGAAGTGCATACGCAGTGCCAAGGACGAGATAGCTCGTCCTTTTCGGCACCTTGTTTTGAGCGATCCCTGCAGAGCAGGGATCGCTGAAAACTGTAATCCAACCCCCGGGCTATGTGAGGGGGAGGTCTGCCAGGGGGCTGGATTACCTTCAGTTTCACGTCGGCGTGCGTAACGCACGTCGGCGTGAAACTGAAAGTAAATTCCCCGCAGCAGCCATTTTCGGCTGCTGCGGGGAAGAGAGAAGGTAAGAGACCTTCTTTGTCCGCCTCGATCTCCGGCTGTATTTCAAGCCGGAGATCGAGGCGGTTATCGTTGGAAAGGGGAGATTCTCCCCTTTCCAACGATACCCGTTGTGTGGCATTGCTGCCCGCGGATCGGGCGCAGGGCGCGCAATCCGCGGGCAGCAATGCCACTGGATCAATACAGATCCGTTTGTGACGCAGGGGGAGGAGGGGGTTGCTTACTAGGTAAGCGCCCCTCCTCCCCCGTGGCCCCAAGGCATGGGGCCACAGCGGCCGAGACCCCTGGGGGCAGATGATCACTGAATGAAAAAAAAAATTGAAAGTATGTGAAAAGGGGGTGGGGGAAGGGGTGGGGGTGGGGGGCCACTAGCCACCATGGATTTTATATTGAATGAAAGGGGGGGGATGCCCCCCCAACCGAAGTAGAAAGGGACACCCCTTGTAACCCTCCCTGGGGGCAGATATCTGCTCCTAGGAAGGGGCATCTGACCCCAGGGAGGGATGCATGATGTGGGGCCCCCCCTATCTGCCCCCAGGGTGGGTTGCATGAGGTGGGGCCCTCCATTTGGGGTGGGGGGGGGTTGAGGGCCACCCCCCGTTGCGGTACATCATTCGCTGCCAATTTAGGGTGGCCCTCAGCCCCCCCTAAAAAGCAGCCTATGAATTTGCATTTTGTTTTTTGTTTACCCTACTTTGCTTGGTGCAGATGGCCACATTAGTGTGGCTATCTGCCCCCAGGGTGCCCAAACCCTACTGCCCCATCTATCGGGGGTCCTGCCCCACCTTTTGGGGTGGCCCTCTCCCCCCTCACCCCAAATGGAGGTGGGGTGTACCTCACGCAGCCGTTTGGGGGAGGCCCAGGGAGGCCTGCATGAGGTGTGTCCCCCAGCCATTGGGGGAGGGGGGGCACCCCAAAAGGTGGGGCAGAACCCCCAATAGATGGGGCAGTAGGGTTTGGGCACCCTGGGAGCAGATAGCCACACTAATGTGCCCATCTGCACCAAGCGAAGTTGGGTAAACAAAAAAAAATATACAAAATCACAGGCTGCTTTTTAGGGGGGGCTGAGGGCCACCCTAAATTGGCAGCGAATGATGTACCGCAACGGGGGGTGGCCCTCAACCCCCCCCACCCTAAATGGAGGGCCCCACCTCATGCAACCCTCCCTGGGGGCAAATATCTGCTCCTAGGAAGGGGCATCTGACCTCAGGGAGGGATGCATGAGGTGGGCCCCCCCCCTATCTGCCCCCAGGGTGGGTTGCATGAGGTGGGGCCCTCCATTTGGGGTGGGGGGGTTGAGGGCCACCCCCCATTGCGGTACATCATTCGCTGCCAATTTAGGGTGGCCCTCAGCCCCCCTAAAAAGCAGCCTATGAATTTGCATTTTGTTTTTTGTTTACCCTACTTTGCTTGGTGCAGATGGCCACATTAGTGTGGCTATCTGCCCCCAGGGTGCCCAAACCCTACTGCCCCATCTATTGGGGTCCTGCCCCACCTTTTGGGGTGGCCTTTTCCCCCCTCACCCCAAATGGAGGTGGGGTGTACCTCACGCAGCCGTTTGGAGGAGGCCCAGGGAGGCCTGTATGAGCTGTGTCCCCCAGCCATTGGGGGCGAGGGAGGGGGAACCCCAAAAGGTGGGGCAGGACCCCCAATAGATGGGGCAGTAGGGTTTGGGCACCCTGGGGGCAGATAGCCACACTAATGTGCCCATCTGCACCAAGCGAAGTTGGGTAAACAAAAAAAAATATACAAAATCACAGGCTGCTTTTTAGGGGGAGCTGAGGGCCACCCTAAATTGGCAGCGAATGATGTACCGCAACGGGGGGTGGCCCTCAACCCCCCCCACCCGAAATGGAGGGCCCCACCTCATGCAACCCACCCTGGGGGCAGATAGGGGGGGCCCACCTCATGCATCCCTCCCTGGGGTCAGATGCCCCTTCCTAGGAGCAGATATCTGCCCCCAGGGAGGGTTGCATGAGGTGGGGCCCTCCATTTGGGTGTGGGGGGGGGTTAAGGGCCACCCCCCGTTGCCCTACATCATTCGCTGCCAATTTAGGGTGGCCCTCAGCCCCCCCTAAAAAGCAGCCTATGAATTTGCATTTTGTTTTTTGTTTACCCTACTTTGCTTGGTGCAGATGGCCACATTAGTGTGGCTATCTGCCCCCAGGGTGCCCAAACCCTACTGCCCCATCTATTGGGGGTCCTGCCCCACCTTTTGGGGTGGCCCTCTCCCCCCTCACCCCAAATGGAGGTGGGGTGTGCCTCACGCAGCCGTTTGGAGGAGGCCCAGGGAGGCCTGCATGAGGTGTGTCTCCTAGCCATTGGGGGTGGGGGAGGTGGGGCCACCCCAAAAGGTGGGGCAGGACCCCCAATAGATGGGGCAGTAGGGTTTGGGCACCCTGGGGGCAGATAGCCACACTAATGTGCCCATCTGCACCAAGCGAAGTTGGGTAAACAAAAAAAAATATACAAAATCACAGGCTGCTTTTTAGGGGGGGCTGAGGGCCACCCTAAATTGGCAGCGAATGATGTACCGCAACGGGGGGTGGCCCTCAACCCCCCCCCCCACCCCAAATGGAGGGCCCCACCTCATGCAACCCACCCTGGGGGCAGATAGGGGGGCCCCACCTCATGCATCCTTCCCTGGGGTCAGATGCCCCTTCCTAGGAGCAGATATCTGCCCCCAGGGAGGCCTGCATGAGGTGTGTCCCCCAGCCATTGAGGGTGGGGGGGGCACCCCAAAAGGTGGGGCAGGACCCCCAATAGATGGGGCAGTAAGGTTTGGGCACTCAGGCGCCAGATTGGCACACCAATGTGCCCCTGTGCACAAAGGGGAGTTGGGTTACCAAAGGAAAAAAGTGAAAATGTTGGAACGTTTTTTAGGGGGGGGCGGTGGGGCACCCCAGAGGGTTGGGAAAGTTTCTAAAGGAATGGGGCGTTAACCCCCTACCCGCCCACAATGGAGTGGGTGCCATGTCATGCAGCCCTCCCTGGGACCAGATATCTGCACCTAGGAACGGACGCCTGAGCCCAGGGAGGAGTGCAGGACAGCCTCCCCCCTTATCTGCCCCTTGGGAGGGCTACATGAGATGGGCCGCCCCTCAAATTGGGGTGGTGGTGGAGAGGTGCAACCCCCTTCACGTTAGAAAATTCCACAGCGGTGTAGGGGGCCCCTCCGCCCCCGCAAAAGGGCAGCCTGCCATTTTGAATTGTGTTCTTCGTTTACTATACCTGCCTTGGCGTAGAGGGGCACTTTGGTGTGCCAGTCTGGCGCCGGGGTGCCCAAAACGTACAGGCCAATGCAACAGGGGGGGCCAATATGGGTGGTCTGGTATTTGGGTGGGCTGACACAGATAATATATGTTTTGTTCTTCCCTTTACAGGTCTTGAGCAGTTCAAGCTTCTCCCTTGTTATGTACGTATGAAATTTTGCTTATTCCAACATTTTATAGTGGGTGGAGGGCACATTGCTATTGGGATGGGGGTGAACAGGGCCTGTAGTGTTCTGTTGTGAAGGAAGTGGGTGCTCTGGGGAGGTATTGGGGTGGCCAGGAACACACTTGCCGGGGTAGCGCACAAAACGCCCCCCAGTGCAGCTGAACAGTGCTGTTTCCCTGGGAGGGAAGTTTGCCACTTAGCCATCTGTGCAATGTTTTTTTTGTGTGCTGGGGGTTGCCATACACCCATTGGTCTTATGCCAGTTTGCTATCACTGTGCAGTCCAGCCTTCTGTGGAGGTAGATGACTGAGAAGTTTCATGTATGTGGTGGAAGGAGCTGAAAAATGTACAGATATATGCCAGACAGTTTGGATGTGTTATTGGTAGGCAAAGCACTGAATGTAATTCTTTTATGTTTCCGTTGCAGTTGCGGCTACTGAAAAGCTTATGCTGACTTATGTAAGTACCACATATATTACTTGGTAATGTCCGGGTGGAGGGTTACTGTGGTGGGAGAAACTGTGGCTGCAGTGTCAGTGGTATGGGTGAGAAAGGGTAGTAGGGCGGTTCGGGGGCCAGTGATGGGAGTGCCTTGCATTGAGGAAGGTGGCTGCTTTGCAGAAGGAAAAATTGGCCGACATAAGTAGCAGCTCCTTTTCAAAAATGTTGCCGGTAGTAATGCAGATGGTCATTTTGTTCTGAGCATGGTAGGCGTACTTGATACAGAGAACACTACTTTTACTGCAACGATCACCATTTCTGTGGTCCTTTTCCAGCAGTCGTCCCAGTGAGCCCCGCCAGGCTCCCCATCCTTTTGCAGGGGGAAAAGCTGTAATGCAGGGTAGCTAGAAGGGCAGGAGGGGTGGGGGGTGAAGTCATTGGCCTTGGGCGTCCATCTCCCAGATGGATATTTTGTCCCTCAAAAGCAGCAGTGGGTGCAGGGTGCCCCGGCACGGTCCCAATCCCGTCCTAGAGGGGAAAGCTGCAGTGCTGGCCAGGCAGAGATGTAGGGTGGTTGTGGTTGATGTGTGTGACCTTGGCTGCCTCTCTGCCTTGGTAGTCAAATGGCCCCAAGTTCACCAGTACTTTAGGAGCTGCGCCCCAATTTCTCACAATCAAAGTGTCCAAATTTGCATGCATGTGTAATGAATGGCGCACATTCTGTCAGAGTAACAATATTCGGAGAGGTTACAAAGCACCCTTGCTGCACAGGTCATATCCTCTGTCAGACTAGTCACCCTGCCAAAGTGTAATGGTATAGCATGTGGAAGTCACCTTACCACCGTGCAGTGCAGTCGGTGGGCCACAGGAGCAGACAACCTTTACTAATTACAATTGCCCCAGCACAACTGTGTTATTGGCACAAGGTGACATACTGTCTTCTTCACCTCTTTCCCACCTCCTTCCCCTAAAACACAAGTGCCAATTATGTAATGACCTACTGTAAATTCACATGAGAGGTGCATGTCCGAATGTGTGAAGTGTGTGTCTGGGATTGTTACAAGAGCCATGTGTTCACGCAATCATTCAGCTAGTTGGTAAACTGTATGTATAGGCATAATCATGGGGGTTCACTTGTTTCCATATCATAGTGACGATGAGGGTTGTCTAGATAATTGCCTACTCTTTCACCCAAAGGGCTGCATGATTTTCCGAGGGCCAACCACATCTGGCTCTCAAAGGGAGGCCCTCCTGGTGCATTGGTTTGGGGTTAGGGGGAAGTGCTTTCACCAGCTCAGAGGAGCCATCAGCGATGTCCATGCAAAAGGAGATGCAACCTCCCCACCCTACAGTGGTGCACCTGGGAGGAAAAGATTTAGCGTCTGTGGGAGGGGAAGGGATACATGAGCTGCTAATGGAGGAACTGGAATGGATAGCACAGATGTTTCCAAACAGTGATGGTTTGGTGCCAGATATCCGGGATTTATTTATTTTTATTTTTTTTCTTCAGGATGCCATATGCCAACTTGTCTTATTTCCATTTCCAATCCGTGTGCAGTCTAGCCTTCCGTAGTGGTAGATGACTGAGAAGTGTCATGGAACTGGTGGAAGGAAGTGAAAAATGTACAGATAGTTGCCAGACAGTTTGGATGTGTTATTGGTAGGCAAAGCATTGATTTTAATTCTTTTATGTTTCCTTTGCAGTTGCGGCTACTGAAAAGCTATTGCTGACTTATGTAAGTACAACATTTATTACTTGGTAATGTGGGGGTGGAGGGTTACTGCGGTGGAAGGAATTGTGGCTGCATTGTCAGTGATAAGGGTGGGAAAGGGTAGTGGGGTGGGTCGGGGGCCAGTGATGGGTGTGCCTTGCATTGAGTAAGGCAGCTGCTTTGCAGAAGGAAAGGTTTGGCCGACATAAGTAGCAGCAAATTTTAAAACATTTTTTCCAGTAGTTATATAGATGGTCATTTTTTCTGAGCATGCTATGCACACTTGTTACAGAGCTCATTCCTTTCACTGCAAAGTTCACCATTTCTGTGGTCCAATTCCAGCAGTGGTCCCAGTGTGCCCTGTCAGGGTCCCCATCCTTTTGCAGGGGGAAAAACTGTAACGCATGGTAGCTAGAGAGGGGGGGTGTCATTGGCCTTGGGCGTCCGTCCCCCAGGTGGATATTTTGTCCTCCAAATTCAGCAGTGGGTGCAGGGTGCCCTGGCAGGGTCCAATCCCTTCCAGGAGAGGAAAGCTGTAGTGCTGAGCAGGAAGCGATGTAGGGTAGTGGTGGGTGATGGGTTTGACCTTGGCCACCTCCCTTCCTTGGTAGTGAAGTGCCCCCAAGTTCACCAGTGGTCCTGGAGCTATGGCCGAAACACTCACATTGAAAGTGTCTGAAGGTGCACCCATTTGTGGTAAATGTGGCACATTCTGTCAGGGTACCTATATTCAGAGAGCGTACAAAGCACACTTCCTGTGGACTTCATATCCTCTGTGAGACTAGTCACCCTGCCAAAGTGTAACGATGTAGCATGTGCAAGTCACCTTACCACCGTGCTGGGCAGGCGGTGGGCCACAGGAGCAGACAACTTTTACTGATTACAATTGCGCCAGCACAACTGTTTTATTGGCACAAGGTGACATACTATCTTCTTCACCTCCTTCCCCTGAAAATAATGTGGCAATTATGTGTCGACCTACTGTTATCTCAAATGAGAGGTGGTTTCCGAATGGGTGAAGTTTGTGTCTGGGATTGTTACAAGAGTCATGTATTGGCGCAATTGTTGTGTAATTTGGTAAAATGTATGTGTAGCCATAATCATGGGGGTTTTCCTGTTTCCATTTCCTAGTGAGGATGAGGGTTGTGTGGATTTTCGGCCACTCTTATATCCAAAGGGCTGCACGACTTTTCCAAGGGCCACCTACATCTGGGTCTGGAAGGGATGGCCTTGCAGTGCATTGGTTTGGGGTGGGGTGGATGCGCCTTCACCAGCTCCAAGGAGCCATCATCGCTGCCCAAGCAAAAGGAAAGGCCCCCCCTGACCTTATAGTGGTTCACCTGGGAGGAAATGATTTTGCGTCTGTGGGACGGAAGGGGGTACGGGAGCAGCTCATGGCAGACCTTGAATGGATTGCACAGAGGTTTCCAAACACTGTGGTGGCCTGGTCCCAGATGATTCCCAGGATGGATTGGAGAACTCAAGGGAATAGAAGGGCCATCAACCGCTCGGTGTGGAAACTGAATGGCGAGTTCACTAGACTGACAGAGGGCAACACCAGAATACGGACCATTCACCATGGCAATATCAAAGGTGCTGTGATGTTTCACAGAGATGGGGTGCACCTTTCCAAAACAGGCATGGAGCTGTTCATTGGAAACATAATGGATTTTGCCCAGATGCTATTTTAGGGGGGGTTTGCCCAGTGACTGATGGACGCACTGGAAGATGTGAAAAGTGAATAAAAATGGTAGTAAGTATGTTGGCAGTGAGACTTCCACTTTCTAGCAATTGTTTGCATTCATGGCATGTCAAAGCATTCAGTATGTTTCTGCTACTTATTTCTTAGGTACCCATCACTACTTGCTTCAGCCTACATCAATTTGCTTGGCCTTGCAATAATTTTGTCCTTGTGAGCTTTCCCCTTACAATAGACACCCCTATGTGAATGAGCAGGTGTTTTTGTAAAAAGTGTGCCAGCAGTTGCCCGGAAGGGCCAGCCGTGTACTTTATTTATCTTCCCTTTCTGCTTCTGCATTGCCTATGGCTTTTCAACTCACCCAATCACTAATACGTTGCATGGTTCCTTCTCACCTCGATTTCCCATCCACAAGCATCCCATGGAGGAGGGCATGGTGCAAAGCATGTTGGCTATTTCTGAATAGGTAGTGTGGCTGAAATCCTCGTCCCCACGCTTGTATTTCTGTACAGTTTAGCGGAATAGTACATTGTCCATAGATTTTTTGTTCTCTTTCTTTTAGGTGCAGGTGTGTTGTAGCTGTCTACCCACTTGTAGGAAAGCAGTCAGCTGGTCCTTAGCATTTCATGTGAGTGTTTGCAAAGTACTACTCCGTTTATTGTAACGTGCAGGGAGTACGTCATATTGCAGAGGGCTGCTACAGTTTGTGAGCAAAGTCTGGACCTTTTGGTGTACTTGTGTGGAGTAGGTTTGTGGCACTGAATACCACTTACTGTGCTACGTTCCATACTTTCAGAAGCACACATACTTCTTGTTTCAGTCTTCATCTGGTCTTTGGGCAGTGAAGGGTTTCATAGCGAAGGTACTCATGGCTTCTCGGCAATCAATGTCTGGTGCGGAGGCATTAGCTGCAGTGATGGAGTCTGGCTCAGAGCAAGGCAGAGATGTGTACATGCATTCTGAAACAGATAGTGCTTCTGAGGGGTAGGAGGGAAGTGATTGGGGAAGTGAGATGGCCATTGACGAAAGTCCCTCCTCCCACTCATCATCGTCATCATCTGATGATGAAGAGGAAGGAAGAGTGCGTCCACCTTTCCGCACACTTCCCACACGCAGGGGACCTGTAAAGGGGAGGGGACGTGCAAGACGGCCACGCAATGTGGCAGTTCCTGACATGACTCAAGAGTCGCTCTGGGTGCCTCCAGCAATGGCTCAGCCTGTTGTGCCCCCTTTCACTGGTATATCAGGGTGCACAGTGAATACAGAAGGTTTTCAGCCTATTGATTTTTTCAACCTTTTTGTTGATGGGTTCATTGCAGATGTGGTTCAGCAAACCAATTTATACGCTGCACAGTTCATGAGGTCTAGGGGTCCCACTCTGAAACCCCACTCCAGAGCACAAGCATGGGTACCCACAAACGATGTTGAAATGAGACAGTTTTGGGGTCTCATTTTGCTCATGGGAATTGGACACAAGCCGTCTGTTGCAATATACTGGTCTACTGTAGCACCACTTTATTGCCCGTTTTTTTCAGCTACAATGAGCAGAAATCGCTTTCAAGCACTGCACCGTATGTTGCACTTCAATGACAACTCGGCAGCATTACCCAAAACGGACCCAAACTTTGATAGGCTGTTCAAATTGAAGCCATTTCTGGACCACTTCACTCACCGTTTTGCAGAGGTGTATGTTCCTAGCCAGAACATATCCATTGATGAATCGTTGGTGTGGTTCAAAAGTCGCCTTGTATTCAGGCAATACATTCCTAGCAAGAGATCACGATATGGGATTAAAATGTACGTGTTGTGTGAAAGTACCACTGGGTATGTCAGCAGCATGAGAGTCTACACCGGTAAAGACTCTACCCTAAACCCTCCGGGCTGCCCAGCCCATTTAGGGACAAGTGAGAAGATTGTTTGGGATCTTCTCACACCATGGCTCCACAAGGGACATCATTTGTATGTAGACAATTTCTACATTGGAATTCCACTGTTCAAGGAATTGTTCAATGTGGGCACACTGGCATGGGGGACAATCCGCAGTAACCGCAAAGGCTTCCCCAGACAACTTGTGTGTAAGAAGTTGGCCAAGGGACAATGTATGGCATTGCGGCAGGATGAATTGTTAGCAGTGAAATTCTGCGACAAAAGGGATGTGTACATGCTAAGTACTATTCATGATAAAAGTACTTCAGCTGTCCCTCTGCGCAAGCAGACTCAGCAAGTGTTGAAGCCCAATTGCATTCTGGATTACAACAAGTACATGGGTGGAGTAGACAAAAATGACCAAGTGCTTGAGTCATACCAAGCTGAACGCAAGTCGCGTTTCTGGTACAAAAAGTTAGCCACACACATTGTGCATATGGCAACGTACAATGCTTATGTGGTGTACCGTGCAGCTACTCCAGAAAACAAGCTCTCCTTTTTGGATTTTGAATTAGAAATTGTTCAATCGCTGGCTAATGTTCATGTACAAATTCCCTCCTTTCCAGAGGTCGAAGATGTGGCCAGATTGCAAGAGCGACACTTTGGTGATTATGTTCCTCCCACTGCCACGAAGGCACAACCGTACCGAAAATGTAAGGTGTGTACAAAACAAGGAAAGAGGAAGGATACTCGGGTGTACTGTCCCCAATGCCCTTCCCAGCCTGCCCTCTGCTTTCAGCCTTGTTTCCTTTTGTATCATACAAAGGAAAATTATTGGGATATCGACTGATTTCCGAAAATGCCCATCATTCCTTGAAAGGGACCCTTAGCCACTGAAATTGTGCATGTCTTGTAAAGGAATGGCACTCTTGCACCCTGCCCTGGAGGTGTACCTTCAATGAAAATGCAACAGGATGTCAACTCACTTCACTTGATTTAGCGTGCATTCACGAGCATCGCTAGTCCTGCTTCCTCCACTTGAGGCCTGCCTTGGAAAGGCAACCACAGCCGTAGCTTTCCCTTGAGGCCTGCCAAGAAAATGTACATCAGTCTAGATCCCCCAGCTCAAAGCGTGACTTGCAAAGGAACGCTAATCAGGCTCCTTCCATTGGAGGCGTGCCTACGAAATAGTAATCATTATGAGTCCCTGTACTTGAGTTGTGCCATGCGGGTCTTTCCCCTTTGGCGTGCTTTGGCAAGCAATGCTAGTCCTGCTCCCTCCACTTCAGGCCTGCCTGGGAAAGAGACATCACCCCCGGTACCTTTCACTTCAGGTCTGCCTCGTAAGGAAAAGGCAGTCTAGCTCCCTCTGCGCGTGGTGTGCCTTGCAAAGTAACGCAATGCTTGTTTCTTCCAAAGCAGGCACATCTTGGAAAGAAATGCCACTCTAGCTCCCTCCACTTGAGGTGTGCCTTGGAGTAGGTGGGGACAGCACTCTGCTTTACTCCCCTTTGGTGTGCTTTGGCAAGCAATGCTAGTCCTGCCCCCTCCACTTGAGGCCTGCCTGGGAAAGAGACATCACCCCCGGTACCTTTCACTTCAGGTCTGCCTCGTAAGGAAAAGGCAGTCTAGCTCCCTCTGCGCGTGGTGTGCCTTGCAAAGTAACGCAATGCTTGTTTCTTCCAAAGCAGGCACATCTTGGAAAGAAATGCCACTCTAGCTCCCTCCACTTGAGGTGTGCCTTGGAGTAGGTGGGGACAGCACTCTGCTTTACTCCCCTTTGGCGTGCTTTGGCAAGCAATGCTAGTCCTGCCCCCTCCACTTGAGGCCTGCCTGGGAAAGAGACATCACCCCCGGTACCTTTCACTTCAGGTCTGCCTCATAAGGAAAAGGCAGTCTAGCTCCCTCTGCGCGTGGTGTGCCTTGCAAAGTAACGCAATGCTTGTTTCTTCCAAAGCAGGCGCATCTTGGAAAGGAATGCCACTCCACCGCCTCTAGTTGAGGCGGGCCATGGAGAAGAAGGGTGGAGCACTCTGGGTCACTCCCCTATGGGAGTGAAGCTTGCTCCTGTTCGGAATTGCCTTACAAAAAAAAACGTCTGGAAAACCCCATCCGCTTCCGGCGTACTTTGGCCAGGAACCGAAATCTGGCTCCTTCCACCTAAGGTTTGGCAAGCAAATAAAGGCCAGTCCTGCTCCCTCTACTCAAGCCGTGCGTTGTGGAAGACCAGAACACCATTCAGGTTCCCTCCACTCAAGGGGTGTCTTTTCAAAATAATACACGCCACTTTGGCTCCCTCCCTTGAGGTCTAAGTGTCATGAAAGTGGTACTTGGACACCAACTATATGGCAGTGGTGTCTTGCGTACCTCGTAAGATCCTGCCTTGTTTATTGTTTTACTGCGAGTAATGTTATGTGTGGTGTAAGTGACACGTCTTCTGTAGGAATGAATTGGTTATGATTGGTGTGTGAATTAGGTAAAGATACAAACAACATGCAGATGCAATTTCTGTCAATGGACTTTTCCAGCACTGCCGAAATGATTGTCATGTTGCAGGATGGCTGTTTTGTGTGGGTACGGTGGAACATAAGAATGTTTGCCCATAGTTGCTATGGGCATACTCAAAGCTGGTGTGGAAGATAGCGCCTGTAGGGCAGGGTAGGGAAGTGAGCCAGTATGCACTTGCTATCACTGTCCACATGTGATTGCCGGCACATAAAGTTTGCATGCAGACACAGTTGCTATGAAATTGATGCCAAATGATAGTTAAGATATTGCTAGAGACACAGTTGCATTGTACACACATGTCCACGTTGTATAAGTGTGTAGATATACTCATGTGTAGATACACTTGCTCTGGTGCTAGTGATTTGGTAGAAGTGCAACTGCTGAAATGGATGCCAACTGACTCAGACACGAAAGGGATACGAATGGCCAGTGATCCGGTGGGTGCCTTGTCGTGGCATCACTGCTCACAAGGACAAACCTTCTTGAGCTACACAAGGAGGTTTGTCCTTGTGCTAAATCCCACCATGCGTGTCTAACTGCATTGTGTCTGGTATGTATGGGAAGTGTGAGGAAAGGTGCATGTGAAATGGCTTACTACCAGTACTTTACTGTTTCCTAAGCGCACTACAGCGAAGTTACTATACAAAACATGTACCCATTGTCACTCAGGTACCACACCTGCACACAAGAGGTCAGCCTCTCATTGGGACACGTGTGGCGATGCAGGAAGGTAGGCCACGTGTTGTTGGCGGTGTGTTTCGGTGGGTGGCCAGAGCGAAATGTCTGAGAATTGTCTTCATTTCCAGCCAATTTCAGAGACAATTCCCTGTGTCCACTCACCGAAACACGTCGCCAACAGCAGGTGTCATACCTTCTCATGTTCCCACAGGTGTCCCGACGAAAACGGTACCACACATGTGATGGGTGCACCTACCTGGCCGCCAAGGGGAAAGCCTAAAACAAAAGTAACCCCAAGTCTGTTTTCAGAGGGAAATCTCAGACATTCTGCCGACCGGCACAACGTACAGATATGGGCCTCGGGTGTCCAAGCCACCGAGGAAAACAGGGAACCCCATGCATTTTCGAAAAGAGGACACCCGTGGGAATCCACAGAGGTATGATTTGCGCACATTGCCCCAGAATTTATTACCCAGACACCCCAGCAAAGTCCGAAATGTGGGTGTAAAAAAACATTTTTTCCGCACATTTCGCTCGACGCACCCATCGAAACACGCCCCCAACAACACATGGCCTACCGTCACGCGTTCCCACAGGTGTCCCGATGAAAAGGGTACCTCACATGCGTGGGTGCACCTACTTGGCTGGCAAGGGGCAAGCCGAAAACGCAAGCAACCCCCAGTCTGTTTGCAGAGGGGAATCTCAGCCATTCTGCCGACCGGCACAGCATACAGATATGGGCCTCGGGTGTCCAAGCCACCAAGGAAAACAGGGAACCCCATGCATTTCCGAAAAGAGGACACCCGTGGGAATCCACAGAGGTATGATTTGCGCACATCGCCCCAGAATTTATTACCCAGACACCCCCGCAAAGTCCAAAATGTGCCCTGGACTTTGTGCCCCGAAATGTGCCCCCGGGACACCTGTGGGAACGCGGGACGGTAGGCCATGTGTTGTGTTTGTGTGGTTTTCATAACGTTTTGACCCATTTGCTGGAGCCCTTTGTCTCACAACCCTTTCTTTTCCCAAATGTGACCTACATTTAGTCGCTGCTTTAGCCACCATACACTTTTGTAACCTGCACAAGTCACCTACCCTTGAAAAGGTCTGCCTGTGCTCTTTCAAAAAATGTATGGCTACCGTTCCTCACCACATTGGTTTTCCAAATGTACACATGCTAAGTGCGTCTGGTCAGGCCGTGAGCATAAAGCTCCTGTGTACCATGGCTCAGTGTTTGGCTTGTGGTATTGCTTGTTTTGTAAAAACACTACAAAAATGGTATGCTCTCCTAACTGCAAGAGTCGGGGGAATGTAGCGGAGCATTGCTTTTCTCAAAATTCATAGAAGCCATTGCCGTACCAAGCCAACCATGTCCAACACATACCTTTTTTTTCAGTCATTTTCCCGCTTTTCCCCCATTCGATGGCAGTTTCCCCTACCTAGTTGTTGCCTGACCTATGCAAATCACCCCTTCCTAAACTTGGAATTTTGTCTACTTTTCAGAAATATATGCCTTTCTGTCCTCCAATTTGGCTTTCCTGCCCTTTTCTTCCATTCCGTCCATGCATGTCCAATTGGCAAAAATGGCAAAAATCGCCTACCTCTCACAAAACGGTTGATAACCCCATCAAAATAATTTTTTTCCATTTCCACTCAACCTGTTCCTGAAAGCCAACACATTGGGGAACTCAGCACAGCAAACCATTTGTTCCTAGCTCTTACAAGGAAAAAACCACAGGCTTCTTTGTACATCATTTTATTGGCATTTTTTTAAAAAACCCAAAATGTTCACACTTTTTCCTTATTTTCTCTCACCCCCCTACAGCAACCTGGGATTCCTGGGTGGCGTTACGACCGCCTACATGTGGGAAAAAAAGGAGCCACATTTGGCCGAGATATCTCATGTAACAAAAAAGTTACAAGCCATTGAATGGCCACATACCAAAATCACCAAAAAAGGCTCTGGCACTGGGAAGAAATACCCATGGCACTTAAAGGATTAAACAGCATTTTCTTTGTTTTTCAAAAGCACATTTTACACATGGGTTAATTCTGCTGGGCTGTCACTTTCAAATGCAGCCTTCTCACATTCATTTTCTGAATCTTTCCAAAGCCTCAGTCATGTTTCCAATGCACAGGCATTTGCCCAAATAAAAATGTCCCTTTGAAACTGACATGAGCTAGGTGAGAAAGAGAAAGCTTTTTATATAAAGAATTTAGTTGTGATATATTGTTGCAAAGTAAACGTTATGCACAAGGCTTGAAGTGAAGTTTCTTTGTTATTTCACAGATCTTGCCTGACATAGCCTGTCAGTCAGTGATAAATGCTTTCTTTTGCTGGAGCACAACCTGAATATGGCTGGGCATAGCTGGGTCTCACTGGGACCAACTGTGTACTGTTGAACAGATGAAAAAGAGCATCACGCGCAGTCACTTTAAATGTAAAATATTTCCTTTTTCAATAGCAAATTTTGAGCTAGCAGCAAAGCAGCGCAGCTTTTCAATTCTTTTCTTTGGTCACATAAGGAAAACACTGGCAGTCTTTCTCGGGGTGTTCCATGTTCCATCTCGCCCAATAGGTGCTTGGCAAAGACTGCACAGCCATAATTTGTGTAGCTGCAAAACGCAGTTTTGATGTGAGGCAATGGTGCTCAAAGGAGCTGGCGCAGCCAATCTGCTGGTAGTGCTGAATTGCAGCTTGGTGATCGAGGGGAATTCTGCCAGGTTGGTAAATGTACCCCATAATTCCCCCCCGACTCTCCCAAGACTACGTGTTGTGGGAGAGTAAGGCAATGTGGTGTTCATCAGGTGTTCTTCTTCCATCAGGGAGTGGTACGCCACAATCCTCCCATTGTCTTTCGTTGGAGTGTGGAGCAACGCCCCCAGATTTTCCTTCGGTCTTTCCTTTCCAGCTGCCTGTGGAAATCCTCTTTGGTCTATAAAGGAGCGGAATCAGTACTAATCTAGTGAATAAATAAAGACAGGTTACAACATTTTCCCACTGAATGTCTTCCCAGAAGGTTGACAGCAGCGGGACACACATACATTACAGTCATTAAAGTACTCGGGCAATAACAACAAATGATTCCATACGCAGATAACTATTGATATTGACACCATGGTTTTGTGATACCTTTTAGCAATGATAATGAAGAAAAGTACTCCCTGTTAGATAGCTATACATATGGACCTACCTGTTGCCTTGTGGTTCCTCTTTTTCTTGTTCTCATTATCCAGATGTCTCCTCTACTTGACTTTCCCTGGGCACCTCAATCAGCTGCAAAGTGTGTCTGGGGAGACAACTCTTTAGCTGATTAATGTGTACCCATTTCTCTTATGTCAGCAATCCTTTGGGGATGCGGATTCTGTAGGCAACAGGTGAAATTTTATCTACAATTTCAAAAGGACTGTGCCAGCTAGAGAGAAATTTCCTCTCCTTGTTCTGGTTCCTTTGAAAATTGTACAAGTAGACCCTGTGTCCTACTTGGTAGTTTTTAAGTCATATTGAGTCTTCATCCCCTCTGCTGATTTTTCCAGATTCCACTGAGTGTACGCAAAAGCATGCTGAAGGTGTTTTCTTAGATTCTCAACATATCCATGAGTTGTGGAGGCATTTATCAGTGTCTGCTCTTTTGTTCTATGGAGCAGATGCTAAGGTAGCACCATCCTTCGTCCAGTCATTAGTTCAAATGGAACAACAAACCCAAAGTGGGAACCTCAACTTTCACTGATACCTAGAGGTAACACCAAGTAATATGAACAAAAATGGTACCAGGAGAACAAGAGAGACTGAAGAAGGTGGGCAGACAAATATGAAGCTCAAATCGGTATAATCATTTTATTAAGATTTGTCTAAAAAAACACATAGACGCATATTGATTTAATTAATTCTAAAAAGCATTTAACTAATCATACATTCATACATTCACTCTCTAATGCAATATTTAAATAATATATTGACATGCTAAGAAATTACAAAAGCTGATCATTTCATTAAACCACTTCTTTTCCATTGTGCTGTAAATCATTCACAATGTTATTAATCACAGTTCATTCCCAATATAATATCGACTATTGGTGCCTAAGACTATTGGTGCCTAACAATATCAATCTTCTTTACAATATAAGGCTTCCCAGTTGGTTAATAGTTTCGACTCGACAAGTTATGTGTGTCTTCATCAGGATTGGATGAACAATAGCAACGTTCTAAAAGTAAACAAACATACAATTAAAACATTGTTAAAAAACATACTGCTGTCAACCTTCTATCAGTAACTCTCTCTCACGATTTGGACCAATCATTAAACACTAGAACAAAAATTGTCTCTGAGTCCAAGTGGGTGTTCCCTTGCCCATGATCCCATCAATGCTGCTCAATGCAGCCAGCTTAAATGAAACCGACCAAATCAGTCCATTTTCATATACCCATATACAGTCCCCCCAATTTCATTTAGGGCTCCAGGGTTCAGAAAGGAATATAAACTCTTCCCATATTCATAATTAATAGCGCATATCCTTTTAAGTGTTAAGTGCCCTCTCCATAACACCTACCGCCCCCACTGTGATATGCTTCAGAATTCAAATACATGTAAGAAAACATACCTGCGAACCTCATTAGGTTCGCCTAATAGCTTGTGTCCTAGTAGCTTCTGGTGTAAGTCCAGTAAGGCTGGGTTTTCACAAAAAGCAAAATCTGTGACAAGAACACAGGAAGCAATAAACCAAACTTATTAGTGCCACACAATGGAAAATGCCTATACTAATCTCTTTGTAGGAAGATATAGATGGCGAAAGTTCTATACCTAAACTGATCCGTTCCAAACACAGGTCAGAAACACTGGAGACTAGGTCACTTCTTGCTCCAGCCGAACGGGAAGAAAAATAACTCTTCTCAAGTTTTCAAGTTTTCAAAAAACCGTCTAGGAAACAAATTAAATCCTCTTAAAACTAGCGAAATGCGGCTCAGGCATGTATACTATTGCGGGCAAATCCGCCATCTCCTTAATGCGAAAAGCCTCTCACCTTCGTTATAGTAACGCTATCCAAATGGAGTAGCACTTGTCTCCCTTCTATCCCGCAGCACAGTTTGTACGCTAACGGGCGTGTATGCTGATGCGTGAATCTGTAAATCAATGAATAAACAGATCCCGTCAGCAGCAGCCCCAATAAACCGTCCGGTAAACAAACGCCTACTTCAAACCCGCTTACCTTGTTTGCAGCAGTCGGAGCCCGCAGTCTAACGCCGTGTGTCTCTGAAAGCAGAAGGACAGAGCCACGTCCATCATGGTCCCTCTTTTATTTCCAAATTTTTGACATAAACACAAAGGAAGGACTAAAAAACGACATTGTGTCCTACATGACATAGACACAAAAGAAGGACTAAAAAACGACAGTGTGTCCTACATGACATAGACACAAAAGAAGGACTAAAAAAACGACATAGTGTCCTACATGGAAAATAAAGTAAAGCAGACCCCTAGATGAGTTGGGGTCCCAAGTTAAACTGTACCGATGTTTCAAAGCAATATAGTCTTTCATGGGGAATTAAGACTCACCATAACTGCAGTGTAATAATAATGAAAAAATGATAATGAAAAAAGGGGGGAAATCAATTCCATTCTTCTCGTTGATTCAGGGCCCTCTCTAGACTATTGGTATGGTATATCCACCATTGTTCTTTTTGCGCTAGGCGTGCAGCCGTATTGGCCGCATCAGTGCCCAACACTTTCTCAACTGCCCACCATTTCAAATCTTCTGGCCTATGTCTCTGTTCCAAAAAATGCATTGTTAGTGGAGCATTCTGCTGGCCCGTTCTAATCTTAGATTTGTGCTCACTTATGCGTAATTTGACAGCTCTGGATGTCTTCCCAATGTAAGCCTTTTTAAAAGGGCATATGATAACATATATTACGTTGGTACTGAGGCAGGTGGTATGGTGCCTCAGATCCCAGATTCTTTCATAAATCTCAATCGAGGCAATGGCCGAAGTACTGGCACAGCTCAAACAGTTGCCGCAGGGATAGTGTCCCTTAATGGGCAGCATACCCCAAGCGGCAGTGATGGTAGGTTGGCTATCTTGTGGCGTATTTCTGTCGGCTTTGGAAACCCAGTTCTTAATGTTTCTGCCTCTTTTAAATGCATAAATGGGTTTGGCCAATTTCAGCATATTGAGCTGAAGTAGATGCCAATGATTGGATATTATCTTCTTGATTTGATTATGTTGGGTGTTGAACGTAAGAGCACATACTAGTTGGTCTCCCCCCAGCTTCCTTTCTTTGATGTCCCTTTTTAAAAGGACATCTCTATGCTGGTACCTTGCACGTTTTTTCGACTGTGTAAGTAATCTTTTGGGATATCCTCTCTCTATCAGCCTTTCCTCGATAACAGAAGCTTGCTTATTAAAATCTTCTATTTTAGTGCAATTTCTCCTAGCCCTCAGAAACTGACCGTAAGGGATATTTGATTTCAAAGACTGGGCATGAAAACTTTCGTGGTGCAGTATAGTATTCCTATCGGAGTCCTTTCTGTAAAGGTCCACTGCAAGTACATTTATATCCACTTTGATGAGGAGGTCTAAAAATGCGATCTCCTTATTACTCGTTTGCATAGTAAACTTCAAATTAGGATTTAAGTTGTTAATCCAAAGGAAGAACGCATTATAGTCCCCCTTAGTGCTGTCCCAGATGATAAGTATGTCATCGATGTACCTCTTATACAATTTGAGAGCTGATCTAAACGGGTTCGCATCTATCAAAATGTTGGATTCCTCGAAATCCCACATGTAAAGGGTGGCATAATTGGGAGCAAATGATGCCCCCATAGCCGTCCCCTTAATCTGCATATAATATGCATTCTTAAATCTAAAGAAGTTTCTAGTAAGAGCAATTTCCAATAATTCAACCAGGAACTCACTAGGGACAGAGATAATATCGGTCCTAGATTGTAAAAACCTATTCATAATCCCCAATGAGTCCCCCTGGGGGATGTTAGAGTATAGCGACTCCACGTCTAAGGTAATAAGCATATCGTGGTCGCTATCGAAAGGAAAAGCCTCCACAATTCTAATGACATCAGTAGAGTCAGATAGATAGGTAGGAGTGTTTTTCGCCAAAGGTTTCAAAAAGTGGTCCAGATATTGTCCCACGGGTTCAAGGATAGACCCACTGAGGGAAGCAATCGGTCTCCCAGGTGGTGCAGCCATGCTCTTATGAATTTTGGGCAGCATATAGATCAAGGGAGTCCTGGTGTTCTTAGGGACAAGGAAATTAAATTCCTTCTGAGTGATAATTTCCCTTTCTAAAGCATCCTTGACCAAACTTTCTATTTCTTTCAATATCCTTTTCGAGGGGTCTCCCTGCAGTTTGACATAGACCTCTCGATTGTTCAATTGTCTCATGACCTCACAGTCATATTTGACAGCATCCCACACTACAACTCCACCTCTTTTATCAGCTTTCTTGATGACAATCGATCTATCTGATTGTAAATTCTTTAAACCTACCCAATCATCTTTGGTGAAATTAAAGCATTTGGTATCTCGTCTCTTTTTCTCTTTTTCTCTTTATTATCATAGAGAGCATTAAAGTCTCGAAGTACTGCCTTTTCAAATATGGCAGTTTCTTTAGAAATCATATTAAGGGAAGGAGTAAAGGTAGAAGGAGGTTTAAAAGGAGTATTGGCCATCCTTTCAATCGATTCATGAGGGGAATCTTCAAAGAAATCTTTGAGTCTAATTTTGCGAAAGAAACTCCTCAACTCTGTTTCCACATCCATTTTACTAGGGTCCTTCATAGGAATGAAGGAAAACCCTTTTTCTAATATGGATATTTCTGCTTTACTTTATTTTCCATGTAGGACACTATGTCGTTTTTTAGTCCTTCTTTTGTGTCTATGTCATGTAGGACACACTGTCGTTTTTTAGTCCTTCTTTTGTGTCTATGTCATGTAGGACACAATGTCGTTTTTTAGTCCTTCCTTTGTGTTTATGTCAAAAATTTGGAAATAAAAGAGGGACCATGATGGACGTGGCTCTGTCCTTCTGCTTTCAGAGACACACGGCGTTAGACTGCGGGCTCCGACTGCTGCAAACAAGGTAAGCGGGTTTGAAGTAGGCGTTTGTTTACCGGACGGTTTATTGGGGCTGCTGCTGACGGGATCTGTTTATTCATTGATTTACAGATTCACGCATCAGCGTACACGCCCGTTAGCGTACAAACTGTGCTGCGGGATAGAAGGGAGACAAGTGCTACTCCATTTGGATAGCGTTACTATAACGAAGGTGAGAGGCTTTTCGCATTAAGGAGATGGCGGATTTGCCCGCAATAGTATACATGCCTGAGCCGCATTTCGCTAGTTTTAAGAGGATTTAATTTGTTTCCTAGACGGTTTTTTGAAAACTTGAAAACTTGAGAAGAGTGTGGCACTAATAAGTTTGGTTTATTGCTTCCTGTGTTCTTGTCACAGATTTTGCTTTTTGTGAAAACCCAGCCTTACTGGACTTACACCAGAAGCTACTGGGACACAAGCTATTAGGCGTACCTAATGAGGTTCGCAGGTATGTTTTCTTACATGTATTTGAATTCTGAAGCATATCACAGTGGGGGCGGTAGGTGTTATGGAGAGGGCACTTAGCACTTAAAAGGATATGTGCTATTAATTATGAATATGGGAAGAGTTTATATTCCTTTCTGAACCCTGGAGCCCTAAATGAAATTGGGGGGACTGTATATGGGTATATGAAAATGGACTGATTTGGTCGGTTTCATTTAAGCTGGCTGCATTGAGCAGCATTGATGGGATCATGGGCAAGGGAACACCCACTTGGACTCAGAGACAATTTTTGTTCTAGTGTTTAATGATTGGTCCAAATCGTGAGAGAGAGTTACTGATAGAAGGTTGACAGCAGTATGTTTTTTAACAATGTTTTAATTGTATGTTTGTTTACTTTTAGAACGTTGCTATTGTTCATCCAATCCTGATGAAGACACACATAACTTGTCGAGTCGAAACTATTAACCAACTGGGAAGCCTTTTATTGTAAAGAAGATTGATATTGTTAGGCACCAATAGTCTTAGGCACCAATAGTCGATATTATATTGGGAATGAACTGTGATTAATAACATTGTGAATGATTTACAGCACAATGGAAAAGAAGTGGTTTAATGAAATGATCAGCTTTTGTAATTTCTTAGCATGTCAATATATTATTTAAATATTGCATTAGAGAGTGAATGTATGAATGTATGATTAGTTAAATGCTTTTTAGAATTAATTAAATCAATATGCGTCTATGTGTTTTTTTAGACAAATCTTAATAAAATGATTATACCGATTTGAGATTCATATTTGTCTGCCCACCTTCTTCAGTCTCTCTTGTTCTCCTGGTACCATTTTTGTTCACATTAGTTCAAATGGAGCCATCAGGACAAGTGGTAATCGGATGTCCCAACTTGGCCCAGAATCTGCAACAAACATTTTGAGAATACTCACAATTGTTTTATTGTACCTATCAACTCAACCACTAGAGGACAGCAGTATGCAATGTGAAGTTTCCTTTTTACCCCAAGTATCTCCCACACCTTTAGTCATCGCTTCCCTGGTGAAGTGACTATCTTGGTCTGACTCAATCCTTTGGGATAGGCCAAAACGCGAGTAGATGTGGTTGATCATCAGGGCAGCTGCTGTTTCTGCCTTGCAATTTGGGCCGGGAGACATTCCACCCATTTGGTAAACAAGCATGTTACTGTTAACATGTACTTGTTCCCCCTAGAGGAGCGAATCACGAGTCTGATGAAAGCTACTTGTAAATCTGTGTGCTCTTCTGGAGGGGAGCTCGGTTTGTGAGTGAATTTGGCTGAAATTGTGCACACGCAAGACACCCCTTTCAATATTGGTTGAGGTCCTGGCCCATGTGTGGCCAGTATGAAACCTACCGCAAGATTTCTATAGTAGTGTGAAAACCCTAATGACCGGCTGTGGCCATGTCATGAACGTGACTTAGCATTAGGCTTTGGAATGAGGTAGGTACCACCCACTGGTCACAACCAGAGATGGATCTCCTTACCAACAAGCCGTCTTGGATTCGGAACATTTTGGGACACTTCATCAATACCCTGAGGTCCTCTTTCCCAATGTAATCGGTATCCATCAGAGGAAAGTTCTCGGGGTCCTCAATGTGTTGATAGAATTTCCCAATATTCAGATGCCCTTTTTGTGCCGTGATAAAATCAGCATCTGGGGTCTCCTTACTCCACTGGGCAGTTCAGAGTTCATTGTGAGCATTTGTCTGGGACCTAGTGAAAGCAGTGACCTGGATTTCCCCCTAAAGGGATTCAATCTCAAGGAGATCCCCCTGGATGGCTCCGGTTTAGGCCAGCTGATCAGCTATGTCATTTCAGGTTTTGTCTGGTCCCTCTATTCTGGAATGGCCCTTAATCCTCTTCCAATAGATGGTCATCCCATTAGAGGTCACCAGAACATCAATATGTTGTATTAGCTTGCCAAGTTTAAGCGGTTTGTTATTAGCACACAGCATGCCTCTGGTTTTCCAATTTACCAGGTGCTCCACTAACCCGTTCCAGACATAATCTGAATCAGTGATTACGACCAGTTCGTGGAGTTGGTGTTGGACTGCAGTGAGGATGGCCTGGTAAACTGCCATCAACTCCGCCACCTGACTACTACGTGTACTGATTTTGTACCCAGCGGAGGGTTCCAGGGCATCATTCACCCAGGCATTCCCAATGGCGCCCACTAGTTCCTTTTCCCGGTTGTTGTACACATGGTAGGAGCACCTGTCCACATAAACTGTGGGTATTCCTTCGCACTTGTCTTCTTCATAGACTTTGCGCGGGGAATTCAGGTACGCCTCCATGTTGTCCTGGGTTTTAAGAATTTCGTCTTCTAGGCAGTTTACTCTGGCACAATCATGCAAATCAGCCAGATCTTGCGCAAGAGGACTCTTCTTGTTTTGGCCATATCTGACCTCCACAGGAAAGCCTTGCATTGACAGAATCCAGGAAGTAATTCTGCAATTACTCACATTTCTGGCATGGATTCTGTCGCTTTGGATGTATTGCAAAGGCTGGTGTGGAGTCTCCACTATGATGTGTTCCCCCTGGATGAACGGGCGGTAATTTTTTATTGCCCACACCGTTGCCAGGAGCCCCTACTCATAATCGTTGAATTATTTCTCCACAGAGGATAAAGTCTTGCTTGCATAGGAGATGACTTTATTGACCTTGTCGTGCTTTTGATATAATACTGCTGTCAAGCATGTATTCGAGAACCCTGTCTCCAAGAAGAAGCTAGACAAGGCGCTAGTGAGCGACTTCTTTTGAGTTGCTTTACTGCCTCAGCTTGTTCTTCAACAGATGGATCAGGGGTCTTGTGACCTCTGCGTAATCCTCGATGAACTTTCTACTGTAATTAGTCTGTTCAAGGAGTTTTCTTAGCTCACGTAGAGTTGTGGGGGCTTTTATTTTAAATAGTGCTCCCACTTTTTTCTCCTGGGGACAGAGACCCTCAGGAGTTATTTCATGTCACAAAAAGTTGACACGGGTCCTGCACCACTCTGCCTTCTGGAAGGACAATTTTGCTCCGGCAACCCTCAACTGGATCAGAACATAACAGATTTTCGCTATGTGTTCCTCCACAGTTGAGCTTTTTATCAGGACATCATCCACATAGACCAAGTTACCCCTTTCACCTAAATCGTGCATGGCCTTATGTAAGAAGATGTTGAATTTGTTGCCGGAGTTTATGTATCCACGTTTACTGCTGCCCCCAGAAGGTAAAGGCTGGCTTGTATTGGTCCTCCCTACTGACGGGCACGGTCCAGTATCCTTTTGTCTTGTCAATAGCAGTGTATACCTTTTACCCCTGTATCTGGGCTAGCCCTTGGTCAATGTAGGGGAGTGGACATCGGGACATGTGGACCCATTTATTTAGCTCCCTAAGGTCTGCTCAAAGTCTCCATTGGCCATTTGGTTTTAAAATCCCCAGCACCGGATTATTAAAGGTGCTGTGTACTGTACGAATTATCCCACGGGACTCAAGGTTTTTGATTATTTCCATCAGGGACTCCATAGATGCAAGCGATATTGCTTCACCAACACAGGAGTCATTCCAAGGTCCGTGGGAATTGTTATAGTATGGATCTCGGTGCGACCACAGTTGCATGAGTCCAGAGCAAATATATCTTAGAAATCTAAGAACACCTGTTTTAACTTTTGCTTTTGCTCCTCAGTCTCACAGGCATCAGCTAGGCAACCATTTGCCTGAAGCCGAGAAAGACTTCGGGTTTTGCTATCTCAGCAGCCTCCTCCAATTGTGTGGAGAGGTCTCTGGTAAAAAGTGTTGACCTGGACAGAGGGTTTCAGGTAGGAGAGGCAGTCATTTGTGGACCTGGAAGATTACCTCATCCTGCCTGATGTCACAGGTCACCTCTTGCTCCCCATAAAGGCAAGAAGAGTACACTAGTAAATCCCCCCCTTTTTCGGGTCAAGATCCAGTCTGGTGGTATGTCATTGTCACTTCCATCGTCATAGCAGTCATTGGGGATTGGTCCTATCAGTTAATTTCCTAGATCCATGGAAAAATGTTGGTCATAAACTGCCATTCCAATAATGGTGCCTGCGCCCAGAGTCATACTCCTGAGGTCGCTGTTATCCATCACTATTGGCATGGTGTTTTGTTCTACATTGACTAATGGGGCTGGGTTTAACCCCAACCCCTGCTGTTGGAGATGGGCATTGAGATGTACATATGAGTCAGGATTTTGTCATTTCTGTCCTCTTTTAATTTTTAATTCAAGTGGGAATTGTCAGGTCCATCCTGGGATGGTGACCTCCTCTCCAATTCGAACTTCAACTGCATACAGCAGCAATTGGGATAACCAAAATGCTTTTTCAGAATCATCAAAGTACATGGGATTGCCCCCTAATCAGGACGGGCCCTTGTAATTTATAAGGTCCAAATGTATTGCAAACCGATTCAGAATGTCACTGCCTAAATAGATTGCAGCAGGGACATCTCTCCTGACCCAACAATTATGTTCTACGCTTTTGTCACCTATAACAAAACATTTGAGCATACGCCTGCTAGGCAGGAGATGTTTTTGATTGGGAGTTTCCAGGGCCATTTCCCACTTATCAATCAATTTAAATGTGGGAATGGTTAGATCTTTTAGTAGCTTTCTGAACATGGCTTCGCTGATGAAGCTCTTTCGGTTATTCACGCGTCTCGGGCGAGAACAGACTCCTTCCCTTCATTTAACTGAATAGGGAGGAACAGCTGTTCTCTAATTTTCTGAATGTCAGCTAAACTTTGAGCTGGTTTCTCATCACATTTGACTATAGAATTAGGATTTTCAGATTGTGAATTGGTATAACATTTCAAAAGGAAGGCTGATTTTCAGGAATGGAGAGGAGTTCCCATCACCAGTTTGTTGTCCTACAGCAATTACGGTAACATCAGGTGTTTGATTATTTTGTAAATGAAACTCAATATGATCAGACTGTTGTTCAACAATGTGGCTAGTGCCATTTAAACTAACATGGTTGGTACTCTGTTTTAATTTTATTGGCTGGTTAGTCTGAGTCCAAAGGACCTTGTTCACACAGTCTTTTAGGGAAGACAACCTGCAAAGGATGTCATTCCCTAAAAGGCAGGGGGTTCCCTCTGGAGTCACAACTATGACCGGGTGTTTCACCTTATGTCACCCAAATTTTATTTTCAGATCCGCCGTCCCCTCAACAGGAATTTCATTCCCATCGAAGTTCTGGAGTTGTCCAGGAAGAGGGGTGAGAGGGATCTGGTATCTCTCCCCCCTTCCTGAATTTAGCTGCTCAAAGGCCCTTTTTGACAGAAGAGTGGCTTGGGAACCAGTGTCTACCAGTGCTGAAAATGCACATTGCACTTACACTTGAACAGGGGCATACGATCTCCCCTCCTTCCCTCAAGCAGGCAATGGTAATGGGCATTTTGGGCAAGTTGGGTGGTCAATTTCTTTATTTTAGACTCTGACACGGTGGAGTTTTGGACAATTTTCAATGCTGGAGTTGGGAATCTTTAATAAAAATGTGGCATCCTGAAATAGGTGGGATTTTGTAATCCTCTTTCTCCATTACTATTTTTTCCTCAGGGTGACAATTCTGGGGTTCAGGGATGGGTGACTCTGAATCAGTCCACACATCCCCCAGTCTTCATTCAGATCTCTTGGGACCCATTTTTCTTTTGGAGGAATTTCCCCGTCCCTGAAGGAGAAGATTTTCTTCCCAGAATCCTCTAAGGATTTTTCCCCTTCAAATTGGAGGACACTAACCTCCTCCACAAAATTGACCTTTTTGATGTCTTTATTTCTCCTACTCACCCTCTGTTCCCTGGGTTGCAGATTTTCGGAGGCAGGAGATTTTAGTTCCGGTTCCGGAGTGTCTGGGGGCTTTTCACGGGTGAGGAAGGAAGCTTCCTCTAGGGCCTTACACCCCCTTCCTCCTGTGCCTCCTCCTCTCGAACCAGTGAATTATTGGGATTCTCTCCCCGTCATTGTTCTGGGGTGCCAGCCCCTTGGTTTGAGGGGTTCTGAGACACCATGTTCATCTGAGGGTTCTGCTGATCCCTCAACATGCAACTCAGATCCTGCGTGAGGTTCTGGACCTGGCGCTCCAGTTGGGACACCCGTTCCGGCTGGTACGGGGGTCTCTGTTCATACCTAGGTGGTTCTTGGGAAGGGTAACTATCCCTTCTCCCAGCATACCCTGGGCATTGGGGGTTTTGGTAACCCTCCACCCTTGGCCTCCCCTCTCCCGGATTGGGTGGTCTGGAATCCTGAAACCGGGGAAAGAAAAGCGGGTTGCCCTGCAGGTTGGGGTTTGGTAAGTACTTAACCCTGGATATGGGCGATTACTGTCCTCCTGAGGGAAGTTAGGAGGGAAGTTTCCTGGGGCAGTACTTACCTGGTTGGACCTCCCCCCTTGGGCTGGGGAAGTCCATACATACCCCAAGATAGGTTGTTTGCCCTTGCATGTTGGACTTATGTGATCAGGAGAGTTAGGGGTCCCATTGGTGGGATTACCTCTCTGATTGCCACCTGCTGCTGATTGGCCAAAAGGCCTTCTTTGTCTCTAATTTGGCTGGTTTTGGGTAGGTTTATTTTTAGGCCCCCCCCATTTATAGGTCCAAAATGGGGGCAACCTTCACCTCTGTCACCTTAGCAGCAGCAGGGATGTTGGTTGGTTTGGTTTTTTTATCTGTTTTTTATTTTCTGCAGGTTTTTGGACCTCATAGATCCGGGTAGCCTGCTCTATTAGCCAGTCCAGGGATCTTTTGTCAAGAAAATCCCTCACCAGTCGGGTCATGATGTATTTTGGGAGCGCATGAAAATAAGTGGTTATGAATTCTCTGGAATTAGTGCCCACCCGCCTGATAGTTTGTGCAAAGGCGCGTTTTAGCTAGTGCACACATTCTCTTGATCTTCTCTGCATTGTAATTTGTAAGCCGCTTTGCGCGCCTCCTGTGGGTTTCTGTGCACGGAAAAGTGCTTCAAGATGGCTGCCTTATAGGTGGACCATCTTGAATGATTTTGATCTTCCAGTCCAGCAAAGAAGAGAATGTCCATTTAGCATGATCTATGCAGTTCTGGCTATCTCTAATGTGAAAAGTGTCCATCATTTGTTCCAGATGCTCACAGACAGAATATTTTGCGTTTTTGTGGTACGGTGTTATGAAATTCTCTAATGACCTTGATCTGGCTAATGGTGTCTTTCACCAGAACTCTCTTTAGTTTATTTGCCTTCTTTTGCCGTGTCACCTGAGTCCACTCGCCCTCAGACTCAGAGCAGCTACTGTCTGAGGTCCCCTCATGATCTTCTAGGCGCCCCCTGATTCTGTGAGCTTGTGAGGGGCTTGCAGAATGGTGGGGCCTAGTTTCTTGTTCCCTGTGGTGCACAGGAGAGTAGTCTTCTGACTCCTCCCAGAGTATCCCCCACTGCCCTGATTGGGTGGAGGTCTTCAGAAGGCTCTTTTGGGGCCTCATTTCATGCTGTTTTTCTGCAATTTGAACCAAATAGTCCCTTTGGAGATAGTGCTTATGTAGGTCTAATTCCCTGACTTTCTCCTCAGAAGAGGCTTCCTGGTCAGAGATATCAGCCATGATATTTTGGAATCTATACAGGGACGCCGGCCCATCAATTTCTGAGGGATGCTGACCTGTGAGCTCCATCATGCTAGGCCTATGTAAGTCTGACTGCCCCATGACATCCAGTTCTTGTGAACCAGTGGACATGAATTCAGCTGTGCTATGAGCATACAAATTGGTATGTGGGTTTGAGGCCCTTAGTACAGAGGGCATCACACTGTGATCAGGGGTTGCCCTGTCCCTCTTTACTTGTTCAGGGTCCCTCAAGTTCAGATTTAGCCTGGCATACTCTTTCTTCAATCTCTCTAGTTTCTCCTTCTCAGCCCCTACGTCTTTATAGAAGGCAAAGGTCTGAGCCTTTTGCACGGCTATCAAGTCTTGACTGGCTTCTATTATCTGTTCTTGAGCTGCCACCTGCTTGTGGCATCTATTGTTCTCCTCACAGAGCGCCTCATTGGACCTCATTACGACCCTGGCGGAAAGTGACTGACCGGACCGCCACAGCGTAAATAGCGTTTCCGCCATTGCACGATGGAGCAAAGTGCGGCCCATTCCGACCCATCGGGCACGAGCACCACGCCATGGCGGAAGTGCAAAGTCCGCGATGGCGGAAATGACCCCAAAACGGCCCACACCGCCGCCATACGGCGCCCTAGGTGCAATACCGCCACCCATCATAGCGGACACCGCAGTGAGCGCCAACCGGAAAGTACGGCGACCGTAAATATACGGAAACGGAAGTAAAAACATGGGCCCGGAACGGGAAACAACACCCCGTACACCTATAAAACCACAAAATACACACAACCACTAAAAACACCACCCTGAGACACATCCCAACCCGTCATCCACCCTAGTGAAACCAAGAAAAATGGGAAAAGTAGCGAAGAAAGCGTGCGACCGCAAGCGGCAGGTCCACTTCTCCCGTGAGGAACTCACCGTGCTAACAGAGACCCTCCAGGAGAATGCCGCCGCCGTCTTCTCCACGCAAATGACCAGGACGGCACTAGCGAACAAGAAGGCCATATGGGCCCTGGTGGCACAGCGGGTAAGTGCGGTGGGGACCGCACCCCGCAACCCACAGCAATGCAGGAAGCGGTGGGACGACCTGCGGATACGCGTCCGTAGCATACTTTCTGCCAACCGCAACATTGCCACAGCCACCGGGGGAGGGTCGGAATCACCCATCAAGTTGACCCCCTGGGAAGAAATCTGTGCCTCCACCATTGGAATGGAGAGCATAGAGGGAGTCGGAGGGATGGAGAAAGGAGTGCAGACATCCGGAGAATCAGGTAGGTGGCCCAAATAAAACCATGCCAAATCCACAATGTCCAATCATGTGACTCACATGTGTCCACATAGCGCAACAGCAACACATGGCCAGGAGAACGTCCACACACATTGGCCTGATAGCGCACTTTAAAACACACAATAAATACATAAATAATTAAAAACCCCAAAAACACCCACTACACGTGCAGCAGGCACACCCTAACTGCAGGCTGCCAAACAACTGCACCCTCACTCCACACACAAATGAAAGCACCTCCAAGGCCCGACCCAAATCACCCTCAGGTACCACCCCAATGCATGTGATACATTGCCATTCCAATTCCCACAGACCCATTAATAACGCTCGCCCTCCTTTACTCCACCACAGGGTCCGATCCAAACGACGAGCTCCAGGACACCCCTACCAGCACACCTGCAAAGAGGGCCAAGACCGACGGCCAAAGACCCTCCACCTCAGCTGCACGCATCAAGACACGGCAGCAGCACATATCAAGTGGCAGCACACAGGAGGGAACATCAACAGGCAACCCAGCAGCCAGCATGCCCACAACAGCACCACCACAGGTCCCCCCAATGGATGCCACAGAAGGTACTGCCTCTGGTGGCAGCAGCACCATAGGTGACACCCCATTAATGGCAGCATGCTCCGACACAGAAGACGGGGATGTCGAAGTCAGATCCATCCATGACCTGTCCCAATCCCCCTGTCTGTTCCATCCCATACACCATGAGGATACCACGCAGGGGCACCCACAAGACGACGACTGGCCATCCCCCACAAGCCCTGTGGCAGGGCAACATGAGGCGAACAGCCCCTCTGTGACACCACCGCAAATGGCCATGGCCCAGCAGAGGCAACAGTCCCTCGACCAGTTAATCGTGCAACAGCAGCAACTGGCCACGCTCCTCAAGGACCATGCCGATGGATGTGGGGGCACCAAGGCAGACATAGAAACATCAACTGAGACACTTAGGGCACAAATCGAGAGTAGCACCGAGAGCCTGAGAGTCCAAATGGAGAGTAGCACCGAGAGCCTGAGAGTCCAAATGGAGAGAAGCACCGAGAGCCTGAGGGGGGAACTGCATGCGACGTCCAAAGACGTATGTGCCGAACTTGCCGCAGTGCGCCGTGTGCTCACTGAGCTCTCACAAACCCTTAGGGACATGCATGGACGTGAGCAGGCAGAGACATCATCCGTTGCAAGTTCCGTCCAGGGCAGCCCCCAACGTAGATCTGGGAGGAACCTGCGCTCCACAGGCAGGGGTGCCCCTGATACCCGCAGAGGGGGCTTGCAATAGCGACTGCCCACTGACAATGAGCATCTTTGGACACTGGTGTTCGGGGGGGAGGTAGGAGGGTGGAGGGGGTGTGTTGGGCTCACTTGGGTGGCGGGTCGATAGGGTGTTCAACATGATATCACATATGCCATAAACAATGCACGATCAAACAATGAGATGTGTGGACAATGATCTTTGTGTACTAGGCCATCATAGGCGTACAGTCCATATTGTGCATGTACCAGACACACACAGTGCCACGAGTCCCGTGTCCATGTATCAGCCACCAGGCGTGAGTGCTAGAAGCATGCATCTATGAGATGCTGACGAATTTCACGGCCCTCCTGTGCCTCGCAGACTCCTTGAGGTGCTGCCACATCCCCACCCTCATCATGACCATCTTCAGGTGCTTGCAGTTCTGCGTCAGGGGGCATGGTTGTAGTCCTCCTCATGCTGGTCCCGTGGGTTCCGGACTGGTGTGAGGAGCCATCTCTTCAGTGGATATCCGGCATCACCTGTATGTGGACGATAAACGAATTATGTGGAATGCCATTGCTACGTACGCACCCCCCCCCCCTTCCTGCCAGGTCATTGCCGCATCACATACCCCACATCAGCATGCATGAAATGAGACTCACCGAGTAGCCAGAATCTGTTCCCTGCGTGTCGCTCCATGTAGCGTGGTATTGTAGAGTTCCTCAAGACCATAGAATCATGGGTTGATCCAGGGAATCGGGCACAACAATGTGTAATGATCCTGTTGGAGTCACACACCATTTGTACATTCAGTGAATGAAATTGTTTTCGGTTGCGGTACTGGGCCTCCATGGCATGTGGGACGACCAATTCCACATGGGTGCAGTCGATGGCACCAATGCAACCCGGTATGCCGGCAAGTGCACGGAATCCCACTTTTGTGTTGGTAATTTCCTGATCCGAGCGTGGTAGAGAGATGTAGTCGTCTGCGTGCTGCAGGAGGGCATCGAGCACTTGCAATAGTGTCCGTGAGAACAGTGGCTGAGAAATGCCATGCAACTGTCCGACTGTGTGCTGGTAGGTGCCTGTGGCCAGGAAGTGTATTACAGACACCACCTTCAGTAGGGGTGGGATGGCGGTTGGGCTATCTATCATGCTGACAAGGTCAGCCTGTGTCATGTCCACAATGGCGGCTATGGTGTCCCGGTCCAAACGGTAGAGGGTGTGGATCTGCTCATCAGTGAGGTTGAACGGATGTGCTCGGAGGCGTGGGATTGCGGGCTGCCTGCGTGGTGGTAGTGGCTGTGCTGGCAGCCCTTGCTGGCCCTGCCTTGCCCTCCTCCTCCTCCTGCGTCTCCTCCGTGCGGCCGGTTGTAGTTGGTGTTCGTCTTCTTCTTGGAGTTGGAGTACTTGCAGTGCTATCAGGTCCCCCAGGGCCAACATCGCGAGTCCTGCCGGTAGCATTTCGGAGTGGTTGTGGGAGGAGACTGGGCGTGCAGTTTATGTGTTTTCAGGCTGTATGGCCTCCACCTGTGGTGATTCATTCCACCTGTGCAAGCTGCTCTCCCCTTTGGGCGAGCACGTCCCGCACACAACGCTGCAATTCGAGGAATGGCATCTTGCTATTACAATCATGTATTAGTACCCGATGGCCGTGTAACATTGGTTGATATGTTCATTCGGCTATGGTCCCATTGTTTCACATGCATTCTTTGCAGTCGCGAACAGACTTGTGAAGGGTCAGTGGAACGTAGTACTCGAGTAACGGTGGGCCCTCATGCATCACTGTACCGAGTTGCACCGACGGGCGGGGCGTCCCATTTGTGGGTGAAGGCAGTTGCCATTTTCACACACAGTCGCACTAGATGGATTAATTTGTGATTTCAAGCGGCCACAGATGCCTTTTCGACGTGATGTTGCAAATGAGGAATTCGAAGGGCGGCGCTTTCGGTCTTCAGCTAGCGGCGAGGAGATGCCCACAGGTCTGACTGCAAATATAACGTTCTATTGTTCAGTGTCCTTGGGACAGGGGCCATGGCGAGGATGCAATGATTGATATGAATAGTTTGGGATGCGCAATAGCGAAGTGGATGATGAGGCCGGACATTCCCAAATACATGTTACTTCACAACACTGGAATTACGGGCTGGGGCACAGTGGATTTTGCAGGCTGCATAACGCACAGACTCAATGGAATTCTCACATGTTATGTGAGTATGGAAACAGGCGTTATCATTACGGGATGAGGGAATGATGAATGGATGCATGGGCAGATGATTTGATACGGTGTTTGCCATGTACAGGGCTTCTTGGAATCTGTCCGCCTCCCCTGCGCTATGTGATGCAGGGCTGCCATAGTGGGACCATCGTCTATCTGGCCTTGTTGAGCCCTCCCTGTCTCGACGCGCCTTCAGACACTTGTGTCCATGCACGTTACCAATCCCATCTGATGGATTCTGTTTTCACAGACGCATGCACAGGTACACTCGTTTGTGATGGTGTTTTCACCTCGATATGGATAGTTATGAGTCGCAAGTGGTTTTGGGGTGGTGATGATCCTTTGGAGTGGGCTAGCATGCATATGGCTGTGGATCTAGTGTGATCATTGAAGTGAGTTGTTCGAATGTAGTTCTGATGGCCATTCTTTTCTTTTTCTTTTCTTTTGGTTGACAGGTATCTCCTCCCCTTTTGCCACTGCCATCTGTATGCCACTCCTGCAGATGGGTTTTACTCCCGACACCTGCTGCTTCGTGTTAATCAGTGGAGCAGCATTACGATCTTATGGGACGATCGCCAATGAGCCACATGCCCTTACGCAGTACTAGTGGCTCGGAGCAACATTTCGGCCTTTCAGCTGGACTAGTGCCTCCCTATTGGGACGGCCCTGCGGTTCTAGGCGCTTCCATGTTGCCTTTTCGTACGAGAATGTAGCCCCTGTGTACCATGAAGGAACAGGGCGTCACACAAGAAGTAGCTGGTCATTTATTGCGGATGCAGCCCACAATGGTGAAATGTGTTTTGGAGTTCATGGCCTAATGGCTGTATGGGCTTGGTGAATTTGTTGTGCATTAAATTTCTATTCTGATATGGGCCGTGTAGCGTTCTTCTTTGCAAGTGATGTGGCATTTTCCTATTTGGGGAGCGATGTATTGTGAGGAGATCTGCATTGGGTTCCAGCTTCGGAGTATAGTTGCGTGGTACTGTGCTGGGCGCGTTTGCCTACGAAGCCCAGTGAGGTCAGGGGTGAGGGCTGCCAATATGACTGTTTGGATGATGTCATGCTCAGGGGCGGGGGATTAGGTTTTGTGTAACAGATGCCGGTCAGCCAGGTGGATTGGTGGAATGATGTGATTATCGGAATGTTGCTGGTCACAGGTGCCTGTGTTTGCGTGCGTTTCTTGGTGGGAGACTGGGGTCATGTCCATTGGTATAGCTTCTGTATTCGTGCCATCTGTGCCCTGCAGCTCCCATTGGCCCCTCTTGTGATTCTTTTGTTCGTTGGCATGCATGGGTGACTTGTACATTTCACTGGTTGCATTGTGACTTCGTTGCACCTACGGGGAGTTGTACTATGTGGCCAGGGAGCGGTGTACAGGCACTCAGTGGGGCCGTTTACGGTTGATTCGCGATGCCGTACTTCTCACCATGGCGGAATGGTACTTTCCGCCGTGCTTGATGGCGTTAAGTACATGTCCGCTAGGGTCGGAATTCGCGTACCCTTGCGCCATGGTGCTAATTACGGTTTGGCATGGCGCGCGCGCGCGTACTTGGTGCAGTTAGCGTTGGCGTTCACTACGGTGTCGCTAATGGCATCGTACTTTACGGTGACGGGTCATAATCGCACCGAGCGCTATTCGATGGCGGTATTGCATTTCCGCCATCGTTTTTCGATTTCCGCAAGGGTCGTAATGAGGGCCATTGTCTTTTTGTGCTGATTGTATGGTTTGGGAACACTGAGACAATTTTTGTTGCAGGAGTTTGTGCATTTTTCGTTTGGGTGTTCTCTTCCAGTGCACCTTCTACTTGTCTGGTGTGCTCCAATAACTTTTCGTATTCTACTTTTAATTCATTTAGTTTCATGAGTCCTAACTCCCTTTTCTGTAGTTCTGTTTTTAGGTTGCACACTTCCTGACATAAGGCATCTTTCTCCTAATTTAGGGTGCCCCTCTGTTTAGCCAGGTCATCCCTTTTTTGCTTGATAGCATTTAATTTCTGGCGTTCTTGATCAAATTCTGCTTGCGCCTTTAATAATTAATGTATTACTTTCCTCTTCCACTTTCTCAATCTGCTTTTGTAACAAGATGATGTGGTCTGAGCAAACTTTATTATATATATATAATGTATATATGTGTATATATTTTAGTTGTTGATTTAGCTTCTGTACCTTTTCCTGACACTCCTCTTTTAGTGCATCTAATTGGGTCTCTTGTTCTGAATTATTTTGATGTTGTAGAACCAAGTCCTCTTTTAACTGTTTAATGTATTTTCCAGATTCTACCTCAGAATCTTGGCTCTTTTTCAATGTTTCTTCCACTAATTTTAATTCAGTCTGGATTTGGTTCAAGAGCCCGGACTGGTTTTGTGCAAGGGTTCTGTTTTCCCATATGGAGATACATGTAGGCTGTGAATCTAACAATTTTAATCTGCTGTTCTTTAATTTTCAGAGTCATGTACAACTCGCTCAAAGCTTGATGTAATAGGCCACTGTCCGGCCACTGAGCCAGGTCCATGGCAGTGACCTGCTGCATCATCTGTTCTAGCCAGACTGCCTCATCTTGCTGTGCCCATTCCCCCCTGACAAATAACTTGAGCAGAGCAGAAGGTGCTGCCTAGCCATGTTGATCTCTACTGTGGTCATTTTGGAAAGTGTTCTTTCTTTATTAATTTATTTATATAAGGTTAACCTGTATTCTGTTGCTTTTTGTCTAGTTTGGGGTTGATTTTGGTTTAGTTTTACACCAGGCCGGGTATTTAGTGTTTATGCTTTGGGGAGGCGCTTTCTACAGCGTAGCACAGCTTTCTAGCCACACAAAGTATCACTACCTTGAAGGATAGCCTGCTGTGTTAAGCTGCCATATGTGGCAACACTTGTCTCAAATCTCGGCACGAGGCCCCAATCTGTTAAGGATTCCAATCGGGCATCACACACCAGACCAGGACTCTTGCCATCAGCCTAAGATGCAGAGCACAATTAGAATACTTTTGCTTTATTTCCTAGAGTTCAGATTGAGCTGGCACCCAACCCGTCTCACACCCGCTTTTACAAATACCCTGGGTCACAGTGGACCATGAT
This sequence comes from Ambystoma mexicanum, assembly GCF_040938575.1. Taxonomy (NCBI): domain Eukaryota; kingdom Metazoa; phylum Chordata; class Amphibia; order Caudata; family Ambystomatidae; genus Ambystoma; species Ambystoma mexicanum. The sequence continues at coordinate 1,183,919,731 of NC_090926.1, forward strand.
CCAGGCCGGTGGGTGGTAGTACAATATTTATTTATTTTAATTCAAAGAAAATCACACAAATTTAATATTGATCAGCAATCACCAATGGGGTGATAATTACACTGTACAAGGATAGAATACACTTAATTTGACCTTCTACTATAACATATCCAAAGCACAAATGAATTGGAGCAATTTTACTGTTCGAGTAAATAGCACCTGAGTTAAGATTTCCCACTGCAATGCTCCGTCAAACCCCCTAATCGAATTTTGAGTGGACAGAAAGGAGCAGCAAGGAGTCGGGCATACTAGGCAGCAAACAGAATTAAATCCGACCTAACACCATGAAATGAGAGGCAAAATCGGATTCAAAACCCTTTGCAATTGCACAAATAACACTCAGAATTGGTAAATAATTAATGTACATGTGCGTTTGAACAAATGAGGTAAATATGAGTTCTAACAGTATCAGAGATGTAAGAACACTGGCAACTACAAGGCAAGGTACTAACAACGGCATACCGTTCAAAAATCAACTTTGAAGTGACAACAGAGTGCAGCCAAATCACACGCAAAGGATTGCATTTTCTTACTTTCACAGGTTTAAATGTCAAAACGGTTTGAAAAACAGGTGAAATAGACAGAATTGGAATGTGGTATTTATGCTGCATGACAAATGCACATCACAGGGATAATAAGAAAGTGAAAGAGTGACTCTAAATTAATGACAGGATGAGATTCTCAAGGGGAAAGTAAATTTGATTTTAAATATAAAATCAGTTAACAGAGAAAATCGGTTTGGAAAGGAAAGGACAGGTTTCACTTGTACTAGATTTAGTGGCTACAAAAGAGAAATACCACCCGTAAATAGCAAGGTTACGCTGCAGTTGTAACCCTTCACGCATTGTGCCTCTTTTTAGGGAGAATTAATTTATTTAATCAAAATATTACTAATGGCTTACACATGACAGAACTGAGTGGAAAATGGGGCTAACATTAGGAAATCAAGGACAGGACGCACAGAAAAGTCTGACAGTTTTAAACAAGTTATCAGGGTATGGATGGTATTATTTAGAGAGTGGAACAAAGACAAGGTATCAAGATGGGGTATGCTATGTGTTGCTATGGGATGGGGTGATACTCACTTCAGCACTTGAGTTTGGGATTTGGACAGCCAACTGGGTTTCTGGACACCAAGGCAATATCTGGTCACTGATCACTGAAGCAGGACTCTCCTATAAGGAAACAGCAGGGCCTGTCTGGTCACTGGATAGCAAGGGTACAGCTGTCATGCAGGCAGTGGGGCAAGTCCGGTCTGGTCACAGGATACACTCAAAAAGGGTACCACAGCTTTTCCGCCGTTCTACCTGATTTATTGGGATTTTCAGTGGGGTTTCTTTTTGGATCAGTCGTCCAACCTGGATAGGGTCAGCTATGCTCTCGCCTCGCAATGGGACCAGGAATCTGCAGGATGAATATGGAATGTCTGGATACGCAGGAGCTGGAAAATTCAGAAGAGTGTGTCTCTTGTCTCTGTGAGATTCCCCCTTTTATAGGTGGGTGACATCACAGGATTTATTGTTGGGCATAACTAAGCTACACCTACCCGTAATAATCGGATAGGTCAGCCTATGTTATATCGCTTCCTCCTTAGAAGCAGATGGGACTGAAGGAAGGGACTCCGTTTTATGGGGTCGTGTTTTTATGAGGTACAGAGCCATCCAACAGTCATTTTTGTCAAAAATCAGTCAGGACATAAATCACACATTTTTTACAGTTGTGGCACTTTTGCAAATCACATAGGCAAATTACATATTCCACACAGAGCATAACATTCCTACTCCCAGGTCTGTATGACATTGTCTCGTCCTTTTAATAATCTTTCGCCATTTTTGGCGGGAAAAATTTCCCCTAAAATTCTATAACTTTATACATGTGTACATATTATCATAGAGCATGTTTGCATTAATATTTAACCTTCCACCATGGATACTTTTCCCATTATTTACCTTTTTCTGCTGTTTGTGTCCACTACAGCCCAGGGAAAGCTACAATGTCTTGTTTTAATGCACCCAAAATCAGATTTAAACTAATACATTTTGCACCAAATGGGCTAGTTTTTGTCTCACATATAAGGACATACTTCCAAATGTTTCTCTGGATTGGCCTTTGAGGCTCCCCAGTTTAAATTTAGGGGAGATGTTACTAAAAAATTCACCCCTATGTGTCCCAGAATCTATTGTATCAGGTTGAAGTCTGATGAGCGTGTTACATTCTTCCTCTCGGTCCATTCATAGTTCCAGATGCTGGTCCCAGGAAGCAAATGTCCTTTGAAGCCTGGCAGGAACCTGTTCTGTGGCTTCAGCACAGTAAATGCATTTTAAAAAAAAAATGTTTTATTTTTGAAACAGAAAACAAATCTGTTGGAATGAAATATCCCATATATGTTTACCAACAAACCCCTCCTCACATTCTTTGCAAATACAGGGCCTTAACTCAACAGTTCACTTTTAAACAGCATTTTCTTTGTTTGCCAAAAGCACATTTTACACCTGGGTTAATTCTGCTGGGATGTCACTTTCAAATGCGGCCTTCTCACATTCATTTTCTGAATCTTTCCAAAGCCCCAGTCATGTTTACAATGCACGGGCATCTGTCCAAATAAAAGACCCTTGAAACTGACATGAGCTAAGAGAGAGAGAGAGAGAGCTTTTTTTAATAAAAGATTTAGTTGTGATATTCTGTTTCAAAGTAAAGCGTTTCTGTGAAGTTTCTTTGTTATTTCACAGATCTTGCCTGACACTGCCTGTTATTCAGTGATAAAAGCTATCTTTTGCTGGAGCAAAACTTGAATATGGCTGGGCATAGCTGGGTCTCACTGGAACCAAGTGTGTATTGTTGAACAGATGAAAAAGAGCATCAGTCGCAGTCACTTTAAATGTAAAATATTTCCTTTTTCAATGGGAAATTTTGAGCTAGCAGCAAAGCAGCGCTGCTTTTCAATTCTTTTCTTTGGGCACATAAGGAACATACTGGCATCTATTCTCGAGGTGTTCCATGTTCCATCTCGCCCAATAAGTGCTCGGCAAAGACAGCGCAGCCATCATTTTTGTAACTGCAAAATGCAGTTTTGCTGCGAGGCAATGGTGCTCAAAGGAGCCGGCGCAGCCATTCTGCTGGTAATGCTGAATTGCAGCTTGGTGATGGAGTTGAATTCTGCCAGGTTGGTAAATGTACCCCACATGTTGAGCCAAGTTACACATTCCACAATGCCACCTAATAGCCATTGCTGAAAGTTCACCTCCCGTTCTGAGCCACATCAGCAAGACATTTTGGGTATTGTGATGAATCCAATTGAGTGATCACAGATTCCCCAGCGGTGACCTCCTCCCATGTGGTGAGGAGATGGCAGCCGCTACCTGATCCTGACTCTGCGGGTGGTTTATGAGGGAGGATCGCATGGGAAGATACAACTACCACGGAGATGTTTTGAATCCACTGGCCAAGATGCTATATCCCCCTTTTCCATGAGGAAACCCTGATACCTGAGTTCTTAATGGCCTATTGTCATTCTATTTATGCCTCCACTTTTGACCCAAACACCACAACTCATTTATAAAACCTTTTGTTTCTGATGTGCCTTTATTTTATTTAAATGTATTTGTTTAGTTTCATATGTGAAATCCATGAGAAAAAGCAGCTTAGAGTTATAAGTCCAAAGACAACTATGGACTCTAACTCCCATAATCACCCAGGTACAGAGACGAGGAGGATGACAAGGACGTTTGTGCAAAGTGACCAGAGCTTGAAGTACACCAGGCAGGGTGGTTGTTTTTCCATGCCTTCAGTGCACAGGACATTTAAATATGTCAACCAGACTGTCAAGTCGAGCAGTGCAGGAAAAGACATTGCCGCCCATGCTCAGGAACGCGAGGCACACCGATGGAGCTGGCAAAATGGAGAAGATTGCTGGGACAGGAAGAGAAGCACTGCATGCAAACTAGAATGGCTGTGGAGATGCTGGAAGCCACACAAGAGCTTGGGAAGGTTGAGCCACTAGCAGCGTTCTCCAGCCTGTGCAATAATGGATGCTGGCATGTGACCGCAGAGCTACACAGGAAGCTGGAAGAACGTCTGCACACTTCGAACAGGAAAGCAGGTGAAGGAACCACACCGCAGAAGCACAATAAGCTTTGGAGATGCAGGAAGGAACCAGTGAGTCTGCCCAAAGCAGTTGGGGTTCCCAGGGCATTCAGACAAGCGTGCCAACAAGTGTTGGAATGGTGCGTGATTGCTAACGTAGAAAATACATCAAGTTTGTTTAAATGCAGTCAAGGCAAAGTATAAATTCAGCACCCAATAAAAAGAATGTTTGCATACAGACAAGAGAGAATACAAAGGCCAATTTTGTTTAAATGTAAACAAGAACGGGTACAAATTCAACACCCAATAAGAAGAATGTTTGAATGCAGACAATGCAAAGTATGGAGGAAAACCCCAATCAGGTATAGATGCATGAAATGTAAATGTGGGTAGATGTTTGAGTAAAGGTTACCATAAATATATGTACCAAGCAACACAGAATATGCTGTTGTGGTATAACCAAAGAACTGTAAAAACCAAAGAATTGTGAAACGCATAAAGAAGTCCTGGCAGGCGAGTACACCAGGAACATGAAATTGTTTAAAGATTCCTGCCAGGGGAGTATACCAGGTGATCTGAGAAACCATTAGAAAAGTCCTGGCAAACGAGTACACCAGGTATCAGAAATTGTATCAAGATTCCTGGCAGGAGAGTATAGCAGGTGATCTGGAAAGTTACCATAAATATTACAGAATGACTGTTACAAAATGTATTATTTAACGATAAACGATGTGAGTCCAGTGAAGACACAAAGGAACTGTTGGCTAACAAGACATTTTGCCATCCTATCTAAGAATCCAGGGGAATTGGACCAACCCTGAACCCAAGGGTCTTTACCTTGGAAAACATTTTTGTTGGAGTCATCCTCATACTTTTGGTTTTGAACACTTTTTGCCAACATCAAGAGAAAAGACATTTCCTTGGAACCTTTGATGTATTTGTTTGTAGTGTGAGGTTCAGAATAGGATGATTTGGACACAAGGACTGATTTCTTTATTAACTGACCTCCTGACACAGACAGACAGACCCTTAGCCTAAGTTTCTGGGTAAGGATGTTCCTCTTTAGAATAGGGCTAGATAGGTATTTTCCAAAACATGTTTTGTTTAATAAAAATGTCTGATCTTGAAAATATGAGAACTTTGTGCCTGGCTTTCATTACTGACCCCCTCACATATGGTGTCAAAGGTGGGATTGGCCTCAGTTGATATCCACTCTTAGGTTTGAGTAACTCAGTAATCGAGCTTCCGATCCAGGAGGATAGCTCAGCGGCAGCGTGCTCGACTTGGAAACAAGATGACATGGAGCAACACAGGTTCGATCCCTGGGTCCGCGCTAAGAAACCTCTGGGTATTAAGCGCATTATAAATAACCTATCATATCATAACAATTGCTTCTGATCAATCTATCAGATTTTACTTGTACAGTAACAGGGGGGAACTGATTCAAGCTGGGGACCAAGTTCTAATATCCACAGACTAAAACACATTTACCTTGCTTGGACATACATTATACTTGCCTATAAGTCGGGTTTAGCCTGGTGGTATGGCCTAGATGTATTAGTAGGCATCATAGACCCTGACTACAAGGGAGATATAAAGATACTAATGCAAAATAACGGCAAAGAGGCCTGTCAAATCAAGGCCGGGGAAAGAATAGCCCAAGGGTTTTTGGAGAAGGCACTCTTCCCTAAGCCCTAGGAAGTTAAGACCTCTAGTAAAACAGAAAGAGGAACCAATGGTTTGGGTAAGCAGACGCAGAGCCTCATGTTACAACTGAGGCAGTTCCACCCCTTATGACAGAAGAAGAACCTGAAGTCATCCGAAATTCAGCCTTTTACCAGGGGAATGTTCCCTTGCTTGCTGAGCCTTTTCTTCAGGTCTTACCCAAAGAGGACGGATGGAAAAAGGGTGGGTCATTTTCTTTTTTCTTTAAGACTGGGCTGTTTTGTAGGGGGTTAATGGACCTGATAGGTGACAAGTTGTGGTGCCCAAAAGCCTTAAGAAAATTGTGCTGGAGATCACCCATTCCCACATGACAGGCGAACATATAGGGACTCCCAAAACCCAGGCACAGATCCTGAACCGGTTCCACTGGCCTGGGATATACGCAGATATAAAGACCTTTGTGGCCACTTCATCCCAAGGTCAAAAGACAATTATCCAAATGCCACATCCAGCTCCCTTGAAGCTCCTACCGATCATAGACATACCATTTTCATGCATAGGTATGGATATAGTTGGACAGCTACGAATATCAAAGTTGGGAAACTGATGCATACTGGTGATATTAGACTATGCAGCTTGTTACCCTGAAGTCTTTCTTTTATGGAACAACACGACACAACATTGTTTTTGATATATGGGTTCCCAAGAGATTGTAACAGACCAAGTATCTACCTTCATGAGTAAACTCATGTCAGAGGTAAAGGAAATTCCTCTATATACCACCCTCAAACTGAAGGTTTAGTCGAACGATTCAACCAGACTTTAAATCATAACTTCAAGAAACTGGTTGAGAGGCCACCAGGGGGCGCGCAGGCAATGGCTGCCTGAACGTACTGCTCTCCCTGAAGCCAGGCGTCTAGAGGGAATTGAGCCCCCCCGAGACCCCCCCGGCGGGCCCAACGCAGTGATTGGGACGGGTGAATCCTCTGGGCACCCCATGAGAGCAGGAGCGGAGTCCGACGACCCCAGGGTTCCCGAGATCGGGACCAGCAGGAGAAGGCGCGGCCTGGGCGGACCCGACACCAGAGGAGAGATGAGGCCTTCCCGCACTGGCAAGAGGCCGGAGGCACTGCGAGCCCGGCAGCGGTTCGGGAGACGGGCTCCCTTCCCCCCTCCCCTCCGCCGTCCGGATCAGAGAGGCGACGGAGCAATGCCCCCGGCCCGGGAGACCGTCCCGGAGTGCTCGTGGTCAGAACCGCTCGAGCGAAGCAGGCCTGCGTGCAGACGCCCTCCGCCCTCATCAGGAGTCCCCAAGGCGGGCTGCCGCGGCCCTCGGAGCCCCGGAGGAAGGAGGTGAGGATAGAGAGCGGCAGCGACACAGGGAGTCCCGGACCCACTCCCCCTCTGGCGCGGGTGGTGAGATCCCCCTGCACGCCCTGATTAAGCACGCGGGGGCCCCCGGACCGCGTCAGCCCCGGCCAGGAGGGTCCAGTGTTGGGCGCCCCACCCTCCCCCCCCCACGGACAGAAGCACCATCGCCAGAACTGGGGGTAGTTGGGGTGTGAGGCCCCTACCAATTGTTGGCGGGGCGGGTGCCCGCCCCGCCCCCCCACACCACGAGAGCCTTCAGGCTGGGCATCGGTGTCACAGTGCCCTCCATCCCCGCCAGCCCAGGCCACACCCGACACCCTCCCACGGGGCGGCCAGGAGAAGCCCCGGACCGCTGTGGCAGACTTCGAGCGGGGTGTGAGGCCCCCACCCAGGGATTGGTGGGGCGTGTGGCCGCCCCCCCCCCAAGAAAATATTAGCCCCCAAGAAACAGCCAAGAATCATCCGATTCGCGAGTGGGGCGGCCTCGCTTGGCCTCCCCCCCTTGCACACACCCCCCTGGGGCGCCCCGGGAGGGAAACCAAGTACTGACCCGGAGTGGGCCCCCCGCCCTCCGCCGGGGCGGCGGGGGTCGATACGACGAGGCGCAGGTAAACACCAGATGAACTGGCGAGAAGCCTTACAGGGATACCGCTTCCAGGATACCCCCAGAGGTAACAAGGGTACGAACCCCAACGGAACTATGGCCCAATCCGAGGACCTGGCTCCCTCCTCGGCAGCAATGGAAAGAGGCTTTGCCTCGATCTTGCAGGAAATCAGGGACTTGAGCTCCGATATAGCCCAGAAGTTTGAGAAAATGGACCAGAGGGTGGACAAGGTCGAGGATAGACTATTGCAAGTGAAGGCCAACCAATCTTCATCAGCATCCCAGGACATACAACTATGTATGAGGCTGGAGGCCCTGGAGAAGAGGGACGAGGAAAGGGCCCGACAGATGGACGATTTCGAAAACAGGGAGAGGCGGAACAACCTCAGAATCTTCGGGGTATCTGAAGCGGAGGGGGAAACGGAGAGGGACGTCACCCGAGTAGTGAGGGACATCATCACCCTCCTATTCGCAGAGGAGATGACAAACGAGCTCACATTTGACAGAGTGCACAGGGCAGGGGGCAGAGCGGGGGCCCCCCGGTCAATTTTGGTCCGGTTCCACTATTACTCGGAGAAGACAAAGGTGCTGGAGGAGGCCCGAAAGACCAGAGAAATCACCTACAATAATGCCCAGGTCTCAATATATCAGGATCTCTCCTCCTACACGCTGGCCAAGCACAGAATGTGCCGACCCCTTACGCTACTATTCAAAGAAAAGGGCGTGCGCTATAGATGGGGCTACCCCTTCTCCCTTAACTTTGAATACATGGGCCAACGCTCAACCCTGATCACGGAAGAAGACATTCGGGGAGCTATTCAAGAGTACACGGTGGCCCCGCACCCCCGCAGGGGACCGGTGGGACCAGAGAGCTTCAGAACAAATAGCCCCCGCCCGTCCGGAGAGAGGAGACAGCGAACCGGTGCAAGGAAATTTCGAAAAATGAACACTCCATCCCCAGCGAAAGCGGGAGAACGAAACGACCCCGAGGACTGAGAACAGGGGCAACCTGCTGAATCCGGGACAGATGTGCACAGATTCGGAGATTCTACCACCACTATCGTCCCCATGAACAGCAAATATAGGGGACATATGGACGGCTTACAGCCGGGGGGGAACATTGGGGGCTCGAGGGGATGAGCTTCATGCGTGAACTGCCTGGCCGAGGTGGGCAGGCTGGTGGTTCGGCCAAAAGCCAGCAATGGCGGAACTAATTGGCTGGACGCCGGGGAGGGGGGTGGGGGTTTTTACGGGAGTTGGGGTTGTTCAGATATGGTTGGGGTACGGGGGGCAGTTGGGGTGTTCTAAGCCCACCCGGGGGGGAGGGGAAGGGAACAAAGGGGACCACAAAGTAGAACCAAGGGAGAACGTGAGGAAAAGAGTTACAAGGGCGTTGACCGAGAGGGAGGGAATCTGGGATTATGGCTGAGATTCTGCCTGCCCTGGGAGTGGGCTCCCTTAATGTACGGGGCTTAAACACCCCCACAAAGAGATCCCTGGTCTGCAGAGAGTTTAGAAGGGCCACCCTCGACCTCCTCTTTTTGCAGGAAACTCACTGGCCACGGGGGAAGGAGCCCAAAATGCGGGGAAGAGGTATTGGGGAGGTCTTCAGTGCATCCCACAAAAATAAAAAGAGAGGGGTGACCATATTGGTGGCGAGGAATGTGGGGTTCGAGAAAGAGGCCGTGCTGAAAGACCCAGAGGGTCGCTACCTGCTGGTGCGGGGATCCCTGCAGGGGACTTACCCTAGCCGTTGTCTACGGCCCAAACGAAGGCTAAATCCAGTTCTGGGAGGAGGTGAGGGACGAACTCAAGGGCTTTGTCCACGGGACGGTGGTGGTGGGGGGGGACTTTAACATGGTCTTAGACCCAACCCGGGACAGGAAACGAGCCGGTCCCCAGGCCCCCAGGGCATCTGATGAGATCACGGCACATGGCTTCCAGAGGGTCAACTCAAAGCTGGGCCTGGTGGACACGGTCCCGACCCCTAGAATGAACACCCCCCTCTTCACTTACTACTCATCTGTACACACGTCATTTTCCCGGATAGACTATGTCCTGATGGACGAGACCTTGTATCCATTTGTCACTGGCTATAGGGTTGACCCAGTCCCCTGGTCTGACCACGACCTGGTCCGAGTCACCATAGCAAGAGGTGGGCTAAACGAACATAGGGGGAGATGGAAGTGTAATGATTCCCTCCTGAAGGACGAGGTCCTAGCCCAGGAGGTACTTGACGCCATTGCAGATTTCTTTGAACTCAATGACAACGGTGAGGTGCGAACACACACCCTGTGGAACGCCTTTAAGGCAACCCTATGGGGAGTCCTGATCAAACTGGGAGCCCCGAGGAAAAGGGAAAGGGAAGCCCAGGAACGGTATCTGAGGGGAAAAATCGCCCACCTCCAACCGGGAGGCCCCCCTACAGAGCCCCTAGATCGCAACCGGGTGGCCGCCCTGGACGACTACAGGCTCCAACTAAAAGACCTCCTCCTCCACAAAACAGAGAGAAGCCTCCACCTGGTTAAACAAAAGTATTATGAAAAGAGGGACAGGGCGGACAGGATCTTAGCTTGGAGACTGAGGGAGGTATAGAGAAGCAGAATGGTGACGGCAGTGAAGAACGAGGTGGGGGAGCTGGGTTATGACACTCCCCACATTGGAGAGGCCTTCCGCCGATACTATGAAAGGCTATACTCGTCCGAATACAAAGGGGACGGGGGGAGATCGAGGAATTCCTAAACTCCATACAGATCCCGTCCCTGACCAGGGAGATGGCGGAGGGGTTGGAGGGTCCGGTGACCGAGGAGGAGGTGGAGCACGCGATCAGTGGCATGAAGGTGGGCACTTCCCCGGGCGAAGATGGTTATTCAGTCTACTTTTACAAAAGGTTTCGGTCGGCCCTCGCCCCCCACCTGGTTAAGGTGTTCAATGCGGTACTGGAGGGGGGTCCTCTCCCGGACTCCATGATGGAGGCAATCATTGTAGTGCTCCCCAAGGACGGCAGAGACCCCTCGGAGTGCTCCTCCTACCGCCCGATTTCCCTGCTGAATATTGATGTCAAGATCCTGGCCAAGGTTATTGGGACCCGGGTGGAGGGGATCCTGCCGAAGCTGGTCCACGGTGACCAAGTGGGGTTTGTTAGGGGGAGACAGGGCTCAGATAATATTCGTAAAACTATAGACTTGTTTCACTACGCCCAGGTGTCGGACCTAGACGCGAGCGTCCTTTCCCTGGACTTGGAAAAGGCATTCGACAGGGTTGAATGGAGGTTCATGGAACTCACCCTTCAGAAGATGGGCTTCGGGACACACATCAGGGACTGGGTGGCTGCGTTATACAGGGCCCCAAAGGCCAGAGTCCAAGTGAATGGTAGATTGTCAGACCCATTCCCCCTATCGCGGGGAACAAGGTAGGGATGCCCACTCTCCCCGCTGATCTATGTTCTAACTATGGAGCCCCTGGCAATAGCAATCAGAACACACCCAGACATCAGGGGTATCAGGAGAGGTGATGTAGAATTTAAGCTCTCCCTGTTTGCGGACGATATCCTGGCCTACCTGGTGGACCCAAGATCCACACTCCCCCCCTCCTGTCCCTGCTGACTGCATTTGGGCGCTTTTCAGGCCTAAAGATTAATACATCTAAATCAGTCCTGCTCCCCATGAGAACTCGGGACCTGGGCCTGGACTCCCGGGACAGACTGGGGGGGATAGCGGTGGGGAAGACCTCTATTCCATACCTGGGGATCCTTTTAACCAGGGACCTATCCAATCTCGCCCCCGCTAACTATGATCCCGTTATGTCACAGGTCACCGCCGATTTAAGGAGATGGGGCTCCATGATCCTGTCCTGGTCGGGCCGTATGACGGCAGTGAAAATGAACATACTTCCGCGCTTACTATACCTCTTCACTGTTCTCCCCACCAACGTCCCCGACCAGACCTTCAGGGTCCTTCAGTACGCGGTGCGCAAGTTCGTATGGCAGGGCAGGACCCCGAGGACCGCGAAGGCCGTACTTACCTTACCTAGAGAGGAGGGGGGGTTTGGGCTGCCTGACTTCCACCTTTACTTCTGCGCGGCCCAATTGCGCGTCCTCCTGGAACACATGAAGGAAGGGATGGGCACATACTGGTCGTACCTGAAGGACATGAATGCGCACCCACTCAAGGTACGAGACCTCCTATGGGCCCCACACAAATTCATCCCGAACAGACTGAAATCTCACCCAACACTGGGAGTTCTCTGGGCAATCTGGAGGGAGGGCCCCCAGACGGCACATCTGACATCATGGCCGTCCCTGATGTCATCCCTTTGGGGTCACCCCCTTAGACTGGGAAGCAGGGGGTCCCGTAACGCACAGTCCTGGTCAGATTCAGGGATGGAATGGGCTGGACAAATGTTTAAAGAGGGGGAATTCCTGCCATATGAAGATTTGAGGGACGCCCTCGGACGGGAGTCAATCTCCATATTTGAGTACCTCCGCTTGAAGGGAATCTTATGTGATCAATCATGGGGCCAAAGTCTAAAGAGACAGATGACCCCCTTTGAGAAACTACTCGATACTGTGACCTCCAGGAAGAGGGCGGTATCTGCAATGTATAACATTTTGAACACTGTTGACCCGGGGAGAAGGAGGGGGTTCCGCACTTTTTGGAACAAACTGGCTGGGGAAGAAATCTCGGAGGACTCCTAGTCGAGGATATTTAAAATAGCTTTCCACGGGAACTTGTTCACAGCAGACATGGAGCACAACTTTAAGATCCTACAGGGGTGGCAAAGAGACCCCGTCAAACTGTCAAAAATGTTTACAGGAATATCCCCCGCCTGCCCAAGGGGATGTGACCAAGTAGGCACGAGGGGCCACATGTGGTGGCACTGCCCGAAAGTGCAAGCATACTGGGAGAGGGTAAGGGGTTGGATCGCTGAAGTCACGGAGGAACTGCTTCCCCATAATCCCCTGACAGTGCTGCTGGGCCTTCCCCCATAGGACACGGATGTATACAGATACCCGAGAATGTGGGAAACAATGCTGAGGGCTCGGAGGGTGGCCTTGGCCCAGAAATGGAAAATCAAGGAGACCCCTGCAAAGGAGGACTGGCTACTAAAGGTTAAGAACATGTTTTTGATGGACAAGTTCACGGCGGTGATGAACAATGACATGAATTCCTTCCAGGCTAACTGGTACGGGGTGCAGCAGATCTGGGGATGGGAGGTCCACTGATTCTCCGGGAGGGAATATGGATGGAAAAGGGCGCCCACGGCCCGGGGGACAGCGGACGACATACAGCCAAACATGCAGTCGAAATTTTCGCTCTTTCCCGAGCTCCGGTCACACAAAGTGTGCAACGCGTCTCCCTGTAAAGGGGGTTCTACTGGGACTAAGTTATTGGGAGGGAGGGTTTGTCTTCCTGTGAGGTTGAGGGGAGGTGGGTTCTTTTCCCTTTTTTCTTTTCCTTTTTGGGCCTGTGACTTGTATACTCTTTGGTAAAGCTTTCAGCCCGTTTGTTATATTATGAAAATGTCAATAAAACAAAGTTTAAAAAAAAAAAGAAACTGGTTGAAGTGGATGGAAATAATTGGGATGTTATATCATGACACCATGGGCCCTTTTCATCTTTAGGAAAACACCTCAATCCTCAAAGGGATTTTCCCCTTTGAACTCTTATATGGGAGAGAACCGCGAGAAACCTGGGAGGAATGTGAGAGAGCTACTTTGCTACTATCCCAAACTGCTCAGAGACTAAAAGAACACATGGTGGCAGTTAGATCCATAGTGCAAACTAACATGAATAAAACCCAGCAGCATCAGAAGGGTTATCATGACAGAAAAGCTGTATTAAGAGCCTTTTCTATTGAACAAAAAGTCCTAGTTCTCCTCGTCTCTTCTGAAAACAAAATGCTCTCTACGATTCCTAAGTCTCACAACCAAACAGAAAAATCAAGACTCACATTTATAACGTAAATCCTCTCAAGGAATGGAAAGAAAACCTCATTGTAGAGACTACCGTGGTATAAACTAGCTTGTTATCTGATAAATAACCCGAATATTATGATTCCTGCCTATCTAGCTGAGAATCAAAAGGAGGACCTAATGCACCTCTTAGAATTGTTCCATGATGTTTCCAGAGCAGAACCAGGAAGAGTGAAAGTGATATATCATTGCATCCATAATCCCCCAGGAAAAGTGTTACATGTGAAGCCATATCGAATACCTGAGATAATTGAAGAGGAACAAGAAAATATGTTAAAAGCCGATATTATGGGCCCCTCTCAAATCCCATGGTCATCCCGGATCGTGTTAGTCACCACGCCAGATCAATCTTGGAGGTTCTGCTTGACTTCAGTTAGGTAAACCCGGTCTCACCAATTGATAGCTACCCCATGCCCAGCTACCCCATGCCCATGCCCAGAATTGTTGATCTTATTGATTGATTGAGGTCTGCCGTTTACTTCTCCACGATTGATCTAACAAAGGGGTACTGACAAGTCCCTGTTAATCCAGCATATAGTCAAAAGACAGCTTTTTCTACTCCCACTCGTTTTTTTCAATTCAAAGTATTGCCGTTTGGCTTGCATGGGGCACCTGCTACCTTTTAAAGGTTAATGGATCAAAGCCTCCAGCCCTATGCCTCTTTCTGTGGAGCATACGCTGATGATATCATAATCCACAGTAAGGGCATCATTACAACTTTGGAGGTAGCCATGGCGCTATTGGCGCCATGGCTGCCTCCAAAATCGGGTCCGGGTTACCTGAATGGGGGATTACCAGGCCATTCCGAGTTTGGATGGCCGGGTTACCTGAATTAGGGATTACCAGGCCATTCCGAGTTTGGAGGGCCTGGTAATTCCTCCTACTGGGAACACGGGCCCGGTCCTTCCCCATTCCCATTTGAGCCCCCATAGGGCTCAGTGGGGAGCTAACAACGTGGCGATTATGACCGATCCGTTGTTAGCTCCCTGGTCACCTCGCGGGACCCGATGTGGACGTCTGGTAAGAACAGACGTCCACATCGGGTCCCGCTAGGGGACCTCGTAATATTGCGGAATGGTGTTAACGGGTCCGCCTCCATTAGCGGCACCCGTTAACCCATTCCGCAATACTTATAATGAGGCCCTAAGTCTTAGAAGAGCATGTTTACCCCCTGTATTTATTTACAAGGGCTTTAAGAAAAGGCATTTAGCTAGATCAGACAAACCCAAATACATTTTGTGTAGTGAGCCGGTGTTTAAGGTGGACGATTTCAACCAGGAATTCATCCTACAAACTGATGCTTCACATATTGGCCAGGGTGCAGTTCTTTCACAAGATCATGACAGTTTACAGCATCCCATCCTCTAAATAAGTGGGAATTTAATCCCAACAGAGAAAAAATGTGGGACTCCTGAACTGGAAGCCTTGCCCATTAAGTGGGCCATAACCTACCTCAAATACTATCTGACATGCAGGAAGTTCGAAATTGTCCCAGACCATGCACCATTAACATGGATCAGCCTCAGCAAAGATACTAATGCAAAAGTCATGCGCTGGTTCTTAGATTTACAGCCCTATTGTTTTACCTTCGAGCACAGGAAAGAAAAGGAACACAGTAATGTGGATTTCCTTTCCTGTTTTCCAATAGCTGCCAGCAACATAAGAGGTAGGATATGTCATGAATCACGATTCCCCGGCAGTGCCCTCCTCCCATCTAACGAGGGGACGGCAGCCTCAACCTGATCCTGAACCTAGGGGAGGTTTATAAGGAAGTATCACATGGGCGGAGACAGCTACCCGGAACATATTTTGACTCCATTGTCCAAGACATGGTATCCTCCCTTTCCCATGAGGAAGACCCTCTGATACCTGAGTTCTTAATGACCTATTGTCATTCTACCCAGGCCTCTACCGTTGACCCAAACACCCACAACTCAAACATAACACCTTTTGTTTCTGATGTGCCTTCATGTGAAATCCATGAGACAAATCAGTTAAGAGTTATAAGTCCAAAGACAGCTGTGATATGTGATTGATGAGGTCATTTGTGATGTCATCTTTGGAATCCTGGGTGTAACTGTTAGGAGGGCATTGCTTGCCATAACTTGTGTGAATTATTGGGGTTTTCGATTTTACTTGTAACCATAATGTCCCTTTAACAAAGATTTTTCACTGAATTTCATAGGTTTTTATTAGTGCAAATTAACCATAGCTTGCCTTTGACATTGTTTTTTCAGTGAATTTCATAGGTTATTATTAATGAAAATGTATCATGATGTTACAGCACGGTAGAAAAGAACTACAAACCTCCTTTAACAAACATATCTTCTGCAAAGCATATTGATGTGTGTGTCGTTATCAGCAGTGCATGCTGGGGATGCAAATCATGGTTGAATTGCCTATGGCATGAGGGAAAATCATGATCCCAGCCCCACCAAACCACCCCCATTATCCACTGACCCTACCCTGCATCCTACTTCAGTGTCCACTATACCTTCATAATGTGACCAATGGCCGGTGCTCATGGCTTCGGCCATGCCTCATGCCCCAATAAACAAATCCGAGCAGACATTTTTCCTTGAAGAGGGCAAGGTCCACTGCCCAGGCACCAAAGTTATTTCACTATTTGTTGTGCGTAGATTTTGACACTAAAGAAAAGGTAAAACACAGGACAGATTTGCAAAACCTTGCTTTCAGGTCCTTGCTGGTGCTCCTCAAACAGGTTTGTTGCTATGCCGTACAGCACTACGGGCTGTAGCCATGAGCAGAATATTTTTTCATATTTAAACCTAGGGCTTCGGCCATGCTGCATGCCGCATAAGCAAATACGAATACACATTTGTCCTTGCTCACGGCTTAGCCCACTGCCCAGGAACTAAAGTTATATTACTATTTTGTTAACTTACATTTGGATACTTTGGAAAAAATAAAAAACAGGACAAATTTGCAAAAGCATGCATTCAGGTCCTTGCTGATGCTCCTTGCATAGGTTTGCTGCAATCATGACCAGTACTTTGGGCTGCAGCCACAAGCAGAATTGCTTTTCCCATTCAAACCTATTGTTTCTTCCATGCCGCATGCCCCATCAAGCAAATTAGAGTAGAGATTTGTCCACACCGAGGGCCAGGCCCACTCCTCAGGCACTAAAGTTATCTCACTATTTTTTGTATTTACATTTTGACACCTTGTAAAAAAAGAAACACAGTGCAGATTTGCAAAACCATGCTTTTAGGTCCCTTGCAAATGCTCCTCTCACATGTTTTCTGCAAATCCGTTCATGGGGCTGGGACTCACATCACTGGTGGCCCGCTCGCAAGTTTTGTAGGGTCTCCACCATCCTCCATAGTTCCTCCACAGTTCTAAGACACACTTTTCTGTTTTTCAGTTCCTTCCCCTTATATTTGGCTGCCAAGAATGTACACATTTGACCCTAAACCCATGATAATAAGTCACAGATTAACTTACCAATACTTACCAAATTGTATTTCAATTCTCACTCACCCTCTTTTACCTCCCTTTCACACCCTTCCCAGACAATATTTCTCTTGTACTTAATACTTCTGCATCTTTTTCTAAGACCATGCCTCCTGCCTCACCGATAGCTTCAGAGCATCACCACGAGAATGCCGCTCACGCTCTGAACAGCCCCACCTCGCTGTTCCCTACAAACCTTTTGAGTGACACCACAACCATCACTCACGCTCTGGGCATCCCCCCCCCTCACTGCTCCCACACTGGACCACCCTCTTTGGTCCACAACACAACTTCAAGTACTCCACAATATATACCATTATACACAAAAGACCACTTTTTACAAATCATAAACTATTTTACAACATAAGCCTGACATCAGCAATTACTACAAATATAACTGCACTATGGCCATCTTCTCAACTCTTGATTTGCCTCTTCTTATTTTTACCCCATAACAAGGTTTACCATGTGATCTTTCCTGGCCTTGTCAGAAGCTATCTCCTTTATCATTTATCTCTTTATTTCATCCCAATCCCCCGATATACAAACAATCCCCTCCCCACGTTTGGCCAGGCCTGTCATGCTTACACCTGTGGATCTGCTGAAGTTATTCAGTGTTGAGTTGCCCCTAACAGCCAGCTGCCCTTCGGCCTATTGGGCACACTGCAGTAACCACACAGGACGTTCTCCAAAGGGGCGCCTGTCGACCTCTCTCTGTTATGCGTGATTATGCTCTCCCAGGCCACCTTTGCAGTCTTCAAGCCACAGTGGTGATCCTGCGCCAATCCGATGACTCCTAGCAAACCATCACCTCTGTTACCATCTGTTAAGATGTCTTGGAAAGTCCCAAATTACATTGAGGTTCTGGAGCCAGTTCAAACCAGACTCATTAACGGAAACAGAGAAAGTGGAAGGCAAAACTCAGCTTTATTATCATCAAAATAAAGCAGGGGCAGCATACAAGCATTGAATTCTTGGCACTCTCGACACACTTATCAAAAACAATAGTTTATATATTCAACATTTGTCATAATTGACATTATTCTGTAATCTTAGTTTACCAAAACCTATGGGGTACAGAGATTGGTAAATAGTGGTGACTACATGTACACACTAGTGGGGTTACATTTCTAATGGGTAACGCTTGTCTGATTGCTCCTCCTGCAACTACCTCTAAATTGATAATAGCAAAAAGACATCGGGCCTTATTACATTGTTGTCGTTCTGTAAAAAAGGGTGCTGGTAAGCTCACTGACACCCTTATTTTCCGGACCGGCAAAGTACACGTTTGCCTGCCAGAGCTGCTGTGCCTTACAGGTCATTGTAGGCAAACCCTTCATGGAAGTATAGGCACTGTTAGCAACGGTGCCGGTGTTTCCATATTCCCACTCCCATAGAGTCTTATGGAACTCTATTTCAATGGGGATCAAAAAATATATAGACGCCTGACTTCCTGGCTGCTGGACTCGTAATGCGCCGGTGGCAGCGGTAAGAAAGGTACCAGTAAATTTGTATGGGTCCGGCGACAACCCACCTGTAGCACCGGCAGGGTTCCCCCCAGATCTATAATGAGGCCCATCATCTTGACAACATGCCATTGGCTGGCACCTTGCTTGATGAGCGGCATAGAATAAGAGATTTTCATTGGTTGGCTTCTTACTAACCAACCTTGGACAACTGACAGGTCGTCAACACATGAGCCAGACAGGAGTAGGGGGAGAGCGGTCCATGGACTGCTTTTCTTTCAATTAAAGATACCATCCCTCTTATCTAGACCATGGTGATCACTTTGTATTTGGCCTTGTCTGGCATTGCGTTTCTGGGGATATGTTTAAGGAGTAAGGCAGGTGTCATATATGTTTTTGTTGCTAATGAATATACAGTGTTATCCAATTATGGGTCATGTGTGATGGGACCATGCTTGGACTTAGTTCACCCTTCATTTTTGGAAGTGTAGCTAATATTGATGTAAGTGTTATTTTTTCACTTGCCACTCTTGAATTATTCTTCATGGGGCCTTTTGGCTTATAGCTGTCCTGCACCTGGCTTACAAAGGCTGAATGTACTGTTATACAACCTTAATTAATCTGGGAGTATCCTTATAGCGCCCTGGGACTTGCTATCTGGTGCTTTCACTGTAACGTTCTGACCCTCACGTAATTCACAGTAACATTAGCTGTGGTTGCCAGCTCCTTCCTGAGCTGTGCACATCTCTGTATTTTTGTGACTTTGACATTTTGAGTACTTGTGAAGCCTTAAGGCATTTTGTTCCATCAATGCATGTTGTGGCTTCCATTTTGGAAAGGATGGATGCCCGTTACTTTTGTGTTTCTATGTAAGTGAGCTATACTCGTGTATCATTCATGTTCCATTCAGCTTATACATTGCTTCTTTAGTATTGTTCATGTTTTATGGATGCTATGTTAATATTCTTAATGTATACTTAGTGTCTGGGTTCTTCATGTTGAGTGCACATTTGTATCGTGTCTAAGGCATGCACATGTATTGGCACAACGTATGGTTACTCATGCCATCGTCAGCGTGAGCCATGCTAATCTCCTGCTGTTCCAGCCTGGGATAAGGACGGTATGGTTGTTTTAGAGAGTAACGTCTCTCACCTGTGCAGTATTGAACTGGGGGAGTGGCAGAAACTATGGATGACGTATTCATCGGTTTATAGTCAAAAAGTCGAAAAAATAATGTCGAATAGCAAAAATGTCGAAAAAAAAATGTCGAATGTAAAAAAGTCGAAAACACATACATATAATAGGAAAAGTCATAATTTCGAAAAAAAAATGTCGAAAAAAAAAATGAAAACCCAAAACACTCTTTTTTTTTTTTTTTACCCAGATAGTAAAATTTATTATGGGGGGGGTCCCCCCCCAACCCCCCCATCCCAAACCCCTACCCCAACCCCCCCCCCCACCCCCCATAGATATACCTTTAATTATTTTAAAAAAATCTTTAATATAATATTAAATAATTAATTAATTATTTAAAAAACCATCCCAAACCCCTATCCCCAACCCCCCCCCCCATCCTCCCCATCACCCCCACCCCCCCATGGAAATACCTTTAATTATTTTTAAAAAAAAGTTTAATAAAATATTCATCATTAACACATAAAATCGAAAAAAGTCGAAAAAAATTCGACATTTTTGTAATTCGACATTTTTATTTTCGACATTTTTTTTCGACATTTTGACTTTCGATATTATTGTATTCGACATTATGACTGGACACCGTATTTATCTGCCTCTCAACACAGTGCAGCCAGCAAAGATATCAGCAGCTGGTGATGGGGCCATAACTGCCAAAGTAAGGAAATGGGTTTTGTAGGGGTGTTCTAGGGCCCAGGCCACGTCTTTCAGGTGTGGCTCAGGCAAGGAGAGGACAAGGAAGTGAGCAGTCCGGGTGTGGTACTCCCAACATAATAGGCGTATTTGTAGAGCACACGTTCATCCCCAGTGGGGCATCTTGATGCTATTAACAGAAAACTAATGTTAATTGTTACCCAACTTATTGCTACTCATTTAATCGACCTCAGCAGGATGAAAGGCTGAGTGCGCTTGCCACAATTCGAACCTTTGATCGTGAAATTAAACACGGGCCCCTGTAGCAGATGCATTAGTCCACTGAGCCACAGACCCGGATGCAAGGTAAAGCCATGCGGAGAACTCTGCCCACAGCTCCATGGCTATGTCTTCGACCAATGAATGGCAGTCAACAGTGTGCGTCACTATTATGCTTGGCACAATCTGCGAGATATACCGGTTCGTTTGGCTTGCAGATCGGTCAATCGCTATACCGAATGGCAACCAAAGGGTGCATTAATAATTATTTGCTGTGATTTGTGACTGTAGTTACTTTGTCAGATGAACACTTATTTTAGGGATGCTTATACAAAATAAATACAATCCTGTTCCTATAAAACAATAATATACCTGGCATCTCATGGTAGGGACTATCAGGCTTGTGTACAATATAGCACAATAGTTAGACTGTGCTGATGGCATCTCTTAATCCAATAAAATTAATAAATACCTTTTAAAGAAAAGAGAAAAGGAACACCTTCTTGAAGACAAAGCACACTAGTATATTAGGCAACCTATTCCACTGGACATATATAACAGAATTCACAAACTATGGGCCTCATTCTGAGGTTGGAGGTAGTCATGGCGCTATTAGCACCATGACTACCTCCAATACCGGTACCGAGTCCGCCCTCGTTCAATGGGGATTTACCGGTCTATTCTGACCTTTGCGGGTCCGGTAAGTCCCCAATGAAAAAGTCATTCCCCATTCCCATTTCACCTTCCATAGGGATCAATGGGAAGAGGGAAGGCGCTAATAACGGTTCTGCAAATGACGGTACCGTTATTAGCTCTGAAGTCCCTTAACGGGCCCCATCCATAACGCCTGGTAAAACCAGGCGTTAATGAAGGGACCCGCTAAGGGACCTTGGAATAGGGCGCAAAGGGATTACTGGCACTGATGTCCTTAACGGTGCCCGGTATCCCTTTGTGTTCACCTCGTAATAGGCCCTATGTCTGTAATTATTTTAGTGTAACGACTAACACCACCACATAAAAGACAAGTCCAGAAAACCTTAAATGCACAACATAAACATTTTTGGCAAACCAGGGGCTTCCACATTTAGCTCTCCATCAACTCTAGCCAGCATAATAAATAGTGATGGATCATGGGAGTAGTAGTCCAAGATATCGGTAAAGCCACAGGTTGCAAACCTCTGTGCAAGACTATATAAATAGACTTGAGAAGATGCAATCAAGCAAACACGTGCTGTGCAAAGTGCAAAATCAATCAAGCAGATCACTTTGTCAAAATACAATTCCATCAGTCTGCTATACGATATATTAATAACATGTTGCACCAATTAGATCCATCACCGAAGACTCCTAAAATGCATAACATTACATCCAAAATCCAACAGAGGCCTGGCAATGACAATGTCATCCATTCTCAGGCCTGCAATGTATTGTCTGGCCTGACTGCTTACAACTACCACAGCATCTTGCTTTATATGCCTCTAGATGCCTCTGGGTTGTGTGCGCTATATACATGACAAGATAAATGCATACATAAATAAATATATAATAGAAACCTGCAAGTGACCGAGCATGCCTATCCTGCCCCCTACTATGCGGCCGAAAAAAGAGGGGGAAACATGCCAAAAACTTACAGCTGCTCAATTCTGGCAGCATCATGGTTTCGGTTATATTTCTATGGTAACTGCA
Organism: Ambystoma mexicanum; assembly: GCF_040938575.1. Taxonomy (NCBI): domain Eukaryota; kingdom Metazoa; phylum Chordata; class Amphibia; order Caudata; family Ambystomatidae; genus Ambystoma; species Ambystoma mexicanum. The sequence continues at coordinate 1,183,942,199 of NC_090926.1, forward strand.
ACAACAACAACCACAATAGATCTTGGAAAGTTCATCCATTTGATCACTTCATATCTGGCTCTTTGTATGTGGGCCCAGCCCCACTATACCTCTTGCACATCCACTTTGCACTTAGACCCATTCTCCCTATGTCTGTTTCCCCCTCTCCTGCTACCCAAACAAAAATATAGCAGAAAAATGCAGGGAAATGACCCATGGGGAAAAGGTTGCAGATGTTTACAGGGGGAGGAGGAAAGGGGGGTATAAACACAAACAATCATATTATAGATGGAAGAGTCACATGACTCCACATTACAATGGTAAAATGCCATATTCCTATCCAGTTTAATTCCATAACCTGTCCTGGTCTGAGTGCTTTGAGATCTAGCCAGGTTACCATAGAAACAGGCAGTGCTCTGGGCTTCCATCCGGTCTGAAAGGAATGAGCGCCAAAATAGAAGGACGATCTCCGGAAGGGAAATGAAGGGTCTCAGTGTTAAATGGATTGAGGCCAGCAGTTCAGTTGTTAACCGCACATTTCCCCAGCTTCCAGAAGTTTTGAGACATAGATGATCCATCAAACTGATTTCTGTATAGACACAGGTGTAGAGCAAGAATTTCATGCATAATAATGTACAATAATAAATAATATTAAGCACTCGGTTCAGGGGTTTTGGCTGGTAATGATATTCCAGCACATGGCAGTGGGGCCATTACTGGCTAAAACCAACCGCCATTCCAGTTCTTAATGCTATAAGCATACTGCTGACAGCGAACGCCAAATCCCCTCAATGAAAAATAGGGCTGCACTCAGTATAGTTTGAGTGAATAAATGAGTCACGTTGAGCGTGAGATCAATTGATTCATACAAATGCCTCCACAGCTAACATGGCTGCCATGGAAGCGTAGGGCAAGGTTCTGTGCTGAGCCCCTCTTGCATATCCATAGCGATCATGATAAGGGGGATGTGCAACGTGGCGGCAACACATGATGTGAGCAGAGGTTGTCAGGGAGGGATTGGGGCTGTTGCACCTGGTGGCCGGTGGGGGAGCCAGTGGGAAGATGCCCAAAGGGTGCATAGACTGCTCGGATTCCTCTCTTTCAAGCCTGTGTCTTCTGCTATGTATATGTTTCATATGATTTGACTTGACCCTAAGTCTACAAATATAGTACCTTTTCAATTTTTACTTCCTGACTGTTACCGAAGAAAACTATGTGGCTTAGATATGTCAGTAAAGGAAAAAAGGGAGAGCCATCCATGTGATGTCATCAGTGATGTCATCAATGACATTTGTGATGTCATCTTTGATGTCCTGGGTGTTAGTCTTAGCAGTGCACGGTGATGGCGCGAGTTATGCTTGCTTAGCTACCATAACTGGCGAATTTCAGGGTTTTTTTTTTTGGCTTTACTTGGAACCATAACGTCCCTTAAACAAACTTTTTTTATTAGCACGCAAACAATATACAAAGATGTAGTGTAAACAGCAAGTTCTCACAGATGGCTTTACACAGAATGTTGCAAAGTAAGCATTTATGCTCGTTCACAGTGAAGGTCAGCTGCTTCCATTTTTTTCTCGCGGCCCGGAGAGGCCCACGACTCCCAGTATAAGGTTCTATTTTTTTTTACCTTGACAGACAGAGATTGTGCTGAAAGACTTCTTTTGAAGAAGTGTAGCAAAAACATAAGACACCATAAAGATGAAATTTCTGAAACTAAACCACTTTTGTATATTATATCACTTTGAGAAAGATCGTTCGCACACACAGAGTCTTATTTTGGGACTGCACTACACTTGGACAATGGAAAATGCAATTATAATGTAAGTAAACCTTTAGTATATTTTATACCGTAATATAATAACAATAGCGTGGCATTAAAGCCCGGTCAATTTGTACTTGTTCGTTCAATGTGACATATTGTTTTCTACCGCGCACTATCACCGCCGAATTGATCCCCTGTCATTTAGAGGGCTCTGAAAAAGGCAGACGACACATGGTGGGTTAATAGAAATAATGTAACCGGTCTGTAGCCGGTCAAGCGCTCTACTTGCTGTACCACTTCACTGTAGCTGGTCAAGTGGCACAGCGAGTAGAGCGCTCGCTTTGACATCCGTGCACAGCTTGCTAATGCAGGTTCGAGTCCCGGCGTGGCCAAACTCAGCCTTTCATCCTTCCGTGGTCGATAAATGAGCACCACACACCATGGGTAATAATAAGCAGCGCTGAGATACCTGACGGTTCTTAGCGCTAAATAAATGCGAAAATATTATTATTTTATTATTAACATACTCTGTTGCATTATCTTCGCTAGCAAATAGTTTCACGCCCTAATAAATAAAATTAATATTTTTAATAATGATCGGCTGGTGAGACCAATTTATGTTTTTTAAAACAGGTACGTTACCCCATTTTGCCAATGTCACGATTTTCAGACTCCAGTGGATGGATATTTCAACTGCCAGGTGCAGCTCCGTGTAAGCAACTTCATGACCCTCACCATTTTATGGGACAATCGTCAAGGACCAATATGCCCTTACGCAGTACTAGCGGCTAGAAGCAACATACCAACCATTATGGTGGTCTAATGCCTCGTTGTGGACCAACCTTCCGATTATCAGTGCAACCATTTACTGCTTTTATCATAAATCAACAGCCTATCTACCACAAAGGAACAGCGCGTGGCTCAAAATAAACTTTTGCTGATCGACAGCAGAGACAATTGCAAATCGCTGAATATTCACTAAACATTTCATGTGAAATAAATGTACTTTACCAAATGTACAATCCTGCTGTTTACTTTTAAACCACAGTTTCATATTCCGAATTGTGGCGCACTGTGTTCTAAAATGATCTAACACCCACTGTACCGCAAAGGAACATCGCGTGGCTCAACATGAACTTTTGCGGATCGACAATAAAGACAAATGCAAATCGCTGAATATTCTCTAAATATTTGATATCAAATAAATGTACTTTTCAACATTTACAATCTTGCTGTTTGTTTTTAAATCACAGTTTCATATTCCGAATTGTGGCGCGCTATGTTGTGACATAATGTGTGTTGTCTTCCGGGTTCTGTGTAAAGTCACGTAGGACTGGAGACGACTGGGCGCGTTTAATGACGCTCCCTGTAACGTCACGGAGAGAGTCAGGGAATATGAATGCTTTCATAATGTCAGGCTTAGGGGCTGGAGATATGATTTAGTGTCGCAAAAGCAAGTCAGCCAGGTCAATAGCGCCAGTCATAGGATTATCACATAATGTCGGCGCACAGCAGCCTGATTTATCGTTTCTTTAGTGGACAAAAAGTCGGGTGAGGCCCATAGGAAATTGTACTATCAGAGGACAAAAGGAGGGTTCGTAGAACACTTTCAACCTGACAATGAACAATACAAACAACGTTCTCAGAACAACCCCATTTTGTGTAATTGCAACCATTTCGGGACAGCGCGAGTGTTCTTAGAACACATTCAACTTAACAGATTACAATACGGACAGCGTCCTCAGGACACCCCCAGTTTGTATATTTACGAAGATTTAAATACACCGCAAGTGTTTTTAGCTCAAATGTATCTTCCTCGCGAACACAAAGGACACATACTCCGTCCTCTGAACACCCCACCATTTAGTTTATTTACAAAATGTCAGAACAGCCGTGTTCTCCGCGGACAAATTGAACACAACAAAAGCATATAGTACATGACGCAAGCCCATGGGCCAATCGGTGTACAGTCCGCGGAGCGGACAGGGAAGTCCGTCCGCGAAGCGAACACAGATATCACTAATTTTTTTGCCTTACATTATGGTCATTTTTTAAAAAACTACTGGACGGATTTACACCAAATTTGCAAAAGCACGCTTTCGGGACCAAGCCGCCGCTCCTGCCGCAAATTTGGTTCAGGCTGTAGCCGTGCGCAAAGTTTTTTCCCATTATGTCTTGAGGTGTCGCATCTCATTCAGAAAGGGGCCCCTTTTTTTTTCAACACTGTCCGATCCCGGTCCGATAGCAGCGCTAACCTTCAATGAGCTGGCATCAATCTTTAGGGTCCCTATTCGGGCGCCATCTGTGAAAGCAAAAAGACGATATTGAGGCTGAGTACCCCAAAAGGAAATACACCCAACGCGGGTTACAAAGAAAGATACAGAGATCTTTATTCTATAACTGAACAGTTTCAAAGGACAAAGCAACAGATAGCTATCAGGCCTCCCAGTACGACACAGCGAGAACCAGCCCTGTTCAGTGTACGTAGTGAGTGGGACTGTACATCAGAATAGTCACACCTTTTATACAGTCCAAAACATGATGTCCAGCCCACCTACAAGTTAATACATCACGGATCTAGGGTTCGTGCCGGGATTGCATCTTAATTTATGCATCTATACACTTAGGGGTTATCCTTCATACATTCGTCAACGAGTTACAATAGCAACAGTGTGTCTTCGGATTTCTTGTTGAGCCTACGCACATCTCTTTATACAATGTAGTTAAACAAGTGTTCACATTTCAGTATTTGACTATATTACGTTTAACATGTGCTCATGGATTAGCTTTGTGGCACAGGTAATCCTCTATACACAGGTCAACGAAGGACAAGGTCTCAGTACATGACCCTAACATTTGGCCTGCAGGCAGTTTACATATTAACTTGTACACAGAGGTCAAGACGGCCATGTTACATTCAGAATGACACTGTCCACCATCTTAGAACACAGGGTGACTTTAGAGAGAGAATCTAAAATAACAGATGAACCTAAAATGGCGGTTTACAAAGATTTAAAGTCAGGACCTTGCAACGCGGATTTCCTCGTAGAGCGACTTGGCCTAGGCCAATATATATATACACATTCTAGACGGTATAATATGATTTCCCATTCGACAAACCCTCCTTTTGGCCTATGCCAAGTGATAAACTAATTCTAATCACTTTACGAATAATTCCATGTCTCAATGTCCATACACCCTGAATCAACATCGGAGATATCAATCGCCATCAGATCAGTTACCAAAATTTCTTTCAGCACATATTCATTGGAGTTCTTGTCTGGGGCATTTACCTTGCGTCCTAACGTACCATTCGCCTGTGCACAACATCCCCCTAGCATCGATATATTCCAGGAAGACACTGTATACAGCAACAAAGAAACAACAAAATTCCCAAAATGATCAGCAAGAACGAAAGTACCTTCCGACCCCTAAGATCGCAAGAAGAACCAAGCGCTAAGATCCCAGTTTCCCTTGAAGATAGTTGGGGAGGAATCTGGCACAAAAACAAAGCAAGCGGACCCCACTAATTTACATACCCCTCCACGTTCAGCTAGGATGACATCTAATTCCATCCGGTTCTGAAGTGCTACTAACCTTATTGCTTTCTGCATTCTTGCAGTATGTCAGTGGTACGGTTGATGGTTCTCCCCAATACTTTTGCTAGTCTCCTGATATCCTCAGAGTTCATTATTTGTCCCCAGAATGGCACAAAGTACTTTGCTACGTTTCCCAAAACTTGTGCTGGAGTGTCACCATCCTCGTCCCACCGTGGACGAGCCTTTGAAACCTCTACAGTACTGGCTATGAATACCCTGGGTAACATGATCCCTAAATAACAAGTTCCCTGCCAATCCCTGGGTAACCATGGAAATGCTAAATTACCGCAAACAAAGAAGACATGTTTGCCTACATACAAAGGTCTGTCTTCCCCAGTCAAATTCGCAACGTTGGCGCAACCTTTAAAATCACCCATTGACTGAGTACCATTCCTCTGTATGCAGAAATAAACTGAATCGGGGCTATGGTTAACAGTGTAAGAAGGAGGTGTGGCATCCTTATTGCAGATAGGAGCCATTTTAAAAGAAATCAAAGATTGGAAAGGACGAGACAGTGTATCAGATGGCCTAATAGAAGCAACATTGAGTTTACTCCTATTTGCAAAAAGCGAGCATCCTAAGGGAATCAAAACACGTTTTTCAAACTGATTCAAATTAGTCCCATCAAAGTTCCCTGAGATGCTATCGTTCCAGCGACCAAAGAATAGTGCTCTAAGAGAAGGATAATATGCAGTTGTCAAAGGTAAAGGATGAATATACCAACCTAGCCCCTTATCCCCATGTTGCGGTAAATGCGAGCAAACCCAACAGTTGGACTTATTAAAGATGGCATGTGTAGCATTCATGATGAGTAATAGCGTATTATTGTAATATCTCTGTTTATGCTGAGAATCCCTAGGAGACAGAGTGTGCAGATGCACAAAAGGAGTAGAAACAGTAGGTACATTCTCAGTCGGTAACACATTCTCGAGCGGATGTACTTCTTCTAGATACTAAACCCTTACTGCCCTACTACGAGTTCCCTTTGCAGGCGTTAAGGACGGGACTCCGGGGTCAATAAAGGTACCGTAATTTACGGTACCGTTATTGCTGCCTTCCCATTGATCCCTGTGGGGGCTCAAATGGGAATGGGGAATGGCCCTCGTGAATGGGGAATTACCGGTCCCTCCGACTCGGAATGGACCGGTAATTACTCCATTCACCAGACCGGAGTTTGGACGAGTTCGGAAGCAGCCATGCTGCAAATAGCAGCGTGGTTACCTCCGAACTCGGAATGAGGCCCAATGACTATTATGAAACCAATTAACATTATCAACAAACAGCAATACGTTTTCAGGGCCCATATTGCAGACTGTCCTTTTTCGCAGCTGGTCACACGTTCGCTTATCAGTCCTGTACGAGCGGTAGCGGTGGCAGGCATTGTAATCTTCAAACAAACACGGCAATGTTATTTTTTTTGCTGGCGACATCCGGGCTGAGCGTCTTCTTAGTCCTTCCACAAACCCTAGCCAACAGAATCCCCGTGTAGACAATAGATCGGGCCAAAAAGGCAAGCCCTTGATGATTCTCCTCGATCGCACAGCCGAACCGCCCAGTAGGTCTATTTCCTAGGTCGCAGATCGTACCTCGTGCTTCCTGGTACTCAGTGATCTGAGAACAATGTGTCGTCACTTCCCGTTGGAAGCAACGTATCAAGAACAAGAGAGGATGCATGATCCAGAACAACAGCTTCCGGAGACAAAACTATTGGAGAGTGTGGAGGCAAAATGGCTGTTTCCCCAGGTCCCACAGGCTCAGGGAGAGTCTCCGACGCACTCTCGATGCTTCGGTATCGTTGATTGCAGTACTGATGAGGGGTTCTGTTTCTTCTGTATCGTATGGCACTGGGTGTGGAATCTTCTTGGTGTGGGTCGTGTGGATCCAATTTTTCCTGCCCGACACCCGCACCGCCAGCTTCATTTTGATGATGTTGTTGTCTCTTTCTACTAGTCCGGCACACTGAGCGTGTCTGGCCGAATGGAACCGTTTATCAATCTGTAATCCCGCGCATATCTGCAGAATTACAGCAGCGATAAAATGTGGACCATAGTCCGTCCAGATGACTCTTGGTAGCCCGAACCTAGGAAAATATCCCTTTAACATTGTCTTTGCAGAAGTCATGGCTGTAGCGTCTTTAACAGGAAAAGCCTCAACCCATTTGCTAAAATCACAAATGACAACTAACACGTACTTCAAGTTATTACATCGTTCCATTTCAATAAAGTCAAAGTGTATAACCTCGAAGGGGACAGAAGGTGGACCAAAACTTCCCCTAGGAGTTGATGTTCCCTTTCCCACATTATGCCATAAACAGATCATGCAGTTTTGGACAAAACGTTCAGCTACCTTAGAGATTTTGTCATTCACCCATACATTTTCCTGCATTTTTGTAATCTTGTGGGCACATATATGTGTAGGGCCATGAGCCAAAACGACCATCATCATAATATATGTGACAGGAAGTAGCCATTTCCCTTCAACTCTGTCCACCCAACACCTATCATCATCAAGTTCCCCCAAGCCCTCAGCCCACTTTTTTCCAATGTGGCATCGGCTTGGATATCCCTCACAGAATCGATACTCTCATCCATAGTACAGGCATTTGCGGCTTCCCTTGAAGTATATATGTCTAAAGAGAGGTCAGTGGCAGTCTGTTTAGCTATCTGGTCAGCAAAAGCATTCCCTTTTCCTATGTCATCTACAATCTTTTGATGCGTTGCGCATTTTACAATAGCTAACTGAGTAGGGAGTGCACACGCTGAGAGTAGCCGTATTATCAAGGAGCCATGCTGGATCTTTCTACCATGTGAAGTTAAGAACCCTCTTTCTGACCAAAGTCTCCCAAAGTTGTGAACCACCCCAAAGGCATACTGACTGTCAGTGTATATATTCACGGTAAGCCCTTCTGAAAGTTCACAATCTCAGGTCAATGCTATAATCTCTGTGGCCTGCGCGGAGTTATGCATGATTCTCTTGCTTTCCACGACCGTGCTCAATGTAGTGATTGCGTAAGCAGCTGTGGAGGTACCATCTGGAAGTTTGAAGCTGGAACCATCGCAAAACAGCTACCCTTGGGGATTGTTCAAAGGAGTATCTTTTAGATCAATTCTACCCTTTGTCTCTTGTTCGGTAGTGTAAAGACAATCGTGTGACTCTTCGTCACTGCAAGCAGTACCTTGCGGGAAAGGTAAGAGTTCATCCGGATTAAGAACACAATACCTCTTAATTTGTATGTGTCGTGTAAACAAGATCAATTCATATCTTGTCAACCGTGCGGAAGTGAGGTGTTGCGTTTGAGTTCTATTCAGTAGAACATCTACAGAGTGAGGTACCATCAGGGTTAAAGCATGGCCTAGGACCATTCCCTCACTCTGTTTTACAGACGCAGCAGCAGCAGCGACAGCTCGCAAACATTTTGGAAAAGCACATGCTACAGGATCAAGGGTGGAAGAAAAGTAACCGCATGGCCTATTCTTCCCTCCATGTTCCTGCGTTAACACAGCCAAAGCACATCCATCACATTCATGCACAAACAACACAAAGGCCTTTTCATAATTTGGTGTGCCCAAAACCGGTGCCGAGCACAATGCAGTCTTGAGCAAATCAAATGCACGCTGGTGCTCCATGTTCTGCGGCAATGGTGAAGAAATGCCTTTCTTCGTCAGAGCCAACATCGGCTTAATCATTAACAAAAAATTGGGGATCCACTGCCTACACTAAGAAGCCATTCCTATGAAGGCTCTAACTTCTTTCTGTGTATTTGGAACAGACATGCTAGAAATGAGTTTTATCCGTTCAGGCGTCAATCTTCTTCCCTCCTTTGACAGGAAATAGCCTAAATAGGCGACCTTCTGACAACAATATTGCAATTTCTTGAGCAAAGCTTTATGTCCATGTTTAGCCAAGTGAATGAACAACAACACAGTGCCCTCCTTACAAGCTCTTTCTGAGTCGGCAGCTAAAAGCAAGTCATCAACATATTGAAGCAGTGTACAAGTAGAGGGCAACTCAAGGGTATCGAGTTGTTCTTTCAGAGCCCTACTGTAGATGTTAGGGCTTTCCGTGTAACCCTGTGGTGCACAGGTAAATGTGAAAGAGCATCCCCCTAAGGTGAACGCAAACAAATATCTACTGTCCTTTTGTATAGGAATACTAAAGAAAGCTTTCTTTAGATCCACAACACTAAAATGAGCAGCTGAGGCTGGAATCATAGTCAATATTGTTGTCACATCAGGCACAATTGGAAATTGTGGAACGACAATCATATTGATGGCACGTAGATCAATTATGAAACGAAAAGGAATTGCTTTATCGCCTTTTTTGTACACGGTCAAAATCGGACTATTGCATAAACTACCTGCAATTTCCTCAATCACCCCTCGAAAATCAGAGACAATGCGTTTCAAAGCTTGCTCACCATCAGCTGAAATCTTATAATGCGGAATGCGCGGCAGCTTCACACCATGTTTCAGAACAATCTTAACAGGCTCAATTTGTAAAACACTGACATCATTGTCATCAACTGCCCATAAACAATCCGGAATAGCACTAAATTCCAGTGGCAAAGGTCTAGTTAAGAATTGGGAGACAGAAAGTTGCTGTGGCGAAATCTTCAAACGCACTCCATCCGAGGAACAATGAATTACCACATTTAATCCCTTCAACAAATTCAACCCCATCAAATTCTCTCCACAATTCAAAGTCAAAAGGAATAGACAATGGTCCGTAAATGGACCCAAAGAAATAGGCACCGGTGAAGAAACCAGACAGACAACTGGTGTGCCAGAAAACCCTACAGAAACATTGGTTTGCCCTGACAGTGGAATGTTTGGAACCCGAGAATGATCAATGGAACACTTTTGTGCCCCTTTATCTATCAAGAATAGATGTTTCCTATTTCCCACTAACATTTCAACGTAGGAACCGTTCTGATTAACAGGAATAGGCGTAGGTTCCAAACCCTGCTTCGGGCAATCCTAACGAAACAGAATATCATCAAAAGGAACCTCTTCAGAAAGGTAAGCAGCAGAAGGATGATCGAATATGTTTCTAGTATCCATACTTGGTGCCTGATTATCCTGTGAAAAAGGTTGCTGTGAATCTAATGAAAACTGACCTCAACCAGGGCCCCCTACACCCGGGCGACCTCTGGGTCATCTACCCTTGTTCCCAAATGTATTATTTGACCTCTGTCGAAGGACCGGGCATTGTGCACGCCAATGACCCTCTTGCCTACAATAGGCACACTGGTTAATGTTTACAGGACCCAAGGGCACATTTCCTTGTGGAACATACTGACCTCTAAACTGCAAATTACCCCCTCTAGGGCCTCTAACAATTTGCTGTAATAATACTTTTGTCTTCAAATCACCTTTTCTCTTTTCGACTCTTTCCTTTTCATTATTGACACGATTCTCATAGTACTGAGCCATGTGCAGTACTTCTTATTGGGACTTTGCTTGCCAAGCGCTCTCAGAAGACATAATTTGTGACTGGATGTCTGGAAACAATCCATGCACAAATTTGTCTACAAATAATCTTTTCCCAGACTCTGTGCTTAAATCCACTGAAATCCGTAAACACTTGTTCGAACCGATTAAAGAACTCGGTAGCCCCTCAGACTTCCCTTGGACACAGGCGGTAAGCATGTCCCAAATAATTCTCTTTTCGGGAATCATAGTTTTCATTTTCACAACTATTCTATCAGGCAAAATGTACTGTTTGTTGATTTCTAAAAACCTTTATTTTCATATCAAAATTTCATAAAATATAAAATCAAACATTTTATCAAAAACAACTATCTGCATCATACATTCATACTGATTCACTCCTACCACTCTTTCAACTTCCTACTTTGTTATCACAACACATAAGTCTTGTTGTCTTATGGCCACCTTCCTGGATGGTCTGTGTGACTAAGAACACGCAGGCAGAACCATCACAGAATTTGATAGAGGACTTTTGTTGATCACTGTGTAAAATAAGTAATTGGAGGCCATCCAGGAAGGTGGCCATGAGACAACAAGACTTATGTGTTGTGATAACAAAGTAGGAAGTTGAAAGAGTGGTAGGAGTGAATCGGTATGAACGTATGATGCAGATAGTTGTTTTTGATAAAATGTTTGATTTTATACTTTATGAAATTTTGATATGAAAATAAAGGTTTTTAGAAATCAACAAACAGTACATTTATTGATATAGATAAATAAATAAATGTTGTGATTAGCTATTCCCTGTTCCGTTGGTCCAATATTAGATTTATTGTTAGTCTTCTCCCTCCTTTCGAAAGTAGGTAGCCAAAATAAACTACCTCCTTTTGATTATACTGAAATTTCTTCAAACTATCTTTATGGCCATGTGCCACTAGGTGTGACAGTAGTAATACAGTGCTTTCTTTACAAATCTCCTCTGTGTCTGCAGCTAGTAACAAATCGTCTATGTATTGCAAAAGTACACAACCCACGGGTAATTCCAGCATGTCTAGCTGCTCTTTTAATGCTCTACTGTAAATACTTGGACTTTCCGTGTAACCTTGTGGAATCCATGTAAATGTAAATGATCGTCCTCCTAATGTGAACGCGAACATGTATCTACTGTCCTTGTCGACTGGAATACTAAAGAATGCGTTCTTCAAATCTATTACACTAAAATATTCTGCTGAAACAGGTGTCATTGGCAATATTGTAGTGACGTCTGGCACTAAAGGAAATTGCGGAAGTACTACCTTGTTTAGTGCGCGTAGATCAATTATGAAACGGTATGGTACCTCATTACCTCCTTTTTTATAAACTGCAAGGATCGGGCTGTTACATGTACTACCTGTGATTTCCTCTATTACCCTTAATTTCATCAAATCGGTAACAATACTCTTCAATCCTTTCTCACCTTCAACCGAAATTTTGTATTGGGGTATTCGCGGTAGGGTAACACCTTCTTTTAAAATAATCTTTACTGGATCTATCTTTAAACATCCCACATCGTTGTCATGCATTGCCCATATACAGGTTGGTACTTTACTTAGTTGCCCTGGTAATGCTTCGGACATGAATTCTGACACAGGGGCATCGTGTGGCCATATCGTTAGAAACACTCCATCTGCCGTGCAATGTATAACAGAACCTAGTTTTTTCAACAAATTCAATCCCAACAAATTTTCTCCACAATTTTCTGTTAGAAGGAAAGGACAATGTTCAGTGAATGGTCCTATGGTAACTGGGACTGGTTTGGACACTGGGTTTATGACTGGTGTACCTGCGAACCCTACAGAAATATTCTTTTGCCCTGACAGTGGTATATTCGGAACCAAGTGATGGTCTATTGAACACTTCTCTGCTCCTGTATCTACAAGAAAGTGGTGTTCCTCATTCCCGACTCTCATTTCTACGTAGGGTCCTCTCTGATTCACGGGAATAGACACTGGTTCCGACCCCTGTCCTGGGCTGTCCTATTGGGGAAATAACACATCGTCCGATGTGTAATCATTACTATTACGGTAATACGTGTTTGGCTGTGTATCGAAAACATTTCCACTCTTCCCTCTATTTCCCCCAGTCTGATTTACATATTGTTGATTTTGCTGTCCCTGACTCTGGTTTGGGGCATTTTGGTTTTGGCCTTGGTTTTGATTACCTCCATTATTATGATGCTGCTGCATACTATTCCTATTTGGCCCATTCGCTCCTGGGTGTCCTCTATGCTGTTTCCTTTGACCTGACCCATTTCTGTTCTGTAAATGCGGGCATTGCGCTCGCCAATGTCCTTCCTCTTTACAATATGCACACTGATTCGGCCCCACTGTTCCCCCATACATATTCAAACTACTCCTCACTTGTGCGTTCCCTCGCCCTCTATTATGTCCTACCACTTGCTGCATTAATACCCGTGTCTTAATTAGACATTCCTTTAAGTCTGCCCCCACCTGTTTTAGCAACAATAATTCGTTCACCATCTCCTTCTGTCCCGGCGATGGTAACTGCTGTCGTTTATTAAGCAACCCCTTTTCCTTCTTCTCCGGTCTCCCGACTTCCCTACTCCTGTACCCAGGTGCAGTAAACACTTTGATAGGTGCAGTAAATGTTTCGACATAATCATTATCTAATTCATCTCTAAGCTCAAAAAGTCTATACACATGTTCTCTTACTTCTTGATCCCTCTCCGTACAGCGTGCTAATGCATTCAGACCTAACAATCGCTGCGGTGGTAATTTCCCAATTAGCTGTTTCCATCTCTCCACCAAATATTCACCCATGCATTCCAACACTACCTGTCTTTCGTTGCTTCTACGAAAGTCATATATCGAAGCCAATGTTGCCGTCCCATCATTCCCCTCTATATACATCTCTGCATGTTGCTGCAATTCCACCTTCCTCTCCTTGCTGATTGCGCTGCGGGTTACCCTTGTGCACTGCCGTTGGTCAGTCCCACCTCTTGCCCCCGCGGTTTCAACTTCAACCCCGGGAGGAACGGACGGTACCGAGTCTGTGTCTAAGGTGGGAGGTGCGGATGGGACAATGGGAACAGCGAGTGTCTGTTGTGGGCATGGTTGGCTAGCGGAGGGGGAGATTGAGCTAAGGGCGGGGTGTGGGCAATAGTTACTAACGTATCTGGTCTTTCTTCTGATCTTGGGCCTTGTTTTGTATGAGTCAATATATTTTCTATCAATTCATCTGTCATGTGTAATTCTCGTTGTGGGTATATCTTTTCTATACTCAACTGGTCACGCCTGCCTGCCCTTCTTATACTCTCAGTCCACTCCTACTCTTCTTTTTCTTCCGCTACCTCACCTTTTGATTTAGGCCTGCGCGCATGCTTTGCTCTGCTTTTAAATCAATGCATTGCTTCCTTTCTCCAGTCTTTAATAGTTTCAAATGCCGCAGGGCACGCTTTCTTTCTTCTCAACACCCTTTCCAAATTATCTATCCTCGCCATCTCAAAACTACCATTAATCGGCCACTGGTGGTCTTGTTGCTTTCTGGTTTGCCTATGCCAAGTCTCACAGAATATTATCGCACCCACTCCATACTTCACATACATCTCATAGGCCGGCGTTCCCCCAGGGGGTACAATTTGGCCATCTTCCAAAGATTGTTTACCACAGCGGAAAAACCCTGCTAAGGTGGACAATACCCCAGGCATGTTTCAACCTTCCCCTTGGTTAATCAACCTTACCTAGGGCGTTTGATTTTGTAAAGTCAACTCTCAACCAATATCAGGATGCTATGAATCGGGGAATGACTCACCTGATAAATCAAGTCGTCTGTATACTGACGCACCAAAGGACGTCGTGTCTGCGTTTCTTGCCTTCCGGCTCGTTTCGGGACCCTCGCCTCCTTGTTCTCTAGCCAGGCAAGTCGATCAGGGATCAGATGTGTGCAGATCTTCAAAGGAGTCTCTCATCTCTTTTACATGGCGCCCCGAACACCTCTTGATCCCGGCTCGATCGTCCCGTCCTCGCCGTTCTCTGCCTTTCTCAATTACAATGTTACACGAAGGAACAAGTGGGGGAGGGTCCATATTCTGGCGCCATCTTGAAAGGGGCCCCTTGGGGACCCTGACGTCTATGGAAACAAGGCGAGTCACCACACACGATAGAGACGCCAGACACGAGGTTGTATTCCCAAAGCTAGGGTTTTATTGCAAAGCAAAAGTCTCAGTTGGCCAACTCGGTCTCAATGCCCCACGACGTGTATCTCTAGACCTCGTGGGATGCAAGAGAGCGAATTACATACATCAGTTACATATATACAAAAAGCATATCAAACAATCAGCTATGTCATGGTTAACACCCCTCTTCATTGGGTTTCTTTGAACTTGATGTGACGATGGACATCTCCGCCCACTATGACACCTTCAAACATCTATTCTAGTAACAATTTGCAATTTGTGAGTGCGTAGGCATCTTTTGGTTATTGAATAGAACATGGCGCTTCTGTTCTTGGAAGCAAGCTACATGCAGAGGGAGTTACATTCCGGACCTTGCTATCTATCAGGTGCTATTCGCGTCCTGGGAGCCGACATGCTCTTAGCGGGCTCAGCAAAGGGGGGCCGTTAGAAAAGCATAATTCAAGCCTTTAGTGGTATTATTCTAACATATTCTACCATATAACGAGACTGGCTGGCAGCTGTGAAATTATTAAATGCCCTGCGGCTCTGCTTCAAGGCTACATTAAGGAGGGAGCCGAGCATTCTTCCTGGCGCTGCCTACGTTTGTGGTTCAGCGAAACTCTTGTTATCCTCTCGGCCCTGTGGCCTTGTCCTTTTCATATAAAGACAGCATTGTTCCTCAGTCAAGCAGTGTAAGCGAAAAATATACTGCGAAGCAATAGGAACAGAAAGAAATGAGCAATGGTTAGAAAACAAAATGGCGATTCTTGTTACATCAAAATGGCTATTCATTAGAACACTCGAAAACCTATATTCTGTCGTATCGTGCATGAGACGGTTGGCCCACGGCCACCAAAATACGTTTGCGGTTTCGAATTAGATTTCTAGACTGACAGTACAACAGGAAAGAGCGGAGGAGCAGGTGGAGGAGCAGGCGGAGGAGCAGCAACAAAAGGAGGACCAACGACGGGAGGAAGAGGAACAACAGGGGGAACAATAGGAACAGGAGGAGGAATACCAGCAGGAAGAGGCAAAGCAGCAGGAAGATGAACATACGAAGGTGGCGCAGTGGCACCAGGCCTTCGTTCATTTAACAGTTTCTCGATAAGTTTGTCGGAAACATGAAAGTCTTTAGAGGGATAGATTTTCTGGATACCAAGTGAGAAAGCAATAACCATATTCATAGTCGACTCAGACTGTTTTATCTTGGTCATATAACAAAGCTTTTTCGACGTACATGTTTTTCTCTACTCTCAAGCTGCTGTAAAGCTTCTTTCTTCCAATTTTGTAATACGTCAAATGCTGCAGGTCTAGCCTTTTTCTTTAAGAGTACAGATTCTAAGTATTCTATGCGAGGGATCTCAAAACTACCATTGATTGGCCACTGAAGTTCAGAAGCATGTCTAGTTTGTCTCTGCCAAATATCATTAAACACTATACTACCAATGCCATGCTTACAGTACATAGTACAAGCCGGCGACCCCTCCTGTGGCGCCGGATGGCTAAATTCCAAAGATTGTCTGTCACTGCGGAATAATACCCTAAAGCAGACAGACAATTTCCCAGGCATGTCAGAATACTGGTGTTACCTGGTCAATAATTGTACTTGCAAGTGCAATGCTCCAAAACAATTTATCAGGATATTTAAAAATCGGGTCACGACTCACCTGATCAAGCCTAAGGAGCTCAGATCAGATTTCAAAGGTTTTTCGAACAAATTTTACCTCGTGTTTGGTGATTTTGGCAAATCTGCCCGCTTCGATATATGGACCCTCGTCAAGATGCCGACTCGGACCACATGCTCACCCTCCAGGGATCGGGCCGTGCAGCGCTGTTGAGGTGTCGCATCTCATTCAGAAAGGGGCCCCTTTTTTTTTCAACACTGTCCGATCCCGGTCCGATAGCAGCGCTAACTTTCAATGAGCTGGCATAAATCTTTAGGGTCCCTATTCGGGCGCCATCTGTAAAAGCAAAAAGACGATATTGAGGCTGAGTACCCCAAAAGGAAATACACCCAACGCGGGTTACAAAGAAAGATACAGAGATCTTTATTCCATAACTGAATAGTTTCAAAGGACAAAGCAACTGATAGCTATCAGGCCCCCCAGTACGACACAGCGAGAACCAGCCCTGTTCGGTGTGCGTAGTGAGTGGGACTGTACATCAGAATAGTTGCACCTTTTATACAGTCCAAAACATGATGTCCAGCCCACCTACAAGTTAATACATCACGGATCTAGGGTTCGTGCAGAGTTCGCATCTTAATTTATGCATCTATACACTTAGGGGTTATCCTTCATACATTTGTCAATGAGTTACAATAGCAACAGTGTATCTTTGGATTTCTTGTTGAGCCTTTGCACACCTCTTTATACAATGTAGTTAAACAAGTGTTCACATTTCAGTATTTGACTATATTAAGTTTAACATGTGCTCATGGATTAGCTTTGTAGCACAGGTAATCCTCTACACACAGGTCAACGAAGGACAAGGTCTCAGTACATGACCCTAACATTTGGCCTGCAGGCAGTTTACATATTAACTTGTACACAGAGGTCAAGACGACGCCCATGTTACATTCGGAATGACACTGTCCACCATCTTAGAACACAGGGTGACTTTAGAGAGAGAATCTAAAATGGCGGATGAACCTAAAATGGCGGCTTACACAGATTTAAGGTCAGGACCTTGCAACGCGGATTTCCTCGCAGAGCGACTTGGCCTAGGCCAAAATATATATACACGATCTAGAGGGTATAATATGATTTCCCGTTTGGCATGTTGTCAGATTTACTAGCAACAATAGTCTAATACTGTATAGCAGCCTGGAAGATACGTTCAAAAACAGTCCCATTGAAACTTTAGAATCCAGAATGAGATATGCACGTATGTTTAGTCATAAACAATAATACCTACCCTGGAATGAGCTGTACTTTCGTAGTACATATATCATAGCTCAATCCAGGGTTGACTGGTCCGGTCCCAGTAGTATGGCAGAGCGGCTGACTGGCATCAGTAGCTTCTGACACTTCCACCTGTGTCTCTTATATAGCTTTATAGACCTGCAGCGAGGGTCGTACCAGGTGTTATGGGCCCTGATGACCGAAAGTAACATTTAGTTTTCTTTGTGGGTGGTGCGGGGGGGGCTACATCAGGCTCGCTCCCATGTCAATGCAGAACATCAACAATTACAGTTCCGGAACGGGATGCAGACGCAAGCGGATTAGAACACTCAATTAACTTGATTGTAGTGTGTTTTCTGGGCTGTAATGGGCGGCAGCGGTGCTGGTGGCGGGTAAGGTAAGCACCCTCAATTAAGTTCTGTGCATATTCAATCCTCGGGCTATACCATTTTCTATCGCCCCCAGATTGAGCAATCATGATTAAGGAAACACTGTTAGGGTGTTCTACTAAACATTCAACAAGGGGAGAGTTGGACCTTCATGGTGGTTCAATCATTCTCTCTCCACTGAAACTGCCAACACCTTCCTGAATCCTCAAACATATATGGCATTGCTAACCTTTCGGCTGTAATTCCATCAACATTATTGCCAAACTTGTTTACTATTACGATCTCCCTGTCCTGAGGAGTTGTAGCGGGATTACGTGTGTGGTAACGGTAGACATAGTCATTATATCTGGAGGCCATAGGACTACATGGGCAAATTGGTGGATTTGCAATGAACAGTAAATCTGCCAGTTTTGGGAGGTACAATGGAGGGTAAAATGGAGGGTGCACCTCCAGGTATATGGCAGTGCGGTAAGGTAGCGGTAAAGTGGTGATAACTAAAATGACTGTTACTTCTCTGCCATTTTTATCAGCACCACAGACTCGCAAGGAGGCTTGTAAACAAGCAAAAGACCATAACCCAACATGTAGACGTTTCTACAGTAAAAACGCTCTGGTGGTTTCTCAATTGCGTGTTTGTGAAGCACCGCACTGCGCTGGCCCTCACGTTCCCAGCTGTGTAATGCTGCGCATGAATTGAGGTGCTGCATGCGGGTGCACAACTTAGCCCCATCTCTGTTCCCATTATTCTTGTCAGATTGTGGAAAGGCGACACTGCTCCATCTGTCTGCTGCTGCCACAGGCACCGGGGCCATAGACTCTGTTTCTTCAAGCTACTCAGTGGGCGACCATCTGCAGTGGCTTCAATAAAACACTCGGTGGATTGCGATAACCCAATCCGGAGCTGTGCTGCCTGCTATCTTTGCGTGCAGAGACAAATGTCTGCTAATATTGCACTTGAGTCGGGGCTGCCTGACACCTGCAATATCATCTTTTTTCATCAATGCTGCCTTGACATTTTTACACTCAGGTGATTAAATATTTATCAGCGAGCTGCTTTTGCCAGTCTGGTTTACAGCGAGAGCAGGAGGTTGCATTAATCACTTTCCTCCGCGGATTTTGTTTCGCTGGGAAAACCGGGAAAGCAGCGGGGGAACTCTGAGGGGGGGAAAGTGTATAAGTGGATCCTGAGTGGAATCGATTCTGCTTAATTCATTCGGTTTATTATTCAGTGTCTGCTTTCCACTTTCCTTGTGCCGGCGCGCGCACTGTGTGATGCAATATCCAGAGAGACTGACCATCTATGGTAGTGGGTTGAAACTGGCCTCTGCATATAGATGTGTAGATATGACATAAGCAGTAATGCAGCATTCTGTATTGTATTATATTGTATTTATGTGTATAGTGCAACAAGCCCAAAGGCGTAGCATGCTCACATAAAAACATGACACATATAATGTAAAAATATATAGGAGATTTGCTCAAAAAGGTATAGAGTCTTTATTGAAAATGATATAGCGAATCACTTATATATAATAATAATAATAATTTAGCATTTATATAGTGCTACGAACACTCAGGTATCTGAGAGCTGCTTATTATTACCCACGGTGTGTGGTGCTCATTTATCGACCCTGCAAGGATGAAAGGCTGAGTTTCACCCTGCCAGGATTCGAACCTGCATCAGCAGGCTCTGCACAGATATCAACGTGCGCTCTACTATTTAAACATCAACTTGAAAACCTATATATCGAATATATTTATGGTGGGGTAAAGGGTTCATTTTTTGGGGAAAATGGTCAGGATGGGTTTTTAGGGGTCAGAAATAGGGTTTGCCACCCCCAAAAAATGAAAAATTCAATATTCAGGTTTTCAAGGTATATGGTTCGATATATAAGTGATTTGCTATATAATACCACACAGTGGTCGAAGTGTAAGAAAAGAAGTAGTGGAATTATGTTCCCTGCTGATCTGCTCCGCTCCCCACAAACCCCATCCCTGCACCCCCTTCCACACACAATCCAAATCCTGAAACAAACACACCTGCTATTTATGGGAAGGTGCAGTGCAGTGCACTGAAGTGCAAGCTTCAACTTCTTCCTACACTTTTATTTTAAAACTAAACCAATCCAGAACGGTTTCTTTTTAAAATAAAAGTACAAGAACAGTGAAACGTAAAAATAAAAAGTATGGGAGCACCACTCCCGCCCACTTTGACCTTTGATACCACGGTATAAAGACATGTAACCCTCAAAACAAGCGGCAGATTACTCTGTTCACAACCTATCACGATACACTCTGCACTGGTCACGGAGCGGCAGATTACTCTGTTCACAACCTATCACGATACACTCTGCACTGGTCACGGAACTCCATTTGTTAATTTTCACCCTCTGGAGGACTCTACGGTCTTGCATTCTGATATAGCCTCGACCGACTCTCTGATGTCACCAGGCAAACACATTATTCCTGATCGCGGCTCTCGGTACACCTATCACGATACACTCTGCACTGGTCACAGAACTCCATTTGTTAATGTTCACCCTCTGGAGGACTCTACGGTCTTGCATTCTGATATAGCCTCGAACGACTCTCTGATGTAACCAGGCAAACACGTTATTCCTGATCGCGGCTCTCGGCTCATACCTTGTTGTCTTCACCACATTAGTTATGATGATATTCCTCTGATCCGTTGTAAATCCTCTTATTTTTAAGTAATTAATTGCCAGCATTTGGCACTTTCTGCAGCGGTTATCCCTCCGATTTTGAAAAGTTAACGCTTCCGATCGGCGGGATATCCGCATCAGAAAGTGCTGAATGCCGGACAGACAGGTTCTACTGATGCCAACAGCCTTGCTGGATCAGGAACTGGACGTGCCGACTCAGCCTGATGTTTAGTAAATTCCTTACTAGCTGATACCAAACTACTAATTTCATCCAGATCAATTTGACAATATCGATCACCCCTAGCAGGATTTTGATCAGTTTGACAGTGTTTATCAACCCGGACAGGAGAGACCAGTGACACAATCTTATCTGAAGACTAAACCATAGCCACAACTCCATAATATGTTTACACTGGTTAAGGTCCCAAATTATGTTCTCCTTAATATGTTCCCATTCCCCAGGACTTATTGACTCATCATCCCCAAATAACCTAGAGAAAGGTGTGGAAGAGCCTTCAGTATAGCTTTCTCTGCCCCTTTCATTGGGGACTACATTGACATGGCTAATGGTAATTCTACACACTCAGTGCTTCCAACTTGACTTTCAGTTACCGTTTCCGGTGATGAGCAGAGATAATCATCCTGATTGGCCATTTCCTCCTTTCCCAACTCCAGACTTGTCATAGGAACACACACAAACTCTCCAGGTTTATAATCATCATCATCATCATCATCAGAAAGTTTGGCTCTTTTGTCCGGAAGTTGCTGTCTCCTCCGCGCACTCCTTATCAAGACTTCAGATTGTCGACTCTCACTGGACACTGGAGTCACAGGAGGAATACCATGCTCCAAAATGGCCTGCACCCAATATCTCGGCTTGAAGTCCTTCTTGAGAGAACCCCTTTCTCACCCTTAGGCTAGAAGACTTGGACGGGGAGGGTAGCTCAACTAAATACCCACACATTCCTTTGATAGCATGATGTCTAGTGACAGGCATTCTGAGAACTCAGGGTCGACTTTAAGCCAGATACTACACCATAATACATCCCCCTAATATGTACTCACAGAGATTACAAAAGGATAAAACTAAAAACCTCCACTATAAAGCATGAGGCCTGCCGCCTCCCACAAGCCTGTGTGCCACAGCAACAGGCAGACAAACCCCTTGGACTCCTCTCATCAAGCGACATCTCCATCCATGGTACCCCAACAATTGAGAGAGAAAGCACAGGCAATGCAAGGCCAACACCCCCCCTCCCACCGGTCGAGACGGATATGCCGAACAGGACAACCACCCAGCAAGTCCAGCAGAGAAGGCGCTCCACCAGCACACCGCATCAAAGGAAAAACACACCCACCAACAAAGGCCAGATCTAGGGTTGCTACGGTGCACAGCAGCAGTGCTCGGCTCATCCGCTCATTGTTCCCCACCGGCAGAGCCCAAGCGTGGAGAGTGCAACACTCTGCTCCACCACCAGCACCAACAGCAGCAGACCCAAGGGTTTAGAGAAACAGACCCATCAAGAGGCTGCCTCCGATTCTCTTCCAAAAATAATAGTGCAGGATTGACAGGCTTGGCATTTTGAGGGCCATTACAAGGAGTAACAGCCCTAAGCCACAGTTAAGGGTCTGTAAAAGGCACTAAGGTACAGTACCATCTGGTAATAGCCCAGGTAGGGGGGTATTTTTGTTATTAGAACATTTCCCCAAATGAGGATAGAATGTTCTGTTTAAAACAAGAAAATGTCCTCTGTCCTTACACAGTCTGTAATCGACCTCCCACTATTTCATTATACTGACAACAGGAAGCACAACAAAAACCAACTCCTTGTTGCGACTCATTGTATGCTCCATGTGGAGGGTCCTTGTAGTTGGCATCAATGAGAGATTTTTCTGAGGTAGGATGCGTTGCTTCTGAGCTGGACCAGTCTTGGCTGCCTCTTTTAATGAGACAGCTGCAGATACAGAGGTGCAGCGGTCCTGAAAGTGGGTCAGAGGGCGGGCTGCTGTGAAGCTTCTGCGCACTGTGAAAGCAGCATGGTGGATCCATCTTATGTACTCATCTCCTGCGAATGTGGAAGGCTAACACTGTGACTTGAGAGCCGTGAAAAGGATTCGATGTACCTCGTGTGTTAATGGGCCTTCAATGGAAGCCATGCACCTCACGAAAGCTATATCATTTATTTTATAAAATGCTTGTCTTTCAAGGCAACATTGGAGCAGATAAGAGGCCTGTTGTCGTAATGATGATTGCACAGCAAATGTCTACTGGGTAGAGAATCGGATCTGTGTGCCCTTGGTCACCATTTTCATTTGCCAATGCAGTTTTATGTTAGTTTGGCAAATTATTTAACTAACTCCTTATGCTCGGCCGATTAACTCGGCCCTGGGCTGTTTCTACCCAGTACAGCTCAGGGAGAGGGTTACTTTTGATATTAGAACCCCCAGATGAATATTCCAGGATGCTAATAGTAGCATATTTCTTTCAAACAATGGGTCGCATTAAGCGTGCAACCCGTGCATGAGACATATACTCATCCAACATGGCTGCCATGCAAATGGCAGAAAGGATCTGATCAGAGCACCTCTTCCATTTCTTTGATGACCCGGGTGTAAGAGGAGTGATGGGTAGTGCTGCAAGGGGTATAGGTCATTGAGATAGGGGTGTGGGTGGGCAGAATGAGTGGGGATGCCGGAGAGAAAGAGTGATTGCAGTGGGTCAATGGTGAGTGGGTGTGGGCAACTTTGAGCCTACTCTTAATTTGGGATTATTCTATGAGATTCAGCCCAGGTTATAAGCAACCTTATAAGCTCCTGCACACGCCAGAGGGGCTAATTTAATTTAGAGGCCCACGCCTTCCTTCCTATCCTCCACTTGGGTTCTATAAATACCTTTTGCTCAAAATGGCCCCCCAGATGTGACTGCATGGTTGTGGGAGGTCAGCGCGAAAGGGCCCTATTGTGATATGTGTTTCTAGAGCCAAAACCTAGAGACTCCCCAATTCTGGCCATTTGATATCCGGGTGATGGGGCAGAAGATGAAGGGAGAGACAATTTGAATGACATGGCTTGAGTTCCTTTATATTACAATGAGTATTGCCTCGCAAAAATAGATGTTGTAGCTTAATTGTTGGTCAACATAACTACCTCTGAGAGTGAGGGTTCACACTGGGACGTTAGTCCCGTGGCATGCTGGTACATGTAGTGCTGAGCTCTACTGACCCGTTCCTCCTTCTCTGGTTATGTGAATGGTATACACACATTCCCGGATATTTTTCTTTCACTTTCAATTTGATGTTGTAAATGTGGAGACTCATTCCCCAACAGTCACTGCAATCAAAGTAATTGATCATCATTCTCCGGTTTTTACCTGCAACTGTGCAGAGTATTGAAATACTGAGAATTTGCTCTCATGGCCTTTGCAATTAATCTAGTATTGATAACATTTAATGGAGCTCATTAGAAGTACAGTGGTATGGTAAGAATTGTGGTAATTCTGTTAAAGGTGAAGTGAATGTTCTTCCATCATTTTGCTGATGGTAAATCATCCACTATACACCCGTGTGGTATTTCTACTCATGAATCTGTTTAAAATCCCACACCGTACCCACAAAAGTGGGATTTCCACTGCTCTACAACAACACGCAATCCACAGTAATTTCATGGGACCGACTGGTGGTAATGGTAACTGCCGGCAAATCCATAGATGTACCGCCATATAACCACTAAACTTGTGATGAGGCTCAATGGTTTTCAAACTTGGGTTAATAATTAATAAACTCTGGGATTGCACAGATGTATTGCATCAGCAACACTTAGAGGAAGCTGATTGTGTATTACATTCCACATATTGCCGAAGACTGGCCCAAGATTGGCACTTTAATATTGATTACAGATGGCTGCGAACTCTCAATGTGGTTAACAACCACTGAACAGGTTATCATGCCTTGTTCTTCCGAGAGAGGGGCGCCTGCTACCTTTGTTGAATTGTTTATTTGTATGTGACATTCACTTTTAATCAATTTTTAATATTGTTAATCAATGCTTGCATGGGTTTGTGGTCCTCTCATCAAAGTGATTAAATAAAGATGAATTGATATGCAGTTAATGCAGCAGTGCTATCCACAAAGGCTTAATCTGCTGCTGGTGGACACAGAAAAGGGACATGGACGAGAAAGCTCTGTGACTTGTTGCGCATCAGTCTCATTCTTTAACCCTTTCCTGCTCAATGTGGGAAGCTTCTGAGTGGACCCCCTAAGCATCTCTGTGTGATTAGTATTCTATGCTGGTGGAGAGACTGGTTTCCCAAGGACTGTGTCTGCTTTTTCACGACTGCTGGAATTAAAGAGCAATCCATAGGGATTCATTGTAAAGAGCAATCCATAGGGATTCATTGTAACGATGGGTGCAATTTTGCCATGGGTGGGTTTTCAATATGTATTTCCACCGTGTGTTTATTCAGAAGGATTCACAGCACGCAGTGGTATGGGGACCTGTTAATGTCTAGATTTGTGTAACTGGCAGCGTTTTATGTGTTGAATCTGGAGAATTGTGTAAGCCGGATCCTTCGGCATTTAGTGATCAACCCTCCGCAGTATTTACGCCACATCCTTAATTCTAAGATTTGCATGTTAGATGTATTGTTTATGTACAGGCTACTTCATGTCCCCACTGGTATTATTTTCTTTTTGGTGTACCGCCTTTGTGTTGGACATGTTAATCTCCAAGTTAAATGTCTTTAGCTGTATGATATGGGCATGACAAATATTTAAAGACTATACAAAATAAATGAATGCATTAAATTTGATGAGGATACATGGCAATGCAGAACGAGGGAAACGTGAAGATGTGCAGCACAGACTCTAGAATTCCGGGCAAAGGAGAAGCAGCTTCAGCACTCAGCTTTTACTCCCTTCCTGGTACCAATGTGTCTTTATTTAAATTAACATCAGATTAAAGAAGACCCTTTACTCAAAAGGATCCATGATGTAGATCTAGCGACCCCAGCCCAAGAAGAAGACAGGAGCTGCTGGTTACCAAGCTTCCAAAAAGTCCATGCATGTGGTTACCTCTCTAATTCAACCTATTCCTCCTCCCCTGTCTCCTCACTACCCACCTATCTATCTTATCATGCCCTTCTCTCTTTCTCCCTTACCCCCTGCTCTTCACCTCCAATTCCCTTACCTTCTGACAACTCTTTTACTCAACATGACCTCTGGAACTTTAACCCCTCCCTCTTCCTTGAAACCTGCTCTTCCTCTCTTCCTCCTCTCTCCGAGTTCTCCACTCTCCCACCTGACCTTGCCCTATCCTCTCTGTCTTCCTCCATCTCCTCTAGTCTTGATCAACTCTACCCCCTCTGCTCTTTCCGTCCCACCCGTAAGCCTTCCAAACCCTGGGTCTCACCTCACATTTTGTCCATGCGTCGTCCCCTCTGTCAACTTGAGCGACGCTGGCTCAAATCCCCTACTCATTCCCACCAAACCCCCTGTCTTAACTCTGCTAAACGCTTCTACTATTCTAACCTCCTTCACTCACAAGCCTCTCACCCTCGTCGTATCTTTCAAACTCTCTCTCGTCTGCTTTCCCTTCCTACCCCTGACCCCTCCCTTTCATCTCCTCTCTCTCCTTCTGACTTTGCTGAATTCTTCTCTGCTAAAATTCTTTCTCCTTGCCAAAAAATTAACTCTTCTCCTCCCTGCTCCCCTACCCCTCCTTCTTTCCACTCCCCCTCTGCTTGCATGTATGAAATCTCACCTATCACTCCATTTGACTTCTCCCTCGTCCTTGCTAAACCTCATCCCACTGCTGCCCCTTCTGATCCCTACCCTCCTTATTGCTAAGATTTACCCCTCTCTTATCCCTTATCTTACTTCCTTCTTCAATATCTGTCTCTCTCCTTGGCCTCCTTCCCCACTGCCTTTAAGCATGCCCCTATTATCCCTATTCTGAAGAAACCTTCTGCTAATCCCCTTCTTGCTTCCAACTTTCGTCCAATCTCACTTCTACCTTTCCTCTCTAAAATACTCAAACGCTTAGCCTACTCTCAGCTCTCGACCTTTGTCACTAACCTCTCTCGCCTTCCCCCTTCTCAAGCTGGTTTCCGCCCTAAATACTCCACTGAGACCACTCTCACCTATGTCCTTAACTCCCTCCTCACAGCTCGCTACTCTAAGCAATCCTCAATCCTGATTCTCCTTGACTTCTCTGCTACCTTCGATACTGTCAATCACCCTTTACTTATCAATACTCTTTCCTTCTTTGGCTTCAAAGGCTATGTCATCAACTGGCTCTCCTCTTACCTCTCCCAACGTTCCTTTGCTGTCTCTTGTGGTGGTCGATCCTACCCTACCTTCCCTTTGGACCATCGCGTTCTCCAAGGCTCTGTCCTAGGTCCCTTCTTATTCTCTTCTCTTACACTTCACTCCTTGCCCCTATAATCTCCTCCTTCAGGATCTCTACCATTTCTACGCTGCTGACACCCAGCTATATCTTTCCTTTTCTTCCTTTACCCCTGATCTACATCTGAAGCTCTCGTCTTGTCTTACCACCATTGAAAACTGGATGTAATCTCACTATCTTTCTCTTAACTCTGATAAAACTGAAGTACTATTCTTTCCCTCTAACACACTTCCTTCCCCCACTCCCCTTCCTTCCATTCATGTTCCCCCTTCTAACCTCCCTATTTCCACCCATGCTCGTAATCTAGGTATTTACTTCGATCCTTCCCTCTCTTTTTCTCATCATATCTCCCTACTTCTCGTGCATGTCGCTACCACCTCTTTACCATCGGTAAAGT
Source organism: Ambystoma mexicanum (assembly GCF_040938575.1). Lineage (NCBI taxonomy): Eukaryota > Metazoa > Chordata > Amphibia > Caudata > Ambystomatidae > Ambystoma > Ambystoma mexicanum. The sequence goes on from NC_090926.1 coordinate 1,183,969,896, forward strand.
CTGTTCCTCTCTCACCTTTCATGCTACCAAACTTTTAATCTCCTCCCTCATCTTCTCTTGCCTCTTCATTTGTTCTTCCCTCTTCCTTGGTCTCCCTTCCTCCCACCTTGCCCCAACTTAAATCCATCTACCACTCTGCTATCCACAACCTCTGCCATCTCTAACTCACTTTGCAACCTAGGCTGACTTCCTTTCCACTCCCAACTTAAATTGTACTTCCTTTATCTTGTCTTTAAATCTCTCCATGACCTTGCATCTCCATATCTCTCGTCTCTTCTCTCATTCCACACTCCCTTCATTCCGCTGATCTTACTTTCCGTTCCCCCGCCCCCTTGTGCCTCTTCTTTTTTCCGCTCCTTTCAGCTCCGTGCCCCTTCACACTGGAACTCCCTGCCTCTTTCTATCGGCTACATCCCCACCTATTCTTCATTCCGTTACTCCTTGAAATCACTCCTTCTTCACTCCCACCTGACACCCTATTCTCTTTTTCCCTTTCATTCTTTCTATCTCTCTCTCTCTCTAGTACCCCATCTTAGCTCTATTCACTTTCCCCCTTCCTTCCTATGACCTCTCTTCCTACTATGCAATTTACTCCCTAATCTCTCTCCCACATCCTTCCTTCCCCATCCTCCTCCCCTTCTCCTCCTTCTCATATGCAAATTGTTCTACATATGTTTTTTGGCCTGTTTCATGTATATTGTTTGCTTCTACTGTTCTATGTTTGGTGTATTCTTGTTGTTAAACTGTAAAGCGCCTTTGATTAAGGCGCTATATAAATACAATAAATACAAAATACAAATAATAATAATAATTAGTTAAAATTAAACTATATACAATATTATGTGTACACAATCCATACAATTCACACAATACAAACAATTCATACAAATCTAAGTTAATTGTTGACAATTTCTCTAATATTGCAACTTAAATCCTAAATCTTACAACATTAAAAACATTGCATAACATAAACCTTATAACAAAACATAACACATAAATATTTAAAACAATTCCATCTTAAACAGTCAAATAAATAGTTAGCCTTACTACTTACAATCTCTATAGCACTGGCCTTGTCGTAAAAGTTCATAAATTCATCTGGTTAATCAGTCCTGTGCATGGCCACTTAGTCTTATTCCCCTGGGTCTGCTATTTCTAACTTGCCATCAGCCCTGCTAATCACTGGGAAGGCCACCTGTGAATCACCTGTTGCCATACACGGTATAAGGCTGTCTGCGAGGACATAGTGTCGGTATTTAGACAATAATTCCAAAACGTGTCTGTTGTAATTGCCTCATTCCTATATAAAATGCTCCTCAGTGTGCACATATAAACAGCTAAATAAGAAAAGAAAAAAAACTAGAAATTAATCTAATTCCAGGTGTGGTCAGGTTAAGCTCTCCTCTGGAGTTGCAATAAGATAGGTTGACAGCAATTAGTGTCCACAGTTGTATTCTAAATTAAAAGACAAAACAGTATTTCAATTTTATAATGCTCCAAAGTTTAATTGGAAGGCTGGAAGCACATCCAACAATTCAGTGCCATTGCATGTGTTTGCCGATGCATTTCGGACATATATAAAGCTCCCACTTCGGCACACTGTTTTAGTACATGTATAGCCTTCTGTCTCTTTTCTGGATTTTAACGTAAACAGCAGAACCATGCTTCAACGGTTAGTTGTTTACATCAGCCATATACATCCAAGACGGGGAGTTGGTTAATATGAAGCTTTGAGGTAAATCGCCTCATTTCTCTGTCTGAGCAAATCAATAGGTAAGGCTGAGTTTTCCTGTAACTATGCACCCCACTTACCACAGCCTCATAGCCCTTTAATTTAGTGAGGTGGCGGTAGTAATTACACCAGTCCCACCTATTGAGAATCCTCACAAAGGCCTATTCCCAGATCGTAGTTGGGTGCCCAACTGATATCATCAAATTTGAGGTTTAATTTCACGAAGTTATTATCCCTGTAGACTACTTCTTTGTCTCTGCTGTCACCCAACCGAGCCAGTAGACCACAGCCCAGATTAGCCTTAGACTTCATGTAAAAGCAACCATGTGGCCTGAGCGCCGTACCCCTAAGTGAGGTGAAGCATAGCTCTAGGCACAAATATTTCGTAGGGCAGATGGGAATAAGACTCAGGATTGTACACCAAAAAAAAATAATCTTTTTTGTGTAACCAACCAACGTCCTAGATGGCCAGGGCTTCAAGCCCATAAAGGACTGTGGGGCAAAGGCATTGTCTGTACAGAGTTATAATTCCATTGATTGAGCATCATGCATATTCATGTGCAAACTTTCTAGCCTCAGTTATTTGGCCCTTCTGATCTTACTAGCAATAATTTGTTCATAACAGGACATAAACACTTAATTCCAAACTCAAGTATTGGTAAAATGGTACTCCCAGAGTAGAATCCATCATAACTCTACAAAACGTCCTTATAGATATTAGCATAATCTTGATCTTGTCCATGTTAATGGCCAACTCATGTATGTAGCCATATGATGCCAATTCATCAATCAGAATTTTCATTCCCACTAAGGTACAATCACAAATGACCAAATCATCGACATACAGCATGGCAACAGTCGGCACTGGACCAATCTTAAGGGGGCATTTAGATTTTGCCGACACCTAATGAGATCAGATGTATAAGGATGAAACAACAGGGGAGCCAATGCACAACCTTGCTTGACTCCCCTGTTCACTCTGGTCAGGGCTGTCACCACCCCTTCATTATCCAACCTAGCACAGGCCCATGTGTTGTTATGTAGTTGTAGTAAAATTTGCAACAGCCAAGACAGACACCTAAATTTACCAGGTTTAGGACCTCCCTGTTTATATGGTTGAATGCAGATTTAAAGGGCCAGGTACAGGGTTGCTGAGCTATTACCTCCGGTCGATTGAATACGTGTATCGAGTGCTCTCATGTTATGGGTTGTGCCTGAACCAGGGAACAATCCTGTCTGGAAGGCAGAAATGGCAACTGAGAAGATCAAGGCTATGAACATTCACCCCTTCTCTCTGAGGTAGTCAGGAACGGTGAGGAGATGAAGGTCACCCTAGCTGACCTTTCAGGGAAATTAACTTACCTTGAAGCGAGAATGGGTAAAGTTGTGAATAGATCCAACAGCCTAGAAGGTGGGATTGCAATCATCTGCAAAGCCTTAAATGAGATGCACGGTGAGGTTAAAAAAGACATGCAGGACCTAAGGATGGAGTTGGTAGCCTGCATAGTTTGGGAGTCTATGAGATCCTCGGGCTAACCTGTGAGCTCCGGCCCTGGTCCTTGAACTGTTACATGAATACATCAATGCCACCCACACAAAATGCAGACATTTGATACATCTTTCATGCTGGACAGCACCCTGGATTGAGATCCAGTAAAACAATCAAAATATTATTGACGATGACCACTGAGGGAGATATCTAGAGGGTATTCAGAGAGAAGCATACGGCTATATGCTTGGGTCAGCAGCTTCTTTTCTAGCCAGACTTTCCTGATCTGTTGACACCCGATGAATAGTTGTAACATAATTTCCATACCCCTTTTGATAAGAACTTTATAGTTTTTTATTATGGGTCTGGCAGTTTCACGCTCAATGCCACACAATCTACATTAGCGCCTCTCACACGGAATGCCTTGCCATGTGCACACATGCTGCACAGTAGATAGTATATTGAATCTGAGATATAACATAAAGGGTCTGTGATCTTCTGTGCAAAGTTTAGTCAAATATCGTCTTAGCTTCCCTATCTCTAAGTTTTACTTACAGTTTGTTACAAAATATCACTTTTTTCTTCATCAAGGACTCAATATTAATAGTGATGTCCCTATCCATTGCCTTTTTCTACAGCTGGGCATAGTAAATACCCAGACTAGACCTTTCAGGAAAGTCGAGGTCCATGGCTAGAGGAAAGTCTTTCACTGTGTTCGCTAGCCCCATTATCCGGCCCTTACTCTGCTCAGCTTTAGTGTAATTTCTCACATCACTCAATAACGGTGTCTCCCCAGTGGTGCCATTGATTATTTTAACATAGAGTTTACAGCACCGAACCACCTACAATGTAGACAGTGAAGCAAGTCCCATCTCACATCTTAATGACTCAGTTGGTACTGCCGTCGGAATTCCTAGAACCTTCCTCCAAATTGTCCCTTCAAATCAATCTAGCCATTGTGTGTGCTTTTGTTCCAGTGCCTCTAGCCCATAGAGTATTCCCTGGATTATACTCATTTATTATATACAGAGATAACTTTCAATGGAGTGAACAACCTTCCTAATGATGAAGCCTCTTATAAGGTTCAATTTGTGAGTGCTTTTCTCCCAATTATCTGCTAATAATAACCCTTTGGGGACAATTTCTAATAGGTATCCCCAGGTAAATTTATGAGTCGACTAATTTCAGAGATACTCCATCAATTTTCCCATTGAACACTAGCGTTTTGCCTAAATTCGTACCTATAATCATAACCTTGGTTTTATGCAGATGGATCCTCAGATGGCTTTCATTTGCAAACTCTGATATGACAATATAAAATTCAATGATCATGGAAGACCTATATTGGTGCAGTCCATTACAACCGTATTGTCTGCATAAGAGAGCTATCCCAGCGGCTCCTGGCCAAGTTTAGGGGGACAATTCTGACAACCCACACATGGGGTGTCCATGTCGGTGAATGATAGGTTATAAAGGAATGTGACAAAAACGCATCCTTGGTTTAGCCCTAGATTGGAAAAAATGTATTCCAAGAGGGCTCCTTTCATATCCGAACTGATGTGGACAGTGGTGTCTGTATATATTGAATTTATAAATTGCAGTATAGTTGGATTAGATGATTTATACATTCTTAAAAAGGAACCAAAAACAAATAGGTTAGCGACTGAACTGTGTAGGAAGAGTTCAAATGATACATACATGAAGGGCTACTTGATGTCCCTGACAGGTCAGAAGAAAAGAGATAGACAAACGTATAATGAAAAATTAGAAAAGGAGGTTAAGCATGATGATGTTCAGGGTGACAGACTTCAATAAGTCCCAGAAGAAACTGAAACAACAATATTCACTATAAAGAAATGGCTCAATGAAAAGTTGGAGGTTGCCCTTTTTGGACTTTGGACTAGCTACTTCAAAAAGGTGTGGAGAAATGGGCTGCATCGTATGGAAAGCGAGGAAATGATGGTAGCTTTGATCTATGTATTTATTTATTTTTATTGGTGTATTTGGTTTACATAGTTTCCTCACAATATCATGATTACAAAAACAAACAGAGTACATATAATGTTTGAAATCATAATACAAAAAAAAAATCACAACCTCATTCTTAAATACAGATTTACACATTAAATATGGCTGAAAAGACATATATAACATTAGACGGTCAAGTCTTCCTTTTGTAATTCCTTTCAAATAAACTAAGCATCTGCTGTAATAACCTACAAGTTATCTGAAAAAGTAGTCCCCCAAAATATATCTCTCTCAATTTGCAACAAGCTACTGACAATTTTTATATATCCTTTCATAAGAAAATCTATTGGCATTGGACCGCAAGTGAATACAAGTATAGGGGTTTTAATCCCTTTCTTGCACAACCTACAAATTCTCGTTTCATATATATTTTTTTCAAAGTGCCAATAAATTCATTTGTACTTGATAAATTACATCTAAAATGCATAGAATTGTTCAATTGTAAACAGCGTGCTTTAATTAAATAACTAAATGTCCAATGTATTCCATATATCTCACTTTCATTAAAGCCTCTGTAATGACCACCGTCTGTCCCATAACATAGCTTTTTGCTTCATATCTACCTAGGAATATCCCAAAATGAAACGTGTAACAATTTTAAAATTAATCAACTGATGAACATTTTCAACCTCACATCTAAAAATCCTAAACATATTGGTGACAGCAACCATCCCACTGAACATGTTGATAAACAGAGTTACAAAGTATCAAATTGCTTGTATCATCCAACATCTTAAAGAATAAAGATCTACGTCCCACCTTCCATAAAGTAACTAACAATGTCAATCCCCGTTCACAGTGAATCGCTTCCACATGAATTGAATTAGGGAGGCCCAGAAAAGAGTGCCACAATTTACCTTCAATAAAATTCAGCCATGTAACGTCTTTGCTATTTCTCATTGAAAGCTTCTAGCCCTTTTAAAATCCCTGTAATAATACACATTATATATCTCCTCAATACACTTTTGATGGAATAACCTCCATGAGAGGAGAAAAATGCCTTAATTATACAATATAGCTAATATATTATGACTAGGATAATGATTAATTGGGACACCATGGTACATATAGTTATAATCTATCTCAGTTTAAGAGTCCGCAATCCTCCAGTTGAATTTACCTGAGTGATTCCTATGCTTACCAATTGCCATTATTCTGGTCTTTTTAAGGTAAAAAATTAAATTATCAGCCTTAGAATGTTGAAGACCAATCACCCTCCTATCCAAAATAATTGCATCATCTGCAAATGAGAGCCAGGCTATGGGACAAGAACCAATGCGGGGGAGGGGGATAAGATGACTTCATTTAAGGGTTTGATGCAGAACAGCCACATTCAAATTATATAGCACAGGAGCCAGGAGGCAGACCTGTTTTAATCTGTGGTTAGTCGTAATAGGAGAGGATAATAATTCTTCATGATTCAGCCTAACCCTCACAGTTGTGTCATTATACAGTAGTTTAATTGGATCTACGTGATTACTACACACCATGAAATTGCAAATGTCTAAATCTAGAATTCAAAAATCGTACTGAGCAGTGATCACACAGATCACTTTAACCTGCATTCCACATCACCCTACCTCTCCCCTAGGTACCTTTTTGATGACACAAACAGAAGTTTGCCACCAACTCTCCTACAACCCTGCAGCTTCAGTTCCCTCCAACCAACGTGGGAAGGAGCTGACACTGCAGGATCTTTACGTCATTTTTTTTTCTTTTTCTTTTTTGTCCCCTGCTTCCAATTTCATTGAAATAAAAACTATAATGTCATCTAGGTCAAAAATTAGATGGAAAGCACTCCGTGTATCAGATGCTATCAAGCTAGGAGGGAGAAACGGACAGGCATACAACGCTGTGAAATGCTTAATCCACTCTTATTCAGATACTGGATTGGATTGCAAAACAACTTGTGGAAGATGAGTAGATTTATTTAGTAGGGACCACACACCAATAGCAGATTTAGTTTGAAAGGAGGAAAGCATGGCTTCCCCGTCGTGTTGGTACATTTGGATTTTCAAAGCTTTAATGGCATTTTTGCGCCTTGCCTTAATAGATCTTAGGGTGGATGCACGGTCAGCTGCGGGAGCATACATGGCCTGACGTTTCAAGGCCCTCGTGTGAGCTTTTAATAATTGTACTTGGGAATTGAAAACGTGAAGTCTAGGGCCTGAGGTCATTGGAGCCCCCTGGGGTTGGAACGTTTTGGGTTGCTGGAAATATTGTAACAAATTTGAATAGTGAATAACATCAGACTCGTTCCTAGTTTCCAGGACTCCATTTAGCTCACACAAGGAACTGGGGGACCATCAGAGGCGATTGCCTCCATTATTGAGTGTTAGATTTCGATGAGCGTGGGGGATGAATAATATTGGAAAACTACAGATGGCTGAACATACATTTAAAAAAAAATATCCTGGGTTTGCCCTCAAATGCACCAAATTATCAGACTTTCCTGGAAATTAATTTGCACAGCAATGGTTTCATTTGCAAATCAACGCCAGTCTTCCTTTGGACTTGTGTGTTGGCAAACCCGGCAGTGGTGAGATATAGAGATGCATTAAAGGATGTCTTGAGCCAAGAAGGTGGCCGCATCATACCCTGGTTTGCGGCTGTTAAGGTGGAGTTGACCTTAATCGGGCTGACTGGCTATTGGTTAAATCGAGATTTAAATCAACTAGGCTACAAAAGCAGAATAACAATAGTTTATGTGGAAATCTGGGAAAGAGGCACTGCCGCTAGAATCCCACTCTCGAGTAGCCTTGCTAGTTGTTGGCTCTTAAAAGAGAGCCATGGGTTTGAAATGTATTTGGACGGGCCGAATGAGGGAAACTCTATACCAAATTGCGAATGGAGATTTTGCCTTTGTCGAGTGTGAGAAATAAATGGAAAGAGAGTAACTCAACAAATTGTCCACTTTGTTTCAATCTGGCATAAAGTGTGACGCATTCCCCGCTAGTCTGTCCACAGTATAGGGACATAACTTTCTAAGGCCGCTGTCTAAGCAGCGCCGGACTGCGAATGCCAGTGCTGCAATGTTCCTGTGTCTGGCAGCGAAGGATTCCCTGGCAACCCACTGCCCAGGTGATTTTGTTTCAAAAGGGTGGAGGAGAAGGACAATGGCTGTCTCATGTAACTTAAATATTGTGGTGTAACACCCTTAGACTGACACCGCGGGCCTTCCCTATGAGGGATGCTCTTTTGCATTGTATCTGTGAGCTCTTCATACCTGGTTTTGGGGTACCCTTGATCCGCAACTAGCTGACGTTACATTTTGCTGATTAATTTGATTATGTTTCTGTGCTCTTTTTACACTTTATTTTGTCTTTTATAATCCTCAAATGTATTGTTTGTTGTATTGCATGTATGTTTATGTATGTACTTTTATGGCACTATATGTGGCGAAATAAAGTAAACATGATAATGAATTCAGTCCTTCTTAGAGGTTAATGCAGCAGGCAGCCAGTTCCAGTTGGGTTCCTTTTCAGGAAATTTGTAATTGTTCACATTGGAGTTCATCTCATGCACAGATCTCCCCCAGAGACCTTAGTAATTGTAAGATTAATTAGGTCACTATTGATCCATGCAGAATCAACGCAAACATCCATGTCATCACTACGGAGCACCTTGAAACCAATTTTTCGGCATACCTTTGCAAAAGTTAAAAGATACTCCGCAATAACAGAAACAAAAAGAACTAACCGAATTTGGGAGGTCAACCTGAGTAACATCTTTAGATGTAGTTAAGCTTAATTGGGGTATATGGTTTAACGGCTGTTAGAAAGGGGCTATCATCTATAGCAATTAACTCAATAATAATCAAACAGCCCCCTTTCTTATTCAACATAGGAGCCCAATTAGAAGCCTCCTTTTAATTAATGTGCATAATTTGAGGGTGTTCATGCTGCGTAGCGCTAATCACATCATTGGATCAACAATTCATCACGCAGGGGCTCATTAAAATCTCCATCATAGAACTAGATAACGCGTAATCCTCTGTAATGATATGGTTGGACTGTGCATAACTTTGAAGATTGTTGCCATGGGTCTAAATGTGCCTGCAGCATGTTTACCCTTGCCCCTCTGTTTAGCATTAGCGTTTAATACTACATCAAATTTCTCACCCGTTTCAACACAAGTAAGCTTTGGTGCAGATATATGATATGATATGATATGATATATGATCGTTTATTTATATAGCGCCTATACACAATGTGTTTCAAAGCGCTTCAAGGCAAGGGATGGAACAAGGGAAAATACAACCACATTCTTACAGGCCATGAACAGTAAAGATGTGAAAGATATTATAGCCAGGGGGACAGCATTCTTTCTCTGGGCTTGCTGGCAACTATCATGTGTCCACATACCCCCCCCCCCCCTCTTATTAGCGTTCCTATGTGTTTTTATTTCTCCTTCTCCATATCCTGCATTTACCACTATGCTGCATAAGAACAGAAGCCGGATCGTCCTGCATAACAACCTGAGTACGTCAATTTGCAGGATTCTTCATCTGAACAGAAATACAGCAAATAGTCTCATCAACCGAGCCTTCCAGACCCGAAACCTCACTGGAAGCCCTCAGAGTATTCAGAAATCCACCAGCCAACCTATCACCCACACTATTTTGAAATATCATATCAACAATTTTACAAACCACATTGCAGAGAGATTTCTGTTCACGCGAGATATTAGGGGAAGAGAGTAAAGGGCTTTAGCAATGGTTAACAGAGAGCTCCCATTCTCGATGGAGTCTGTCGTGCAGCTCGATAAATTATCGTCAGCAGGCTCGTCAAACGGAGTCTGGGAGATTTCTATTAGATCAGGTGATTTGGCTAAATCCATGACCATGATGTTTCCAAAATCCATTGTGCACTGGATAGGAGAACTAAGAAAAAGGAACCCTAAAGATTCTCGTTGTAAACTAAATCACGTGTCCAGCAGTGATTTATCATCAATAGCAGTTAGTAGAGATGCCTCAGAGTGACCGTCACGTGGATCAACTGGAGGAATCAAATTACTCGACTGATGTTGCTCAGAGCTAACTGCTATCCTACTGGTATGTGTCTGGAAATAGGTTGTGATTATCCCAGCCCCAGCCGAAAACATTGAGGCATCTTCCGTAGTATGCATGGAAGTAATGAAAACATCATGCACCACCTGGTTGTTTAACTTTTACTCTTGAGATGACATAACAGTTTAGTCAACCGCCTGTTCAGTTACCCTTTCACCTTTAGCAGGCTTCATAGCTTGTTTTCAGAGAGCACAGCATAGTAATTGGAAACATGTCTTCCAATCCGCCAGCAGCTGGGCAACTGCCTGACTGCACTTAGAAGTGTAGAGGTGGAGACAAGTAGCCCCCTCCAAAGCTCCACCATGTTGGGTATATGTTGGGAGCCAGAGTGTGAGACACGTGCAATGCCAGTGTGAGTACCAATACCGAAGAGAATGCTGGAAGTAAGATTCCCACTGAGAAAGCCATTCATGCATACACGACAATATGATGGCCATTTGAATGAAATCTCGCAAGAAGTGTGAAAACTGAGCAAAAGAGAAGATTTTTGACGTCATAAAGAATAGAGCTGATGTACCCAGAAGAGATGCAGAGACGAGAGAACATAAACATTCTATAGGCACTCTAAGGAGGAGATGCCAAAGATGACCAACATTTCGGGCTCGAGATGAGGATGCTCATGCTACAGAAATAATAAAGAAGATATCAAGTCAGTTTATGATTGTAGAGATGCAGCAACACAAGAAGACAAAGTATTCTGAAATCTAACTTTTTACTGAATAGATTGTGCTGATGCGCCAATGTATATACATAGGAAATGTAAGGACTATGGATGATTCCACAACGCACTTTAGCAGAGCTGGATCCCGTCAGCAGACATACTTTTTTTGTGTGTCACATTTAGAAATCGGAAAAATGTAACCATGGAGGTAAATCAAAGAAAGGTTTGGTTGAATCAACACCAAGAAGTCAAGGCCACCGTGGGCCTGGATGTGCGTACAAACAATTGCAGAACGTGTGAAAAGAATAAACCTTCTGTCTTAAGTGAGGGGCAAGAACATTGGATACATCAGAGGTTCATCAACTAATAGTATTTTAAATGCAGTAAGACTTGAAAACATGGTATACTGTCACGTGGTCAGATGAAAATAGACACTATGATGAGCTGTATCAAAACCAAGAAGACAGAGTATCCAATGTATTCTCAAGCACAGAGAACATTTCCAAGGCCGAGTTCAAAGCCTTAATTGACTAATAGACTGCAAGAGCGATTATGGATACCAGGTGTAAATTGGTGGGAAGCTATAGTTATGACCAGTCCACCAGCACCTGTGTGCCAGCCTGCATGCTGCTTGCGTAAGTGGAATATTACAGTGGGGTACAATGGTGCCAACCAATTATAGAGATACATGTAAAAGAGATCCCTATAGTTTGTATAACCAATGGGACGTCATGTATTTGATGACGTTCGTAGAAACCTGCACTAGAGGAGGGCTTAGTTACCCCACCTGATGTTAGACACCCAATCGCCTTCCCTGACAAGTATAGAACGTATACCGTGATGTTCCCTGTAAGCCTATCACCATCCCAAGTAGGATTTTGTAGTTTGCAACGTGGATTGACGTCAATAATGACAAGTTTTTAATATATAACCTGCTTTTTTTATGTGTTGCATTGAGTGTGAAGATCGAGCGAACGCGTTGATGTTCGTTGTAACTCCCCGTTTTAGATAATTGATATTAAAACAGTCACACTTTGCCAACTTCCTGAGTCAATTTTGATTATTGATGTGTGAGTAATATTCTGCATATCCACTTGTCTCTAGGTATTGCTGCCTCATCTTAAAGGGCTGGGTTGGATACCCCAGTTCAGAAGTGCACTTCCACGGTGTGCATGCATGATTCACAGCTTGTTGAGCTAAAATATCCAATCCACAGATGGAAGCGGGGAAACCGGAAATGCCAAAAATGAAAAGCAATGTCAAGAGGCATGCAATAGACACCCTCACTACCTGACTGCGCTTACAAGGTGTGCGTGTTCGATGCGCGATGCGCCTCTTCTTGAGTTTAAATATACAAACCACAGGTGGAGGACAGGGAAGCCAGAACAGACGAAAACACAAAGCAAAGTCAGGAGAGCAGGCAATAGAAACCCTCACTGCCTGACTGCACTTACAAGTGCGCTTCCACCAATAATGGTAATAATACAGGGACAACATGGACGCCTGACCTCTGTTCCGTCAAGAATTAACAGAGAGCTCAGGTATTTTTACTGGAAGTTGGATACCTTAGAAATGTTGCCAGAAGCCATGCCTAGATTGTGAGGTGGTGGAGATGCTGGAAGACCATATTGCCCAAGAAGAGTTTGCAGCAGCCGTCACAACAAGGGCTACCATCAGAGTTCGACAAAGAACCAAGAGGACGGGCAAAGCATGCAATGCTGTTGAAGTCAGCATCTTGGATATACCTACCCCTCCTCTGGGACTCTACACTGCATAACCATAAATCTTGAACTGAAGAACTTTAAGCCCCCCACTGACATTTGTTTATTTTAGGAATGGATGTGCCTGTAGGTGTGCTCTGACAGTATAGACCTGCTGTGATCCATGAAATTGACTAAAGGCTCTCAACAACCACTTGGGTACTTCACACCAGTAATGCAAAGTCATGCAAAGTTAGCTGCTTTAGAAACTTAGGGAATAGCTGATGTGAGACTTACCCTCCAAACTTAGAGTTCTCGAGGGAACATGGCAGGAGGTGCACCTCTGCTGATATTTGAACCCTTTTACGGTTAGTATGGACTCCTAGCTACTGCGGAACGTGGCTGCACCACTTCTGCATCCATTTCTCCCTTTGAGCATGTCACCCATTCCTTGCATGATCTGCAATGAATGTTTCTTGTTTTCCAATGCAACATTAAGGTTGCCCATTAGGGACGTCAGAGTTTTACATGTTATGTTATGTTAATTGGCATTTATATAGCGCCTTTTGTATTATTGGTATGACCTCAAAGCGCTGTTAGGTTGAACGCCCTCGGGAATCGCAGTTCAAGTCAGTAGAGAGATAGAGTGTCGTATTGTGCACGGGCAATGTGCATCTACATCTGCTGTCAGCGTGGCACGCCAGAGAGAAAAGGGGAACACAGATGTGCCACACAGTGCTGTGAGGTTGCATTTTCACAAACGCTGCTCCAGAGACTTTAATTCACCTTGCTTCCAGATTCACAGTCACAGCACATGTTCAAGGTGTGTTGTGCAACCCATGTTTTCCTTTGAACTTGCTCTTGTCCAGTCACTCCCTTCAAAGAGTGCAGATTAACACGTCAACTAATAAATTGGACCTTGATTTCATAATGAGGAGAGTGGCATCACATGAGGCTGACTTGTGGCCGGCAGGGGCTGTTTTTCACTTGTGTATAAGCGCTTTACAAATAAACAATTACAATTACAATTTCCTGGATCCAATTGGAGTGCTTAACTGCCTCTGGGAGTCCCAGTTGGGAACGATATTAGAGTGGGCATGATTAGCTGCTGTGATAACATTTGGCATCTAGCAAGACCACACTCGATCCAGAGGACCTGTTGACAGGAGAGTGAGTGACTGCGGTAGTGGATGATTGGCGACCCCGGGTGGGCGCTGAGCCAAAGGAATCAAGGACGTTTATCTGGAAGGCTTCACAAGCTCATCCTGAAATTATTAATGGTGCATTCAGACAGCTGAGTTTTTTCCCTCTTGACATTAACTCAACATGTTGTCATCTTGAAATGTTATTTTACGAATATTAAATCCCCGCCAGTGAGAAAGAAAGCTTTAGAAGACAAGTACTTGTTGTATCAGAGACTTCTTAGTGGCAGCATCTATGGCTGCGAAGGGGTCACTTCTGGGGCAGACCACTCGTCACCTTCCATTTCCAATCTGTCTGCAGGAGCGCTGTACCTAACCGAAGACCTTTCATCAGTCAACCTTTGCTTACGCTGGTTAACAATATATGAATGATTCTCAGGCAAGTCAACACTCATGAAACCAGTAATCCAGGCGTTCGCTTCTTGGATCTGAAAAAGGCAAAAATTGGCTCAGCTGTAGTTAAACAGTACTGTTATGTTATGGTATGTTAAAAGCATTTGTAATGCGCACGTCGCACGAGGGAATAATGGAGCGAGGAAACACACAGTATGAAGGCGACCGGGGGGCTTAAAAAAGCCAGGTTTTTAGAAGATGACGAAAGGTCAGAAGGTACTCAACCCATCCTAGGGGAGAGGGCAGACCATTCCAGGTTTTTGCTGTGGAGATGGAGAAAGCACGGCCCCAATTCTCAGACGATGAAACCTCAGAATGGCCATGAGGAGAGCATTGCCTGATCGAAGCGGGTGTCCTAGCACATAGGACTTGGATTTGTCCTGCAGGTAATCGGCCCCTTGATGATAATACGCTACGCTTTGTGTACTATGCACAAGGGTTTAAACGTTATCCTTTTGCCCACAGGAAGCCAGTGGAGGGTATGGAGTACTGGACTAATATGGACCCTGTAATGAGTGGAGGTAGCCACCCTAGCCACCAAGTTCTGGAGACGTTGCAACCGAAGGATCACACCTATGACTAATGACAACTGCAGCGACGACCCGGAAGCAAAGATGGATAGGGAGATAGGGTAATACCCCACACAGTATGCCCAGCAGGAAATGGCCTGATTTACATACTGTGTTAACATGAGGCATCATAGATAGTGACGAAGAAAGATGGACCTCGATGTTGTTGACCACCTTTACAGGAGTAGGTAAGACCCTGAAATCAGTGGGCCAGAAAGAAGAGGACCAGAGGGAAGAGTCAGCAGGGGAATATACCACCAGAATCTCTGTCTTGTCCCCACTTAATTTCAGCCAATTGCTGCCCATATCGTGACCGCCAGGCACACACACAGCCGAGATGAAAGAGACTTCATGTGCCACCATCGAATGGGTGTTTAGCAAAAAACCTTTAAAAGAATGATTTTCCACGCCTTTCGGGCGACTAATGGCCAACCTGGGCTTTTTGTCGAAATTCTCCAGGAACAATGTGTGTATAGGGGGAAGATCTACCAGGGATTGCCGAACATAACTTACCCTATCACTAGTAGTCCGGCCCGGAAGTGATTAGGAGGAGCTTCCTTCCGTCAATGCATGTAGATGTAAGAAAATAAAAAGAGGACTGAAGCCGAGTCGAGCCTCAGAGACCCAGGGGGCCAGGCACCCTCTGAGCCCAGTGCATCCACTGGCTATAAGGAAATGAAAAACAGTCACTAACTAAAATAAAATTAAAATAAAAATGCTAGAATTGGCATGCTTGCAGGAGATGAGGCGCCCAGTCACCCGCCAAGGAGGGGAGAAGGACCTCACCCTAAAGGGAAATAGAAAAAAGTGTGTAGAAACAATCTGAATAAAAAAACCTCTCAAAAGCGCACTGGGGGAGAGCCTTATCGTGTGCATCCACCGCCTACTAACTTGGCCAAGAGCTATAAGCTCAGAAATGGCCAATCATCTAGCGCTCCCGGAAGTGAGTAAGAGGAGCTTCCTGCCGTCAATGGGTTTAGATCTGAGAAAATAAAAAGAGGACTGCAGCTGGGTTGCCAGACATTTCGACGAAAAAAATGTGTCAACAGGACATTTGGTCGAAACCATTTGGTCGAAAAAACCAAATGGTCGAATTTTTTTTTTTTTTCACTTTTGTTTTTTTTTGGGGGGGGGGGTCCCCCTTTTTTTCCCTAAACTACAACCTAAAAAAAATATATATAAATTAAAAAGAAAATCGACCATTTGGTTTTTCGACCAAATTACGTCGACGAAATGTCTTTCGACGAAATGTCCGGACACCCTGCAGCTGAGTCAAGCCTCTGAGTCCTTGGAGGCCAAGCACCCTTTGAGCCCAGTATATCCATAGGCTACAAGGAAATGAAAAACAAACAGTTACTAACTAAAATAAAATTAAAATTTAAACCTCCCAAATTGGTGTTGCTTGCAGGAGATGACCGCCAGTCACCCGCCAAGGAGGGGAGTAGGACCTCAACCTAGGAGGAAATAAAAGTGTGTAGAAACACTAAATCTGAATCACAAAACTCATAAAAGCACACCGGGGGCAAAGCCTTACTGTATGCATCCATACTCAGTAAAGCGTTACTGTTAAGAGATGCCAGCCCAAAGGCTGGCTACCCACACCCGGCACAGCATTCTGCTGCTCTCTATCTCGGTCTGTGCTTTAAACAAAGAAAGAACATAAATAAGTGTGAAGTATTTTGAGTTGGGAAAGATTAAAAAAATATTTCTACAATTGTTACTGTATTTTGTGTTACGTGCTATTTTCTTAACAACATCATCAAGTGTTACCAAAATGATGGATGCATCAGACAAGTGGCTTTTCACTGTCAATTCATGGCTGCGGCCACAATTTCAAAATGAATCGTGGGGGGGTGCGATCAATCTTATTGATATGTTATTTGATTTCAAACAATACATCCTGTTACTCCTTAAATCCATTTTGCTGGGCAGTTCCAAATTGCAAATTTGGCGAACGTGATAAGCAAAACACGTTGCCTTAACAAAGCTTTTTTTTAAGGTGAAACACCAGTTGACAAAATAGCAGAGTTAGAAATTACATTTTAAAATGAAAACTTTGTTCAAATGAAAATAAAATATTGTCCATCAAGCAGCATTAAAGGAGTCACAGGAGTTGGTGTATTGTTTGAATACAAATATCATATTTTACACAAAATACACTAACCTAATGAAGTTGATTACCCAAAAAAGTGATAAATACATAGTTTAATTATAGAATTGTAAAGAAGTGAAATAAAACAAAAAGCACATTTTAAGTCTCTAACCCGATTGAAGAACACAACATTGCAGAGAGATTGTTTGGCAGTGGTAGAACCACAAATGCATGTTACCTCCTGATATGTAGGGCCTGATTTACAGAACATTTCCCTATGGGATTGTGCCATTATAAAACACTTCCATGAATCAGGCCCTTAGTCTGCACTGCTCCAGCAGCCTAGATGGAGGCCTTCAAGATAAGTCAAACCAACAATCGTCAATGCAGTAGCAAATACAAGAGACAGGACCTCTTGTTGTGGCACCCAGCCTCCCACGCTGACTTCCTATTGAGAAAGGACTGTCTTGAATGTAACTGGTCATGTGACAGTGCCTTGATGCCTCAGGGCTTAGCGTGCTCTATAAATGTAGAAATAAATAAATAAATCATAACTTTCAAGCTGAGCCCGATCATGTGGCCTCCAAATGTCAGACTGAAGTGGTACATTCTAACAAAAATCCTTAGTTCATCCACTGCGGGCGCACACAGCCCAACAAAAAGAATGAGGCCAGGGCACGGTGCCAGAGGCCAACTATTCCTGGACCGAAACTCTGGAACTCAGACTTATGAAAGCCCTTGTAAAGTCCAGAAAAGACTTCAAAACTAGCCTGTTCCAGGAAGCACTTCCCAAACCAGCTCTGAGAAGGAAACCCTATCGCCTTCTGGTTGATCCTCTCCAACACTGAAATTAACTCTAATGACATACCTAGGATAAAGAAATGCGACTTATGATTATCTGTGAAAGATGCTGCTTGCATGCTTGCTGCAATATATTTATTTATTTTATTTATTTGCTTGTTGATAAGGCTCTGGAGCCCGCAGGCATCAGGGCGCAAGCAGCATTTATTCAGAATTCAGGGTCAACGATCAATTATTTGAAAAGTAATGTTTTCAGTTGTTTCCTGAAAGTCAACATGTTTCTGTCTGCACATAGTTCCTTCAGAAGGCCATTCCATAGATGTGCTGCCTGTTCTTGTAAGGACCTTACACGACCCTTCAACCGCGTACTCTCAGGGATGGTCAAGCGAATGGAGTCACTTGATCTTGCTACTCTCTTAGGACAGGAGACACCAATTGAATCGTTCAGATAGGTAGGTCCTTGCTATAAAGGCGTTTATGGACTACAGTGCAAACTTTAAAACAAACCCTGGCCTCTACTGAGAGCCAGAGGTGTAGGAGACCCATAAAATCTGGGGGGGACAGGGGACACCTTGGGGACTTGGGTGGGGAGAGGCAGGAATTGCCTGCTCGCAGATACTCCTTTACATCTTTCCCCCGTCACTGACATATGCAGTAGATTGTACAGGAGCTTACCTAAATGTATGGAAATACTTTGGTCTTAATAATATTGCCCCATGGGCCTTGTTTTTCTCTTCCAGCTCAGTTGCTGTGATGATCCTTTTCACTTCTTGTGTTTCTCCAGGTCTCACAGTGATGGACCTTTAGAGAGATCTTTTATAATGCTCTCACCTGCGCTTTAAGTGCAGATGCATTATGGAGTTTCGCCAGCCCCTCCTATCCTATTCCACTTGAACCCTAAATGATACTACAAACATGAGTGTGCCCCTTTACAGCTGCAATCATACCTCGGCACCAGGGTATTCACTGGATTTACATAGATAGTGGAACAAGTGCTGTTGCTCTGCTTTATTATTTTTCTGGGTCACCCAGATGGCTTATGGTGGCCTCTATTAAAACTTGTCTAAAACTCATTATTCAGCTGTGATGGGTACCAGAAATTCAGTTGCATCCCTATTGTAAAACAAGCATTGGCAACACCAACCGTTTGGGTTTTAATGTAGGCATGGAAAAGGCACTTGCCAGACAGCGCCATAGTGGTACTAGGTACCCTCTGATGGTAGCAGCTGCAAAATGGTGCAAGCACTTGGATATTTAATGGCAGTGGCTGGCAAATGCCCAATACGTATACACAAACCAACACTTGCCATTGCTAGTTTTTAGCAGGACTTCAGTGAAGGCAATGCATAGTGCTAATAGAGTGGCTGAAGGCATCCCTGCATGAGACATTTGTATTACACAAGTAGTATGTTCCCAGCTCCAATTAAGTTATAAACTACACAGGGCTTTGTAGTATGATATGATTTGGCATTTATAACACACCTATACAAAAGTGTTTCACGACGAGGCAAGGGAGGGGGAACAGAGGGAAGACAGACAACAATCCTACTAGGCCAGGTGTCATTCAGATCGCACAAGTGCACGGAAGGGGAAGGAGGAAACTGCCTATGGGGTCGGGGGAGGGGACAGTGCAGGTCATGGGATAATAAGATAAATAAACAAAGTAAAAGTAAGGCCAGCAGGTGGCAAATGAAATGGTAAGTGCAGACAACAGGTGTCAAGTGCTGTTAGTGGGACTGTAGGGAAACAGAAAACAGTCCCCAAGTGCAGGGGTTGCCGGGAAGGCAGTGTAGGAGTGCGACTGGTGGGGGGGGGCCTGGGTCCGAGATCAGTGGCTGGCCAGATAACCAGTGCAGTTTCAGTATCAGCCAGGAAGTCAGCAGGGGAGAGGAGGAGAAAAAGCAGAAGCAAAGAGAAAGGTTTTGAGGTGCTTCCGCGACTAGAGATGATTCTCCTCAAGTTTCAGAGAAGCAGGGAGGCTGTTCCAGAGGGAGGCCCTATCCGGAGAAAGAGATCTACAACCAGCTTTTGGCCTCACATGTGGCAGCAGGAAGAGGGCCAAGAGAGGCTGGCCAGAGAGTGACAAGAAAGGAGGGAGCTGGTGTGCCGATGAGGCGAATCTCTGTCTTACTGGCATTAAGGCATGTGTCATTGGTGGCACACCACTCCTGTATTGCGGGCAGACAGTCAGAGATGAGAGAGGGAGAAGAGGTGGCTGAGGGTAGCCTGAAAGTGAGCTGAGTGTCATCCGCATAGCACTGGAAGTTGGGGCAGAGCGCGGCAATGCGCTGGGCAAGAAGTGCCAGGTATTGGTTGAACAGCCAGGGAGAGAGGTTAGACCCTTGGGGAACACCACATGTAGAAATAGAGACAGAGGAGTGGAAGGGCCCAAGTTGAACCTGGGAGGGTCGATCAGAGAGGAAAGAAGTCAGCCACGCCAGGGCCTGACTGGTGATCCACAGGTTATCACGGAGACGGTTGAGCAGAATGGCATAGTTGACTGTGTCAAAGGCAGAAGAGAGATCAAGTAAGATGACACATGGGGTGTTGGAATCAAGGTTGGAGAGCAGATCTTCACGGATGTTCAGGAGAGCAGTTTCTGTGCTTCTGGCAGCTCTGAAGCCAGACTGAAGATCATGGAGACAACCAACACATTCCATGTGAAGATTGAGCTGGGAGATGGCCAGCTTTTCCAAGAGTTTGCCCAGGAAAGGAGTGATGGAGATTGGGCGATAGTTAGCCGGGCAAGATGTGTCGGCAGAGGATTTCTTAAGGAGAGGGTGCACAAGGGAGGGCTTCAGGGTTGAAGGGAAGACTCAAGTGGCGAAGGAGTGGTTGCAGAAGTCGGCCAGGGCAGGAGACAGGGAGTCAATGTGGTCCTTGATGGCTTTGGAGCAACAGGGATGAACCTGTTTTGATGAGACTTTCATAGATCGGACTTGTCTAGAAACCTTGTCTGGGGAGAACAAGGGAAAGGCAGAGAAGGAGGGGGAGAGGTGGCCGAAGAAGGGTCAGAGGAAGAGCAGGGAGTATAGGGAGGAAGGGGAGAAGAGGAGAGAGACGATAGGATGTCCTGAGTTTTTAGAGATGAAATGAGAAGCCAGTTCCTTGCTGTGCAAACATCCCTAAGTCAATGTCTTTATCTAAACCCGAATCACATACTATGCCATTTCTGCCCTACACCACTCTCTCTGTGTTCTGGTCTTTCCTGAACCCCTCTCTCCCCTGCACTGGTCTCCCCGTGCTGCAAACCATCCCCATCATTCATCTGCACTCTGTTCTTGTTCCCATCTCTCCCCTCCCTTGCTCCTCTCTTTTTCTGTCCTCTGCACCCTTTCAACCCTTTTTCACTTTGCATTCCCCCACTCTACTGCACCCCAGTCCCTCACTTCCCATTCCTCGATGGCCAGAACACCACAACTCTCGACATCGTGTTGGCTACAAATTATAGTCTGTAGTACATGAATGCAGAATGAGAAATGACTTAGGCCTGCACTGCGTAAATACTACAAAGATTTGACACCACAGCTCAACACCCTGAAAATAAGTGAAGGCCATTCACTTACATCATCATGTCATCAGGAAAAGCCTGTCTTTTCCTGTTATCATGAAATAAAACGAGGGTTCGACCCTCAGGTTTTTCAATTCATGATGAAACATTTAGAGGCCAGGATTCCCTGATCAGTTTGCAACACGCTGCACATGTTTAGAAACTGTATAAATATGATGTTGGCACATTCCCCCTAATAAATCCTCCCTATGCCGGCCTGCACTGCACCTGGGAGAGGGGGGCCATTTGACTTACCTTTGACTTACCTTAAATACTGAGGTCTCAGGAGGTCGAGTCGCAGTCAGAGTCTCACTCTGTCTCCCTCAATATTAACACGCGCTGTCAGTCAGTCAGTCTCAGCAGGAGCATGCGTCGCTGCCTGGCTTCTCCTTTGTTCTGCAAGCTGAGGCTGGGCAGCAGTGCACTGCGCAGGGGAATGTGCAGTTCCCCAGCCTGGGCACGTTCCAAATGCACAGGCACGGGGCACACATGAGCAAGCAGTAGAAGTTCTTGTTTTAACCCGCTGCTGCAGACAACCTGAAGTTATCTTGTACTTTTGCTTGCTTGACCAGGGATGTCATTTCACCAAAATGCCAGGTGCAGCGGAAGTGACACCACACGACCCTTGACCTCTGATGACATCACAGGAGGTGATGTCATTTGACCCCCCCCTGAAGTGATATAGCGGTAAGCGATGGAACTCAACCTTTCACCCCTTGACAAAACAGGAAGTGGCATCACATAGCATTGTTCGTAAGCCCAATATCACCCAAACTGTGTTGGTACTCATTTATCGACCTCAAAAGGATGAAAGGCAGACTAAATCAGTGACTCACCTCCTGAAGTGTGCCTGAAATGAACCAGTAATGAGTCTAGCAATTATTGTATTGAATTCCAGAAAGACACATTATTTGGTTTTCCTATTCTTTCTTATTTAGGGTCAGTGCTGAAAGTGTTATACCTGTTTTTTTTCTTCTTTTGTTAGAGGCCTGAACAAGAAAGTCAGCCACTCCAGAAGTAAAGAGCCACATGGTGCTGGCCACAACCCAGGAGCTTGCATTACAAAAAAAAAAAAGACAATTTTTCCCCCATTTTTTTTAGGGGTAGCAAGGGAGACCTCAGAGGTCGCAGTTGCGACCTCTGGTGACACCTAAATGACGTCCCTGCGCATGACATCTGCAGCCTGCAGACGTATTTTACATGCTGAAGTGACACAAATTCTGGGGGGATAAATGACATTATATCCCCCCCACTTAAAATTGTGAGGGGGTTTGTCCCACACAATTAGGTCTTTACGGTGCCTTGAAATGTTTTCTTAGGAACATGTTTAAATCTACCTCATACACATCTTGCCCTCCATTGTTTCTTCCCTCTTCTTCTTCGAAGTGGCAGAAGCAGAACTATAACAAACACCAATTTGGATGCCCGGAGTACCTTATTGCAGCTTAACCATGCCTGTTGCATGGAACCCACCTCCTGTCGCTTCCCCTGTTCCCTGGACATTTAACTCTTTTTTTATTTGCATTTTTAAAGCACTCACACAGCCCTGCCGCATGGAGGCGCTGTTGCAGAATTTGTTTTTCGTTGTTGTCTTAGTTGCATGTTTATAATGCGCTTACATACCGAGAGGTTTCTAAGCACGAACCCGGGAATCGAACCTGTGTTGCTTTGTGTCATCTTGCTTCCAAGACGAGCACGTTGCCACTGAGCTGTCCTCCCAGGACTCTCTTCTCAGAGCGAACGCACAATGTTTATGAGTGCTTTTGCTGTCACGTTCCGCTTGCAGTTTTGTTCAGGTCCTTAAATATTAGGTGTTACTATCCAACTCAACAGCGCTCATAACCCGTGCATCCGTCCATTTTGGACCCATTATTCAGCAATACTCACACCCTTTTTTTCCCCCAAAAAAAGTGTTACATGAGCCTTGCTTGGTTTTTTGGCATAAAAAGGCCGCAGATTTATTCTCCACAGGTCATAAAACACACTGCACACTTTAGTGGAGATACTTTGTAAGATGCGGCGACTGCTCCGTGTCCGAAAAACCTGCTTCCCCCTTGCTTTCCAAAAGTCCTCATAGGCCCAACTCTCCCAGCCCTTTTGCCTGAGCCTCGCCTGCCCCTGCAGGTAACCTTGGGCGGGGAGAGTGCCGTTTCTTTGGGGGAAGCTGAGCCCTTGTTGTTCCCCCCCAGACGCCCCTGCCGTGTTAGGCTCCCAAGGGGCGCTGGGTCTGGAAAGGGCGAAGACCCTTCCCGCTTTCTCCTGGCTCTTCCGGAGTCTGTCTCTTGTGTTTGGTTGCCCAAACACCGCCACACCGCCTGTCGTCCTGCGACGTCGACGAGCAGGCCTCCTGCTTGTTCTTGTTCGTAGGGTGGGTGGGTGGAAAACAAGTTCCTCGGTGGGCAAGCGGGTCCCACTGCCAGGTGTGAATGAGTTCTGCAGAGGGGACCCGCCTGCTTTAAAGGGGGTAACTCCTCCCTTTCCATTGTCCCGCTTCGCAGGCTTTCTCTTCCTTTTGCCGCGCTCCTCCCTTCGCGGGCTTTCTTCGCCTTTTGCCGCGCTCTGCCTCCCCCCCTCTGAGGAGAGAGGGGGAGGGCGCTTTTGGAGGAGGACACCGCACGGGTTATCGGGGGTGCCTCCTCCATTTTGGGTTTCCTCGTCGACACCTGGCATTTTCCCCTGGATTACATAGAGAGTAATGATGATGATGTTAAGGATAAGTTATTTATATAGCGCCTTTATCCAAAGCGCTTTACAGAGCACATATTTACATACACTATCACCCAACCAAAATTGGTATTCATTTATCGACCTCAGAAAGATGAAAGGCTGAGTTGGTCTTGCTTGCCAGGATTTGAACCTGCGACCTGCAGATCACGCTCAGATTGCAGCAGCGAGGGCTCAACTCGCTGAGCTATTTTACCAGCTATGTATCAGCTATGTATCTTCCCGGCTGAGAGTATCAGTGACTGGCAATTTAGCCTGGTTGACAGGCAATTTTTCCCAGAAGGCAAGACGTTTTTGCACTTATATTTGCAACAACTTACCAGTACACAAATGGCATGAAAATGAGTGTCCAGGGCAGAAACGACTTAATTGCCTTGACTGACGAGTACAAGAACTACATTTTGCACTTTTTGATTTGTGCAAATATTGCTGCTAAATTGCCTGTCACTGATCTTGCTAAGAGGGGTGAAAGGATGAGTTGAACGACCAGGGCCCAGCGGAAACTGATCGGTATAACCCATTTCATGTTTAAGGGCATGATTTTGTGGGCCGCTACATCGTGCAGATTGCAGAGTGAGCAGAAGCCTAGAGGAACCCCGAGTGGGCGCAGACTACGCAAGGAGCTTGGAAATTGACACTAAACCGGATCCGTGTTTTACTGCCTATCCTTGGCCAGCCGACGAGCTCTGACTCTTTCATTCCGCAAAATGAACGAGCGCAAGCGGGTTCGCCGGCTCCTAATCTTCGACTGTCAACTTCTTCATGCCCTAAAGATGGCTGGGGGAATATTTTCTGACACTGAGCGATGACTTACACCTTCTAATTGCGCCGTGGGATCTCCGGGGCAAGGTCTTCTTGCTGCCGGCTTTGGAGCGAATGACCCTTGTCCGTTCCAATAAAACAGGCAGCTCTTAAATTGGCAAGAAGGATGTATAATTCTGTGAGAGGACAAGGCCAGTGGACTCCTTGTAAGGGGCGGGGGGGGGGGGTGTAAAATGTTGTCTGTCCTTCTGTGTGATGCTTCTGTGTTTTGTTGCACTAAAATACTTGTCTACTTCAATTAAACAAGGACCATAGAACATCGTGCAAAGCTTTGCTAACTGTATGCAAAATAAGTACAGATGGCACATGTTAAAATCCGTGTATTTTATTTATTTATTTATTTATTTATTTTGTGTTCTATAGCATGCTAACTTTCAATAACATTGTTTCCCAGCGCAAGGAGTAGGGAAAAATGAGTAGGCAAGGAACGAGAAAAAGCAGAAAGCACAGCACTGTGCAGGGTAAAGTGCATTCAGAGTTGACAACATAGCACATCATAACAAACCATATCATAGCATATACATAGATTTGATAGATTTTTCACTTACATGTTCACATAAAGGCACTTATTTCTGCCATTAAGCCTCATTCTAAATACTCCTAACATTACAGATAAGAAAACTGAGGCAGAAGTAGATACTCGGATTTGCCCAGGATCACGCAATGTGGTCAAGGGGGGAGCTAGGCTTAGAAGTCAGGTTGTGTGTTTGCACAGGTTCTTCACTGCAAGACTACATCACTATCTATGTATGGTTTGAGTGTATGGGCCTGTACTGCCTAGTGTTGGATGACGCACGATAATATTGAAGTTAATGGGCCTCATTACACGGTAGGCGGTAACCATGGCGCTAATAGCGCCATGTTTGCCGCCGGTATTTTACCGTGTCCGCCATGGTTGATGGCGGAATTACCGCCCCATTACAAGGTTAAGGGGGCGGTAATTCCCCATTCACTATGGCCCTTCCCCATTCCCATAGGGGCTCAAAGAAGGAAGACGGAAGAAAGAAGCACTTTCAGTGTGAATTCAGGGGTGATAGGCAAATAGCAACCATGAAAAGGATATGTCTTTTGGTGAAAGAAGGTATGATAGTGACCTAACCAGTCTCCTGTGCCCAAGTGGCCAAAGGGCACAGTTTGTGGTCAACAGTATCTGGATTTGTTTATTTAGTGGATGAGCGGATAGAGGTCAGTTCAGGTATGGTGGATCATGTGGGCCCAAGCAGCAAGCAGGCATCGAGCAGGAGCGAACACAGTCGCTCTGTATGGTGGGGGGTTTTGAGTGATTCAAGTCTAAGCATTTACCAGGATCTCTTTGAGATTGGGCCTGGCCGAGTAGGGTTTTTAACCGTTGGGAAGTGTTGATGGGTGATGATCCAGCGGATCGAGATTGTGGCCAACCGTCATCCAATTGGTGATCCAGATGCTCTGATGTTCAGGTGGATGAAGTGGCCATTCAAGGGCTAGCCGGGTTGAGTTGCGGTTGTAATCTCTGGGTAGAGTGCGCATGTGACTTCCCAGTGGTTTGAGTTGGATCCCAGCATCAAGCTTGTGATTCGAACCTATCAGGTGATGGGCTCAGCAAGAACACAATGCAGCATCGAGCTGGTTCAATATTCCGAACATACAGTTTGAGTGGGTGGGGAAGTACAAAAAACAGCACCAGCGTATTAACTCTGGTCCTATGGGCGGTGAATACGGTAGGACCAATTTGTTGTGGCAAAACAGGGAGCAGACCAGGATGCTCTGAGGCCCTCTCAGGGGGAGTCAAGGAATGAATGTTCTGTTCAGGGTCTGATCTCCCAGCTTTAGGAGATTCCGGCACGGAGTGGCAGGTCCTGATCAACACCAAAATGTACCCCCAATATGGCCTGAGAATGGGTTGGTGGTCATAGCCCTGCTCTGCCTCTCCTTCTTCACATCAAAGTGAGGAATTGGAAAGTGCAACTCTCCGAAAAGTGGTTCATTTAATGTTTCTCTGGTGTTGTTCTGGAGTGTATTCAAGAAGTGTTGGGAGACAACTTCTTTTAAAGGTGAACGCTTCCAGGTGATTGGACTAAGGCCTGCCTTAGTAGTCCAATCCCTGCCCTTGAAAGAAGTGGACTTTGCCCTTCTAACATCACATCTAAGTGCCTTGCTCTGGGGGAAGTGGTGGAGGGGATGCAGGAATGAAAGAGAAGCAGAGAGAAACACAATGGTGGAACTCTTCTTCCATTGAACAGACCCCTCCTGTCTATTCTAATCCTGCCCCCTCCCCTTCTCTTTGAGATGTTAAGGATTCCAATCAGCGTCACACACTGGAGCAGGACACTTGATCTGGGCCTGGGATGTGGTGCTCAATAGGAATGCTTTTTCTTTAATTTCAATGAATTCAAATTGAGCCAATGCCCAACCCGCCTCACACCCCCTTTTACAAATATCCTGGGTTACAATCGACCATGAACCAGGCCGGTTGGTGAAATACAAAATTTATTTATTTGTAGAATTCACAAGAAATCACACACATTTTTATATTGGGCAGCAATCACCATTGGGGTGATAATTAAAATGGAAATGGAAGCAATGCACTTGGTTAACCGTCTAGTAGAACATATCCAAAGCACAATTTAATAGGAGCACTTTTTGAATTCGGATAGATAGCACCAAAGTTAAGGTTTCCCCCTGCAATGTCCCCTCAACCCACAAATAACGAAATTCTGAGTGGGTAGATAGGTATTCAGGGATAAGAGGCAGCAAACAGAATCAAAATCCGACCTTTCCTCACAAAATAAGACGGAAAACAGTTTTTAAACCCTTTGTAATAGCATGAAATGACACTCGGAAATTGATAAATAAATAATGAATGTGCAGTTAAATCTTTGAGACAAATATGAATTTTCACGACAACAGTAATGCATAAACCCTAGCAATCACAATGTAAGGGATCAACAAGAAGCATACAATTCAAAAACAAGTGGAAAATTAGAACATGCTGCAGCCGAATGACACGTAGGCAAGTTGCAATTTTCTCAATTCCCGTTTAAAATGAAACAAACAAATTTGAGGAAAAACGGGTGAAATACTTGAATTCTGAATGCAGTTTTGGGCTGGGGATAGATAGATATCACAGGGACAATATAGAGGTGATAATTGGTCTCTAGCTGGTGAATTCACAGAGATTTGGAAGGTAGAGTGAGGTTCATTTTTAGGAAAATGGAGCAGGGAAAAAGAGAAAATCGTTTTTTAAAAGTGAAAGGCAAATTTTACTTAAACTAGATTTAATGACTAAGAAAAGAGGAGCGCCACCCATGAATATCAAAGTTACGCTGCAGTTGTAACCCTTCAAGCGGTGTACCCCTTTTCTTTAGGGAAATTAATTGTATTAAAATATTGCTAATGACTTATGATTTATGCAGAAAAAAAGGAAAATAGGACAGTGGTGCTAACGTTGGGAAATTCAATGACAGGGTGCAATGAGAATTCTAAGGGATTAAACAGTTTTAACAAGTTACCAGAGTAGGGATAGAATTGCTTAGAGAGTGGAACAAAGCCTAACAGGTTAAGATGGGGTAGACTATGTGTTATGGGATGTGGGATACTCACAGTCCATGCTTGGGTTTGGGAATTTTGGAACAGTCAACAGGGTTCTGGTCACTGCACCGATCGGGTCACCAGGTAGCGGACTCTCCTGGCAAAAGACAGCTGGGAAAAGATCTGGTTACTGGATGGCAAGTGCAGAAGGTCAATTCGGGTCACTGGATGGCACAGGTAGTGGACAAGCCAGTCTGGTTTCAGGATGCAAAGGTACCACAGCCTTTCCTCTTTTTAATGGAATATTAGGGGAATTTTCTTAATTTAGGCATTTGCTGGCGTAGAGTTAGCTATGCGTTGGCCTGGCAGTGAAATCTGGTCAGCTTTGCTTTGGTCTTGTAGTGGAATCTGGAGTCTGGCAGTATTAATGTGGGAGAGCAGGAACGCAGGCACAGGAAATTCAGGCGAGAATGTGTCTGGAGCTCTGTAAACCACTCTTATTTATAGAGCACGGTGACATCACAGAATTATTGGTGGGCAGATCTGAGCTAGGCCTACCTCCAAGAAGTAGATAGGACAATCAATGTTGGTTGTCTCCTCTGAGTCCCCTTTTCTGAGGTTGCATTGTATGAGGTAAAAAGCCATCCCACAGTCCTTTTTTGCCAGAAATCCATCATAACCTAATGTACACATGTATACATTTGTGGCACTTTAACCAATCACATGGGCAGATTGCATACTGTAGGTAGAGCATAGCAGTCGAATCCACATGGTTGTGGGACCTTGTTTCGCCCTTCTACTAGTTTTACACGCTTTTCAGTGAGAATTATATTACTTAAAACTCTATAACTTTATACATGGGTGTGGATTATCATTAGGCATGTAAGTATTAAAATGTGCAATGGCATCATGGATACTTCCCTAATAATACAAAATAGTCTATGGCGTCTTAAATGAAAGCCCATAAAATCACATTTAAACGTTTTTTATTTTTTAATTATTTGATTTAATTGCATTTCATCTGATGTAGACCATTAAGTTGAGTTAAGATTTGTCCATCTCTCTTGATGGATCTTCAGTGTTCAAATCCAAATGTCTTAAAAACTGGATGACACCAATCACACATCTGGCGTCCTCCCCACTTGAGAGAAGTGCCCAAAGTTTGTTGTCTTTCAAGGTAGAGTAATTTGTTAAAGCTCTTGCTAGGTATTTTGACCTGGCCTCTTTTGGAGAGCTGCAGATGGCAGCTCGATTTGACCCGGTCTTTCTTGGAGCAGAAACGACAGGTTGCAGAGCCAGATTGTTTTCTCAGGGCCTGAATTTCCCTTGTTCTCACCTGATTGAGACGGAATCTTGAGAATTGTCTACTCACTTGTTTGTCAGGATATTTCTTTAGGTAGCCTCTTACCTCTTGAATTTTCATTGCTGGAGTCGAAATGGCAGAGGTCAAACGATATCTACTAGCAGATTCCAACGTGGAAATCCAATCGTTTTCATACAGCTTCTTTGTGACTTTGTTGGGGTTGTTTACCTGAAGATCTTCAGAAAAGTCCAGGTCTTGGAGAAGTCTTTTATTTTCCTCCTTCCATTTGTTTAGCATTTTGTTGGAATCTGAATCAAGGTCCTTCTTTAACAGGTCCAGACTTTTTGGTTTCAAAGTACACAACAGTTTTCTAAAGAGTAGCAGCGAGGATCTCTTTTTTGTACTTGCAAACGATGGTAGACAGAGTTCGCGCCTAATTAATGCCATTGGTGTGGACTTTGATAGGCCTAAAGTTGATCTCCAGAAGTGGCTCTCTAACGACAACCAGATTCCGTCCGGCAGACACGGCACTGCATCTACACCATAAATTAGAGATGGTAACACCTTCATCTTAAAAATTTTTAACACTGGAACATGCAAAAAACGTCCATACTTGCGGTCCATTGATTTTGCTTGTGCTGTCAGGGATCTCATCTTCACCCAGAGGAATTGTTGCATAGCTGCTTCTTTTTGATGGTTAGACAGCATAGCTCCCAGGTATTTGAATGATAAGACCTTCTCCAACACTTGGCCGTCTAGCTTCCAGGTAAATGTTCTTGTATTATTTATAGCCTTGCCCATCACCATGATTTTAGTCTTTGCTTTGTTTAGTTGAAGGTTGTTGGTTTCAAGATAATCAACCAGATGCTCCAATTGACACTGAATCCCTATTGGTGTGGGGTCTAAGAGGATAATGCCGTCTGCATATAAGAGCCTCGAGGTTTTTTCCCCGCCCAATGTTGGTGGAAAATGTCTGACTTCTCCCTTAGTCTCCTCATAGTCAGCTATATAGGCGTTATAGAGGGAGGGGGCCAGCAGGCACCCCTGTTTGACACCTCTGTATGCCTTTATTTCCTCAGATAAGGCGCCATCACAGCTTAGACGTACCCTCATAGAGGTCCCTTCATGCAATTGGTTCCAAGACTGATGCTGGACAGTGTCTGATCTGGAGTTTGTTCCAGAGACGCTCTCACTGTCGACCTGGTCAAAGTCTTGAACCAGGTCGAGGAAGGCCATGTACACAGTTGAACCACTTTAGAACGCCTTTGACTTAAGAGTGTTGATTGTCAAGATGTTCATCGCTGTTCCTGCGTTCTTAGTGAGGCCTGCTTGGAATTTATTTAGGAACTTCACTTTCCCAAGACAGTTTCGGAAACTCTCCAAGGCTAAAGAAGCAAAAACCTTGCCGATTACATCGAGCAGAGCCATGGGCTGATAATGGTTGGGGTCATCCGGTTCCCCCCGCTTAAAGAGCGGCACTACTGTGGCTTTTGTCCATGAATGTGGGATCACTCGGTTGATGTGACAGTTTTCAAAGATCTTCTTTATCATCTTGGCCCATAGTTCAGGATGTTTTTTTAACTCTAAGATGCTCAGCCCGTCGGGTCCAGGTGCCCGGGAGTTGTTAAGCTTCTTGATCATGTTCAGGATAGTTGACTCGTCAGAGCAGATGTTCCAAGTACTCATTTCTTTATTTGTTTTCGGTGTTGGAATGGGCAAGAGGCGGTCTCCTCCTGGTGTGGGCTGGGAGTATAGGTTGGAGAAATGCGTAGACCATTTGTTTTCCACTACGTAGTTTTGAATTTTGTTGTCTGAGGTCTTTGTAGTTCCTTAAATTAGGTTCCAGAAGTCCTCAGATTTTTTTCCCCTGGAGTACATAGAGCATTTGTTGGGCATCTATTTTAAACAAGGTGTGGTGATGTTGGAATAGCCAATTTTAATATTTTTTATTTGCATTTTTCCATCTCTTTAAGTTTTCTTCTGAAGGTACTTTTTGGAAACTCTTCTTAATTGATGGATTATTCTGCGCCTTTTGACCACTTCCTGATCGTATTGGTGAATAGATTTTGATGGTTGGCGTCTGAGCTTTCCGTTTTAAGTATCTTGCAAGGAGAGGAGCATAATCCAACCGTTCCATAGTGTGTTTCCTAGAGCTTCCCACCTTAGTGCTCCTATATTTCATTGATATTTCCTGAATAGCGCCCTCCGAGAGTTTCAATCATGACCCACTGCATCCTACTTCAATTTCTAAGGGTGCGTATAGTTTTGGGTCCTGCGGGGCAAACAAGGTGGCAGATAGGATGTTGTGGTCACTGTGCTCTGTTACAGTTACTGACGAAGTCTTCATGAGCATCAGTAGGTCTTTTGATACCTAGATGTGATCTATAGTCTTCTGTTTGCCATGTGGGAATTTTTATGTTGTTTTTCCCTCTCAACCAATGGAGATTATGCATGTATCTATCTGCCATGAAGGATTCTAGTAGATTACTTCTGGTTATACCAGGGCCATCCGACTGTCCTGTGTTACTAGCAATTCCCATTCCTGCACAGATAGCGTTGAAATCTCTGTTTAGTATGGCATGTTGCCATTGATGTCCTGATGCCGATGAATCCCATATTTCAGCAATCTTGTTTACGAAATCTTTGTTTGTGACCAATACCAGGTTCCAATGTGCGTTGATTACCTCCCCAGATTTCCTTGTGGACGGGACCAGTTCAAGATGACTGCTTGTATCAGCTGTGCTGAGTGTATTACCTTGTGGACCTCAAGGCCGCATTCTGAACGTATTGCCATTAGAAGACCCGCTGATGGCCGACCCCTCAGGCCTTTTTAAGCTTCAGTAAAAACCAATTCATATCTGTCGAGTTCAGGTTTCTCAGTCATCCAGATTTCCTGCAAGGCGAGGAGGTCAAATGACCCCAGGTTCACGTCGCTTTTCGCTAATGGATGGTGAAACTAGTTTCTGCGATCTGGGGAACTTCCTTTTTTTGTCCACGTCCAATTTTTTGGATTCTTTGTTCACTTCATTTCGGGATCCTTGGTGTGTCTGGATACTGATGAAGGTCCAGTTTCTGTGTCCGGGCGAAGACCCTTTGGTCTCCGATTTTCGTCCTTTTCTGTGACTTGAAATTTTATGGCAGACTCTTGATCATCCCGTCGGCTGTTCTTATCATCATGCTGACAGTAGATAGATGTTCGCTCAATTCTTTGGTCTCGTAGGGTCTCTCCTTTCTTTTTTTCCTGTTGCCCCTTCATGTGCGTTGTTCATTTCTTTAGTAGAGATGAGTTGGTCTTTTACTTTTTTTGCTCCATTGCTTGTTTCGTACCTGGATTTCCTGTGAGTTGGTTGAAGTTCTGTCAGAGCGTATCCCAGAGCTCTTTTTCCCGTGTGCTAGTAGGTGTCTGATTACTTTAGATGAGATGTGAAGCAGGGAGCAGTCTTTCCTCCCGGACCCGCAGTGTTCCACCATCCACAGATCCGCATTTTGGATTTGTCTTAACCCAGGAATTTTACTGAAAATCTTGAGAATTGATGTCCTGTTCAGGATGAGATCATCCTCTATTTCCCTCCTTCTTTTTAATTCGAAGATGCATCCACTGGCAATTTGTTTGTTTAAGGGGCCTGGTCTTTCTGCGTCGCTGTGCATGCGGGGAATACGAACATCACCCCCCGAACTTGTCTTTTTACACCGTCCACTAATGGAATTGTTTATAGTTCCCTTGGACCAGCCTGTCTTTTTAGGGGGCGATGGCCGATGGGTATTGAATTTTTCTTTATCGTCTCGATCATGGCGGTTTCTCGACTTACTTTCCTGGCTGTTCGTAGTTGCCCTTGAGTAATCACTGCTACCAAAACGCCTTCTCACTCTCACCCTCGACTGCTCCTGTGAGGATGGGGCGCTTGTCGCTGTTGGTGGAGATTTCACACTCCTTAGATCGTTGCTTGAATAATGAATTCAAATCTTGTTTGGTGTCTCTTGCTGGTTTGTTTGGCAAATCTAAATAATCTGATTTCCTTTTTAATGACGGACCAGTATTTAATTCCAGGTCTGACTCTTCAATGGTATAAGTGCTCCAATCTGAGTTTTCACTCAGCGATCGTTGTCTTAAAGTTGATGGCGCTGCGGGTTTGATGGTTCCCCCTTCCTTTGTTTTTAGGAAGACGTGTTTGACGGTTTCTTTCACCTTTTGGGATGGTAGTTTTTCTTTTTTCTGTTCTTTGTTATTTTCTATTCTCCCGGACTTCTGTCCGGCTTTGTTTGAGATCTTTGTGGATCTTGTTGTCTCTTTCTGCAAATGGACTGTGGAGGCTTTATCAGAACTCACTTTTGCCTGGTTGAATATGCCAAATGTAAAGTTCGAGGGGGATTCCTTTCCTTTTTTTTGTGTTCTTTTTGTTTTGACTTCAGATCTTTAGCTGGGCATGAAAAAGGATTTGTTGGACTCGAGTTATTTATGTTTGGATCCGTTTCTTTCACCTTGGAGTCCGTTTTTTCCTCGTCCGCCTCGATTATGGCGATAATCTCCCTCATTGGGTCCGAATCTTCTTGTGGCGAGGTATCTGATAGAATACAGACATGAGCTGCCTTCTCAGACAATGTGTTTCGAATGGGGTCCTTTGCATCACCAAGTGCTCTTTTCGGACATGCAGGAATAGAAGACCTCAACGTTTCCAACTGTTCCATCATTTTCTTGTTTGCCTCTTCCAAATCAAGTTATATAAGCTGTCTAACAGAATTATTTGAGGTCTGCCTGTTCCCTTCCCCCGCCATTATGAACCCTTCCAGATTGGTCAATTTCAGGTTCATTAAATCACATTTAAACTTTTAACTTTTCACATTTTTGCAAAGTCCTGTGGCAAAGATAAAACTCTTATAAGTTTGATTTTTAAAATAGTCATTGGAAACAAATGTTCAGTATTGTTTCCCATATACGGGCACAGCTTCCAAGCTACCCCCTCAATCCAGGGTTGTCACATAGATGTCCTTTGATGCTTCCTGTAGAAGTCACGAGTAGGTGTGATTTTTCACTTTGCACATCCGTGTCCTGGAAGTTCCATTGTAAGATGGCTCAGCCCAGACCAAAGTCTGATTAGTACCTGCCCACATAAACTAATGGTACACACCCCTCCTAAAGATCCTTAGGAAAGAGAAACGCGTAGCTGAGTCGAACTGGAAAACCCTCCCATCTACACAAAATAAAGATATATTCAGCGCTGTGTCATTTAATTACAAGACAGCCATTGTCCAAGCAAAGAAAGATCATTTTAATGACCGCATAGCTAAAGCAAACTCAAATACCAAGGAATTGTTCAATATACTAAAAGAACTTGAGTCACCTGCCACCACACCTGACACATGCATTAAAGATACTTAATGGTGTACTAATATACAAAATGCACTTGAAGACAAAATTAGAATGCTACTCGACAAAATTAACACAAAAAAAACTTCATCAATAAGACCCTACCTCTTAATCTTACATCTCCCCTTTGGCAGTACTGCCACAATTTAACTTTAAACCTCTATCCATTAAAGAAGTAGAGCAGATCATACTCAAACTCAAACCATCTAATTGCAAAGGTGATGTCTGCCCAGCTACATTAATCGAAGAAGCTGCCACTGGGCTCTCTCCGTTCATTACCAAGTTTATCAATGCTTCTTTTGCCACTAGCTCTGCTATGTGCCTACCAGTTTGAAAGATGCATGGGTACTACCACTTTTAAAAGAGCCTACGCTTGACCCTAATAACCCATCCAACTAATGGCCGATAAGTACTGTCCCCTTCCTGCTGAAAATACTGGATCGAGCAGCCTATCTCCAAATCCAGCAATATTTGGAAGTTAACAATCTACTAGGCCTAAGACAATCAGTGTTCAGACCCAGACATGGGACAGAGACAGCACTCGTTGAACTAAGGAATCAGATCCAGACACTAAAAGATAAAGGTAAATCTGCCATGCAATTATTGCTGGACTTATCCACGGCATTTGACTTGGTGAACCATGATATACTATGCAAGCACTTGTCATCAGCCACACACTTCTCTGACCAAGCCAATATGTGGAATAAATCATTCCTCAATAACAGATCCATGCGAGTCTTTGCTCCGTTCGCTTCATCCTTACCTTCGCCTGTCTCTTGTGGGGTCCCTCAAGGATCCTGTGTATCACCAACGCTCTACAATGTTTTCACCAAACCTTTGTTTGATATACTTGGCCATCAGGGTGTCACGTATACCAACTATGCCGACGACACCCAGATCCTCATCCCTATCACTGGTGATTACACAGCAGATAGCAAAACATTGAACGACATCTATAAAGTTATACAAATCTGGATGGCTAATCATGGTTTATGTCTAAATGACGATAAAACTGAACTTCTCTTACTTGGGTCTCCTACCAAACTGAACAAACTAAATACCTCATTTAAAACTTTTATCATCGATGGCAACGCAATCAATGTAGCACACAATGTGAAAACATTGGATATTTATATTGACGCATTATTATCCTTCAATAGACAAACTAATGCACTAGCATCGGCCACAGCCTATACATGCAAGCTTATCACAGCTTGTCGCCCATACCTATCCACGAGTAACTGCATGTCAGTAGCAAGATCATTAGTGTTATCCAAACTTGACTATTGCAACACGCTTTACTTAGGTACCTCACAACAGAATATACATAAAATGCAAGTAATGCAGAATAATGCAGTCAGGTCAGCCTGCAATATCCCAAGGAAACATCATATCTCCACAGTTAGACAAAATCTCAAGTGGGTAAATATTAATCAAAGAATTGATCTCAAAGTACTCTCACTAACAGATAAGTCTCTACATAACCAAGCGCCGTCCTACCTCTGTGACACATTTACACGCCACACTTCTGTAAGACCCAGTAGAACAGCCCAAACACACTGTGTTAACATACCACGCTTCAACCAACAAAGGGCGGGTGGAGTTAGCTTCCCCTTCCTTGCTGCAAAAAAATGGAGTGGGCTCCATATCACCACAAGAACCGAGCGTTCATTTACGATCTTTAGGAACAAGGTAAAAGTAGGTCTCTGGAAGCAAGACCCTAATTAATCTTCTTTTCTTCTACGACTATGATACTGTATATATGTCCCTGATCATCGTATAGCTTTTGCTATTTCCACGGTATAGTACTGTAAACTGTAGATATCCTTGATGTATGATGTGAACTTATAACATGTAAGATGCTGTAAATTGTAGATATGATGATGTACTATGTGAATTTATAACATGAAAGATGTGCGCTCAGTTTCCTCAGGGACTTGATGTGCAATGCAAATAAATAAAATACAAAATACAAAGTATTTGAAGTTTCTTTATCTTGGTCAGTCAAAGATTTCCAACCTAGCAATTATCACTTTTGTGCCCTGCAATTTTATAGTGGTTCCCTTTTGGGGGAAGCCTTGGCTCTGCCAACAGGAATAACTTGTTTTGGGAGCTTGGAAAATCCAGCCCATGCAGCTGAACAGTTTTCTTTTTCTTTTCTTTTTGTCCTGAATCAAAACAAGCCTGTTGAATAAACAGCCCATATATGTTTCCCCAGCAACAAACTCATCTACATTGCTAGGCTCAGACAATCATCCATTCAACATTGTACTTTTTAAAACAGGCATTTTTTTTCTCTGGTTTGTAACAGCCCATTTTGACACGTGGTCAATGCTGCTGGTATTTATCATCCATCTACTTCCCAATATTGTTCTGTGGCTGTAGTCAGCTTGTTTTACACAACAGTCTGTACCAGGCAAACGTCTTCATGAAATTGACATGTGCACAGAAAGCTATGATTTTCTTTTCAAACTGTGATTTTTGACATTTGGTAGCAAAAAAAAAGGAACGCTTTTGTTGATTTTCTCAGGTTTGGCTGGCACAGCCTGTCCTTCAGGAATAAGGCTCTTTTCTGATGCAGTACATTTTGAATATGGCTGGGCATGTCAGGGTCTTTTTGATAAAAGTAGTTTGATGAAACACAGATGAAAATAGTGTCAGAGCAGCCTCCTTTTCAATGTGAAATAACCCATTTTTCAATGGGAATTTTGGCCTTGCAGCAAAGCAGCGCTGCTTTTTCACTCCTTTTCTTTTGTACATGTAAGAACACACGGGCAAGCCTTTTCAGTGTGCCCCCTTGTTCCATCCTGCCCAATATGTGCTTGGCAAGGTGGTGCAGCCATCTTTTTGTCGTTGCAAAATGCAATTTTGGTGTGAAGCAATGGTGCCACAGGAGCCAGGGCAGCCATTTTGCTGGTTCTGCTGAAGTGCAGCTTGGTGATGTGGGGGTTCCATGTGATAATTCCGTAGCAGAAATATCGCGATACGAAAATATTGCCATATTTTTGCGGCGAAATTCACAATGGACCGTGCGGGGGACGCCCCCACAACCCCTGCATCATGTTTTAATGTGCGGGGGACAACCCCGCAACCACCGCTACCACGTAATATCCCCAATAAAAATATCACCTATGGTGAACCAAATGGTCATATTTACGGCAATATTTTTGTTGGGGATATTATTACCTGATACCGATGTGGGGAAGTACTGATGAGTGGGTAAATATATCCCACAGTGAATAAAGGCCTTTAGAGATGCAGCACCCTGGTGATTAAATATTTGCTGCATTTTGTATCCGTGTAGAAAAAATTCAATATTAGTCCACTCTCTAGAGGACATTGGCATAGTTCTACTATATGCTTTGTTTGCACGCATTGATGTTGACCCGGTCTGTTTTCTTATGGCAAATTTCTTGTACCATGTGGCATAGCCTGTCAGTGAAACCTGTTAATGCTTCCATACAAGTGTCTTTCTGCAGGTGCCATCATCGGAAAGTGGGATTATAACAATGATAACCAGTAACTCTTCCAGAAACTTAGAATGGTCTTCATGGATTTTAGGAAACCTATTAAACAGTAGAGCTCTGTGGTTTGTGCACAGTCACTACTGTATTATCTGCCACAGGAAACCTCTCCAAAGGGCACGTCGCAGCTTCAGCTCAAGGGGTTTGCTGACAGCAATCACAATGTAGAGCATTACAGTGATTATATAGTTATACATTGACTGTATGCTGGAGGTTCAATGTGCGACAAATATGGGGGCTGGCTTTAAACCTGCCCCCCTGGTGAAGATGGTGGGGCAGATGCATCTGCCTCGTTTTGGTCCGGGGCCTCATGAGGTGCACGGTTCAATATATTAGGATTATGCAACACTATCATATCCTCAGTTTCTCTTTATGAAGTATCGTACAAGGTCGATTTTACTGTAGCCTTTTATATTGTGATGGATTTCTAAATTCGCACACTCTGCTTTCAGTTCTTTTAACTGCTCTTGGAGAAGCCCTTGGGGGTCTTAGACTCAGAATGCCTTTTAGTGGCTTCTGTGTAATGGTAACACAATGAATCCCACTGCTTTTGGTGAACTTTCAATTCCAAGGCCTCTAGAGTTCCTCCTAAATAAGCAGTCCTATCAAGGTCAAGTGCACATGTGCATCGATGAGTGCAGGGTGCATGGCCATCCATTGTCATGGGCCCTTGAAAGTCCTCTTTCACACCACTGACTTTATTGAAAACTCTGCACATCAGACACACCGTCGCAATGCGCGGCTTGCCCCTCCAGCGCGCCGCCGAGAGTGTCGGCAGGTTGGTCTTGCCCCAGACCTTTCTCCCACTCTATGGTGTCATAGTGTCAATGTTTCCCCCAAGGCGACGTCTAGCACTGGCAGAGGTGCTGGCACTAAAGGAATGATACACACAGCACTGTAATGCCACGTGCCCCAACACATGGGAATAGCATGACAACATTAATGCACCCCCCTCCCCATTCATTAATGCTCCCCCCCTCCCCCCCTCCCCATTCAGTATCAATCCTATCCAATGACAATAAAGAAGGCAATAGACATTGACATGGAATTCGCTCTAATGGGGGAGAGTGCAACAGACAGTATTGTATCCAACAAACTCGAGAGACAGTGAATAAGACATGCATAAAGGGAAAGACTCTAGTGGGAAGAAAACACCAGACAGTATTGTACCCGCTTTCGATGCCATTTGATACATGGGGCCGTTTAATGGATGCATTTATGTTTTCGTGGCCCATGAAGTCATGTGCTCCTTCACCTTCTGGGTACTCTTACATTTCACAGCAGGTTGCTTACATCACAACAATGGGTTATCGTCAAAGGAAGCCTTTTGAGTGGCACGTCACGCCTCTTGTTGAAGAACCTCCGGGTCTCCATTTGGAGAATGTTTCCGTCAATCTACTCAGGCTTGGCAACAACTGCATTAATGCTTGAATCACCACTACTGTTACAATTGGCTATCACTCCTCTGTTTTAAACTGCATTGCTATTCTATTACGCAGATGCTTTAAGTCGTTGGGGTTGTCCCTATGCTGTACAAGGGGTCAATCACGCTTCTTAGCGAAGAGAATGGAGTGCAGCAACGCCTGGTGGGCTGAACACTGTAGGCCTCCGCGCAGAGCTCTTAGTCATATTTTATTTATTTATTTGTTTGCATTTTTAAAGCGCTCACACAGCCCGTGGGCATCGAGGCACTGTTGCAGGAATATGTCTTGTGTATTCATAACGCGTTTATACCCTGAGGTTTCTAAGCACGGACCGGGGATCGAACATGTGTTGCTTCGTGTCGTCTTGTTTCCAAAGCGAGCACGTTGCCGATGAGCTATCCTCCTGGGAACGGACTGGTAATGGGAGGGTAAAATAGGAGGGCAGCTCATAAGCCATGTTGAAGAAGCTGGTGCTGCCTGGGAAGGTCGAGGTAGGGATGTTAATGAAGGGCAGAATGTTCCTGCCCACAGAATGGGATGCTTTTCCAACTGCCTTTTCAAGCCCTACGTGGGACTGTACATTGCAAATCAAAATGGCTGACACAAATACCACTGCACTGGACCCAGATTACAGTACGCTATATACCACACTGTGCCCACTATTCCACTGTTGTATTTTTAAACTTAATAAATACAAATACACTAAACTGCCCCATAGTGGGATACCCGTTGCAGCCTACAGGATGCATGTGGTGTATGTAGCACATGGCCATATGCTCGATGCATTCTGGGATATGTAGTCCTTTATCTCTATTGGGAAAAAGGGCAGATGTGAAAGTCTCTACTGCAACACTTCCCCATGACACATGATGCTGCCATATTGTACTTCCCACTAACAACATGACTTTGAAAGAAGCATGAACAGTAACACTGCTGTAGGTTTGCATGTGTCCCTCCGTCCTGGTCAATGCAGTAGATAGATTCAGCATTTCAATATCAGCTGACAGGCGATACACCCTTTGCTACAAGGAGACCTGTTGTCATGGGCGTAATTATAGGGGGGGGGGGCAAAGGGTTTTGTCCCCCCCAACTTCTGTGGCATGCCTTTTT
Organism: Ambystoma mexicanum; assembly: GCF_040938575.1. NCBI lineage: Eukaryota > Metazoa > Chordata > Amphibia > Caudata > Ambystomatidae > Ambystoma > Ambystoma mexicanum. The sequence continues at coordinate 1,184,010,960 of NC_090926.1, forward strand.
GACCCCCGTATCTTTTGGAGGGAGAGGGGGCCACAATCATCAATTATGTAATTGGACAGCGTGAGCCCAGCTGGGGTGCTCAGCAAGGCTTGTGCTGTCTCATTACATAATGCAGAGATGCCTGGTAGCCGCGCTGCAACACATTCAGGGCTGGGATGCTCTGCGTGGCTCAGTCCCTCACCCTGGCTGGCCTGACTCAAAGTCAGCAGCCAGGGTGCTGAACTGGGTGCTGCAGGGCCTGGCGCCTGTGCTGTCATGCTAGCAGCAACGCTTCCGGGGGCCAGCAGCACAGAACATCACTTTCCGGCTTCGTGTTCCCGCGACACACAGACAGGAACTAGGAAGCTCATTCAGCTTCCTGGTTTCTGTCTGGAGACGGGCGAGTGCGAAGAGGTTAGGTCAGTGTAACATGAGACGTGGCCAGTGTGGCATTTGAAAGCAGAGCAGAGGTACTTTTCTTTTCCAAATAGTTTTTAATTGTGTTTGTGTATGTTTTTTGGGGAGCTCTATCCAAGCCCTTTGAGGCAAAAAGCATGCAAACTTCCTAATTAGCATATGGATTGCACCAACAGAAGTGACTTCACAAAAAAGGACATTGCAAGGCGCATCATCAGTCTTTGATACTTGGAGGCACCATGGAAGTGACTTCAGAATAAATTGCCATTAATAAGCCAAGTGACAAATAACTTTGTGTTGAAAAATACCTAAATTGCACTATTGTTGTATATGGAGCAACTCTATAGTCATAAGACTTTTTCATTATAATAGCATGATACATTAAAATAAGCGTTGAAGTGAATCAGAGTCACTTGCAGAGCTGCAGATAAGGCACAATGTGATTAAATAATTTGCTCAGGATCACACACTTGGTTCAATGGTGAAACTGGGATGTGTACAATTTAAGCGACCGTGCACATCTTTCCAGGCTTAGTTGATATAGATATATATTAAGGTTTTGCTTTACATTTCATGTGCTTACTATTTATATATACATATCAAATACAATTATTTATAGCAATGCATTGGAAGCAAACCGCATTGCATTATAATCCAGCGTTTCAGTATTCAGTATATCAATACACTATATTCATTGTCGTAGAAGTATGATGAGCAATGGGAGTATGGCTTTAGTTTAATTCTCTCCATTCTGCATACAAAGTCACAATAGCATCATGCAGATTAATGTGAGCCTAACAAATCCTCCTTGCATTTTAACGCCATAGTCATTATTTCATAAAGCATACAACATTATGCACCCTTCTCACTTCTGATCACTCCCTCCCATTCACATTTCTAAACGGACAAAAGTCCCTGCTGATAGTGGCTCCCCTCCCTCCCGTCAGTGCCTAATTGCTCACATTGTAGTACTCTGTTGATACAGAGCAACGTGAGGACCCTCTGCTGCCCGGAGCTCCTTGGGACATTGACCATTCGGAACAGGTAAGGTGTCCTGCTGCCAGGACAATGAGCGTGCTAAGCAGGAATTGTTCAGCACACATTGTTCTGCCACCGGTACACTTTTGCTGTTGGACACCCTCTTTGAGGTGCCGAATGGGAGAGGTGTTCCAATGGCAAATGTCCCGTCTGGCTCTTAGAGGAGCAATGGGGGGGGCAGCTTGATCGGTACTCCACTGCTTGGAGCCATTTGCACACAGGAAAACATACCTTCATTTTAATCAGTCAGAATCTTGCAGAAAAATCTATCAGCACGTATTTATTTTATTTATTTTATTTTATTTATTTTTTTACATTTATAAAGCGCTCACATAGCCCGTGGTCATCGAGGCGCTTACAGGAATTGTTTTGTTTATTTTTTTACTTTTTTTTTCTTCTTAGTTGCGTAATTGTTTTTTTTTTTTAGACATATAAGGTGCTGTTCAGAACCCAAGTTTGAAGATATATGTCATTTAAAAATCTATACCAATTATACTTGGTCACCCATTGCACTGCATTAACCAATGGTTTCTGCCTTTGAATGAAAGGAAAAATCAGGCAAATTGCTGACATTCCCGTGAATCTGGTCCTTTCGGCCATGGCTTTATAGTTCAGCTTGGTCAAGTCAACGTAGCCCACAATGTCAGGTATCAGGGGGTGATGAAGTTGGGTCTGCTCAATGGACTTTGCACCACTGTTTCCATGTGTTATTGTAAATGTACATATACATGTTCTGTGCACACAGTGTAGGTCAGCGGATGTGCTGGTTGAATTTGTGTGTGAGTGAGAGTGTGTGCAAGCATATGTGTGTTGACTTTTGTGCCTGAATGAATGATAAATAATGCATTGTTTGTATGTTCTAGTAGAATTAAGTTTGTGAATGTTATGTGTGTCACTGAGTGCATGGCAGGCCGGCTGAAGATGTGTGGGGGCCCACTTGAATTTTAAAGATATGCCACCAGTTTTATGAAAGTTATAACAGAGCATCAACTATGGACTCTTGTGGTGTAGTAGTCTAGTGTTTTCCCTCAGGGATTTAGGTTGTTTGACCGACATGCAAAATCACGGCGGAATTAACCGTTGTCATTTTCGCTGCAAACACGTTTTTACCTCGGTACAAAAAACCAATCCCATGTCCCCTCAAACTGCCAGTATACCCATAAACCCCCCCACTTACCTTTCTCCATCATGTAAACTGCAGAGTCAGATCCATCCCTTTAATGCGTGTCCGATCTGACGCTGCAGCGTCCTTGTCTTCTTTTTTTTTTTGGGTCCCTTGCCACCAATGCTGAGGAAGCGGGGGACACCCCCACAACCACTGAAGCCAAAAATACCAAACATGGGCTGAGGGGGGCACCCCTGCATCCACTGCTCTTCATTTTCCGTAGCTTTGGCTTCAAACTAATGGTGGCGACCAAATTCAGTCAAATATACTGTTTGACCATATTTTTTTTAACAATTTGGCTGAAACGATCCCTTAGAGCCACCATCCGCCCTCCCTCAGACGCACTCCTTTCCTTCAGTTGTCATGTCCCCACCAACATTTTCAGCAAAGTTACTTCACTGGTTTCTAGGCACCACAAGACAAGAAGGGGTGGGAGGGAACACGATAAATCAAAGGAAAACAACAAGAGTAAAGAAACGGTTATATTGGTCTTGTGACAATCCTACTGTGCAAATGCATGACAATGTTAATAAGTGCGAGGGGGACAAGGCTCCCCTTAGGGGTAAACTAATGAACATCATCTTGAAAAGCTGTGCCCTGAAGAGTCATTTCGTACAAAACTGGTGGTAAGACATGAGATGCCTAATTCGGCTGATACAAAAGAGCGATATGTGCCCATGGTTCGCCTAAGGACATGAGCTCATAACTGAAGCCAGGCTACTGCCAGCCCCACCGTGAGTTCTACAAAAAGAACAATGTCAGTCTAAGGCACTAAGCCTTGAGTCCCTCTGTGCACAGTGAGAATCTCTGTGCAGACATCCCCATTTTTTCTATTAAATCCATTCCAGGGAGAGCATGGTGGCTTGGGCAACAACAGTAGTGCAATTCTGAGAGCAACTTTTTTAGCAAATTCAATTCACACCTCGTCATCCCTATGCAGATCTCCCGAAGCATTGAAACTGCAAGGCTTGGCTATTTATTTATTTATTTATTTATTTATTTATTTATTTATTTATTTATTTATTTATTTATTTATTTGTAACACGCCAGAGAACGCAGGCTATTTCCACTGAGAAACAAATGGAGCTGAAGTGAGACCTGCACTCACATGAAAGAAACTTGCATGGACCCAAGGGATCACCTTGAGATGGATCAGACGTGCCTTTATTTCCGCAGAGTGAGGAATTGATCATGAGGATATAGGAGGGGGGTGGCAGCTGGGAAGACACAGATTGACAACAGCTACTGCCTGCATTCAGCTGTCACCATCAACTTAATCAGGGCAGCTGGTGCTTAACTAGTGGGTGCCCTTATCATTCCAGAGGTAATTGTAAAGATTTTTAATGTATATTGATATTGACATGAATAAACAATTATTTCTATGTATTTATTGCTGTTAGCGTAAACAAAACTGATTTTAAAGTAGTTTTTAGTGATTTAAAACTCTGTGTGCATTGGATTTTGATGTCATTTTATTATTTTATTGATTACTTCATTGCAGGTGCTCAAGGTTAATTTACTAACCAAAAGCACAACACATAATTTTAAAAAAATGAAAAAAGGTAAATGTATGAATACGGATATCCTGGTCGCAAACACTTCCGTGGTGAAGCGTAAGATTGGTGGCCAAAGGTCCTACCCAATCGCTCAAACAGTAATACAAATACTTTGAAAAAAACTCTATGCAAGTGTTTATCTGGCACTCTGTTATTCTGTGACATGCGACTGTGATCAAAATGGCGGACACTGTTATTTCTCAGACCCGATTGAAATCAGGTGTCTTCCTTCGGTGTCAGACATGTGCTTTGGTTAAAATCCTCTTTTACGTCTGTGTAGTACAATTCTTCTTGACTCAGCTGTTGCTGTTGCCAAGGCCTCTTTGAGGTGTACATGTATTGTCATTTTAACAAGTAAACATGAATTGTTGGTAGTGATCGAAGTGGGCAGGAGCGGTTTATGAGCGGTGCTCCTCTCCTTTTTTTTTAGGTGTTTTTGTTCCTATACTTTTATTTTAAAAATAAACCGTTCCGGAATTGTTTTGTTTTAAAATAAACGTGTATGAAGAAATTGAAACTTGCACTGCAGTGCACTGCACTAAACATCCCCTTAAACAGCAGGGGTTTTGATTGCACATGGGAGGGGGCATGGAGTTGGGATTTGTGGGGAGTGGGGGCAGGCCAGCCGGGAAGATAGTTCCACTACTTCTTTTCGTACACTTCGACCTCTGATTGTGGGCCTGCCTGCTTGTGTATCAAGGACACTGTCCTGCCACACCCTGAACATGTTCAAACAGCACCTCCGAGCACATGTTCACACGTTCTCTCCCCTGTTCAGTGGGTCTGTTTTTTAAAAACCTTTTCAAATCTTTGAATGTGTGCCTGCAAGTCGAACACATATTTGACATGTTTGAATGTGTGCCTGCATGTCTAACATGATCAGCTCAGGTATTATCTACCTTGCAGAACTAGCTGCAAACCTGATATTTACAGCATATGCAAAGTGTCTGATAAAACATATATTTCTGAATTGGGATTTTCTTTATCTTTCCCCAAATGTGGGATGTTAGCGTTATAAATCAATATCCAGTTTCTGTCATTACCATAGTCGTACCACTAAGTAACCGTTTGTGAAAGCAAGTGGAGACTGCATTTGTGCGGAAGGCCTATCCCTACAGACATTGGGCCTCATTACACGTTAGGCGGTAAGGGTAAATCCTCACCGCCTTACTACGAGGTCCCTTTGCGGGTTTGGGAATTTAACGCCTGCTTTTTGCAGGCGTTAAAAACCAACCCGCAAAGGGACCAGTGGAGCTAATTACGGTACCGCAATTTGCGGTACCGTAATTAGCGCCTTCCCCATTCCCATAGAGCCTATGGGGCAAACATGGGAATGGGGAAGGGCAATGGTGGAAGGGGGAATTACCGCCCCGCCAACCTTGGAATAGGGCGGTAATTCCCCTTTCCACCAAGGCGGTGGCGGTATTTTACCGGCATAAACCATGGCGCTAATAGCGCCATGGTCTACCGCCTACCGTGTAATGAGGCCCATTGTTTCTAGTGGACATAAAAAAGAGCTTTTTTTCCTGTCCTGTCGGTGTTATTGATACTGATATTGATATTTTGATTGTATCACGCTCGTGCACGAGTGTTTCAGAGCTCGACGAGGCAAGGGAGGGGAACAAGGGAGAACAAAACAACAATCTTACTAGCTCCAGTGACATTGAGAACGCGCAAGTGCATGAGAAAGGGGAAAGTGCATGGGAGGGGTGGAGAAGTGGAAAGTGCTGAGCAAAGTAATACAAATAATAAATACAAGAAACTGTGGTAGTGCAGCTAGCAAGTGGCAAGTGCTAGGTTTAAGGTAACAGACACAGTGGGCCTCATTACACGGAAGGCGGTAATGGTTAACGGCCACCGTTAATGGTAACGGTGACCGTTAACCATTACCGCCTTACTACGAGGTCCCTTAGCGGGTTGGTGCTTTAACGCCTGCTTTTTGCAGGCGTTAAAAACCAACCCGCTAAGGGACCTCGGAGCTAATTACGGCACCGCAAAATTGCGGTGCCGTAATTAGCGCCTTCCCCATTCCCATAGAGCCCTATGGGGCAGAAATGGGAATGGGGAAGGGCAATGGCGGAAGGGGGATTTACCGCCCCACCAACCTTGGAATGGGGCGGTAAATCCCCTTTCCGCCAAGGCGGTGCCGGTAATTTACCGGCATGGTCCAGGGTGCTAATAGCACCCTGGATCACCGCCTTCCGTGTAATGAGGCCCAGTGTGTCATAAGTGCAGAAAAAAAGGGGGGGACTGTAGAGTTACAGATACAGATCCTGTGTGTCCCATCCTGTTGACTTGTTAGAGGACGTTTGAGATAGGAAAATGCTGCTGAAAGAACTCTATGTACAGTCAATTAGAATGATGCTATTTTAGCAGGCATATCTTAAGGAACTTAGAGTAGATTGGTTTCCACGATCTAGTTCAGAACACCCTCAACCAGGTTGGAGAGCCCCCTCTCTCGGGCAAACTAGTACCAGTGTAGGTTGTGGTCCTGCTTTGACCAATAGCGCCTTGTGCCATTTCCCTGAATCATTGGTGGTGCAAAGCCGTGTATAGAGATGCCTACTGAGTAAGATCCCCCGACTGAGACAAGAGACCTGGAACCCAGCTGGGAGGACTGGAGCTATGTGGAAGTGGGTCTTTGCAAGCAAGCACATGGCAGAGGGAGAACTGGGAAGTGTGGGCAACTTTAGAAACCCCAAAAATCGGAAGAATAAAAATCATTAACAAAATCCACTTGTGGAAGCGGGCCAACCTGTTAAGTGACTGCAGAGGTTTGCCCACTTCCAGCAGAGATTTGTTTCCAAACTGAAAGCACGGCTTCACTAAGGTCACGGTCTGAAAAGCTTCCCTATTGGTAAAGGTTGCAGATGCTTTTCCTTCACCTTCTTGGTAAATGCTGCATAACCTCTAGATACTGTGTGAACAGAATAAGTTCCCAATTAGGGAACTCCCGTCCCCTACACACTGTATGGGGCTATATAGCCAAATTCTTATTGAATGATGTCATATAATTTTCTTAATGTTCACTGGCAGTGATCTTAAAACATTAAATTCATGAGTAGATATTAGACATTGCAATGTTCTGGTTATTAATAACATCTTCAATCTTGTATACCAACAAAACTTATGACTTGAATGTTTGATTAGTACAGGATTTTATTTTACAAAAGGCAAGTTGCCCAACGCGTTTCGAGAATAAGTTCTCTTCTTCAGGGTCTGTGTTTATGCAATTTCAACTTTTCAATCTAGTGAAAAAACAAATTGAATTAGATAGTATTCTCAATTAGGGATAGTTAAAACAAAAGTCACTAAACATTTCATGTTAGTATAACTTAACACTACATAGAGGTTTTTGATATAATAAGGTCCTCAATATTTGTAGAAGAAAAACAACAACAACAACAAGAAACCTTCAAATTCATGTAATCTTTCAGTTTGTTGACATTTGAAAATAAGTCCAAATATTTAGTCATTAGGGTTAGAATGTTCCCAAAATATCCTTTGTTTGTGACATAACTCGTGGTGATCTCACTAACTAAGAGACCAATAAACCATTAGGGGTACACCATGAATATTTAGATAACAAGCTCACCCTATTCCTCTGTCTTTAAGGGATGGGTAAAAATGGCGTTTTCATCCCTAATGGCGACCAATTGAGGGAATTGGTATCTCATCAGAGTATCCAGGGGATTTTTTCTAGAATATTAAATGGTTAATTAGACTTCAATTTTTACTGATATTTGTGCATATATCTATTCATAAGAGATGCTTGGTTTAAATGATCTTATTTGATAACGTGTTATTCTAATCTGAGCAAAGAATCCATAAATGGAACGTTTTATAGTTATTAACCTGCTATAGTGTTTTTTTTTAGGTAGTTTTAGGTAGTCATGCCCAATTGTGGCAAAATCACATCAGAGTAAAAACGATTATTTGGAAAAAAATAGATTGTTGGACAAATCAAAATAAATGATTAATTAGACACTTACTAAGGAAACGAGTAATGCGTTCCTAGAAGGTTCAGCACGCTACAAAGGCGTAGTATATTCCTGGTCTGATACTTGGTCTGGTTCCCAAGAGGTACCAAAAAGAACCAAAAGGGTCAAGCGCTCATTCACCTAGAGAAGAATAGACTCATGGTGAGATGCGCAGTATACATGATTAATACGCTAAGTAGTAAAGTTCCAATGTTAGGTCAAAAACTTACTTGTTCTGATTCCAGTCCATGTGTGGCTGTAGAAACTCCAACTGGATGAAGCACAGGATGTGCATCATGTTGGAATATGGCCATTTTAATGTTGTTTTTAGAATGTGACGTCATCACGTAATGTACGTGAGTGACGTCACGGTGTAAACAAACTCTATAATGTGCATGATAGACATAGTTTCCATTTAAGAACTTGTTTGAGTGTTTAGATCTATATTCAATCTTGTTTTTTATTATGTTTCAGAAGGTATGCTTCATCGAGCACAACCTGATTATAAATCATATGGCGTTTGTTTGTTTGTTTGTTTGTTTGTTTGTTTGTTTGTTTTTATTATTTATAATGCGCGAGTGTACCCGGGAGTATATATATAAGAATATTCGAAGCTTGGTTACAGTACAAAGTATATACATAATACAGGAATAACTACACCAGTGTTATATACAAATCAGTGGTAGGCCTACAGGCCATTATATACAGGTAGGCAAGGCAGATAAGCAGGCACATTTAGTTACAATTTGTACAGGTGGTGCTGGGCACTTCATGGTCTTAGTGGGTCTCGCTTTTCAACCATGAGATTACCAGTGAGCGGAAATTCTGGTAGGGCATGTCAATTCTAAGGTTTGGAGGCAAGGAGTTCCACAACAAGGCAGCTTTTACCGGGAAGCTTTTACCCCCTATGGTGGACCGCTTGAAGTGGGGAACAGTTAGACAGTTTTTGTATGCGGTTCTGGTGGGTCTTGAAGAGGACTGTCGGTGGAATCTGTTGATCAGATAGGTTGGGGCGGCATTGTTCAGAGACTTGTGAGTGAGTGATGCTGTTTTTAATAGAATTTTATTTTTAGTGGTTAGCCAATTGTTCTGTAGGCTATAGTTTGTAATGTGTTCCCTTCTGGAAATGCTCAGTGCTGCTCTTAGCACATTGTTCTGAAGGGTTTGCAGTTTGCTGGTGGTAGCCTTAGTAGATCCCAGGTATAGGCCATTACAGTAGTCAAGGCGGGACAGAATAAGAGCTCTGGCGAGTGTCAGGCAGCTGGAATCCCACAGGAAGGGTTTAGCTGTAGGGATTAATTTGCAGGTGTAAGCCGTGGAGGATGCAAGGGAGCTCACTTGTCTTTTAAAGGAGAAATTGGAGTCCAGATAGAATCCCAATGTTTTGACCTCTTGTCCGACTTTGATGTTGTTTCCATCAATCATGAAGGAATTATATGCCGGGCCGAGCTTCTTTATATTAAGTGAGCTACCTAGGATGATGAGTTCTGTTTTATCATCATTCAGGCATAGTCCATGAGTGGCCATCCATGCCTGGATGATGATGTACACCCTATTTAACAAGGCCAAATCCTTTCCATAATCTCCAGAAAGCGGAAGGAGGATCTGAGTATCATCTGCATAATTAGTGTAGGTGATACCGAGATGATCCAAATCATCGAAAAGGGGCTTGGTAAATATGTTGTATAGTGTGGGGGAGACACAGGAGCCCTGAGGAACACTGCAGGTGATGGGTATGGGGTCTGCTGCAGCCGTGGGGGAGAAGACCCTCATGGTCCTGCCGTTAAGGAAGGATGTGATCCACGTGATGGCCTCCGTTGAGAAGTGAGCTGCAGTGTGGAGGTGTGAACATAGGACAGAATGATCGACCAGATCGAAAGCTGCAGATAGGTCAAGGAGAAGGAGTAAGGCAGCTTGCCCAATTGTCTCTGAGTGAATCGATCTGGGCTTTTAAGTCAATGAGAGCGGTTTCAGTCCCATGTTGGGGCCAGAACCCAGACTGTCTAGATCCTAGGAGGTTGTGTTCTTCCAGGTGCTTCTGTATTTGTACATAAGCAACCTTGTCTAGAATTTTTAGGAGAAAGGGAACGGTTGTTATGGGTCGATAGTTTGTGGGTGTGGCAGGGTCGAGGGTGGGTTTTTTCAATAACGTGTAAGAGGATTCAATTCAACACTACAGCTAAGTCAATGCCTAGTCTGGGATACTGAATGGAAACCCTTATTGAAATATCTTTATGTCCAGTTCATGCGTTCTGGATGACTACCCCTATATAACACCCCTCTCTTGGAATCCCCCTGACCCCACAGAGCCAAGAAGTAGTTCTGTTTTGCAAGTTAAAAGGTTTATTTGATAATTTAAACAATATATATATATATCACACTTTATAATAATTTAATAATTGAATATCACACTGAATCTGAGCAGTAATCAATAATGGATAGTCTGGCACTAGCACACTTCTTTATAATCAATGATGAGTGGTTATAGGATGGATAAGATAGCAACAATACTTTATGGTTTCAATGGGATGCAAGGTGGAATGAAAATGCAGTACAGAAAATACTCAATATGCGTTCAACAAAACAATCTAATCACTTTTCTCTGGCAATCCCCTCCCCCCTTTATGCAATGCAAGGAAATGGAAGGAAAGCACACAGTTCTCAGAAATGCAATCAAATGTAATTCAGTTCACCCCAGCAAACTTACACTACAGAAGTTGGAAACACAGGCCCAAAATGCTTTTATATGTGCTGGCAATGAAGTGAAAAATATGCTAAAATGCTTTTAATTCCCTCTAGGAGGTTCAGGGTGCGTGGAATATACTTGGGATGAGTTCAGGCTCACTTTAGCAAGGATCTAGGAGTAACTAGCAGGTTAAACGAATTTTTGGCAAATGAAAGCAAGAAAACTGTTGTTTTCACACGTGGAGAAATTTGCAAATCGCGGCAAAGTATCGGGGGTAGGAATGCGGTTCTAGGTTCGTTGAGAAGCCAAGATTCTAAGCTTTCAGAGGAAAGTTACTGCAAGTCTCTAAGACAAACGGTCACGGAGATATGAGCGATATGGTAAAGGTCGTTTTTCAGATTTGAAATTTTAAAGTTCAAAGTGACAAGTGACAGCTAGCAACTAGAAAATGACAGGTGACAGCTTTACAAATGACAGGTGACAGTTAGGAGGCAGTTCTACTTAGATTAAAATAGATTGAATTATATTATTTTAACTAAGAGATTGGTTCTGCACAGTCTGCTAGGTACTCACAATATATTTTTTAAATAAAATGGGCCTCGCCACGGATCTGGTCAGGTTTTAGACTGGACTCTGGTCTGGTCTCGGCACTTCACAGTGATCTGGGTCAGCTCTGCTCTGCTGGTCTGGTCTGGGTCTCTGGTTCTGGATATTGATAGATTTGAAGTCTGGATCTTTCTGCACAGCTTTCTCTAGAGATTGATGGAGGTAAAGTATGGATTTTCCCGGCAGAGCGTCCTGCAGCAAATGGATTTGAAGGTCCCTATCTGTCCTGACTGTCTGCTTTTATGTGTTTTGAAAATGGGTGTGTGTGAGCAGCATCACTAGCCAGCCCCTCTCCACTTGTCATTGGCCACTTCATCCTCTTCCCCTTGATTGGGGGAATGAAATGAAGTGTCATCATGATGAGGTCTGTTTATGGTACAGAGAACCCACCCCTGTCAAATTACACACAATCTAAATTTTTACCCAAAAGACATATTTGCACAGGTACACATTTGTTTAAAATTACATGCACCCATCACATATCACAGGAGGTATACCCTGTCCAAATCTGCTCTTCCTGAGAGCTTGCATTGAGAAATGGCAACATATTTCACTTTTTGGTCAAGTTACCAATATCAGATTCTTACTCAAATTTACCCAAATGTGTGCAAGGCATGCAGGCATTGATTGATGAAGTATCAGGCTTTTCACATGCAGACATTTTAAGTAATACCCTCTTAACTGCTAGTTTGCCCCCAGAACATCACACAAATTGGAGTTTGGGCTTGAATTGAAGGTACATTTTTTAAATTAAGGCTCTCAAAGTTATACATTTCTGTCATTTGATTACAAAGAGTTATCAGTGTTTCTGTAAAATATATATTTTGCTTTCAATTCAGTTCTCAGAGTGTTGTAGTCCGCCTCCAAGACTTGGGTGGGTCAGTCACATGTGTCTTCTGGCAGGCAGGCCTTTGTTGACAGGAAACAGTCAAAATCCACATATCCTATTCAATTGCAAGAGCCTATTGTGTGGTCTCCAGGAGGCTCCCAGCCAGTCTGCTTTCTATCAATCAAGAGGTCATGTGAGATTCTAACTCTTGGTGTGAATCTCTAGAGGTGAGAGGGTTTCCCAGGCTTCAGGCCTCTGGGAACAGCAGGTGGCTATTTTTTAATTAAAATGCAGCCTTTGAAGTCAGCTGAGTCAAATCCCTTTGTCAGCAACTGCACTCAGTTCTCCTGTCAGAGTTTAGACCGCTAGCACCGCCTTGAGGATTTTGTTGGTACTGCATGCAATTTTGGGATCTTTCTTGGATTAATGCATTCTAAACAGGAATGGTTCTTACATGGTAGTAAATCCTTGCTTAACATTGTTTTGATGGGGCTCCTTACAGTAAGATGGTTATGTGGAACCCCACAAAAGGGTTGAATCTTTAAAGTGGTCCAATGAGCCACGATTTCAGCATCTTTTTGACATCAGTACAGTGGATTTTGTTAACAAAGATCTTTCTTTACACTGGTGGTTGGCAAGTTAGGTAACCATTTTGGTGTGCGCACAAACTGCGTGGTTCTCCTGGATTCTGGCGCACTTGTGGGCTTTTTGGCCATCTTGGATTTTCTAAGCCCACAGCACCAAATGTTGCAGCATGATAGTCCAAACGTGGGTCAGGACACCCAACAAGTCCCCCCACGTGACTGCCCTTTGAATTTGAGTCGATGGGGAGTCGGGTGCACAAGGGTTTTGACCCACGCACTGGTCTGTCCGCATAATCTTCTTCCAATTCTGCAAATGGCACAGTTCAGCATCTTTTCCTCCATCCGGTACTGATCGATCGGTTCTCCTCGCCGGTCCTGATGGGAATATTGGGCGGTACCCTGGGCTCCCCGCGTCTCTGCTCCCGGTCTCCGGATCGTCCTCCTTGGCCCGTCTCCAGGTTTTCTTTCTCCTAGGACGACAAAGGAAGAGCGGCAATACCTATTCATGGACATTTCTCCCCCACCATTGATATAGTGGGGTGGCATATAAATTTATAGTCAAAACATATGAACATGCACATTACTTTTTGCATTCAAAAACCAAACACCCACATTGCGAAACTCAGAATTTGATAGGCGATATGTAGGATATTTTAAGTTAGAACTGAATTAATCTGAGACAGTACCCTCTAGGATTCCAGAGGATTCCTCCAGTTGTTGCAGAGTGTGCCTGGGATGGCAACACTTCAACTGGTTAATGTGGACCCACTTGTCTTCCCCCTCTGCCAAACCGCCTTTGGGGATGCGGATCTTGTAGGCCACAGGGGAGATTTTGTCTATAATCTCAAAGGGTCCCTTCCATGTAGGCAAAAATTTTCGCTGTTTGGCCTGGTTCCTTTGGAAGTTGTATAGATAGACCCGGTCCCCCACCTGATATTCCTTCCTGGAAGTTTTCAGGTCATAGTGGGTCTTCATGCTATCAGCTGATCTTTCTGGATTCCGCTGAGCATAGGCAAAAGCATGTTGAAGGTGTTTCCTTAAATTCTCCACATACTCATGAGTTGTGGAGGCATTTATCCGTGTCTGCTCTTGGGTCCTGTAGAGCAAATGCTGAGGAAGCACCATCTTGCGTCCAGTCATCAACTCGAATGGTGACATTTTGGTTGCAGATGAAGGGGTAGATCTGATGGCCATTAGGACCAGAGGTAATCGGATATCCCAACTTGGCCCAGAATCCGCCACAAACTTCTTTAATATGCTCACAATGGTTTGGTTATATCTCTCTACTGCCCCAGAAGAAGCTGGCCGGTAAGCAATATGCAACTTCCTTTTGACCCCCAGTATCTCCCACATCTTTGTCATTACTTCACTGGTGAAGTGGCTACCCCTGTCTGACTCAATCCTTTGAGGTAGACCAAAACGGGAAAAGATGTGGTTAATCATCAGGGCAGCTGCGGTTTCTGCCTTGCAATTTGGGACTGGGAGACATTCCACCCACTTGGTAAACAAGCATGTCACAGTCAACATGTACTTATTCCCCCTAGCAGAGCGAATCACGGGGCCTACAAAGTCGATTTGTAAATCTGACCATGGCAGTGTCATCCCCCTCTTTTGGAGAGGCGCACAGTGCGTGAGGGATGATGGCTGAAATTGTGCACACACAAGACACCCCTTCAAGTATTGGTCGAGGTCCTGCCCCATGTGTGGCCAGTATGCAACCTCTCTTAAGATTTCCAATGTTGTGTGAAACCCCCTATGACCGGCGGTGGCCGCATCATGGGCGTGACTTAACATCAGGCTTCGGAATGAGGTAGGAACCACCCACTGATCGTGGCCAGCTTTGGATTTCCTTACCAGCAAACCGTCTTGGATTCGGAACATTTTTGGACATTTCATCAACACCCTTAGGTCCTCTTTCCCAGTGTAATCGGTATCCGTCAGGGGAAAGTCCTCAGGGTCCTCAATGTGCTGGTAAAACTTATCAATTATTGGATCCCCCTTCTGAGCGGTAATCAAATCAGCATCAGGGGTCTCCTTACTCCATTGTGCAATTGAAAGATCATTGTGAGCATTTGTCTGGGACCTAGTGATAGCAGTGACCTGGATTTCCCCCAACAGGGACTCAATCTCAATTAGATCCCCTTGGATGGCCCCGGTTTTGGCCAGCTGATCAGCTAAGTCATTTCCAGTTTTGTCTGGTCCCTCTACTTTGGAATGACCCTTGATCTTTTTCCAATAGATGGTCATCTCATTCGAGGTGACCAGATCATCAATGTTTTGGATCAACTTCCCATGTTTCAAGGGTTTGTTATTAGCACATAACATGCCTCTGGTTTTCCAATTAACCAGGTGCTCCACGAACCCGTTCCGTACATAATCCGAATCTGTGATTATGACCAGTTCGTGGAGTTGATGCTGGACAGCAGCGAGGATGGCCTGATGCACAGCCATCAATTCTGCCACCTGACTACTTCGGGGACCAATTTTGTATCCAGCTGAGGGTTCTGGGAACTCCTTCACCCATGCATTCCCTACGCCAGCCACCAGTTCTTTCTCCCCGTCGTTGTCAACATGGTAAGAGCATCCATCCACATAGACAGTGGGAATTCCGTCACACTTGTCCTCTTCAAAGACTTTGTGGGGGGAATTAAGGTATGCCTCCATGTTGTCCTTTATTTTTAGACTTTCGTCCTCGAGACAGTTTTCTCTGGCACAATCATGCAAGTCAGCCAGACCTTGCGCGAGGGGACTCTTCTTGTTTTGGCCATATCTGACCTCCACCGGAAAGCCTTGCATTGACAGAATCCAGGAAGTAATTCGGGAATTACTCACATTTCCGGCCCGGATTCTATCACTTTGGAGATATTGCAGAGGCTGGTGTGGAGTCTCCACTATGTGTTCCCCCTGGATAAACGGGCGGTAATTCTTCAATGCCCACACCGTTGCTAGGAGTGCCTTCTCACAATCGTTGAATTTTTCCTCCAGAGAGGATAAAGTTTTGCTCGCATAGGAGATTACTTTATTGACCTTGTCATGCTTTTGGTATAATACTGCCGTCAAGCACATATTAGAGAACCCCGTCTCCAGGAAGAACTCCTTGTTTCTGACAGGGTAAGCTAGGCAAGGCACTTGTGAGAGGCTTCTCTTGAGTTGTTTTACTGCCTCGGCTTGTTCTGGACCCCATTCCCACTTGACCCCCCCTTCAGGAGATGAATCAGGGGTCTGGTGATCTCTGCGTAGCCCTCTATGAACTTTCTGCTGTGATTAGTCAGTCCAAGGAGGCTCCTTAGTTCCCGCAGAGTTGTGGGGTCTTTCAGTTTCTGAAGTGCTTCCACTTTCTTTTCCTGGGGACAGAGACCCTGAGGAGTAATCTCATGCCCCAAGAAATTAACACGGGTTCTACACCACTGTGCTTTCTGAAAGGAAAGTTTTGCTCCGGCGGCCCTCAACTGCGTCAGAACATAACGGATCTCCGCTATGTGTTCCTCCACAGATGAACTTTTGATGAGGACATCATCTACATAAACCAGGTTACCCCTCGCACCCAGGTCGGGCATGGCCTTATGTATTAAAATATTGAACTCATTACCGGAGTTAATGTATCCGAAGGGAGTCCGGGTCCATGTATACTGCTGGCCCCCAAAGGTAAAAGCCAGTTTGTATTGGTCCTCCCTGCTGACAGGCACAGTCCAGTATCCATTGGTCAGGTCTAGTGCAGTGAATACCTGTGACCCCTGGATCTGGGCCAGCCCTTGGTCAATGTAGGGCAGAGGCCATCGGGAAGTATGGACCCTTTTGTTGAGCTCCCTGAGGTCGGCGCAGAGTCTCCACTGGCCGTTTGGCTTCAATATTCCCAGCACCGGATTATTGAAGGTGCTGTGGACTGGACGGATTATTCCCCGGGACTCAAGATTCTTAATTATTTCCGTAAGGGACTCCATTGATACGAGAGGCAAGCGATATTGCTTCACAAACACAGCAGTCATTCCAGGGTCCGTGGGGATTGTTGTTGTGTGGATGTCGGTGCGACCACAGTCATGTGAGTCTACCGCAAAGAGATCTTGGAAATCCAAGAAAACTTGTTTCAACTTTTGCTTTTGTTCCAGAGTCACACAGGCATCAGCTAGGTTGACTCTCTCTTCCACCATCTGCCTGAAGCCTGGAAAGACTTCTGGTTTGGCTATCTCAGTGGCCTCCTCCAGCTGGGTGGAGAAGTCCCTGGTCAGAGTGCTGATTTGGACTGGAGGCTTCAGGTGGGAAAGGCAGCCCTCATGGACCTGGAAAATCACCTCATCCCTTCTGAAGTCACAAGTCACATCTTCCTTACCATAAGGGCAAGAAGTGTACACCAGGAAGTTCCCCCCATGCCGGGTAAAAATCCTGTCTGGTGTTGCATTGTCATCACTGTCACTGTCAAAGCAGCCCTTGGGGATTGGCCCTAACAGTTCATTACCTAAATCTATGGAAAAATGTCGGTCCTCAACCGCCATTCCAATAATGGTGCCTGCGGCTAGAGTAATACTCTTTAAATCGCTGTTATCCACCTCTATTAGAATGGTGTCATGTTCTATGTTGACTAATGGAGTTGGGTTTACCCCCAACCCTTGCTGTTGGAGAGAAGCGTTTAGATGTATGTAAGCATCAGGGTTTTGCAAATATTGTCCTCTTTTAACTTTCACTTCCAGGGAAAATTGTCGGGTCCTTTCTGGGTTTGGTGACTTCCTCTTTGATCTGAATTTCAACTGCATAAGGTAGCAATTGAGCTGACCTAAATGCTTTTTCTGGATCATCAAAGCCCATGGGATTATCCGCTAATCGGGACCAAGCTTTGAAGTTTATTAGGTCCAAACTAATGGCAAAGCGATTGAGAATGTCACTGCCTAAGTAAAAGGCGGCAGTGACGTCTCGCACGACCCAACAATTGTGGACTATGCTCTTGTTGCCAATGGAGATTTTGAGCATACACCTGCTTGGCAGGAGATGTTTGGAATTCGGCGCTTCCAGGTCCATTTCCCATTTGTCTATCAGTTTGAATGTGGGAATGGCTGGATCTTTTGGGAGTTGGCGGAACATGGCTTCGCTGATGAAGCTCTTACCGTTGTTCACACACACTCGAGCGAGAACAGAGTCCTTCCCATCATTTAATTGGACAGGGATGAACAACTGCTCTCCAATTTGCTGAATATCAGCCAGGCTCTGAGCTGATTTCACATCTTTCTGGACTATAGGAGTGGGAGTTTCTGATTGTGGATTAGTATAGAATCTCAGAGTGTTTCCTTCCAGCGTGGAGTACCACTTTAGACTGGAAGGAAGGTTGATTTTCAGAAATAGAGAGGACCCTCCATCACCAGTCTGTTGTCCTACTGCTATTACTGTCACTTCTGGAATTTGGCTATTCTGGAAGTGAAATTCTACTTGGTCAGATTTTTGTTCAACCATGTGGCAGGTGCCGTTTAAACTAACATAGTTGATACTCTGTTTTAATTTTATTGGTCGGCTAGTCTGGGTCCCGAGGACCTTTTTTACGCAATCTATTAAGGGTGACAACCTCCTCAGGAGGTCATTCCCCAGTAAACAAGGGGTGCCCTCTGGAGTCACAACTATGACCGGGTGTTTCAACTTGTGTCGCCCAATTTTAATGTCCAAGTCTGCCGTCCCCTCGACGGGAATTTCCTTCCCGTCAAAGTTCTGGAGTTGTCCAGGAAGAGAGGTGAGAGGAATTTGGTAATTCTCTCCCCTTCCTGCATTCAGTTTGTCAAAGGCCCTTCTGGACAGAAGGGTAGCTTGAGATCCAGTGTCCACCAGTGCCCAAATTGTACCCTGCCCCTGTACTTGTACCGGGGCATAGTATCTTCCCTCCTTCTCCTCAAGGGGGCACAGATAATGCACATTTCTGGACAACTGGTGGGCTAACTTTCTGGTTTTGGACATCGCTAGCGAAGAGATTTGGGCAGAATTCTGTGGAGAGCCTTGGCAATCTGAAAGAAAAAATTGGCAACTGGAGATCAGAGCCATTGTGGGTTCCCCTGGCTCCGGTTCTGGGCCGCCTCCCCCTTTTTGGAGGCAGTCACCAGGATGGGTTTGAACCAGGGGATTTTCTTGCTTTTGGTTCTGGGCTAAGATGGTGGGCGGCGGTAGCTCAGTCTCCACATCTCCCCAGTCTGGATTTGCATCCCTAGGGACCCATTTTTCTTTGGGAGGAGTTCCCCCCTCTCTGAAGGAGAACATCCTTTTCCCAGGATCCTCTGAGGATCCCTCTCCCTCAAATTGGAAGATCTGTACCTCCACCTCAAACTGAGTCTGTTTGGGTCTTTTGTTTCTCCTACCCCCCCTCTGCTCCTTAGGAGGCAGACTTTCAGGGGCAAGAGATTTTGTTTCCGGTTCCTGGGTTTCCAGGGGCTGTTTACAAGTGAGGAAGGAAGCTTCCTCCAAGGCTTTACACCCCCCTTCCCTTTGTGCCTCCTCCCTGGGAACCGGTGAGTTATCGGGGTGCTGCCCCCGTCATTGTTCTGGAGCACCAGGTCCAGAGTTGGGTGCGTTCTGCGCCGGCATGCCGATCTGAGGGTTCTGCTGAGCCCTCAGTATGTGACCCAGATCCCGCGCCATGTTTTGGACCTGGCGCTCTAACTGGGAAACCCGCTCAGGATGATACGGGGCCCTGTTTTCTCCCCTGCGCTGATCCCAGGAAGGGTAGCTATCCCTTCTTTGGTAGTACCCCTGGTTGGGAAGATTTGGATACCCCTCCACCCTTGGCCTCCCCTCTCCCGGATTCGGTTGTCTGTGCTCAGGGAATTGGGGAAAGAATGGTCGAGGATTTTGGGGTTGGAAGTTGGGTGGATACCTGGGGAAAAAGTTCTGCCCAGGATTTGGAGAATTTCTGCCCTCTGGTGGGAAGTTAGGAGGGAAGTTCCCTGGGTTAGGTGCTTGGCTGGATCCCCTCCCTTGGGCTGGAGGAGTCCACACATAACCCAGGATGGACCGATTTCCCTTGTAACGTGGACTTACATAATCAGGAGAGCGAGGGACCCCATTGGTGGGGCTGCCTCCTTGGCTCCCTGTCTGTGACTGGCCCGAGGACCTTCTGGGCCTAGAATTATTAGGTGCAGGTAGGTTTTTAGGCCCCCCCATCTCCAAATCTAAAACGGGGGTGACCTTTACCTCTGCCACCTTGGCAGCAGCAGGGGTGTTGTTGGCTTTGGGGTTTTTGGGCGCATTATTTTTATTTTCTATTGGCTTCTGCACCTCATAGATCCGGGTCGCCTGTTCAATGACCCAGTCTAAAGATCTTTTCTCATGAAAATCTCTCACGAGCTGGGTCATTATATATTTGGGCAAGGCATGGAAAAATGTATTGACAAATTCTCTGCTGTCTGTGCGCACCCTTCTGGTGGTCTGCGCAAAAGCACGCTTTAACTCCTGCACAAATTCTTTTGGGGCCTGGTCCTCCCCACATTGTAAATTGTAGGCTGCCTTGCGAGCCTCTTGAGGATTTCTATGAGTAGAAAAATGTTTCAAGATGGCCGCCTTATAGGTGGACCATCTTAAATGATTTTGGTCCTCCAGCCCCGCAAAGAAACTGGAGTATTCCGGGGAGAAGGTCCACTTTACATATTGAATACAGCTTCGGCTGTCCTTCAAATGGAAAGTCTCCATCATTTGCTCATACAACTCTAAGTGCTCCCAAACAGAATACTTGGCATTCTTATGATAAGGCGTGATGACGCTCCTGATTGCCTTAATCTGCTTTAAGGGGTCCTTAAGCAAGGCCCTTTTTGTCTTATTGGCCTTTTTGGTTCGGGTAACCCTTGTCCATTCGTCCTCTGACTCAGAGGAACTGCTCCCCGAGGTTCCTGTCTGATCTTCCAGGTTTTCCCGGATTCTGCAAGCCTGGGAATGGCTGGCAGAATGTGGGGACCTGGTCTCCTGTGTCCTGTACCGCTCAGAGGAGTCTTCAGATCCCTCCTTGCTGCCAGGATTTGATGGGTACCCCCCCACTGACCTAACTGGGCAGAGGTTTTCAGGATGCCCTTAATGGGCCTACTCACCTGGGGTTCCCCATCAAATTGCACTGTGCTTGGGTGCCCATCCCCGGATGCCCGCCCCTCCATTCCTGGGTGGTACTGGCCTATGAGCCCCATGCTTCTGGCTGGATAGTAATCTGCCATCCCCGTGGCCCTGTGCTCATGTGCGCCAGGGACTGAGAGAAATAAAGGCCTCTGGTACTAGGGCTCCTGGGGTTATGCTCAGGAGTTTCTCTTTCCCAGCGAACCTCATCTCTATCCGCCCCTGCTCCCTGTTGCAATGCAAGAGCCTGCGCCTTCAGTTCCTCAGTTAAGGCCTTACTAGACTCTATCAGTCTCTCCTGCATCGCTACCTGTTGTTGGAGTCTATCATTGTGCTGGAAGAGAGCCTCATTCTCTCTCTGTGTTTCCTGATTGGTCCTGGAGCACTGGGCCAGTCTTTGCTGCAGGAGGGTTACCTCCTGAGCTGTGTCCCTATTGGCCTGCTCCTGTCTTGCCAGAGCCTCCTCCACCCTCCTGGTGTGCTCTAGCAAGTCCTGGTGTTCTTTTTGGAGGTCACCCAGTCCCTGGTGGGCCAGGTGATTTTCTTCCATTTTTCTCCTTAAGTGGCAGACTTTCTGGCCTAAGGTATCCCTTTCCTGACTAAGAGCCTGCATCTGTGCCGCCAGGTCGTCCCTTTGCCTTTGGAAGGCACCAGCTTTCTGGCGCTCCTGGTCAAATTCTGCCTGGGTATCCAGGTCTTTCAAAATCAGTTTATTGCTCTCTGCCTTCTCCCTATCTAGGTGGCTTTGCAGGGTGACTACCTGCTCAGCACATGCCCTAACTGTTGCTCCAGCTTTTTCTGGCTCTGCAGTAGGGAGTCCAAACCTTCTTGGTACTCCTTCTGCAAGGCCAGAAATCTGGTATCCTGGTCAGCCTTTTCCTGTTGCAGGATGTCCATATCCCTCTTTATTTTAATGATGTGCTGTCTACTCTCATTTTCTGACTCCTGGCTCCCCTGCAGCCTCTGCTCAGAAGAGACCAGGTCAGATTGGACCTTCTCTAACGCCATCTGTCGCTTATTCGCCAGATCTTGGCTTTCAGTACATTTATCCTGCATGTCTCCCATATATAGGTACAGGTATGCCGCTATCCTAACCATCTTGTCTTGTTCATCCTTAGCTTTAGGAGCCATGTATAGTTCACTCAGGGCCACATGTAAGGGACCCTGATCTCTCCATGTATCTGACCCTGTTTCCGTGACCTGTTGCGTGATGGCCTGCAACCAGACCATGCGGTCCTGGTGAGTCCACTCACCTCTCACAAATAACTTATGTAAGAAGTGCTCTCTGGCTATTTTCATGTCTACTAAGGTCGTCATTCTAGAGATTGGTCTCTGTCCTGACTTACAGAAGTTTGTATTTTATTTTTTTTTGCAAAACAGACCTTTTCCTTAGAGAGTTTTTTTGAGGAGTGCTTTACAGCGTAACACAGCGTGTGATCCGACCGGATATGTGTATCTGGTCAGCTGGCACGCGGTATTAATCTGCACAAGTGATAAATCTAATCCAAACATCCCGGACGAGCCCCCAATTTGTAAGAGGATTCAATTCAACACTACAGCTAAGTCAATGCCTAGTCTGGGATACTGAATGGAAACCCTTATTGAAATATCTTTATGTCCAGTTCATGCGTTCTGGATGACTACCCCTATATAACACCCCTCTCTTGGAATCCCCCTGACCCCACTGAGCCAAGAAGTAGTTCTGTTTTGCAAGTTAAAAGGTTTATTTGATAATTTAAACAATATATATATATATCATACTTTATAATAATTTAATAATTGAATATCACACTGAATCTGAGCAGTAATCAATAATGGATAGTCTGGCACTAGCACACTTCTTTATAATCAATGATGAGTGGTTATAGGATGGATAAGATAGCAACAATACTTTATGGTTTCAAATGGATGCAAGGTGGAATGACAATGCAGTACAGAAAATACTCAATATGCGTTCAACAAAACAATGTAATCACTTTTCTCTGGCAATCCCCTCCCCCTTTATGCAATGCAAGGAAATGGAAGGAAAGCACACAGTTCTCAGAAATGCAATCAAATGTAATTCAGTTCACCCCAGCAAGCTTACACTACAGAAGTTGGAAACACAGGCCCAAAATGCTTTTATATGTGCTGGCAATGAAGTGAAAAATATGCTAAAATGCTTTTAATTCCCTCTAGGAGGTTCAGGGTGCATGAAATATACTTGGGATGAGTTAAGGCTCACTTTAGCAAGGATCTAGGAGTAACTAGCAGGTTAAACGAATTTTTGGCAAATGAAAGCAAGAAAACTGCTGTTTTCACACGTGGAGAAATTTGCAAATCGCGGCAAATTCGCGAGTGCGTTTTTCGCGATTGCGGCAAAAGTATCGGGGGTAGGAATGCGGTTCTAGGTTCGTTGAGAAGCCAAGATTCTAAGCTTTCAGAGGAAAGTTACTGCAAGTCTCTAAGACAAACGGTCAGGGAGATATGAGCGATATGGTAAAGGTCGTTTTTCAGATTTGAAATTTTAAAGTTCAAAATGACAAGTGACAGCTAGCAACTAGAAAATGACAGGTAACAGCTTTACAAATGACAGGTGACAGTTAGGAGGCAGTTCTACGTAGATTAAAATAGATTGAATTATATTATTTTAACTAAGAGATTGGTTCTGCACAGTCTGCTAGGTACTCACAATATATTTGTGAAATAAAATGGGCCTCGCCACGGATCGGGTGAGGTTTTAGACTGGACTCTGGTCTGGTCTCGGCACTTCACAGTGATCTGGGTCAGCTCTGCTCTGCTGGTCTGTTCTGGGTCTCTGGTTCTGGATATTGATAGATTTGAAGTATGGATCTTTCTGCACAGCTTTCTCTAGAGATTGATGGAGGTAAAGTATGGATTTTCCCGGCAGAGCGTCCCGCAGCAAATGGATTTGAAGGTCCCTATCTGTCCTGACTTTCTGCTTTTATGTGTTTTGAAAATGGGTGTGTGTGACCAGCATCACTAGCCAGCCCCTCTCCACTTGTCATTGGCCACTTCATCCTCTTCCCCTTGATTGGGGGAATGAAATGAAGTGTCATCATGATGAGGTCTGTTTATGGTACAGAGAACCCACCCCTGTCAAATTACACACAATCTAAATTTTGACCCAAAAGACATATTTGCACAGGTACACATTTGTTTAAAATTACATGCACCCATCACATATCACAGGAGGTATACCCTGTCCAATTCTGCTCTTCCTGAGAGTTTGCATTGAGAAATGGCAACATATTTCACTTTTTGGTCAAGTTACCAATATCAGATTCTTACTCAAATTTACCCAAATGTGTGCAAGGCACGCAGGCATTGATTGATGAATCTCAGACTTTTCACATGCAGACATTTTAAGTAATACCCTCTTAACTGCTAGTTTGCCCCCAGAACATCACACAAATTGGAGTTTGGGCTTGAATTGAAGGTACATTTTTTAAATTAAGGCTCTCAAAGTTATACATTTCTGTCATTTGATTACAAAGAGTTATCAGTGTTTCTGTAAAATATATATTTTGCTTTCAATTCAGTTCTCAGAGTGTTGGAGTCCGCCTCCAATGCTTGGGTGGGTCAGTCACATGTGTCTTCTGGCAGGCAGGCCTTTGTTGACAGGAAACAGTCAAAATCAACATATCCTATTCAATTGCAAGAGTCTATTGTTTGGTCTCCAGGAGGCTCCCAGCCAGTCTACCTTCTATCAATCAAGAGGTCATGTGAGATTCTAACTCTTGGTGTGAATCTCTAGAGGTGAGAGGGTTTCCCAGGCTTCAGGCCTCTGGGAACAGCAGGTGGCTAATTTTTAATTAAAATGCAGCCTTTGAAGTCAGCTGAGTCAAATCCCTTTGTCAGCAACTGCACTCAGTTCTCCTGTCAGAGTTTAGACCGCTAGCGCCGCCTTGAGGATTTTGTTGGTACTGCATGCAATTGTGGGTTCTTTCTTGGATTAATGCATTCTAAACAGGAATGGTTCTTACATGGTAGTAAACCCTTGCTTAACATTGTTTTGATGGGGCTCCTTACAGTAAGATGGTTATGTGGAACCCCACAAAAGGGTTGAATCTTTAAAGTTGTCCAATGAGCCACGATTTCAGCAACTTTTTGACATCAGTACAGTGGATTTTGTTAACAAAGATCTTTCTTTACACTGGTGGTTGGCAAGTTATGTAACCATTTTGGTGTGCGCACAAACTGCGTGGTTCTCCTGGATTCTGGCGCACTTTTGGGCTTTTTGGCCATCTTGGATTTTCTAAGCCCACAGCACCAAATGTTGCAGCATGATAGTCCAAACGTGGGTCAGGACACCCAACAAACGGGAGTACCCAGGATTGTTTTAGATTCGTGGAGATAGATCCGGTGGTAAAGGAGGCATTGATCAGTTGAGTGATGAAAGGGGAGAGGTCCCGGGCAGCATCTTTGATGAGCTGAGCAGGGCACAGGTCACCCTGGCAATTGGACGGTTTCAGAGATAAGATGATTTTTTCCACTTCCAAAATATTGACTTTGGCAAGCTGGAAACGGGCTAGGTCGGTGGGCATGGGTTTGTCATGAATTTTTGAATTGAGAGTGTTATTCAGGGAAGCTCTTTTGCTGGCGATTTTACTTTGAAAAGTCACAATCGTGTTTGCTAGGGCATTTTGAATGTTTGTGCACCAGCCTTTGTCTTTGGTGCAAGTATCGGGGGGTGCTGTAGGGGTTTCTATTTCTTTGAGGATAGAAAAAAGTTCTTTCATGTTGGATTTTGCTTGGGATATACGAGAGTCAAATGACGTACGTTTGGCCAGGTAGATTTCTTTTTTGTACAGTACAGCTAGTTTGGAGAGTTTGAGTTTGTTTGAGGCTGTGGGGGATTTTTTCCAAATGGCCTCGCAACTTATTTTTTGTTGCCTTAGGTTTTTGAGGAATGGTGTGTACCATTTGTTGAGGTGCGTTTTTGGTTTACTGGATCTGAGTTTGAGTGGGGCGATGCGGTCCAGCGAGGTGGCCATGATCTTGTTATATTCTTCGACCATGGACTCGGGGTCCAGGTCGTCTGGCAGTGTGTTGAGAGTGGGGAGTAGATTAGGGATAAGTCTTTCTGCTGTCATGTTTTTCTTGTTTCTGGTAAGGGTAGGTGGGACCTTAATAATAGGAGGTGGTGGTGGCCTATCGGTGGAGAGCACGAATGATATCAAGTGGTGGTCAGTCCAGGCTAAAGGTGAGATATTTGTAATATTCGCTAGGCAGTTGTGATCGGCCACCCAGTCGAGTGTTCTGCCTTTCGAGTGTGTTGGTACTGTGCATCTTTGCACAAAGCCTAATTCAGTGAGAGTATTAGCTATAATGCTGGCAGGATGGTCTTCCGGGTCATTGTAACCCAAGTTAAGGTCACCTAGGGTGAGTGCTTGAGTGGAGCTTTTAAGGTTGCTGGATAGAATAGAGTTGAGGTCTTCGTCGAAGGTACCAATAGGGTCTGGTGGGCGGTAGATCAGGTAAATGTTAAGAGTTTGGGTGTTAGTGAGAGGTATTTTGACTGCTAGTATTTCGCAGGAGAGGGCATCTATAGGGGTGGCTAGTCTCATGGTAAGACTGTACTTATAGATAATGGCAACACCGCCTCCTCTCGAGATGGGTCGGTCTTGTCTCAGGATAGTATAGTTATCTGGGATTGCCAGCATGAGCATAGGGCCTGCTGCTGGGTGTAACCAGGTTTCGGTGATGGCGAGGAAGTCAAGGTCTTCTGCCAGTATTAGGTCTGTGATTTCTGTAGCATGGGCTACCAGTGATCTGGCGTTGATCAAAGCTCCCTTGATTTTAGGACTGACTATGTTGTTGGGAGTGGAGTCTGACTTTTCTGAGGTGGTAGTATGGCGCTTGTCCTGTGGGGGTTCAGGAGTGACCAAAGTGAGGGAGTTGTGAGAGGGTGTGAAATAAGGTTTTTGTAATAGGTTACTGATTTGTGTGGCGGGTTAGGTCTGAAAGGTTGCGTTCTACAGTTTTGTGTGTTAGTCAGTGAGCGGGCCAGGGGCTCATGGATTTTGGCTAACCTGGCTCTAAATCCTAGGTTCCTTTCTATAGTGATGCGAGGGTGACTGGAAGGTGGCAGAACCTGAGGGTCATTTGAGTCTGAATAAGGGGCTTGGTTATTAAATTTAGGTAAAGCTGGCATGTTGGGTAGTTGTGGAGCCATCTTAGTAGGTGGTGCACTATTGAGGCTGATCAGAATATAGGCCAGCAGGTAGGTGGTGAATAGACACATACTAGATATGCGTGATAGATGCATAGCAGAAGGATGGGCGGTTAGGCAGGGATGCGTGGGTGAACACCTAGATTTGAAATGAGGCAGATTGGCAAGAATACATGGATATTCACCTAGATTCAAGTGAGGCATAGATAGATAGCTAGGTTCAGGGTGAGGCAGTGTATTCAGAGTGCAGAGATATGCAGATAACGGTTAAGCAGATTTCAGACAGGCTACTTTAATAGTTTGAAGCCACTTTAGCATATGGTGACAGGGGCATCAATCAAATCACAATAGCAAGTCGCAAGTACATTTGCATAATGAGTGCAGCGTGCGGCGTGGCTAGTGCAGAACAAGGCAATAGTGTAATGAAAGGTTCACCTGAAGCAAAAATTACACTGGGCTAAAAATGGGTAACCGCTGATGATAGGCAAGAGTGGTATGTCTGGATTGGGCACCCAAGGGGTGGTGGCTGATGCTGGGTGAGGTTAGGTTCTATGGGCTAACTAGGTTCTAGAGGCTACCTAGAGCAGAGAAAACAGCAATACGTTGTGGCAAGGGTGCACATGAGCGGGCTGCATACAAGCAGAATCAACCATGCAGTAGGCATGAGTATGTATGGAAAGCTAACAGACTAGAAGAGGCGGCAGGGCTCTGTAAGAGAGGCTGTGTGCAAGTAGAATCAGCAGTACAGTAAATTTAAATACATGGAGCGGCTGCGAGCATGGTAAAACATCGTATCACAATACGTTGTGATAACATGGTTATTACGTATCTAACGCGTTAGTGACGTCACTGCGTTAGATACGTAGATGAAGTCACAATGTCAACAAGGTGTGAAACCTCAACTTTCCTATCATGTTTAAATAAAGGGTGAGTAAAAAGTCAATGTTAAAACAATTGAGGCAAAGACTAAAATACTATAAAAGTGCAAAGTATATCACTCAGTTTGCTTTGTCAGAAATCTAGATCAATGCGTGAAACGTGATGGAAGGCGTTCGCACGGGAGACTGTTTCTCCTATTCAAATTGGCTAAAATTTGTCATGGCTTCCGCTCCTAGATAAAGGATGGTGGATTGCCCAATGAATCGAGCGGTTAATGAGTAAGAGGCAGAAGAAAGTTTCTTCTGTACAATTTGTTTAGAGCTAGTCATGCCAATTGTCGCTAAATGACTGGCGGTGGACTCTCCATTTTTATTGAGTAAATAAAGTTGGTGGGTGTCCCCCTTAATTAACAAAGGTTAGCATAATTAACTGAACATGGACTTATTTACATTAAGTACCTATGCATCTTAACAAACACGTATATATTCTCTTGTCTCTTAGGGTGTGTTTCATACTCAACAGTTTCAACAATTTAGAGTACAATTTTTGTCAAAAGGATTCTATTGCACAAAGAAAACATCATAATCAATAATTAATTTCGTTTACAATACTTAGCTTTCTCAATGCAGCTTATGTACTTAGTCTGAAATCCTTTCTGTCTCATGGGGAGTTCCCAGTCTAGTAATTTGTAGGAATAGTAACTCCCTGCTTAGATTTAACAATTGGAAGAGGTACATACAGTTCACCTCAAATGCACATAATCTCCAGATTTTGTACTGCAAATGTCGGTGTTGTAAGGCATGTTTGTTAATGATGGATTAGGTGCCTAGAAAGGGTCCTAGGTATTAATCTTCATTTAGGCCATGGGGTGTCAGTGCGTCAAGTTTATGTATCCAGAACAACTCTCTCTGGGATAGTTTTTTGGCTACATCGCCACCCCTGGGAAGGTGGTGGATTATTTCAAGTATTACCCATCTTAATTGGGTAATGTTGTGACCATTCTCTTTGAAGTGTCCATACACTTGTGATTTCTCGTTGCACGTCCTGATGGAAGATTTGTGCTCTGTCCAGCGTTCTTTAGCTTTCCGATTTGTCTTGCCCACATAATATTTCCCACATGGGCATCAGAGTGCATGATCAAATTTTTACTATTGCAGGTTGCGAAATCTCTCAGAGACATCTTTCTGCCACTGCTTGGACGTCTTATGTGGTCTCCTTTTATAATATTAGGACAATGATGGCAATTCAAACAAGGGTATGTCCCCATCTTTTGTTTCCTCAAGGTAGTTTGGGCTGGTTTCCTAGGTCTTTCGGCTCTGACCAGTGTATCTCTAAAGTTTTTTCCTCTTTTAAATGCTAACATTGGTGGTTCCGGGAAGAGACGGTTGAGATTAGGATCAGATTTAATGAGATTCCAATTTTTGGTGATGATTCTTTTTATCTGGAAACTCTGGCTAGAGAATTTCAGAGTGTGAATCAGGCGTAATGTTGTTTTCTTTGGTTGTTCTTCTAAAGGTTTTGACCGTGTATGGGTCTCTTTCCGTCGTATTGCTTTATTCAGTACTTCTTCGGGAAATCCTCTTTTCTAAAATCTGGATTTCATGTCATCATATTCAGTGTGAAGATTTGTAGTGTTAGAGGTAATCCTTTTCAGTCGTAAAAATTGACTGTAAGGAAGATTTTCCTTAAGGTGTGACGGGTGTAAACTCCAAATGTGGAGGGTGTTATTGGTATCAGTAGGTTTTCTAAAAATACTGGTGACCAGGTTAATGCCTTCTTTATTGATGTTGACATCTAAAAAGTGAATATTAGGTCTGCCAATTTCCATGGTGAAGGTGATTCCTATGTGACATTTATTGAGGTATTCGAAGAATGAGTTCAATTCTTCTTCAGTCCCTTGCCAGATTCCAAAAATTTCATCAGTGAAACGTTTCCAACAAATGATTTTGTTTTTCCAAGGTTCTTTAGTAAGTACGTGTGTTGATTCGAAATGGAACATAAACATATTAGCATACGAGGGTGCGACAGCAGACCCCATAGATGTTCCAGATGTCTGTAGATAGTATTTCCCTTCACTCCACTCTATTGCGAATACCTTATGTATTAAGATGTCATGATGTTTAAGGAGAAACCATTCGAGTGCCTCGATTCCTTGATTATGGGGAATTGATGTATATAAGCTATTCACATCGAGGGTGAATAGAATTCCTGATGGATTGTTAATTTTGGTTTCCTTAAGTAGCCTATGAAAATGGGCTGTATCCTTTAGGTATGTAGAAGTTTTTTGTACAAGTGGTTGCAGGGCTTGGTCTAGGTAGATTGCTAAAGGATGGAATATGCTCTCTGTGCCTGCTACTATTGGTCTAAAGGGGGGATTTGTATTGTTTTTTTTGGATTTTAGGCAATGCGTAAAAAAACAGAGGTAATCCTTTCCATTTCTAGAGCTTTGTCCACAGTCTTCTTAACTACTTCCTTGATGGATACTATGGGGTTAGAGTCCAGAACTAGATAAGTTCTTTGGTCATTTAACAAGTTTAGGCATCCTTTGTTATAAAATTCTGTGTCCATTAGTACCAAAGCTCCTCCTTTGGTGTTTTCTGATG
The DNA here is from genome assembly GCF_040938575.1 of Ambystoma mexicanum. NCBI lineage: Eukaryota > Metazoa > Chordata > Amphibia > Caudata > Ambystomatidae > Ambystoma > Ambystoma mexicanum. The sequence goes on from NC_090926.1 coordinate 1,184,041,521, forward strand.
TTCACTTTACTGGAGGATGTGTACTTAATACGTCTGAGGTCTTTCTTAGTTTTCAAATTGAAGAGGTTAATGATAGGATGATTGATTTGAGGGTGGAATGAGCTTTAATTTGTTAATTATAATAATAATATATAATAATGCAACTTCTTTCCGTGTCTGTCTGTTGGTCCTGTGGGTCTTGGTGGTTTTGTAGGTGCTGGCCTTTGGTTGTTATAGAAGTCCTGCCACGAGTATACAATATCTCTTGCGTAATCTAGCATATCCCACCGGAATTTTCAAATTTTTCTCTGTTCAATATTCTTTTTGTACCCGTCAAGTTTTCTGTTGGTATCCTCTAAGATGGATTTTAGGTCGTTAGCTGATTTGAGTTTCGATAATTGTGCTGTAAGGTCTTCTATTTCTTCCTTGATAGATGACAATAATTTTGCCAGTTCCTCAATGGTTAGGAGAATAAGGTCTAGTGAACATTTGTTTAAAATTTGTTCCCAGCGTTTGACAAATAGTTGATTTTCTTTACATAAAGTTGGTCGTAGATAGACTCTTAATCCTCTTGGTATTTTTTGCTTTTATAATATTGTGCAAGGGTAGTTGCATGCAACTTTTGAGAAATTTCCCTCCTGATCAGTTTCTCTAATTTCAAGATGAGTCTGTCCGGGTTATCATCTCCTGATGATTCTTTCTCAGTGTCTTTGATGAGACCAAGTATACGGTCGGCCTCTTCTTCACTAAAGGCAAATGTTGTTGCAGATTTGTCTGTTAGTGAGTTCATTTTTGAAAATGACATATTTCAATGGATGGGTGCGGGTTTATGTTATATGCCAACCCTCTAGATGCTGTCATCTGGTAGATGTCACCAAAATACAGCAGCGGCCAATCTCTTTCCTCGGCAGGCTTCCTCTTGTGGAACAGCCTCCCCCTTCCTCTTCATCTTGAGCCGGACCTCCTCAAGGTCAGTAAATTCCTCAGGACTTTCCTTTTACCTCCTCCTTCCCTTCTTCCCTGCTCTGCTAATATCACAGTCGCTGAGATTGGTGGCCAGGGCCCTTACGTGTCCTTCAGAGCCCTGGCCTCCCACACCCAATAGCCCCAGCCTCTGCCTACACATGGCACTTGCCTTGGCATCCACTAGCCTACGCTACTGTAGAATGTCAAAAATAGGGGTGCCTAAACAGCCACAGGTCATTTACGCTCAATATATCAAAACAACAACTATGGACCTTTGCAAATGAGATCAGAACATTTCTTAATATTGACAACACCAATTTTTGTCAACAAAAATATATTTATTTACATACAACTTTCAAATATTTGTTCATATACCAGCTTTTTTAATACACCAAAGTATCTCTTATTTACAAAATCTACATCCATATACCACCATTCATTCTATTATTCATTCATACTCTCACTTAATGTATCTGTCTTCCACAACCAGGGTTATACATAAACCTGAATACGCTATTGTAGGCCTGCACTTACCTACTTATTGTAGCTCAACACTACCTAGCACTTACTACACTGAGCACGTACATCTGCTGCTCACCCACAAGCACAGGCGCTCCAGCACTTACCCTTCTCTCCCTCCTCCCTATTCTCTCTCGGCACTTGCACACTCACAAGACCAAATGCAACATGTTTCTTGATACTGGAACTTTAGCATGCAGAGCAAAGCAACATTTCAATTGATACAAACCCACTTTCATCCACTTTATGCTTTGTGGATGTATCAGTGAATCTTCTCCTCCTCACCAATAATGCCACGGGTATCAAATCAATAGAAATGCCAGAATCGCTAAGTCCTAAATTCAAGATTGGGGACATCTAAATAAAATTGAATGAACGGGGACTATGTTTGTAGGTATTTTGGGAAAGGGGTATCAAGAATGAGCCGTGTGGTTCCTTCCCGCGATATGCTAAAAGTAGTCTGTCAGCAGTCAGTAGATGTGAAATGAGATCAGCTGTATTCCCCTAGACTACTGTCATGGGCTCCATCTACAGTTGGCACCAGTCATCATTCTTTCCTTTGATATGTTTGTCTTCCAAAAGATTTTACTAATGGGACACCTCCACAACCCCTGGGCACAAATTCCCACCTTCCCACAATTTCTCCAGAATACAATGGCACACATGTGTTTATTCTGGATTGGGGCGATTCCAGTAAAAAACGAATATTATAAGAGCAATTCTTAAATGTAGTACATGTGAAAGACTTGCATGTCCTCATGCAAATATGGTTCTACCAATAACATATGCAATATAGAAACCCACCTTTTGGAATGCCACTCTCGAAAGAAAGCTGCAATGGTGACATCCAACGAGATCCTCCCATTCTTAGCTTAGGGCATGCGATCCAAGGGCGAATATGACTTTATCAAAATCTTTGATTTTGTCTTCGGTCAAATGATGTCTTGCAATCCTCAAAGGTCAGAGGGCACTCTTGATGATACAGTTGGTAGAGTTTCTGTAGGCCTCTCCCAGGCATCAACATGTTGCTTATGAAGCTACATCAAGAAAGCAGGGTTACCCAAGGACAGGAGATACAATCTGCCATACACTCCCCATAGACCCAAGACTTATTTCAGTCATGCCATATGACCCTAGTGAACATAAAGGAAGGGCCTTATGAGACTCTGCTGTTATGACCTATCGATGGGATGGAGAACAAAGGGATGACAGCCATCTCCTGCTCAATTTTAACAGCAACCAAGCTGACTTTCCCATGTCCTGAGAATCAGAAAATGTGAGAAACCTGTTTCACCCACAGGTACCACATGACACAAGGCACCCCATCTCCCTGTAATGCCACCACCCCCATCAATATAATTGCAGTCAGCCTTACTTTGGAGGCTCTTTACTGGGGTCAAAAGAATCTTAACTGGGAGGGCCAGACAAACGTATACAAATCTAGAGATTATATTCATTTTTTAAGAATGCAACATGCCCCAACCAGGAAACCTCTTGCCCATCCCATCTCGCCAAGTCTTTTTTGAACCCCAGGAATAGTGGGTAAACATTAGGTTTGATAAAATCCCATAGAGAGGGCATCATTTTCATCCAAATGTAATCCAAGCAGTTATTGGACCGGAGCAAAAGAATATTTGTTTTTGATTGATATCATAACTTTGGGACAATCAAGACATTAAAGCAGATTTATCTAGCATAGTTTACCAAAAAGTCAGAACCCTCTTTAAATTCCCTAAGGTCCCCCTCTCAACTTGAAGCGTGTGTTGAATATTTGCCATGCAGAAAATGATGTTGTCTGCATATAAGGTCAATTTATAAGGAATCCTTTGAATATCTTGTATCTCCCATATCCTTTGGCAGAAGGGTTCCAAAGACAGTGTGGATAGTAACTGGGGTAAGGGGAACACTGGCATGTACCCCTGGATATGCTAATGGTATTAGTATGTGGCACATGTACATGCCGCCTAATTACAGGTTTCTGATATGCGGGATACACATGAAGAGCCAATTCCAATGGCTTCAAGAGTTTTACTTGTATACATAAATATTGTCAATTAACTCTATTGAAGGCAGAGCTTGTATCCAATGCTTATATTCTAAAAGAAAGAAGCCACTAATGGGGCGATTCATGGAACAAACGTGCGCCGAAAATATTGCCACAAGCAGACGCAAGCGCGAAAAAACAGGCGCACGTGCACGTGTGCGATTCATGGAAGTCCCTGCGCGTGTTTTCCTCGGGATGTGCACCAAACCCATGCATGGCGCACACGTCACTGCAACATCCCGAACGGCGTGTGCGACGTGCACAGTGATAGCGCACAACCTCGGCGCATACACCAGAAAGTGGGCGTAACACGGGGCGTAACGCGCGGAATGGGGAACAACACGCGAAAATAAGGGTGTAACTAGGGATGTACTGCAGGGAAGCAGACGGAATGCCCACACGCACTCGAACCACACGTATTCATGGAATCGAATAGGGCAAAGCTGCGCACAGCCAAAGACACGCACAAGCCGAAACACGTCCACCACACGAAGGCAGGCGGTAGCGTCCCTGCGCATTACAAAAGTGGCAATATACAGCCATGATGAATGTCCCATATTGCGATTGGGCCTGTGCGAGCGGGGCACGTGTATTTCGGGGGTGCGCGGGAAGTTTCACACGCGATTGAGCGGGGTACGTGTATTTCGGGGGTGCGCGGGAAGTTTCACACGCGATTGAGCGGGGTACGTGTATTTCGGGGGTGCGCGGGATGTTTCACACGCAATTGAGCGGGGTACGTGTATTTCGGGGGTGCGCGGCAAGTTTCACACGCGATTGAGCAGCGTACGTGTATTTCGGGGGTGCGCGGGAAGTTTCACACGCGATTTCAGCAGGGTATGTGTATTTCAGGGGTGCGCGGGAAGTTTCACACGCAATTGAGCGGGGCACTTGTATTTTGGGGGTGTGCCGGAAGTTTCACACGTGATTGAGCGGGGTATGTGTATTTCGGGGTGCGCAGGAAGTTTCACACACGATAGGCCTTGGGTGAGCGGGGTACCACTCACCGTCTGCGTGTAGAAGAACACGTAGCCAACACCCACCCGCTGTGAAGTAATAGCGTGTGAACCCAAACACCTGGAAAACACACGCATCGCACCCCACGAAAGCATGTACAGAGCAATGGAAATCCACGTGGGATCTTCAAGCCCTGCCAGGGCAACGCCCGTGCGCGATATGTCACAGGGCCTTTGGTCCAATGAAATCGCGTATGCGTGCTGACGAGCTTACGCGCTAAGGGCCTTTGGTCCAATGAAATCGCGTGTGCGTGCAGACGCGCTTACGTGCTAAGGGCCTTTCCTCGAATTACATGCTGACGTGCAATTTTTTCACGTGCCAAATCACTCCGTATCAAGCTGGCCACGCGAAAACACACGGAAGACCACGCCCCTGCCCAAAAGGCAGAATCACTGCCCCCCAGAGCCCCGAGCACGCTCCCACCTGCCATCTGCTGCTGCCTGACTGCCTGCTGCCCTCGTGCCCTGCCATTTGGTGCCTGCACATCAGCCGTCTGCAGGGGTCAAGTTGCGGTGCCCACCCCTGCTGGAACAGAAGACTCCCGACTGGGATACCATCGCTCCAACTTCCCGCGCACCCCTGAAATACATGTACCCTGCTGAAATTGTGTGTGAAACTTCCTGCGCACCCCTGAAATACACGTACCCTGCTGAAATCGCATGTGAAACTTCCCGCGCACCCCTGTAATACACGTACCCCGCTCGCACAGGGCCAATCTTGTGTGAAACTTCCCGCAAACCCCAGTAATGCACGTACCCTGATGAAATTGCGTGTGAAACTTCCCGCGCACCCCTGAAATACACGTACCCTGCTGAAATTGCGTGTGAAACTTCCTGTGCACCCCTGAAATACACGTACCCTGCTGAAATCGCATGTGAAACTTCCCGCGCACCCCTGAAATACAAGTACCCTGCTGAAATCGCGTGTGAAACTTCCCACGCACCCCTGTAATACACGTACCCCGCTCGCAACAGGGCCAATCGCGTGTGAAACTTCCCGCGAACCCCAGTAATACACGTACGTTGCTGAAATCGCGTATGAAACTTCCCGCGCACCCCTGAAATACACGTACCCTGCTGGAATCGCATGTGAAACTTCCCGCACACCCTTGAAATACACGTACCATGCTGAAATCGCATGTGAAACTTCCCGTGCACCCCTGTAATACACGTACCCCGCTCGCACAGGGCCAATTGCGTGTGAAACTTCCCGCGAACCCCAGTAATACACGTACCCCGCTTGCCGTGCTGGTACAGGGATAGCGCAGCCCTTTGCGCTGGATTGGGGATTTTGATGGCTTTTCCCTGCGTGAGGGGTGTTCTTGGAGGCATAACTGGCGCTGCAGCAGGGTCGCTGCGCCACTGTGCGCCACGGCTGGTTTTGGTAGCTGAAATCCATGAATACACTGTGCACGGAAATGGATTTTAGCGCACGCGGCTGGCGCAGAGATTCGCTCGCGCACACTGTGCGCCAGCCGCGTGCGCCACTTGTGCGCTAAATTCTATGAATTACCCCCAGTGTCTTTCCCCTGATCTATCAGACCTAAGCCCCATTTATCATAACATTAACAAGAGTGTGGGAGCCCCTCTACTATGAAAGAATATGGATCAAATACCATGTTTTATGTAATGTCTTCCCCTTCGGTGGGTCTACAATCATGTTATAGCTCACTGACTCTTCATAGAGGAGAAATATCAATTTGCATATCAGTCTGGCCCCTCCCTGACAGGCAGTCCACGATAGAAATGCTAGGCCATTCTCCTTTGAAAGAAAGTACCATTAACAACCCCATGCATGTGTTTCGGCCTCCTCAGTGAGGTGAAGCTGTCCCTATATAATGCACAGTGAGCAGGGGGTCCACGTCTGGATTACCCTTGGTTGCTTAGGGTGAAACCCAAAGTTTAATAAAACCCCATCCCCATTTCCCTGAACATATTGCACCATCCTTCATCACCCTCACTCCCTCACAGTGCCATTCTGAAAATCTAACAGTCCCACATGCACATCTCCAAATTCCATCTCCCAACCACCCATTCAGAGAGGTCAGGGAAGAAATGGAGGAGATTCAGTGAAGATCTGGATCATAACCTGGGCTTTCAATTTTGACCAAATTAATTGGATCTTGGGTAAAGCTCTATTGGCATTTGCTTCACTTCTCTTATCTGTCAAAAGTTGCTTCTCCCTCTTAAAATCAAATTCCATTGCACAATAAAGGGCAGCTAACCTCTCCATCTTTTAAACATTCAGGTGGACATATTGTGTCTTTCTCAAGTGTGATTTTTCATTGTGCCGGAATTGTCCTTATCACAAAATAAGAAATATGTGGACATTCCCAACAAATAGTGTTTCTTCTTGGGGCCATATCTGCACTCGCGGAATGAACCATGTTTACAAAAGTGGTACCTAACCTGCATCTCACGGGAAACATGTTTATTTTAAGTTGTGCTCTTCTTTGGTGGTCTTGTGTAGGACCTGTGTGTCGCCTGAGAAGGTAAAGACTCTGCAGTATATACAAACCTGCTATTATGTTGTGGATTATCAGGAATAGAGTATGTTTCTTGTTTTTGGAACTCATTTTATTCAATTTTTCCAAGAAGCATGTAGCATACAATAACTTCAACTTAATAAACTTAACCTTTCTAAATTCAACAGAAATTAAACCAAAACCCTCCCCCAATAAAACAATCCACAGTAAAGACCAAACCTAAGTTCTAGGAAGAAAAGGAGAAGAAGCGACAAGAGGAAGAAGAGGAAAGAAGAAGAGAGAGAAATAAAAAAAACATGCCTTTATTTAATTATAATGCACAATAGTCTGATATAATCAATTTCAGCAAATATATACATACATAAATAAATTCATTACATAGCCTGTGGTAGCGGGCATGTAGTTATGATTAAGTTGCTAAACCCATAGGAAGAGCTCTTTTTGGGTGGCTTATAACTTTGCTCCCCCTGGACGAATCCTCACCAAATTTTGCAGAAAATGCATATGGCCCACTCTGAATTATTTTGCAAAGTTTGGTGAGGTTTGGTCAAGGGGGGGGCAAAGTTATAGGGGGTCGCACAATTTCTTTTTTCCACATAGACTGAATGGAGAAAAAACTTTGCGCACGCCTACAGCCCAAACCGCTGGATGGATTTCCACCAAATTTGCGGCAGGAGCGGCGGCTTGGTTCCAAAAGCGTGCTTTTGTAAATTTGCTGGAAATCCGTCCAGTAGTTATTTTTAAAACGACCAAAAAGTCAGTCCCAGAAAATGTGTGATATCTATGTCCACTCAGCGGACACACTTCCCTGTTTGCTCAGTGGACAGGAATCCGATTGGTTCAGAAGGCAACGTGATGTCCGCGGACATCAGACGCGACCACTGATTGGGTGGTGAAAAGTGTGAAATGCGTCAGATCTTGGAAATACGGAAAGCAACCGGTGTCCGCGGACATCGCAGTAAAACATTAAAAAAAAACACAACATTGCACTTGTCAGACTTATCAAATAATCTCTAGGGAGGTGAGGGATGATAAGGTTGGGATGGGATATGGTTGCAAGAAGCAAACCAATGGGTGTTTTTCACCGCAAAAGACTGAGAGGTTTGCATACTCCTCAGCATTACAGGGTTGGTGAAAGCAGTTGGAAATTCTAATTGAAAAATGGCACTCATTGATGCACCACTGCTCCAACATTCATTCATGGACAGAAAACCAACGTTTTCACAAATGTGAACATGGACCTTTAACAGAGGAGCATGAACGCAAGAAGAAGTAGTTGGTTTCATCTTCACCTGCACACAAAGCTGTTGATAAAACTCTATCAAGAGATCTGAAGGGACTCACAGAATTCTGTCAAACAGGAGATTAGGAGGTGTTCTACACTATGGGCCTCATCACGAGTTTGGCTGTAGCCCTTAAATGCGGTGGTAACGGTATTACAGCCGCATTTAAGGGCTGGCCCCTTTACGAGTTGGGCGCTAAATCGACTGTTTTACCTCCAGCTTTTTCTGGAGGTGAAAATCCCTGTTTTCGGCTGTATTACAGCCGGCTGTATTAGCCCGCATAATTAGTGCCAAAAATTCCCCATTGGATCCAATGGACCCAATCAGGAATGGGGATTTACCGTTAAGGCCCAACTCGTGATCCGGTGGTAATACCACCGGACTGGTCGGTGTTAGGGCTATTACAGTTGGCTGTATTACAGCCGGGAATAAAGCCCAACTCGTGATGAGGCCCTATGTGCCTAAAGTACTGGACCAAGAGATTGCATTTTGGTATACAGAGTATGGAATCTCGCACACTACTTGCCTTATTAGCGCATAACGAGAAAATAGGCAGACAACAATCTAGAACTGTTGGCAAATTTGGGATGCTTCAATACGAAATGGCCTTTGGAAAATGAACCAAAACGTGGGTGGTCAAGCCAATATATCAGGAAATGGAATTCAATTTCATGAAATATCTGATTTTGAGTGTGTTGGAGATGCATACTCACGGAATCGTTCATAGTTTGGTTCCTAGGACACATATATTGCCACAAAACATTGCAAACGTGCGCTTTCCACCGAAAGCAGTACTCATAGAACAGTTGGCATCCCAATACAAATGACTATCAGCTATTTGTATGTTCAACAGTTTTGATACTTTGTACATGACCAATGGAAAACATATGTAACTTGAATTTCAAAGCTATCAAAATTATAAATTATGGAAACAAAAACAATACGCTGTGCACAGCACTTGCAAAGGCGGGGGCTGTTCGTGCTCTCTGTGCGTGGAGCTCGCTAGTAGAAAACTGGAGACGTGCTCAGCTGAAAGGTGGATTATGAATTCCGTGTGTTTTCATAAAATGAGTAAATCTCTGGAAATTTCACGCGGCATTGGTGTATGCAAGCAACCAAATTGTTTGTTTTTCATAAATATTCCTAATGCTACAGTGGTAAACGTGGGAATCTATGCCGTGGGCCTCAAGGTCAATGCCTTGAGCTGTCTACTCCCTCTCGTCCTGCCGAGGTAATTTGTTGCTTCCATTTACCAGAAGCAAGCTAGGCATAAGCCTGTATTGTTTTTTGGCCTTGGAAATTAAGGGAGTATTCGAAGAAAAGGAAAGGAATCGAATGAGGTATGTAAAAATGTCAAACATGAAAAGGGTCAGCATTCCAAAACTGGACAAAGTAACATTTCATTTCATTTGATGAAAAATCGTTGATCTGAACAGACACTCTGTGTTACGACAAGAGAATGGAAATGCTGATTATTATGTAAGTTTTACTGTAGACAAATTTGTAGACAAAGGAGTCAAGGTTTCATTTTACGACCGGTATGGATTGCTGGCTAATGTTGCAATGGTTTGTTGTTTTTGGCAATTGGTGAGGAGACTCAGAAACAACCGGTGTGCACTTGTATTTTTCCAATGGCACATGGGCAGTCCATCACCGAAATGCATGGAGTCCATGTCAGTGTTCGCAACAGGTTCCTCCAATGCCCAATTCTAGGCTATTGTTAGTTTAAAATGCTGTCTATGTGTTATTTCAATTCTTCAGTCAACTTCCGCATCGGCCTCCCAATGCAAGCTAAACACACTGCATAGCTCTAACCTCTCAATCACATAGTTGACTCCAAAATTGCACATTGTTTTCTCTGTGTTTGCCTTGTTTCTCGTTTGTGTTCATCCTTAGTTTTCACATGGTGCATAAGTAATGGATCGATTAGAATAGAATTAAGAACGCCTACTGAGACACATTTCTGTTATGTTTTCTACACAGCCACATCCTGCCCTACTGCGAATGCCATAATTTCCAGATACCAATTGATGGGTTCTTCAGCCAGCAGTTGATGATACACCTCAATGGTTGGATGAGCATATTACTGTTTTGGGATGATCACCACGGGCCCAAATGCCCTTTCATGGTACCGGCAATAAGGAGTAACTTGACATCGTTTACGGTGGTATTGCAACAATCTGATGCCGAAGCCTTGCGAATCACAGTGCCTCCATCTAATAAGCTTATACCCAAAGGAACACTATGTGAATCACGATAAACATTTCTGTATCGAGAACAAAGAAAGCAACAAAGAATTTGGTTGAATATGGAAATCGGTGGTACTTCTCAGAGCGTTTATTATGAAATAAAAGCACATTCTAAATTGCAGGTTTCCTTTAAAGATAGTGTTTTGTATTCAGAATTGGGACACGCTGTGCTGTGAAAGGATGTGTGTTGATATTCCGGGTTTTGCGTGAACTGACGTCTGGACGTAGGTGATGATTAGCTGCATTTGGCTACGCTGCACAGTAGCGTCACGGATATAGGGCCTGATTTATGGAAGTGTTTTATAATGGCGTAATCCCATAGGAAAATGTTCCATGAATCAGGCCCATAGGCGGAGGATATCGCTAGGAATGGTGATGTCAGCTTCAGGGGTGGGGACTATGATTTAGTGCCGAAAGCTTAAGGTGATGCAGCAACAGATACGATTACCACAAAATGGCTGCACCTTGCTACCTGATTTTGCATATGTAAAAGTGTGGAAAACCACAGTAAGGTGCATAGGAAACATTTTTACGATCTATCAACGTATGCTTAAATACACATGCCCGAACGCTTGGGACAATAATATTTTTGAGCGCACTACTCCTTTAATGAAACTGCATGACATTTTGCAATTTTATTACCGAATGAGTTTGCAAGGTTTGGTGGGATTCTGTCAAGAGGGGACACAATTAGAGGGGGGTCCCAAAATAATATAAAGGCTTATAAATGAGGTGCCATTTGAAGAATCTACAGTTAAATTGGCAAACTGATAACAGATCTATATATAAATGTTTTTGCGAAGTTTGGTGGGATTTTGCCAAGAGGGGGCAAAATTAGAGGGGGGGTTCCAAAATATTGTAAAGGCTTATAAATGTGGTGCCATTTGAGAAATCTACACAAAGGTTTGTAAAAAGATTATAGATTTAGATATAAATGTTTTCGTAAAGTCAGAATGGATTTTGTCAAGTGGGGGCTAGGTTATATGACTATTGTATGTGCATACATTTGACACTTTTGAAACAATTTAACGTGGGTGGATTTCAGCAAACTTGTGTAGAACATTGGCAAACACCTGAAAGCATGGTTTTGCAAAAGTGCCTGTGTTTTATTTTTTGACAAGTGTCAAAATGTAGGTACAAAAAATAGTGATATACCTTTGGTGACTGAGTTGTAGCCTATGGCCATGGGCAGTGGCCAGATTGTCCAGGTCATGGAATAAGGTCATGATCCGGACTATCTGGGTACTGGCCATGACCATGAGGGACAACACATGGGAATAAAGAGGCCATGTCCACCTGGGATTGACTTTGTGGTAAAGGTATTCGATATTGGGATAGGTCTGAAAAATGTGCTCGTGGTAATATGGTCATAGGGTTCTCGTTTCGCCTTCTGCAGGCTGCAATGCAAAGCGAAGAGGGGCCCTGTACGGAACCTCGCATTGCCTTTCCATGGTGGCCATCTTGGAAAAGGATTTTTCTTCCTACATTGGGACATTTTTTTTTTTAGAACCCCGGGTTCCCGCTTTGGGAACCTAAGGTGCTAATGGCCTTCATCCCCCATTGCATGGGCTGGAATGGGGGGATAATGGTCCGGAGACTTAATTATCCACCATCGCTTTGCTTGGGCTGATAACTTGGGCTGCCAGGCCGGTATCCACCATTCCAGTCCCTGAAACGGGGGATTAACGCCACAATATTCCCATTAGCATAACACAAAATGCAAATGGAAATGTTGGAAAATCTTATTGAGTCTATGTACTTTACTCAGAAATATAAAGTAGATGGAGTCTATACGTTTTTTTAAGCTCTATTTATTAACTGTGAAAGGTGGGTCTTAAATAACATTTCTTTTATTGTTTTTGGATGTATTTTTTTTTTTGGCTGAAGAGCTTAGAATGAAAGGTGGGGAGGGAAATGAGGGAAGAGGCACCACACACTAATATGGAGGGGCAGGTGGACAGGGAAAAATGTTGCACATGTGTTATTTCTAAGGTAGGGGGCAGTGTTTCTCATGCTCTTCATTACAGCAGTGGTGGTGTCTCTTGGGGAGGAGGTATGGCATTAGCTGATTCCATTTTAAGATAAATAGCAGTTTTGCTAAAAGTATGTTCTGTGTACTAGATTGTTAATGGATTAGTAGGAATAGGTGTGGGAGCTATGCAAGGGAAATTACATTTGTGATGTCATCTTTGATGTCCTGGGTGTTAGTCTTAGCAGTGCACGGTGGTGGCGCGAGTTATGGTTGCTTAGCTTACCATAACTGGTGAATTTCTGCGGGTTTTCGGTTTTCCTTGTAACCATAATGTCCCTTTAACAACATTTTTTCATTGAATTTCATAGGTTTTTATTAGTGCAACTTAACCATAACGTCCCTTTAACAAAGTTTCTTCATTGAATAAATATATAGGAAATTGAAAATGTACTTATCTTATCTTCTAACTTCTTCTCTTGAAACAGGCTCAATCCAGCTCCAAATTTAAAAAGCCCCCCCCCCCCAGATTTGAAATGCAGTCTCCTTGTTCTGCATCGTTAACACTAGTTTTTCAATGTTGCATGGTGAAAACATTTCTTCCAACCATGAGGCCAATGTCGGAAATCCAGTCGACTTCCAATTTCGTAATATTTGTTTTTTTCCCACTAAAGCCCCTTTCAAAATCCAGGTTACGTGATGATGTCCCAATTCTTCCTGGATCTTATCTTCTCCCAGAGTCAATGGGCCTCATTACGAGTCCAGCGGTAACTGAGGCAGTAAAACCACCTGGTTACTGCCGGACTTGTATTATCATTCCACCTCCGTGACTCCCGGAATAACCGGGGTATTACAACCCCGGTGTCCCGGGAATTCCGGAGGCGGAATGGTGTTAATCCCCATTCCAATTGAGTCCACTAGGACTCAATGGGGATGGGGATCATGGAAACACCGGCACCATCTCGTGATGGTGCCGGTGTTTCCTCGTCCACCTGCAGGCGGGTGGTGTTAAACCCGTCAGGTCAGACCTGGCGGGTTTGACGCCTCCACCTGCAGGAGTTGTGATCGCCCGGCATGGAAACAACGGTGGCGGCGGGTTTACCGCCACCGTTGTTTCGATACCGGGCGAGTTATAATGAGGCCCAACGTCTTGAAGTCAAAATCCATATATTGTATGGATAATAGAGTATGTTTCTAACTGTGGCACGGATGGTCTATGTGATGACGCAGTATAATCTGCCGTTATTCATCCTACAACTGCAACCCAGGACAAACCCAAAGCTGCTGCTGAATGATTCAGCACTAGAATCCTTTGTGGACCACATAGAAAAAGGTGACCCATATGCATAGACAAGGTTCTACGTCAGGCCATAACCTAGAGGCAAGCTACATAGAACAAACAACCTGTTTACTTCAGTCCTTCAGACCAAAATCAAGAACTGAAGAAGTAGAGTTCCAGCACCACACCGTAGCGCAACACCATGATGCAGAGGTAACGATGAGCTGCAACTTTGTAAGACGGAAGGAATCCCTTCCCAACGATCTGAATGTACGCATGCAACACTGACCATCTTAGAATGTTTCTCCCACCTGCAATGTCATGATACACACCTAAGATGCTATTCAAGAACCAGCCATAGCGAGTCCCTTACAAGCAATTCTCTGGATTGCAATGCGCAAAGCTGTGGACCTGACAAGTATAGCTGCATTTGGAGGCTTTTGGTAGTGCCCACTGAACGACGACAGACTGCCATCAGTCCACATCTAACAGTGTTCCCTCCAATGATAACTCCAGTGCCTAGGAGAAACTCCAAGGCCCGCCCTTGAAACTGTCGCTACTACACCTCAAGACATGCCTGCTGTTGGCTGGCAGGATGTTGGGATTGAAGACTTGACTGTATGTTTCGGCAAAATGGCATGCAATTTCGAGTATCTGTACTGGACTTGTTCACATGATCTAGAGTAGAACCTTCGTAGCACTACAAGAAACAGAGGTCTCAGTTTCCCAACAACAGTAGGAAAGATCTTCAGGGTGTGGAGAAAAATCATGCCGTGCTGTAATGCCTTGGCATTTTTTTATTAGACCGTGATGTGCATACTGAGTGCACTGGGATCCAACATGTATATGTTTAGTGGGCATTCTGCTTACTGGGAATTCTGGATTCTTGCTTTGCTGTGGTTACTTGGCATACAAGAATCAGGCATTGATGTATGATCTGGGCAAACCAGAATATGGTCTTATTTGCACCCATGGAAGGCGACTGAGCCACTCAGCTGTCTGGAAACCCGCGAGAGTGCATAGTGTACCGCCTGCCTTTTCCAGCCTTTTGCGCCTCTTCCTCGGTGTCTCTACCTTGAATGTGTAGAGGCAACAGGGAGCCTCCCCTCTGTTGCCTTCCCACGCCCCCACCAAGACATCCCATAGCCATCCCTCTCCTTTCCTCTCTCCCAACTTACCTGCTGGACCAGAGCTTTGTGTTCTTGTCCTGGTGATCTGTCCTGCCTGCAGCCATCGCTGCAAAACAAATAGTTTTACTATTTACTGTGGGGACAGCCATCTTGTTTTACTGGAGATTGGGCTCACACAGTCCACATTCATTTTTTAAGACAACATAAACTATTATGTGGCTAGAAGACAAATTGCAATCATGACTTGTGCCTATTGGCCATGATAGACCTTATTGAATATAGTTGTTCCATGGCTTCCTGGACTATATAGGCATAATAGTGTTGCTCACTATGTGATCATTTGACATAATGTGCTCATTGTACCTAACCTGGATTATGTCTATTTTTGCTAAATGGGCATAATGAAAACTCTTCATTCTGTGCTTGTCGGGCATGATTGATTAAACCCTTGGTCTGCGGATTAGGCATCCACGTATGATCAAAGTCCATCATTAACCTCCACTAAATTTCCCCATTT
This sequence comes from Ambystoma mexicanum, assembly GCF_040938575.1. Lineage (NCBI taxonomy): Eukaryota > Metazoa > Chordata > Amphibia > Caudata > Ambystomatidae > Ambystoma > Ambystoma mexicanum. The sequence continues at coordinate 1,184,056,955 of NC_090926.1, forward strand.
ACATTGGCTTTTACATTGTACCCATTTTTTTTGTTTACAATTGTTAGTAGCTCATGTACGTAAAGTGACTGTCACCAGTACATATCCCATAGATTGTTTGGGGGGCCTGGCACAGCAATGCTAACTGTTTATCACTCATTACATATTAAAGATAAACACAGTGAACAGGTTAATATTTCCTAGACCTGGATCAGCACATGGGCATTCTAAGGGGCTAATTCAGGGGAATTTTGATGCACTCCAGGAGAGGCTACATGGATATGTGGTGCAGAAAAGACGCGGGGGCTCACTATACAAAAGGTATCATTACAAGTTTGGTGGTATCTCACCACTAAATCCACCAAGATACCACCAAACTGATTTACCATTACCGACACTTGGTTTGGTGGAATTACCGCAAGGTTACAAGTGGCAGTATGGCAGTGTTAGTACCCATTTATGGAGTCCATAGGATGTAATGGGTGGTATAATTTGGCAGTAATATAGTGGTAACTCTATTATCACTGCATTACATTAGTTTTTGGCCACACCACAAAATTCATAATGAAACCCAAACTCTGCTTCACTGCAGACTAAGGCCCTGATTAATGGAATTGGGCATAGAAATGACACAGGGGCCATGCGCCGAGAAGGAGCCTGCACGAGCCGTGGCACAGAAAAGAAATTGCGCATCACGCGTATTCATGGATTTCAAGACAAATTACTAGCCTTTGTGCAACTAACAACATGCTGTGCGTGGAACGCCCACAACACGACCCCCATCTGTGACACCCCCCTAGACATCCCCCCCCAGACTGGACACCATCCCCAGACCCCCTCACGCACACCAAAATGCAAGCTAAAGGACTAACACAGCACAGGCCTCTGCACCACCCTAGGCCCAGCATCCAGTTCCCCAGTGAAAGCTTGCACTTCACCTCGCAAGCTCAGGCCGCATCCCAGAGAAAACACGTACCCTCCCTCGCAAGCCCAGGCAGCAGCCCAGTGAAATTGTGCGCCTTTCCTTGGAATCCCAGTCAGTACCCCTGAGAAAACGCGTGTTGTCCCTCGCAAGACCATGCCACAAGCCCAGCGAAATCACACGCTTCAATTCGCAATCCCAGGCTGCACCCCAGAGAAAAAACGTGTCTCCCTTGTAAGTCCAAGCCACACCCCAGCGTAATCACGTGCTTGACCTCGCAATCCCAGGCCGCACCCCAGAGAAAATGTGTGCCCTCCCTCGCAGGCCCAGGCCGCACCACAGCGAAATCAAGTGCCTCAACTCGCAATCCCAGGCCGCACCCCAGATAAAATGTGTGCCCTCCCTCGCAAGCACGGGCTTCACCCCAGCGATAAGATGGGCCCCCCTCGTAAGAGTAGGCTGCACCACTTACTAAAATGTGAGTCACCACTACACCCTTGGCACCCTTCTTGTCCACATACCCCCCTACTGCACAACAACCACTGTAGTACAGACAACAACCCCTACTTCCCTCACCTGTGACAACCCCCACAGACAGCCCCCTCCAGACTGGACAACCTCCACAGGCATCCCCCTCCAGACTGGACACCCCCCACAGGCACCCCCCTCCAGACTGGACACCCCTCACAGGCAGCCCCCTCCAGACTGGACACAACCCCTCATCAACCCTCCAGACTGGACCCCACCCCAAGCCCCCTTCACCTGTGACAACCCTTAGAGGCAGCACCCTCCAGACTGGACAACCCCACAGGTAGCCCCCTCCAGACTTGACACCACCCTCCGGCCCCTCTCATCTTTGACAACCCCCACAGGCAGCCCCCTCCAGAATGGACACTACCCCTAGCCCCCCTCACCTGTGACACTCCCCACAAGCAGCCCCCTCCAGGCTGAACACAACCACCAGCCCCCCTCCAGACTGGACACCACCTCCAGCCCACCACCCCAATGACAACCCCCACAGACAGTCCCCTCCAGACTGGACACCTGCCCCCAGACCACCTCCAGACTGGACACCACCCTAGCCACCCTCACCTGTGGCAACCTCCAAAGACAGCCCCCTCCAGACTGGACACCATTCCCATGCCCCTCACCTGTGACTCCCCCTCACAGGCAGCCCCTCCAGACAGGATACCACCCACAGGCAGCCCCCTCCAGACTGGAAATCACCCCCAGGCCTCCTCCAGACTGGACACCACCCCCAGCCTCCCTCACCTGTGACAACCCCACAGACAGCCCCCTCCAGACCGGACACCACCGCCAGCCCCCCTCACCTGTGACACTCCCACAGTCAGCCCCCTCCAGACTGGACACCACCCCCCAAACCCCCTCCAGACTGGACAGCCCCACAGGCAGCCCCCTCCAGATTGGACACCACCCCAGCCCCCTCACCTGTGACACCCCCCACAGGCAGTTCCTTCCATAATGGACACCTCCCTCAGCCCCCCTCACCTGTGATACCCCCCCAGGCAGCACCCTGACAGTCTCACACAATACCAGTGCAATTCATGTCTGCAGCTCAACTATATTTCTGTGGTCTGACAGCACCATGAGGTGCAACACCAACATTTAGTCTGCAAATCTGACCAACTGGAATCACCGGAGACCATCCATGAGTGAGAATCTGCTCACACACCCTTCCCGGTCTTAGTCATCCCCCACCATACACATGTGACAAGTAAATGCAAAAACATATGCATGTTGCCCATGGCACATTGCCAAGGCATCAAAGCACAGTGACAGAACGTCTGCCCACGACAGAATCAAACCTACCAAAGGTTGTTGCAAGATCCACAAACAATGGCCAGGCATGTCACAGCCTGAGCATGAGTGAACTGGGTGGCAAAATACCTCTCAGGGAACAATAACTTGACAGGGACATGCATGGGTGATTGTATGGCAGTCAGAGAGAGAATGACTCACAGAGACTGGACAATTGTGCTGCCACACTGGAAGAGCAAACATGGCCCACTACTGCATTCCAGTGGTAGAGGTTGAGCAACACATGAGAGAAGGCATTGAGTGACTGGACATGCTGGTGAACGTGCCTGCACATCATGGGTTTTACAAAGCATTGACAAACTAATGTGCTATGAACCTGACCATGGAATACTCCCACAGTGAGCCCACCTCCCTCCACCCCAACCACACTGATGCCAAACACACAGTGATGCTGCACAGGTAAATGTTAATGAAAAAATACAGTGCAGACCCAGACATCAGATGCACCCAACCCCACATGTCAGTCACACGTGCATCGTTTTGTCCGCAACCATCCCAGCAACAACAACACACTAGCATGCATGCCATAAGACACATCACTTGCAATGGAGAGATGCACTGGCTGAAAATAGAACTATCAAAGAGGCGACATACAAATGAACTGCACAAAGCATGGAATGTAACAAACAGAACAATGTATTTGAAAGAAATATGCACAAAAATCAATTTGAAATGAAGTGCAACGTAGTCCATGGTAAACATGTAATAAATTGAATATGTTATGCCTAAACAACTATATACAATAATAATTGAGAGGGAATGTCTTCAAAGTCCGGGGAAAATAATAAATAAATAAAGGAAACCTACACCTAAAGAACTATGTACACAGGCAGCGGCCTAGTCCAACTCCTCCTATCCAATCTCTCTTAGCCTTTCCACCAGGACCGAGTCCCGCCGCACGTCCTCACTCATCATGCAGGCCTCCGTTCTTACCTGGAGGGCTTGCAGGGTCTCTGGCATTTGTGTCTCTATCACCTCGGCCTCCCTGCAAGTGGCCGCCTCCAGAATGGCAGCCGGCCTCATCGTCCGACACAGTGCTATCTCAGCGCTGGCCAACACAACCCTCGCTTCCCGAGCCCGTTGCCTCTCTGCTCAGATTTGCTGGCAATATCCTCTAAACACAGAAGACATCCGGTCCCTCAGGGCCACGTGTGCCTCCTACCTTAAACCGCGCACATGACCCCTTTGGATGGTCTGCCCTGAAAAATATACCTTTCTCCGTGTTGCCACCGGCTGCCACAGTGCACTTTGACTGCTATGTGTGTACGCACTCTTAGCTGATGATGCTACCCAGGGGCATACCGCATATGCACTACTTCTGGGTGCCTACTGTCCCTCCAGTGCCGGTGACCCTGTTGATGCCTGGGTAGGCAGAGTGACCACCACAGCTGATTTGCTTTGGACTCCCAACTCAGGTAGGGGTGTTGGATGTTGGCTCCACCAGACTAGGCAATGTGGGTGGGACTGGTGCACAGGGGGTATCTGGGCCGGAAGGCACCCTGGAGGATGACTGGCACACATAGAAGGAAGACGAGAAGGGGGTGGCAGCAGTGCACATCCCATGGAGCACAACACAGAACAGGCATGTTGCAAGCCAGCCGATGAGGCAGGATACCTCACTGTGATGATGTGCAAGCAGAATCTGGGCATAATTACGAGTTTGGCGGCAGCCATGGAGCTACTAGCTCCATGGCTGCCGCCAAACCGGGCTCCTTTACCAGGTTCCCAGAATGAGGAATTACCGGGCCATTCTGAGTTTGGAGGGCCCGGTAATTCCTCCCTCTGGGAACCCGGGCCCGGACCTTCCCCATTCCCATCTGAGCCCCCATAGGATTCAAATGGGAATGGGAGAGGGAGATAACAACGAGCCAATTACGACCCGCCCGTTGTTAGCTCCCTCTTCCCCGTGCGGGACCCGGTAATGACGCCTGGTTTTATCAGGCGTCCTTAACGGGTCCCACGAGAGGACCTCGTAATTTCACGGGACGGGTTAAACGGGTCCGCCCCCATTAGCGGAGCCCGTTAACCCGTTCTGCAAAACTTATAATGAGGCCCCATGTGTAGCCTACACATCATCACTAATTACGGCTGTCTGCCTCGCCAACTCGGCCTGCAGGGGTAGAACATAGACCCGGAGGCAACACCAGATGGTAAGGCAGTGTCGGGCTGGGTGGACTCATCAGCCGACACTGGGTGATCAGTCTGGGTGGAGGCATCACAGCAGGTTCATACTGCTGCATACGATGCCCAAGGGACTAGATTTTGCACAGGCACCTCCACGATGACCTGCACAGCCTCATGGCCCAGTGACAGAACTGCAGTTGCATGACATGCCCACCTCAACACCCCCACCTGACCCCATGGGCTGGGCTGCAATTGCTGCCTCCTTCTCCTACCCCTCCACCAACCTGGATGACTGTGGGGTGTCTTCCACCATGGATGGCCCCTGTGTGGCATCACCTGCTTCCACTCCCACCTTAACCTTCTTGAGCTTACCCCCAGCAGCCATGCCCGATGTCACCAGTGCTGCCACAGCCACATAGCTCCCCGAAGATGTGCTTTAATGGGGGCTTGGCTGGGTCCTGTGCCTCTGCCTGGTGGAGGCATCCCTGCTGCCATGCTCCACAGCACTGGTTCCGCCCTCCTCATCAAATGCAACTGTGGAAAAGGAGACACAGAGCAGAAACATCAGTGTACTGCATCAATTACTGCGTGGCAACACCAACATTGACATGACTAGTCAAGGGAACAACCATAAACCTCCACACCCACACACATGGACATGCAATACACATCCATGCAAACACATGCCTGGCCATCACTCCTCACATTCACATCAGGCTACTTGCCACTGTCACAACAGATCAATTGTGTATGCTCCACACACATGCATCATGTGTACATGCACATGTCAGCATGCCACAGCAACAAGCACATACACATGTCATGCACACACGTCAACTGAGAGGCCCCAAGCAGTGTGATGACTAATCACATCAGAGTACCGTGAACTCTAATCCCCCTACATGACTAAGCCAGCTATCCAAATGCACATGTTGCAGCCAGGCGTGAGTGATGCCCAGTCACACATTCACATCTTTGGCACATACACATGAACATCATGCATGTACATGAAACAGGCAACACTACCTCCACTGTCACACTTGTTCACACTGGCACGTCTCAAACAGAAGTAAAATTGCCTGTGCATGGTCTGAAAGGCAGCCCTACAACACACAAAGTAAGTGATAGCTCATTCAAAATACATATCACCTGAATGCATAAATAGAGAGCAATATCTGAGGCATGCACGCAGAAATCCGTCTCAGAAGCATACTTGCTGCAAGCCTAAGGGGCTCACTGCCAACATGCAGCAAGATGCTCATGCTCCGTAGAGCATTGCACCACAAGGGTACTCATCAGTAAACTCCAGATGTTCACGTGACTTGCAGACCTGGGTGTTCAGAGCAAGGTAGAATTTCTCCAGGACCCGCATGCTGGTAGTTGACATCCGACATCTGCAGTCACGGTGCACCTCTGCCGTGGCACCGGCCTGCCGTAGCGCAGGGTAATGCTGTGGGTCATGGATTCCAGGTCCTCGGAGGTCCTCCCAACACTTGCGCACGGTCTTGAAGATGCGGGATGCCACCCCCTCTGCGTAGATGGCATCCTTTATCCCGACCCATATCCTTCCATGCCACGTTGCATCACATGGTTGTGAAGAGGGCATCATAATGTGACAGGAACTTCTTCACCGGAATGTCAACTTCCCTGGTGGTGAATTTGACAGCCCTCTGACTCGCTGCCATGGGGTTGCTGCTCGTGTCTGAAGGTGATGGGGCAGACATGGCAACCCCTGAGGCAGGTGTGGGTGGGCAAGCTGGTCCTTGAGCTGGGCTGTGGAACGGTGGTGGTGACATGGCACGGTGGGAGTCTGATGAAGCATCTGAGGTAGTCACAGGGCCAAGGACAGGAGCACTGGCAATGGATGGACTGCAGGCACTACATACACAGTGCAGTTGGGCAGCAGGCACACACACTGAACAGGCAGCAGCAGAAGGCTAAGTAGGAGGGAAAACAGGGCAGTAGGAAGCAGGTAAAAAGTACGGAGGCAGGAGCATGGGTCTTCTGTGTATATCTCGGATAGCAGCAGGAAACAAAGTCACAGGACTTTGCATGTAAATATGAGTGTGGACATGTGAAATCTGAGGAAAGGCCTTCAGTGCGTAACTGTCATGCCTACTACACGTTCATTTACCCAACCTTGTGCCCCTTCCCGACCATGTCCCGGATCGGGTATTAGTTCTCACGTTCAATCAATCTCCATTACCTCCCTTAAGATTAGATCTTCCAATGGTGGGAGGAATTGGAGAGGCCATCGGAGAATACGCCAGGTGAGGAGGCATCGCCTTTATCTCAAGTGGCGGCTCCCCTGGTGTATGTCCCCACTGCAGAATCGGGCCGCCTCTGGCAAACAACTACTAAGGGCATCAAACCTACACAATACCCGGAACTTCACCGACCACGTGTTATGGCTTCCACCGCCCGTACTCCCCAACAACAGACAGGCTAATCAGTCTATCATGGCATGGCATTGCGGGTCGCCGTGACAACGGCCACGCCCCTTTGGACCACGGCATTCTCCATGAACATTGGATCCAGCAACGCTCAAGCCTCCACCAACCAACACAATGGTAACGTGACGCGTAATGCGTCCTTAGAAATCACGTGTCATGTCTCCCGGTATGTAAGGAGGTCCAGACTGCTACACAACACTTCTCAACTGTTTGCTTATGCCGTTTGGGAGCATCCTCTTCATTCTTGTTGCCTGGATCTACTGTTTTTTTACTACGTATTACGGACTTCTGGGCTATTCCCTTTTGGTACTTTGTTTGAACTCTTTGAACTCTTGGAATTACAGACTACGGACCGCTTCTTGGATCAGCTTCAGTCATCTCCTTTGGCAAAGTCATACCCGGACTTGCTGTTGATATCTTACTGCTCCAGCTTTTAATCTCCAGGAGCATCCTACTCAGGTGGTTTCCAGTGTGGCATTCCCTCTTTCCTCCTCTGGCCTCCCTGATCTCAGCCCACTGAGGGAACAGGTATTACCCCACTGTTTAGGCTTTCGCTCTAGTGGTTCTTGGTAGGTGCCACTTCTGCTTTGTGTAATACTGTATTCTTGTGCCCTGTGTGTTCCTGACCTTACCTGTCCCTTTTCCCTTACAGCAGTCATCTGGACCACACGGGTATCCTGTTTCTCCAGCTGTGGCCCTAATCCTCGAACAGCAAGTGACTATGTTCTTGCTGTTGGTTGCTTAGGGACGGAGGTATTCTTGTTCCTTGCGACCATCAAGTCTTGACAGTAACTTATGTGACACAAGCTGCGCGCTGGCGTTGAGCATTACATTTTCAGGGATACATAAGTATATGTAGAAGCAACTCCGAACATGCGTGTAATGGGGGGGAGATGGACGAGTGGAGAACTGTGTATTTTGGGGTGCCACGCGATCCGTTCACTTCAGGGACTATAAAAATGACTGATTTTGGTGGGGGATTTGTCTCTGCGCATACGCACATCTACTTTTGTATGTTTTGAGGCTAACAGTGAGTCGTGTATGTATTTTTCCAACTCTCGGTGCCCATGTTTAACGCGTACCTCTATTCTTACCTATAGAGTAGCATATCAGGGTTTGCGTATGCATTTGTTGTGTTGCTGGGTTCCACTGCGTATCACAGATCACTTTTTTCTTTTTATTAAAGCTATCCCGGTCTCTAGTATGCATTTTCCTCATTTGTTTTGGGTGCCTGTACGTTATGCATACCATATTTTTTACACCTGGGGTACTTTTGAGCCTTGCTGGGGCACAGAACTACGTCTTCCATCATGTACACTGCCCCCTCACTCTATTTGCCTAGGACAATTTCTTGGTGTGCCTTCGATTTTTCACTTACACCTGGACATGAGTGGAAAGACCCAAGAGGGAAAGGGGGCAGAGGTGGTCTGGGTCAGAGACCTCCTGCGGAAGCAGCTGTCCCAGCCCCAAGGGTCCAGGGACATCCTGCGGAAGCAGCTGTCCCAGCCTAGAAGGGTAAGTGACATGAAGCTGAAGCAGCTGTACCAGCTCAGAAGGGTAAGGGATGTTGTTGGGTGTCCTGACCCACGTTTAAGCTATCATGCCACAACATTTGGTGCTGTGGGCTTAGAAAATTCAAGATGGCGGAAAACCCACATGTGCGCCGAAATCCAGGAAAGCTGCGCAGTTTGTGCGCACACCGAAATGGTTGCCTCACTTGCCACCCACCAGTGCGAGAATGAAAGGCCGGGTTGCCATGAGGGAAATGGGTTGCCAAAGGAAAAACAGTAGCGCCGGTTAGCTTCAAAGCGCTTTAAAACCACCATTGGACTACCCGCACAGTAGTCTGAAACCATTGGGAATGGCAATGCTGATTGCCAAATGCAACCTAGAATGGTGGGGAATTCATTTCTTAAATCTCAAAAATGGGTGCAGTACCAGTACTCACCACTATCCAAAAGCCGGCATTTTAAAACCACACCAGATTTTACTTTTTGTGTAAAAATGAATGAACCCAAAGCAGGCCAAAGAAAGACTTACTGAGAGGTGGATACAATGTAAAGTGATATTCTGAAGTGACTTGAAGGTTTATAACAAGACTGGCTGCGCTGTGGATTTCAGCAGTTTAAGTAAATTTGGACTGAAAGACACTAAAAAAAATCTAAATGTTTAAATTGACTGAGTGACCTACTTTTGAGTGTCACATAGGTTGAAATTGTTTAAATGTCATAGTTTTAAACTTAGAATCAGCCTTCTAGCTGCATATGTGAAAATGTTTAGTTTTATTTGAATGCAGAAACTGGGGAACAGAAATGACAGCTTAAAGAGATTCCAATTTGCCTGGCAACTACCCCCATCAGGAGTGAAACTTGAGTCACAGCTGTGTTCCCAGGCCTAGCTGCCCTTTTGCTGCTCACACTAAGGATATGCCATCTATCTGATAATTGAATTACCTGTGCTCTGCAGGAGAGTGAACAATGCAACTCCCTTCACCCAGGCAGAGGGTTTATTGAGAGGATCATAAATGGCTTCCTCTTGAACAATGAGCCTCTCCTGACTCAGGCAAAGGTTTTATTACAGCGGTCGTAAAATGTAGCTTCCTCTTGGCAGAAGCTGGGAGGAGCACTGCCTGTGAGAGCAAGCTGGCTTGGCAGAACTGGATAAACCAGTATTTCTACCTTGTGCTGAGAGGAAACCACACCCCTTTGGAGCCAGAACATAACTTTAAAAAGATGGATAACTCATAGAGCGGACATGTGAAAATTTTATAAATGATACCATAATTCTTGTGATTTTTCTGCCCACAGTTTAAGAGGTTTTTAGAACCGGTGGTATGTTCAGGGGGGTTTTAGCGGAAAAGTGGATATTACTCTAAATGTATGCATGTTAAAAATCTGAAACTTCATCAGTTAATGTCCATACTCCCTGCACACATGTATGTAAAGTTGGGTCAATGTCAGAAATTGAAAAATCAGTTAAAAAGTCAATTATGTGCCATTTCTGAATGCAAGCTCTTAGAAACAGCAGATTTGGACAGAGACATGGCTAAATTCAGCCACACCATGTATATGTAATTTCAAGCAACTGTGTAACTGTGAAATATGTCTTTTATTATCAAATATAGAATATGTGCAATCTGACAGAGGAGTGTCCTATCTGCAAGCCATAAAATGACATCACGCTGACACACACTTCCTTCCCCAATCAAATGATAAATGGAAGTTTGACCAATTAGAAGCTGAGAGAGAGGTAGGGTCAGTGATGCTAGAACACACCCACATTCTAAACACATAAAAGCAGACAGACAGGACAGATAGGGACCTTCAATTCCATCTGCAGCGGGACGCTCTGACGGAAAAATCCATACTTTACCTCCATCAAACCTCCAGAGAGCCAAACTAGAGACTTCAATCTATCCAGAACTAGAGACCCAGACCAGAGAACCAGAGAGAGCTGACCCAGATCACTGTGAAGTGCAGAGACCAGAGGCGAATTTAAAACCCTGACCAGATCCGTGATGAGGCCCATTTCACTCAAGAATATAGTGTGAGTACCTAGAAAACTGTGCAGAACCAATCTCCTAGTTAAAATAATATAATTCAATCTAGCTTAATCTAAGTAGAACTGTCTCCTAACTGTCACCTGTCATTTGTAAAGCTGTCACTTGTCATTTTCTAGTTGCAAGCTGCACTTGTCTTTTTGAATTTTAAAATTTGAAAAACCAAAAACGACCTCTATTAAATCGGTCATAACTCTGTCACCGTTTGGGCTAGAGACTTGCAGTAACTTTCATTTGGAAGCTGAGATCCTAGGCTAGTCCTTGTGGTTCCTCTGTAATAGCGCTCGGCGCACCCGCGAATTTTACCGCGATTTGCAAATTTCTTCACATGTAAAAACTGCTGCTGCTTGCCTTCCAATTGCCAGAAATTCGTTTAACCTGCTAATCATTCCTGAATCATTGCAAGAGTGAGCCTGAGCTAATATTAACTAGATACCATTCACCCTGAACCTCTGAAAGGGAATTAAAAGCATTTAGCATATTTTTTAATTCATTGCCAGCACATATCAAAGCAATTTGGGCCTGTGTTTTCAAACTTCTGTAGTCTAAGCTTGCTGGGGTGAACTGAGTTACAGTTGATCGCATTTCTGAGAACTGTGTGCTTCCTTCCATTTCCTTGCATTGTATCAAGGGGGGGAGGGGATTGCCAGAGAAAAGTGATTACATTGTTTTGTTGAAATCATATTGAGTATTTTCTATACTGCATTTCATTCATTCAACCTTGCATTTCCTTGAACCATATAAAGCATTCTCTACCACATTATACTTCTGTTCCTATTTACCAGTGTGCTACCTTATCCATTTCATGTCAAGTCATTAGTGATTATAAGAAGTGTGCTAGTGCCAGATTCTCCGTTGTTGATCTTTATCATATCAGATTAAGTGTGCTATTCAATTATTAATTTATTATAAAGTGGGATATATATATATTTTAAATTATCAAATAAACCTTTTAAACTTGCAAAACAGAACTACTTCTTGGCTCAGTGGGGTCAGGGGGATTCCAAGAGAGGGGTGTTATATAGGGGTAGTCATCCAGAACGCATGAACTGGACATAAAGATATATCAATAAGGGTTTTCATTCAGTATTCTAGACTAGGCGTTAACTTAGCTGTAGTGCTGAATTGAATCCTCTTACAATGTGTAGCTGAAGCAGCTGTCCCAGCCCAGAAGGGGAAGGGATGCGCAGATGAAGCAGCTGTCTTGGCCCAGAAGTGTAAGGGACATGCAGCTGAAGCAGTTGTTTCACTGCAGAAGGGTAATGGATGTGCAGCTGAAGCAGCTGTCCAAGCCCAGAAGGGTAAAGGAGGTGCAGCTGAAGCAGCTGCCCAGGCCGAAAGGGTAAGGGACATGCAGCACAAACAGCTGACCCAGCCCCAGGGGGTAATGCCATGCCCCAAGCCAGTAGTAGTCCACAATCTGGAGCCCAGAGTGGTCCCAACCACATAGGGTCAACACCAACACCACGTGGCAAGAAGGCAAAGCCTGCACAGCATGAACAGGCTGATCCTCCATGGCACGGCACAGGACACTGGCACGTTGAGGAAGAGGAACTTCCATGATGAAGAAATCCAGATTCTCATAGATTATGTGACCATGCACCACCAGCAACCGGGGAGCACACATATACTTGCTCATCGTATGGTGCATTGGCAGCATGTCACTGATGAGATCAATGCCTTAGGGTATGAGAAGCACACTGCTGCTCAGGTATTTAATTTGCTGGAGGTCACCAGAGGAGGAAGAGCTGACCGAGCCGAGCATGAAGAGGCTATGAGCCAATTAATTCTAATGGAGCATGTGCAAGGCATGGGAGGCCTGGGAAATTACGAGGACACGTCTGGTGAGTGACCAATTTTGTTCATACTGAGGTTGTGTAGTGAAGCATCACCAAAATGCATGATTGTGGTGCGCATTAGGCTGCAATTGAATGACTGCCCCAGGTGAAACATGTCATGGTGTACACAAGACTGGATACAACCCATGTGTTGTACATCAGTTGAACATTGCCGTGTGACAGTACTCGTCCCCCATTAGCACACCCACCCAACATCTGCAACATGATACCACAATGTGCCCTCTTGTTAGTAGCATCCTTGATGTCAGTGAGTCTGCTCTGCTAGACATGTGTCAGAAAAACGTGTCACACTTCATGCCATGCAGGATATAGATTCTCTCACACATGTACGTAGGTGCTTCCGTGATGCATAGAACATCCAAGAAGACAACCAACATGCCTTACGTGGTGTGCCCTGAGCGAGTGTGCATATGTCTAGACTGTGCACATCCCTGCTTCCACTATCGCAATGACTCCAGAGTCAAATCATTGTGAGGCCTTATCCCTGTTACCCTCCCACACTCAGCAGACACTCCATGGGTCACTGTACCTTGTTTCTATCTTCAAGTCCATTTGCTTACTCTTTCCACTTCACAGAGCTTGGCTAGGTAGTATTCTTACAGTGATAAATGAACTGGGACTGTTTCTTTTTCCCCACACTTCCCATTGTGTACAGTCCCTGTGCCAGGTCAACACTGGAGTGGCATGTGATGAATGCGAACTTGGATGTGGATATGTGCGTCTGCCTGTTGACATGTCATGTAATGGCATGTCACTGAGCCACATGACCATGTCCATTTCACTGGTATTAGTCAACAGTTAGCTATGCCATGTGCCATAGTATCCTTGTTAATGACCCTGTTTTTTGGCAATGTGTCCACTTGCAGCATGGCCCTGAGCAGGGATTGTTGTCTGCATATGCCATGATCAGATAGCTTATTGTACATAATGTGTGAATGCTGTTTCTCTTCTGGTGACATGCCCTGGATTCTGTAGACATGTTGCACATGACTCCACATGTCTTTTTTCTGTCCATGTGCAGGTGAGGAGGCACCAGATGCAGAGGATTAGTAAGAAGAGTCTGTGACGCTTCACTCCACGAGTGGAGGGCATGGCTTGGCAAGCTGTGAGAATCCACTGGTGGTACATACCATCCTGAGCCTTGCTGCAGACAATGCTGACTCTTTCGACTCCAAAAGCTCTGTTGCTGAACCGGATGTGCAGTCTGCAGGGGGTCAGGTGCCTTCACAAGGCCAGTCAGTGGTGTCACGCCTGTCTGTGGTGGTTACGGCTGCAAGTCCACACTCCCATGTATTGGTTTCTGGTCCTGGGGCAGATGTCGAAGGGAGGGTTGCAGTACCGCAGCCAGAGACAGTGGCATCACAGCAAGTTCCATGCTCCCTTTGGTCAGGCAGGCGTGGGTCCCGCACTCGTGGAGTACGTGTGCAGCCTATGAGAGTTTGGCTGAGGGCAAGGATAGGGTGGCCTTTTCCAAGATCCCCCCAGCAACACAGGTGGAGCAACAGCTGCAGGCCATGTGACCCACATGCCGCTCCCACAGGCTGCACTTGGAGGCCAACATCAGGGGCCGATGGGCATATCTGAGGTCTCTGCAGGCATCCCTGCTTGCAGAGGGTCAGGCACACAGGGCAGCCGTAAGGCGTGAGTTGTTGGCCCATAGAGTTGCAATCCGCGACGAAGAGGCAGCCACCAGAAGACTGTTCCGCCAGGAGATGCTTTCATTGAGGCAGACTATCGCGTAGGAACTCCGAGCAACCCGTGAGGTTGCCACAGTGACCTCCAAGGTCTTAGTCTGCTGGTGCATTCATCAGTTCACGCATGGCTGCTGCCAGTGAGGACCAAGCCAGGGCACTGCATGGTGAGCCTCCTGCACCAATTCCACCATCTGATTCAACGCAAGATGATGCTGCAAGCAGAGACATACCTCCTGGTCCACCATAGCTGTGCCGTCTGTGGCCCCATGGAGGGGATTTGATTATTTATTTATTTTAACTTCCACCCATGTGGAAGTTGACATGCTTCCTGCCCCTCCCCCTTCCAGTCCATGAAAGACATTTTTGATTTTTTAAATTTTCTTTGGATCCTTTAGTTGACCCCATCCCCAAATGGTGGCATTTCATTTTTGAGTTGCCCTTTCCAGGTTATTTTACTTATGTTTTGCTTGAGTTGTGTTGTTAACCTCTCAAGGCCATGGTGTTTGCAGTGGTGGACATGCAGGCATGCATAGTAAGGTCAACTTGCATGTTTGCATAGTGGTGCACAGGATGCCATGTGCTGGTAACTATGGGTTCAGTGTTCCCTTGCATATGTGTGCTGTGTGAATGGTACTTCACTATGCCTGTTTTAATGTCTTCTCCCATGTTGTTTCAGTAATCTGTTATCTGGCAGTGACTTCTGCCCCCGGGGGAGACATCCCCCTGCACCCTTTGAAATCAATCCTCCCCAAGTACCTCTAACTGGCACTGCCCCTCATGTACCATATTTGGAGACACAGTTCCAGGTAAATGTGATGCAGGATTCACACCATGACGCAGTCAGCGGGTAAGCATTAGCACTGTCTTGCATGTTGAGCATGCGTAATTGGTCACCATGCTTGCTGCATGTGTAACTTAACGTATATGTGCTTTGCATGCTAACATGCCGGTATGGTTATTTAAGTGGTACTCATGTCACTGTGCTACCTACCTTGGACAATTCAACTATGGCCGCACCTACTGTGGTGTAGTGCATGTAATTGGCCATCTCCAATACAGGCAGTGTACTCCTTGAAGTAGCATTTACTTGGTCTTCTCTCTCATTGTCACTCTCTCTCCCTCTCTCCGCACTCATGGGCAGATCACAATCTATGTCCAGTCACCCTCTGGTGCTTCTGCAGTGGGTGCTCTCTGTATATTATCAGTATCAATTCATGTGTTGTTATGTATGTGCATGTTCTTTCTGTTGTTACTATGCATGTCCTTGGATTTAGGGAAGCGTCTCCTGATGGTGTGCATCGTATGCAAGACAGGTGGTTACACTGTGTAGGTAAGTGAAGGGCATTTGCAGATGCTTTTGTGGTGTTTGTCAGGGAGTCTTGCACTCTGTGTGTGATCACTTGGGATTGACTTTGCCTTGTGGGTCACCAGTACTTCTTTATGGGTGCATGTTTCACAAGATGTGGTTCTGGTTATAGGTCTGCGCATGGTGCCATTTCTATGGATTGGTGGTGCCACTGGTTTCATATTCTAAATGCTGGGAGTTCCAACTGTGTGGGCATTCCATGGGTGTTTGGGAGTGCTGTTGCAGGGCCAGCTGTTTGTGGCCTGTGACAGGTGTTGATGGTTGTACTGGTGCGTGTCTTATTGCACTTTGACCATGTGTACCGAGGGACACTTTACAAGCCATTACATTTATGTGGGGTTATGGATCAACAGCATATTTGGCCTCTCTTGTTAGGATTCAGCAATTACGTTGGGAAGCACCAGTTACAAGCCACAACCATGTGAACATTGATGCACATTTTTGGGGTGCTATGTTGTGTACCAGCACATTACCTTTAGTGGTGTTGGTGTTTTCACATGTATGTATCATGCATGCTGCACCATGGTATTTGCAGCTTCAAGTTGACTGCAGCTGGGTGCATGGTACTGTTGCATTAAATTGAATATATTATTTGACCAATTGTATGCTGTCAAAATGAAGTCTGCATTTACCATGCACTTTTTGTTTGCATGCTACATTTAGCATGCATGTATCCTTGCTTGCTGTATCACATTGCTTTGTGTTGTCTGCTTATGTCTTCCATGGCAGTTGCCTCGGTGGCCAGCCTTCCATTCTGACATCAGCCTCTGTGAATTGATGCAGCAAGCATGATCCTGCCGGGAGTGCAAGAGGTGAGTATTTGTATACTTGTATTCTTGTGCTTTGCATCACTGCTGAACTCTAAACTCAAAAGCAATGGACATACTGAAAATCCTTGTCACACACTCTTCCAACACAACCCTCCCCCACCTCTGCCCCCGCTACCACTCAACCTCCTCCTTCCCACTTCCCGTCCTTCGCTCCTGTCTCTTGTGATGAAGTCATCAGAGTTGGCAACTCCATGAATGTCTCTTCTAAACAGGTTGTCCAATGCTCATTGCAAACAATCAAGGGCAACATCTCCTATCTCGCCCCTGCTCTTGCTGATCTCTGCAACCGTCCTTTGCTACTGGTTCTTTTCCATCCTCTCTCAAGCAGTCCCTTGTCTGGCACATCCTTACAAAACCATCTGCAGACCCTTCCAGCCTAGCCAACTAGTGCCCTATTTCCATCACCCACTTCCTGGGAAGACTGCTTGAGAAGTTGGACCTCCCCCAACTCAACGTCCATACTGAACTGGTTGCCGGTCTAAATGACCACCGGTGTGTATTCCAAGATTCCTGAGCAATGACACTGCTCTTCTGAACACCCGTGACAAACTATTTGCATCCCTTAATTGAAAATCCACTGCTGTCCTCATCCTCTGTTGTCTCTCTTCTGCATTTGACACAGTACCATTCCATCGTCATAAAAAGACTCCATGATACACTTGGAACCTCGGAGCCGGCACTGGACTGGCTTAGCTCATTCCTAACTGACCATTCCTCAAAAAAACATTCTTGGACCTTTCTCCTCCTCTACTTCCAACTGTTTAACATATACTTTTCCCTGCTGAAACGCTTCATTGCCTCCTTCTCCCCCAAATTCCAATGCTATAACACAACTCTTCTTCAAAATTCCTACTGATGCCCTTGCACGTTCTTTGATCCTTGACTGCCTCTCCACCATCCATGTGTGGTGCACTGCAAATGACCACTGCTTCTAAGACAGCAAAACCAAGAGTCTCCCTATCGGATCCCATCCATCCTACTTCTTCCCTTAACTCTAGCTTTCCTCCATGGGTTACCACCCTGACCCCTCCTCTGATGCCAGGATTCTTGGAGTCATCTTCGACTCCACCTTTTCCTTCATTCCTCAAATTGAGGACATTGGCCCTCATTACAACTGAGGTGCTAAGTGCACCAACTTTACCACCATGGTGTAAACTACGTTTACACCATGGTGGATGGCGGATTTACCGCCCCATTACAAGGTGAGTGGGGCGGTAAATCCCCATTTCCCATTTTCCCTTCCCCATTCCCATTTTTGCCCCATAGGGCATAATGGGAGTGGGGAAGGCGCTAATTACGGCACCGTAAATTACGGTGCCGTAATTAGCACCAAGGTGCCTTAGCACCATGGAACTTAACGCCTGCAAAAAGCAGGCGTTAAGGTGGGAATCAGGCGTTAAGGGTTAACGGTGGCGTTAACCCTTAACGCCTGAGTTGTAATGAGGGCCATTGTCACTAAATCCTACTTTCAGCTCTTCCTTCTCAAAGGAGCTCTACCCTTCCACACCTTCCCCCGGAGACTCAATGTTACCTGGTTCTCTCCAGGCTAGACTACTGTAACAGCCTACTCCTTAATCTTCCTTTGTCCACCATGCAACTCCTCCAGGTTACCCAGAATAGGGCAGCAAGACTTATCCTTCACCACAGTCCCAAGGAGCACATCTCTCCTGCCCTACAAAGCCTTCATTGGCTCACGGTCTCTGCACAGATTAATTTCAAATTCATCTGTATCATCCTCAAGGCTATCTGGGGCCAGGACCTCTCTATCTTCAACATTTCCTGATCAAATACTCTGCTTCTAGACTCCTGGCTTGCTCTGGCACCAACTTCCTGTGTGTGAAGCGGTTTGCTAAACAGAGAGATGCTGATCTATCAATTTGCTTGACAGGCCGCCTTCTTTATAATAGCCTCCTTCCCCTTTGCATCTTGAGCAGGACCTCCTTAAGTTCCCAAAAAGCCTGAAGGCCTGTGTCTTCTCCTCTTCCTTCTCCTCTCCTCCCTGCTAATCATACAGTAACATGACTGATGTGCAGGGCCCCTATGTATCCTCGGGGTCCTGTCCCCCACATCTCTCATCCAAGACAATGGGCCCCATTATAAGGTTGCCGGTCCGGGAACTAAGGTACCAGTAAGCTTGCCGGTACTGTAGTTCCCAGACCTTCAAACTACGAGTTGTGCTTGCGGGTGCCTTTCTGCCCGCCTGGTCGGACCTGGCGTGCAGAGCGGCACCCGCAAGCACAGTATGCCGCATGCACCGGCACCATTCATGAATGGTGCCGGTGCATGCGGCTTCCCCACTCCCATTGAGCCCTATGGGGCTCACATGGGAATGGGGAAGAATTCTTTCTGGCGCGCTGGAATGGGCAATTACCGGGCCCGCCGGGGTTGTAATACAGGCATGGCTGCCGGCAGAGTCGTTTTTTTTTCGGCGCTCTGGAATGGCCAATTACCAGGGTATTACAAAAACAGCGGATCCGGTAATTGCCCATTCCAGTGCGCCGGAAGAAAAACGACTCTGCCGGCATCCATGCCTGTATTACAGGCACGGCTGTCTGCCAGGGTTGTAATGAGGCCCATTGCTTATATACTGCACTTGCTCAGGCTCAGCCTCACCATGGCAGGTTGGACTTAAGTTTTTCATTTCTTTTCTTAGCACTTCACCCCGTGCACTTCTCCCTGTGCACCTCAGCACCGTTTCCCTTACCCGCTTCCCCTCTACACTTGCACGTTCTGAACACTCACAAGGCATGGCATGTTTGTCTCCCCTCCCAGTTATTCTCATGATTTGTTTGTACTATTAATTCAATTATTTATATCTGTTGTAATTAATTGTCTAACTTCACCTGTCCCCACCCTGTTGCCCTGTGGGCGCTTTGATACAGTTTTGATAATTGTATAAGCACCTAACAAGTGAACAATACATACATGAATAAATACATGTGCTCCCATGACTGTCACAATACTATGCAGGTGATGGCATGCCTTGTCCTGTCATTAGTAGTCTTCCGGGGGTGTCCCTGTTTTTGTGTGTGCTCAATTACCTGCATATTTATTTTATTTATTTAATTTTATTTATTTCCATTTGTAGAATGCAGCTAATCCAGAGATATGTGGGTGCTTGTTACAGTACATGGGTGAAATAGTCAACTGGCATATTGCATGATATGGATTTGTAGGCATAATGCAATATAACAATGACTGAGATAACACAGCTTGATGGAGTTTTGCTACAGGTCTTGTGAAGCCAGGTATTCCGTTTTTTGCAGAAGGAATATAGCTTATGGTTAGATTTGAGTGAGAGAGGTTAGGCATTCTAATGTTTGGCTGCCACTACCGGGAAGCTGCGGCCGACTGCTTAAGCTCATTTGAATTTAGGAGTGGTGAGGAGTTGGGAGGTTATGGTTTGGCTGGGTCTTTCAGAGTGGGGTTTGATAATTTTGTTGGTGAGGTGTTTCGGAGCTGTGCTAGAGATGCACTTGTATGTGATGGAGAGGGTCTTCAATTTGATGCAGTTTATGATGGATAGCCAATGGCCAGTGCGTCTAGCATCAGAGATATTTAATTTTTTTCTGGTATATTCAGTGATGCTCTTAGGGCGTTCTGAATGATTTGGATTTTTTGGGAGTTGTGATATGTGATGTCTTCTCATTTTCATGCAGCATGTTGACTGACGCAGGCATTGTGTATGTGTCATCGGCTAGTGAATGGGGATATGTGACATGCATATTTGCTGCATGTTATTGAGGGGGACCGACAGTGTGGTGCTGTTGTTGGTTGTCAGTGTGTGGGTTTCATGCGTTTGCAGTGTGCAGATGATGCTGCATCTGTGCTGTGACAATTTTTGATGGTTGTCTTGTGAGTTATTGTTTGCTTGTGTTGTATGTCAACGAGGGGTGCGCATGGCTCTTGAATTTCTGGGTGCATGAATGTCTTAGCTGCACTCAGTTTCATTGTGTTCATTGTCTGCAGATCCTTCCATCAGGGAATGATGGCTATTTCATGGGATGAAATATGAATGGCGACAGCTACCCAAGAGGACAGGTAAAATGTGCATTTATCGTGATTGTTATGGAATGGCTCCTTTTGTTGCTGCTTGTCGGAATGTGGTAATTCTGGTGGGTCGCTCTCTTTGTCACAATTGTCTGTAACTGCTTGTTAATATTTATTTTGTGGATTGGGTTTATTGTGGTCATGTTGACATGTTGACATGTTGAGTAACTTTTGTGTCAATAATGCACTGCTATTCTACACCCCACAAGATGGACTTGTTTCTGCGCATCATGCACATTGTAGGACATGTGTGCAGCTATTTGAAATTGTGCTTGTTATATTTTGAGTCCATGTAAATTGTTGAGGACATCTATGGCTTGCAGCTCAGACATGATGGTTCAGAATTTATCAATGCTTCCACTTTTGACAGATGCTGCACAATGACCCAGCAGACTACTTGTGGTGCATACAACAACACACCATCAGAGTGGGCAAGGGAGCGGAAACGTGACTTGAGCATTCCGAATGTGTGCTCCACTATGCCCGAGTTGCAATATGGGCAGTGTTGTACCTTACCTAGGAAGGTGTGTTGGGGTTGCGTATCGGCGTCATCATGTATGTGCTCAAATGGTAGGTACTGTCCCCTGTAGAGGTGAGAATGGTTGTAATTGTCATTTGTTGACAGTATCTATTGGTCTGTGTGAAACATGCATGCATGTGCATGTCCATTCATACTTACCAATGAGCCACGTGTTGCCATGCTTCTCAGCTTCCAGGGCCCGGTGTAGCGGGATCCTGAAGAGG
Source organism: Ambystoma mexicanum (assembly GCF_040938575.1). NCBI lineage: Eukaryota > Metazoa > Chordata > Amphibia > Caudata > Ambystomatidae > Ambystoma > Ambystoma mexicanum. The sequence continues at coordinate 1,184,078,374 of NC_090926.1, forward strand.
TAACTATCATGGGTGCTGCCAGGATTGTTGGCATACACTTCAGTATTGAAGCCCTTGGCATCACACACAACCTGCACATTGATGGAGTGCCACTGTTTACAGTAGTGGTAGATGTGCTCTGTTGCTCGAGGTGGATGTAGAGCAACATGTGTGCAATCAATGGAAGCTAGCACTTTTGGGAAGTGTGCCACCCTGTAAAAATCCTGGACCACTGCTTGCCGTACCGCCAGAGTTCTGAGTATATAGATATGTAGGCGGACAGAAGGACATGCAGTTATGATAGCCAACACCTGGTGTAAGCAGCGTGACTGCGTGGCCTGGGAGATGCCACTGACTATGGCGGTGGTACGCTGGAATGAACCAGTGGGCAAAAAATGCAGAACAGTGAGAACCTTTTGCAAGGTGCTTAGTGCTTGGGTGGTGGGTGATGTGAGGTAATCTTCCCACTCCATGACCATGTCTGGGATGATATGGCAGCGCAACCTATACCTGCCATAGACCTGGTCATCAGGTATCCCAAAAAGGCTGGTCCTTTTGGCTTGAAGATCCAGGCCCCTGCCATCCGCCACGTCCTGCGGTTGTTCCCGGATGACTGCTGCAACAAATGATGCATTCATCGTGGCTGTATGCATTTGTTTGTGTGCGCGTTGATGTTTACGCCTGCTATCGCACGGCACAGGTGTTTCTGGAATTGCACGTGGTTTCAATTCCATGAATATGGTTGATTTGCACACCTATGTGCGGCGCGATTGTTTGATGGTGGAACGTCCCTTGTAATCCCAACATTTTCACGTGTTCTTCCTCATTCCACGTGTTCCGCCCACTTTTTAGGTGGCTGAGATTTCAGATGTTTTCGCGCAGATTATTCCATGAATCGGGCTCTGCATGTCTGGCAGAAAATCCACACGTATGAGCTTTTCATTTGTATGAAGATTCAAAAGCAATAGGTCCCATGCACGCTCCTTAAATCCATAAAGAGTGACCTTTAACTCTGTGGCAGGCCACTTAAAGGGCAGCGGACAGAAAATGTGAGCCCCTCCGAATCGAATGAAATAAAGGGATCCAAGAATTTCCAAAACCCTTTCCTCAAACCCATCTCTTCACGTTCACAAGCCAAAATTTTGAAATGCTGCCATGGCAGAGATTAAATATGCATGCAAAGTCCTGTAAATTCCACAACCGCCTTCCTTTATGCTGGCATCAGAATAATAAGTGACATTTAAAGTGCAACGTTAGCAGTTCACAATGGCAGTAATTGGGTTCTTGCATAGCAGCCACGAGAACGGCGCGTTTGCAGACAGTAGTATAAATGCATCGGGTACACAGATCAGTAGGCATATGAAAATGGTACACATGCCTCAACATAGATCCAGACCTCATGTATGAAGTTACCCGAGAAGCCGTACGTATCCGAACATGGATTTAGATTGGAAGTGGGCCGTGGTTTTCAAGTCGTATTGCCACGACTCAGCCACAAAGATCAATTATTCTGGGATTCAATATATGAATGGTCAATGTTGTTTTAAATAAAACAGCGAAATAGCCATTTAAACAGTAAGTGAGTTTTGTATTTATTAGTTTTCAAATAGAACTAAAGCAATGGGGGCTGGAAAATATTTTCGCAGGTTACTTACAATCTGATTGAATGTGATGCTCAGGATCTCATAATTTGTTTAAGGAGTGAAATTGGGATTGGAGCCAGCCTGCAATTTCGTCAGTTGGCCATATGGTTCAGTTCTTGTTCGAAGGAATTCACATCTGGCAAGGGTATAAGAACCCTGTTTTTTAAAAAATGTTTTATTAATTAGTAAAATGATGTGTGTAATTTCATATCAGAAAGGGTGATTTACTAATCAGATTTCCCTTTTCATAAGCTCCATGCCAAAAAGCATACTGTACACCTGTTCCCTGTTGGATCAGTTCTCTGACCTGCAGTATACGCTCTCCAGTGGCACAGAGATGGGTCAGTCATCACAGGTGCCCCTTAGACAGCTGTAGTGGCAGCCAACTCACGTCAGCACAGAGGCTACATTTAAGATATACACCCCTGTTCCCAAACCACATAACTATAAAAGTCATTATCCTGGTGGCAGTTGCAAGCATTAAATATAAGCCATACCTGAGTTTGAGGAATGATTGCTAGTATCTCTCATAATTATCCAAGCACCACCCACATGGAGCTCGACATTGCCTAGGCTCGAACCTGAAGCAAATTGATGCACACCCCTCCTTCAAAATTCCTTTCAAACCACCAGCATCTTCATTGACTATCTTTATCAACATTTGAGCAGACGCTGGGTGCCTATCTGACCACAAATTTTGAACGATGCACCAGACTGCCTGACTCTGCACCCAGACACAGGCATCTATACTGTTGAACAAACACTGGTGGGCCTTGCAATCCACACCTTATTGACAGACGCTTTGAACAGCTTTCCACCGCTTTTCAAACCTCCAGCATCTTTGCATCTGATCTTCATCAAAAGTCAAACCAACCCTGGTGGCCTCATCAAACCTCAACCCTCAAATGTTGCATCAAACCACCTGCCTCCAGTCACCAGCAACTTTGCTGTGGAAAGGCCTATCACAGTGACACTGGTGCCTTGGGAATGAGCAGAAGATTAGAGTTGTTTGATCTCAGGACCCTTCTATCTGGCAGCAGGACCACTTTCTGAGCCAGCTCTCTAGGGATATTTCTGTGGAGGCATTGGTGTGCAATACAGAGTGTCCAAAAGATCACTCTCTTTTCCACTGGAAGCCAGTGGAGACCTTGTCTGGCTGGGGAGATGTGGTCCATCTAAAATTGTTCTCCTCCACCCTCCTGCCTGTTACTGAAGCAAATCCCTGTGTGCCCTCCTTGCCAGACCCGCTGCCCTCTCTATCTTTTATCCATCAGGACACTGGCAGGGATGAGTTGTAAGAGTTGCAAGCAAAGCTCTCGGCTGATGATCTCTGGGGGATGGTGGATTGAATAGTAAGAGATCACATATGATGCTCGACTCTTTCAACCCAAGTTGAGCAAAACCTAGCCCTGAGTGTCTACCAGCTGTAAGTGGCTTCCTGTACAAGTGCCAGACCAGTGGCTACACACCCACCAAAATCGAAGGATTTAAAGAAGGCTGATACTAGAATGCTGTAAGGAGCGTATAGACACAGGAAGCCTCTTCTCACCACCTCAATTGTAGCTGCAGCCACGAGAGAAGAAGGCCATTCCATCCATCAACCTGTTTGGCACCAAAGCGGCTGGAGCAGGGAGAAAGGAGTTAAATCCACAAAAAACACCAATACATACACAGCACCTGAGGGCCAATATTTGCTTTCCTGAATGTATTAATGTATAGATGTTGTGTTCATGAAGAAGCTACATGCCATTTAAACTATTGCTAAGTGGGCTTTCATATTGTATGTGCCGTACATAGAAGAAAAGAAAGAGAAAATATCTATAATGAAGTCCCCCACCGTGCTCTTGGGACATCTAGTGAGGTGACCAAAAGGGCTGGCTGGTATGATGAGGACCCCCTGATCACTGACCCCTGATCAGCCTCACTTATACCCATCAGTCAGCAGCATACAAACACATGCCAGATACGTATACTGTAGATTATTTGGTATCACTACATATTATCCTCACCAAAAATATTGCTGTGTATATGGTCATCTGGAACGGCCATAGGCAATATTTTTTGGGGGGATAATTTTGCGGTGTTTTAGTAGCACATGTTGCGGGGGTGTCCCCCACTTCTTTAAAAATAAGGTTGTAACAAAGCACTTGTGACACTAACCAGTGGTCGAAGTGGTGACATGGATTTTTGGATAGCTGTGAATCAGGAATTCAAGATGGTGGACCAGCCTAATAACACAGCAGCACATCCACCATGTAGGCAAGCAAGCACACAGTCAGATGCCGCTGATTGCCAATGCAGAATTGAAGCCTGTGCAATCTCGGAAGCACAATCATTATCTAACACAAAATCCTAATTGTCAGCATGGGGAGAGGCAAAAGAGTATAAATAGGCTGTCTTAAAGCACAGTGATATGGGTGTTTAGCGAAGGAGGGAGCGACATGAATTTTAACCAAATTCGGTTTGAAGAAGAATGATGTGGAAGGGGTTTGGAGGGACACGGAAGGAAGACCGGAGACAAGAGGGAGTTTTAAGTCATCTGAGACAGACGGTTGAGTAGAGGAAAGAGGAGGTTGATGGAGAACATCACAAGGAAGTGAGAAGTCATCAGTTGGAGGGACGTAGAAAACATCAGGAGGAGGATGGGCTCCGTCATGAGCTGGGGAATGTACACAATCACAAGGAGGTTTTAGATTGGGGTGGAACATAAGGCACAATGTGGTATCGGACCTCAGGAGGAGGTTGGAGCAGAGTACTAGATGAGATGAAAGTGAGAAGTCAGGAGGAAGAGCCAGATGATAGCGAAGTGGAAACTAGCAAGAGCAGGAAGGAATGCGAGGGCCCACTTCACCGAAGGCAGGGAGTGTGGTGAGAACTGGACTTGAAGGGGTTAAATCCCTGTTGAGAGAAGGAACAGGACATCATGTGGCATACCATCAACGGGGAGCAGGACCAGTGGATGAGTGGAGAGTTTGTGAAGAGAGGAGAAATCCGGACTTTAAGAGAGAGGTTCTAGGCCTCTCTTAAACGCATGGTCTAGTAATAAATGTTATTTAAAAAATAGATAGGCAACATAAAAAAAATACTAGCATTCTCTTTTTTAAAACTTCCTATTGTAAGAGGATTCAATTCAACACTACAGCTAAGTCAATGCCTAGTCTGGGATACTGAATGGAAACCCTTATTGATATATCTTTATGTCCAGTTCCTGAGTTCTGGATGACTACCCCTATATAACACCCCTCTCTTAGAATCCCCCTGACCCCACTGATCCAAAAAATAGTTCTGTTTTGCAAGTTTAAAAGGTTTATTTGAGAAATAAGACAAAATATAGATACCACGCTTTTATAATAAATTAATAATCGATATTGCCCTTATAAATATAATGTTAATCCACAATGGGTAATCTGACACTAGCACACTTCTTTATAATCAATGAGGAGTTAGTATAGGATGGATCAAGTAGCAACAATACTTTATGATTTCAAGGGAAAAGCAATGAGGAATAAAAGTCAGTACAGAAATACTTGAGATGATTTTAGCAAAAGATAATATAATCACTTTTTCTCTGGCAATTCACCCTCCCCTATGCAATGTAAGACATGGAAGTAGATGGAAAGAGGAGCACACAGTTCTCAGGAATGCAATCAAATGCAATACGAAATTCAGTTCCCCCCCCAGCAGGCTTAGAGAAAACCGGTGTGAGTTTTAAAACACAGGCCCAAGTGCATTGAATGTGGTGGCAATGAAGTGAGAAATATGCTGAAAATGCTTTTAATTCCCTTTAGGAGGTTCAGGGTGAGTGAGAGATACTTGGGATGAGTTCAGGCTCACTTTAGCAATGATTCAAAGATGGTGATTAAGAGGCAAACTAATTTTTAGCAAGGAAAGAAATGACTGCTGATGGTTACACGTGGCTGGGTTTTTAACCAAATCGCAAATCGCGGTAAAATTCGCGAGTGCGTGAATCGTGATTGCGGAATAATTTTAAGGAGTAAGAATTCTTGGAAAGCTTAGATCCTAAGCTTTCAGAGGAAAGTTAAACCAAGTTCGTAGCCCAAACGGTTCCAGACATATGAACGATTTTGTAAAGGTCGTTTTTCTGATTTAAAGTAAACTCAAAATGACAGGTGACAGCTTTGCAGCTGCAGAATTTACAAGTGACAGTGGTGCAGCTTTACAAAATGACAAGTGACAACTTCTAGGAGGCAGTTCTGGTTAGATTAAAATAGTTTGGATTAGATTATTTTAAACTAAGAGCTTATTTCTGTCACAATCTGACCTAAGTACTCACAATATATTTTGGAAGGACTGGACATCGTCACGGATCTGATCAATCAGGCTAGCGGCACTTCACAGCGATCTGGTCTCTGGGTCTGCGGTTCTGCACGGTCTGGTCTGGCACTGGTCTGGTCTGTCCGGATACAGCGGTCTCTGCACGGCTCCTGGATCTCTGCACTGGTCCTAGCAAAAGTTCTTGGCAAGGGATTCAAGCAGCTCGCCCGCCTGTGAGTAGCTTGCAATGATTTGAGGCCTGCTGCAGAGAACTCAGCTTGTGGTTTTAGGCCTCTGATTTAGATTCTAAAGTATAAGTTATAGGTTCTGGAGTATGTAGCTGGAGTCAGTCTGGAACTGGTATCTTCTGGATGTTGTGTGGTCCGGCAAAACGCTCCGCAGCAACTGGATTTGAATGTTCTCTAGCTTCCAGTGGCTCTTTTTATGTCTTTTGAAAGTGGGTGTGTGCGCAGCATCACTAAGCCAGCCTCTCTCTCAACTGATCATTGGTCAAGCTCTCCCCTCTCCCATGATTGGGGGAAGGAAATGTGAGTCAGAGTGATGCTGTAGGTTTTATGGGTCAGAGGATCCTCCCCTGGTCAGTTTCCACACAAATCTATATTTGACCCAAATACATATTGCACAGATACGCGGTTGTTTAAAATTACATGCACCCATCACATATCACATGAGGTATACTCTGTTCAAACTCTGCTCTTCCTTGGGGCTTGCATTCAGAAATGGCAACATTTTGCCCTTTTAAGTAGCTTTCCCCATATCGGATTTTTCTCCAAATTTATACAATTGTGTGCAAGGCATGTGGGCATTTAGATAAGGAAGTGTCAGATTTTTAACCTGCATACATTTAGAGTAACAACCTCTTTTCCGCTCGCAAACCCCCAGATCATACCACCGGGTCCTAAAACCTCTTAAAATGTGGGCAGAAAAATCACAAGAATTATGGTATCATTTAGATAATTTTTACAAGTCCGCTCCATGAGTTATACATCTTTCTTAAAATCATGTTCTGGCCAACAGGGGTGTGGCTTCCCAGGTCACATGGTGGAGAAACCAGTCTATCCACTTTCTTTAAGCTCAGCCTGTCCTCAGAGGGGGCTGCCCCTCCCCGTTTCTGCCAAGAGGAAGCCACTTTACGACCTCCCCTATAAACCATCTGCCTGAGTCAAGGAAGGGCTTTGTTCAAAAGGAAGCCATTTACGACCCCCCAAATAAACCATCTGCCTGGGCCCTTTGTTTAGTTTCTTGCAGTCCCCTGGTAATTCAATCAGAGAGTGTGTGACCTCCTTTTGGCAGGGGCAACATAATGCAGCCAGGCCTGGGAACCTGTCAGGCAGAATTGGAATCTCTTTAAGCCAGTTTTTAGCTACATGTCAATTTTTGTTCCCCAGTTTAAGTCAATACAATTTTTACATATGCAGCTAGAATGCTGATTCTAAGTTCAAAACTATGACATTTTAACAGTTACAAACTATGTGACACTCAAAAGTAGATCACTCAGTTAATTTAAACATTTCGATTTTGGTGGTTTTAATCCAGTTTCAGTTAGGCTGCTGACATGCATAGCTCAGCCAGTTTTGTTATGAACATTGTTTTGGGCTCTTCATCTTCCCAGATTTTGTATGCACACATACTTCATTCTGCCAGATGTCCGCTGGTGTTCAGTGAGATTTTTGGATGTGTTGCAATGCTTGAAAATAGGCATTTTGAGCTGGCATTCAGAAAAACCAAAGGTAATTTTAAAGCGTTTTTGAGCTAACAGGCGCTGCTGTTTTACCTTTGGCACCCATTCCATTCATGGCACTCTGGCCCATCATGCTCGCACTGGTGGGTGGCAAGTTAGGCAGCCATTTTGGTGTACGCACAAACTGCGTGGTTCTCCTGGATTCTGGCGCACATGTGGGCTTTTTGGCCATCTTGGATTTTATAAGCCCACAGCACCAAATGTTGCAGCATGATAGCTCAAATGTGGGTCAGGACACCCAACAAGGCCCCCCCACGTGACTGCACTTTGAATTTGAGTCGATGGGGAGTCGGGTGCACAGAAGGTTTTGACCCATGCACTGGTATGTCCGCATAATCTTCTTCCAATTCTGCAAATGGCACAGTTCAGCATCTTTTCCTCCATCCGGTACTGATCGATCGGTTCTCCTCGCCTGTCCTGATGGGACTATTGGGCAGTACCCTGGGCCACTTGGGTCTCTGCTCCTGGTCTCCGGATCGTCCTCCTTGGCCAGTCTCCAGGTTTTCTTTCTCCTAGGACGACAAAGGAAAAGCGGCAATACCTATTCATGGACATTTCTCCCCCACCAATGATATAGTGGGGTGGCATATATATTTTAGAACTCAGCAGATATGAACATGCACATTTTTTTTTAATTAAGAGACAGGAACACATAAACTTGAGAAACACAGAATTTGATAGGCTATATGTAGGATATTTTAGGGTTGGAATTGAATTACTCTGGAGCGGTACCCTCTGGGATTTCAGAGGACTCCTCCAGTTGCTGCAAAGTGTGCCTGGGATGGCAACACTTCAACTGGTTTATGTGGACCCACTTGTCTTCCCCCTCTGCCAAACCGCCTTTGGGGATGCAGATCTTGTAGGCCACAGGGGAGATCTTGTCTATAATCTCAAAGGGTCCCTTCCATGTAGGCAAAAATTTGCGCTGTCTTGCCTGGTTTCTTTGGAAGTTGTATAAATAGACCGGGTCCCCCACCAGATATTCCTTCCTGGAAGTTTTCAGGTCAAAGTGGGTCTTCATACTCTCGGCTGATCTTTCTAGATTCCGCAGAGCATAGGCAAAAGCATGTTGAAGGTGTTTCCTTAAATTCTCCACATACTCATGAGTTGTGGAGGCATTTATCAACGTTTGCTCTTGGGTTCTGTAGAGCAAATGCTGGGGAAGAACCATCTTGCGTCCAGTCTTGCGTCCAGTCATCAACTCAAATGGTGACATATCCCAACTTGGCCCAGAATCTGCCACAAACTTCTTTAATATGCTCACAATGGTTCGGTTGTATCTCTCCACTGCTCCAGAAGAAGCTGGCCTGTAAGCAATGTGTAGCTTCCTTTTAACCCCCAGTATCTCCCACATCTTTGTCATTACTTCACTGGTGAAGTGGCTTCCTCTGTCTGACTCAATCCTTTGAGGTAGACCAAAACGGGAAAAGATGTGGTTAATCATCAGGACAGCTGCAGTTTCTGCCTTGCAATTTGGGGCTGGGAGACATTCCACCCACTTGGTAAACAAGCATGTAACAGTCAACATGTACTTGTTTCCTCTAGACGAGGGAATCACAGGGCCTACAAAGTCGATTTGCAAATCTGACCATGGCAGTGTCATCCCCCTCTTTTGGAGAGGCGCACGGTGCGTGAGAGATGATGGCTGAAATTGTGCACATCACAAGACACCCCTTCAAGTATTGGTCGAGGTCCAGCCCCATGTGTGGCCAGTATGCAAACTCTCTTAAGATTTCCAGTCTTGTGTGAAACCCCCTATGACCAGCGGTGGCCGCATCATGGGCGTGACTTAACATCAGGCTTCGGAATGAGGTAGGAACCACCCACTGATCATGGCCAGCTTGGGATTTCCTTACCAACAAACCGTCTTGGATTCGGAACATTTTTGGACATTTCATCAACACTCTTAGGTCCTCTTTCCCAATGTAATCGGTATCCGTCAGGGGAAAGTTCTCAGGGTCCTCAAGGTGTTGGTAAAACTTACCAATAATTGGATCCCCCTTCTGAGCTGTAATCAAATCAGCATCAGGGGTCTCCTTGCTCCATTGGGCAGTTCAAAGATCATTGTGAGCATTTGTCTGAAACCTAGTGATAGCAGTGACCTGGATTTCCCCCAACAGGGACTCTATTTCGATTAGATCCCCTTGGATGGCCCCGGTTTTGGCCAGCTGATCAGCTAAGTCATTTCCAGTTTTGTCTGGTCCCTCTACTTTGGAATGACCCTTGATCTTTTTCCAGTAGATGGTCATCCCATTCGATGTGACCAGATCATAAATGTTTTGGATTAACTTCCCATGTTTCAAGGGTTTGTTATTAGCACATAACATGCCTCTGGTTTTCCAATTAACCAGGTGCTCCACAAACCCGTTCCATACATAATCTGAATCTGTGATTATGACCAGTTCGTGGAGTTGATTCTGGACAGCAGTGAGGATGGCCTGATACACAGCCATCAATTCTGCCACCTGACTACTTCGGGGACCAATTTTGTATCCAGCGGAGGGTTCAGGGAACTCCTTCACCCAGCCATTCCCTACGCCAGCCACCAGTTCTTTCTCCCCGTCGTTGTCAACATGGTAAGAGCATCCATCCACATAGACAGTGGGCATTCCCTCACACTTGTCTTCTTCACAGACTTTGTGTGGGGAATTAAGGTATGCCTCCATGTTGTCGTTGATTTTTAGACTTTCGTCCTCGAGACAGTTTTCTCTGGCACAATCATGCAAGTCAGCCAGACCTTGCGCGAGGGGCTCTTCTTGTTTTGGCCATATCTGACCTCCACAGGAAAGCCTTGCATTGACAGAATCCAGGAAGTAATTCGGGAATTACTTCCATTCCCGGCCCGGATTCTGTCACTTTGGAGATATTGCAGAGGCTGGTGTGGAGTCTCCACTATGATGTGTTCCCCCTGGATAAACGGGCGGTAATTCTTCAATGCCCACACCGTTGCCAGGAGTGCCTTCTCACAATCGTTGAATTTTTCCTCCACAGAGGATAAAGTTTTGCTTGCATAGGAGATTACTTTATTGGCTTTGTCATGCTTTTGGTATAATACTGCCGTCAAGCACGTATTAGAGAACCCCGTCTCCAAGAAGAACTCCTTGTTTCTGACAGGGTAAGCTAGGCAAGGCGCTTGTGAGAGGCTTCTTTTGAGGTGTCTTACTGCCTCGGATTGTTCTGGACCCCATTCCCACTTGACCCCCCTTTCAGGAGATGAATCAGGGGTCTAGTGATCTCTGCGTAGCCCTCAATGAACTTTCTGCTGTAATTAGTCAGTCCAAGGAGGCTCCTTAGTTCCCGCAGAGTTGTGGGGTCTTTCAGTTTCTGGAGTGCTTCCACTTTCTTTTCTTGGGGACAGAGACCCTGAGGAGTAATCTCATGCCCCAAGAAATTAACACGGGTTCTACACCACTGTGCTTTCTGAAAGGAAAGTTTTGCTCCGGCGGCCCTCAACTGTGTCAGAACATAACGGATCTCCGCTATGTGTTCCTCCACAGATGAACTTTTGATGAGGACCTTCTCCCCTCACTTCTTCCATCTACGGCGACCGGAGCTGCGACCTGGATGCCTCCCCTCTTCCATCCTGAGGCCCTGCAATGCACACGGTGCATTTTCGGAACTGCAGGTAAGCCCACCTGGGCTTATTGTATCGGCGCATGATGGCACCACAGCATACTTATAGGATTCTGCTAATTTGACTACGTGACTTTGCCATCAGCTACATGTACTTTCTTGGCTTTAAATTGCAGATTGCTGGCATGCTTTGTGTGTTGTTGTGTGTTTTTGCCTCACTGGGTTCTCGAGGCACGGCCATTCCAAGATGGCTCTTTCTTTCTTTGTTGGGCACCGGAGTGCATTCCATCCTGCTGCTGGTGGCCTGGGATTGGCCCTGGCCCACTACATCTGGGCCAATGAGGAGGCCGGCAGGCTTGGCCGGCCCTCCTCACAAGGCCCACTCCTAAGGCCCTGTCTACCGCTGTCCACCGCGGTACGCCGGATTGCCGGCCCCTCCGTGTGTGTCTGTGTGCCCCCCTGCCCCTCCGTGAGTGTCTGTGTGCCCCCCCCGCCCCGCCATGAGTGTCTGTGTGCCCCCCCACCCCGCCTTGAGTGTCTGTGTGCCCCCCCGCCGTGAGTGTCTGTGTGCCCCCCTGCCACTCCGTGAGTGTCTGTGTTTCCCCCCTGCCCCGCCGTGAGTGTCTGTGTGCCCCTCCGCCCCGCCATGAGTGCCTGTGTGCCCCCCGCCCCTCCTTGAGTGTCTGTGTGCCCTCACCCTGCTTGCTCCCCCCTCTTTTGCTCTGCATTTCACCCCCCTTCCTGCCCCCTTCCCTTCCCCCTCCTCACTTCCATCCTCTTCCACTTCCTTCTTACTACCCCCCTTCTATTTTTTCCCTCCTCTCAATCTTCCCCTTCTTAGCACTTACTCCTATCATCTGTTCCATGACTCTTGATAGCAGCTTGTCTGTCCTCCTCCTCCCCCCTTGTTCTCTCCCTCCCCCCTTCCCTGCTTTTCAAATTTGTCACTGACATTTTTGCTCAGTAGCGTGCCTTGTTCTCCCTCCCCCCTCCGTCCCCTTGCCCCCCCTCCCACCCCGCCTCTTGTTACCACCTGCACTGCGTAAATTGTCGTCAGACATAGTAATGCTACTGCTTGCTTTGTTCTCCTTCTTTTCCACTACCTCTTGCCTTACTTGTTTCTTTGCACTTGCACTATCAGAAATGTCGACAGGCCTATTGTGATAGTTATTTTCACATTCTGTATTGTTTCAAGGACTTTTGCGGAATGTAACTGTATTTTTCCTTTGTCCCCTCCCTCCTTGAAGCGCTTTGAAACACATTGTGTATAGGCGCTATATAAATAAACTATCATATCATATCATATCACATTATATCATATCTACATAAGCCAGGTTACCCCTCGCACCCAGGTCGGGCATGGCCTTATGTAGGAAAATGTTGAATTCATTGCCGGAGTTGAGGTATCCGAAGGGAGTCCGGGTCCATGTGTACTGCTGGCCCCCAAAGGTAAAAGCCAGTTTGTATTGGTCCTCCCTACTGACAGGCACATATCCATTGGTCAGGTGTATTGCTGTGAATACCTGTGACCCCTGAATCTGGGCCAGCCCTTGGTCAATGTAGGGCAGAGGCCATCGGGAAGTATGGACCCGTTTGTTGAGCTCCCTGAGGTCAGCGCAGAGTCTCCACTGGCTGTTTGGCTTCAATATTCCCAGCACTGGGTTATTGAAGGTACTGTGAACTGGACGGATTATTCCCCGGGACTCAAGGTTCTTAATTATTTCAGTAAGGGACTCCATGGATGCAAGAGGCAAGCGATATTGCTTCACAAACACTGGAGTCATTCCAGGGTCTTTGGGGATTGTTGTTGTGTGGATGTCGGTGCGGCCACAGTCATATGAGTCTACCACAAAGAGATCTTGGAAATCCAAGAAAACTTGTTTCAACTTTTGCTTTTGTTCCAGAGTCACACAGGCATCAGCTAGGTTGACTCTCTCTTCCACCATCTGCCTGAAGCCTGGAAAGACTTCTGGTTTGGCTATCTAAGCGGCCTCCTCCAGCTGGGTGGAGAAGTCCCTGGTCAGAGTGCTGATTTGGACTGGAGGCCTCAGGTGGGAAAGGCAGCCCTCATGGACCTGGAAAATCACCTCATCCCTCCTGAAGTCACAAGTCACATCTTCCTTACCATAAGGGCAGGAAGTGTACACCAGGAAGTTCCCCCCATGCCGGGTAAAAATCCTGTCTGGTGTTGTATTGTCATCACTGTCACTGTCAAAGCAGTCCTTGGGGATTGGTCCTAACAGTTCATTTCCTAAATCGATGGGAAAATGTCGGTCATCAACCGCCATTCCAATAATCGTGCCTGCGGCTAGAGTAATACTCTTTAAGTCGCTGTTATCCACCTCTATTAGAATGGTGTCATGTTCTATGTTGACTAATGGAGTTGGGTTTACCCTCAACCCTTGCTGTTGGAGAGAAGCGTTTAGATGTATGTAAGCATCAGGGTTTTTCAAATGTTGTCCTCTTTTAACTTTCACTTCCAGGGAGAATTGTCGGGTCCTTTCTGGGATGGTGACTTCCTCTTTGATCTGAATTTAAACTGCATAAGGTAGCAATTGAGCTGACCTAAATGCTTTTTCTGGATCATCAAAGCCCATGGGATTATCCGCTAATCGGGACCAAGCTTTGAAGTTTATTAGGTCCAAACTAATGGCAAAGTGATTGAGAATGTCACCGCCTAAGTAAAAGGCGGCAGTGACGTCTCGCACGACCCAACAATTATGGACTATGCTCTTGTTGCCAATGGAGATTTTGAGCACACACCTGCTTGGCAGGAGATGTTTGGAATTAGGTGCTTCCAGGTCCATTTCCCATTTGTCTATCAGTTTGAATGTGGGAATGGCTGGATCTTTTGGGAGTTGGCGGAACATGGCTTTGCTGATGAAGCTCTTACCGTTGTTCACGCACACTCGAGCGAGAACAGAGTCCTTCCCATCATTTAACTGAACAGGGATGAACAACTGCTCTCCAATTTGCTGAATATCAGCCAGGCTCTGAGCTGATTTCACATCTTTCTGGACTATAGGAGTGGGAGTTTCTGATTGTGGATTAGTAAAGAATTTCAGGGTGTTTCCTTCCAGTGTGGAATACCACCTTAAACTGGAAGGAAGGTTGATTTTCTTAAATAGAGAGGACCCCCCATCACCAGTCTGTTGTCCTACTGCTATTACTGTCACGTCTGGAGTTTGGTTGTTCTGGAAGTGAAATTCTACTTGGTCAGATTTTTGTTCAACCATGTGGCAGGTGCCGTTTAAACTAACATGGTTGACACTCTGTTTTAATTTCATTGGTCGGCTAGTCTGGGTCCAGAGGACCTTGTTTACACAATCTATTAGGGGTGACAACCTAGTAAACAAGGGGTGCCCTCTGGAGTCACTACTATGACCGGGTGTTTCACCTTGTGTCGCCCAATTTTAATGTCCAAGTCTGCAGTCCCCTCAACGGGAATCTCCTTCCCGTCAAAGTTCTGCAGTTGTTCAGGAAGAGAGGTGAGAGGAATACGGTAATTCTCCCCCCTTCCTGCATTTAGTTCCTCAAAGGCCCTTTTGACAGAAGGGTAGCTTGGGATCCAGTATCCACCAGTGCCAAAATTGTACCCTGCCCCTGTACTTGTACCGGGGCATAATATCTTCCCTCCTTCTCCTCAAGGGGGCACAGATAATGCACATTTTTGGACAACTGGTGGGCTAATTTTCTGGTTTTGGACATTGCTAGCGAAGAGATTTGGCAGAATTCTGTGGAGAGCCTTGGGAATCTGAAAGAAAAAGTTGGCAACTGGAGATCAGAGCCATTGTGGGTTCCCCCGGTTCCGGTTCTGGGCCGCCCCGCCCTTTTTGGAGGCAGTCATCAGGATGGGTTTGAACCAGGGGATTTCGGTATTGTGGGTTCTGGGATGAGATGATAGGCGGCGGTAGCTCAGTCTCCATATCTCCCCAGTCTGAATTGGCATCCCTTGGGACCCATTCTTCCTTGGGAGGAGTTCCCCCATCTCTAAAGGAGAAGATCCTTTCCCCAGGATCCTCTGAGGATCCCTCTCCCTCAAATTGGATGACCTGTACCTCCTCCACAAAGTGGGTCTGTTTGGGTCCTTTGTTTCTACTACCCCCCCTCTGCTCCTTGGGAGGCAGGCTTTCAGGGGTAGGAGAATTTGTTTCCGGTTCCTGGTTTTCCAGGGGCTGTTTACAAGTTGGGAAGGAAGCTTCCTCCAAGTCTTTACACCCCCCTCCCCCTTGTGCCTCCTCCCTGGGAACCGGTGTGTTATCGTGGTGCTGTCCCCGTCATTGTTCTGGAGCACCAGGTCCAGAGTTTGGGGCATTCTGCGGTGGCATGCTCCTCTGAGGGTTCTGTTGAGCCCTCAGTATGTGACCCAGATCTCGTGCCATATTTTGGACCTGGCGCTCAAGTTGTGAAACCCGCTCAGGCTGATACGGGGCTCTATTGTCTCCCCTGGGTTGATCCCGGGAAGGGTAGCTATCCCTTCTCTGGTAGTACCCCTGTTTGTGAAGATTTTGGTACCCCTCCACCCTTGGCCTCCCCTCTCCCGGTTTAGGTTGTCTGGGCTCAGGGAATTGGGGAAAGAAGGATGGATGATTTTGGGGCTGGAAATTGGGTGGATACTTGGGGAAAAAGTTCTGCCCAGGATTTGGAGAATTTCTGCCCTCCTGTGGGAAGTTGGGAGGGAAGTTCCCTGGGTTAGGTGCTTGGCTGGACCCCCCCCCCCTTGGGCTGGAGGAGTCCACACATAACCCAGGATTGGTCGGTTTCCCTTGTAGCGGGGACTTACATAGTCAGGGGAGCGGGGGACCCCATTTGTGGGACTACCTCCTCGACTCCCTGTCTGTGACTTGCCAGAGGGCCTTCTGGGCTGTGAATTATCTGGTGCAGGCAGGTTTTTAGGCCCCCCCATCTCCAAATCTAAAACGGGGGCAACCTTTACCTCTGCCACCTTGGCAGCAGCCGGGTGCTGTTGGTTTTGGGGTTTTTCGGCGCGTTATTTTTATTTTCGATAGGCTTCTGCACCTCACAGATCCGGGTAGCCTGTTCAATGACCCAGTCTTAAGATCTTTTCTCATGAAAATCTCTCACGAGCTGGGTCATTATGTATTTAGGTAAGGCATGGAAAAACGTATTGATAAATTCTCTGCTATCCGTGTGCACCCTTCTGGTGGTCTGCGCAAAAGCATGTTTTAATTCTTGCACAAACTCTTGTGGGGCCTGATCCTCCCCACATTGCAAATTGGAGGCTGCCTTGTGAGCCTCTTGAGGATTTCTGTGAACAGAAAAATGTTTCAAGATGGCCGCCTTATAGGTGGACCATCTTAAATGATTTTGGTCCTCCAGCCCCGCAAAGAAACTGGAGTATTCTGGGGAGGATGTCCATTTGACGTACTGGATGCAGCTACTGCTGTCCTTCAAATGGAAAGTCTCCATCATTTGCTCATAGAGCTCCAAGTGTTCCCAAACGGAAAACTTGGCGTTCTTATGATAAGGCGTGATGACACTCCTTATTGCCTTTATTTGCTTCAATGGGTCCTTAACCAAGGCCCTTTTTGCCTTATTGGCCTTTTTGGTTCGGGTAACCCGGGTCCATTCATCCTCTGACTCAGAGGCACTGCTCCCAGGGGTTCCTGTCTGATCTTTCATGTTTTCCCGGATTCTGCGAGCCTGGGAATGGCTGGCAGAATAAGGGGACCTGGTCTCCTGTGTCCTGCGCCGTTCAGAGGAGTCTTCAGATTCCTCCTTGCTGCCAGGATTTGATGGGTACCCCCCCACTGACCTAACTGGGCAGAAGTTTTCAGGATGCCCTTAATGGGCCTACTCTCCTGGGGTTCCCCACTAAATTGCACTGTGCTTGGGTGCCCATACCCGGATGCCCTCCCATCCATTCCTGGGAGGTACTGGCCTATGAGCCCCATACTTCTAGCTGGATAGTAATCTGCCATCCCCGTGGCCCTGGGCTCATGTGCGCGAGGGGACATGGGGGTGGCAGAGTCCAGGGACTGGGAGAGATGAAGGCCTCTGGTACTAGGGCTCCTGAGGTTATGCTCAGGAGTTTCTCTTTCCCAGCGAAACTCATCTCTATCCGCCCCTGCTTCCTGTTGCAATGCAAGAGCCTGCGCTTTCAGTTCTTCAGTTAAGGCCTTACTCGACTCTATAAGTCTCTCCTGCATCGCTACCTGTTGCTGGAGCCTATCATTGTGCTGACAGAGAGCCTCATTTTCTCTCTGTGCCTCCTGATTGGTCCTGGAGTACTGGGCCAGTCTCTGCTGCAGGAGGGTTACCTCCTGAGCTGCGTCCCTATTGGCCTGCTCCTTTCTTGCCAGAGCATCCTCCACCCTCCTGGTGTGCTCTAACAAGTTCTGGTGTTCTTTTTGGAGGTCACCCAGTCCCTGGAGGGCCAGGTGATTTTCTTCCATTTTCCTTTTTAAGTGGCAGACTTCCTGGCCTAAGGTGTCCCTTTCCTGACTAAGAGCCTGCATCTGTGCCGGCAGGTCGTCCCTTTGCCTTTGGAAGGCACCAGCTTTCTGGTGCTCCTGATCAAACTCTGCCTGGGTATCCAGGTCTTTCAGAATCAATTTATTGCTTTCCTCTTTCTCTCTGTCTAATCGAATTTGCAGGGTGGCTACCTGTTCTGTGCATGCCCTGTTGAAGTCCAGTTGTTGCTCCAGCTTTTTCTGGCTCTGCAGAAGGGAGTCCAAACCTTCTTGGTACTCCTTCTGCAAGGCCAGAAATCTGGTATCCTGGTCAGCCTTCTCCTGTTGCAGTCTATCCATGTCCTCTTTTATTTTAATCATATACTGCCTACTATCATTTTCTGACTCCTTGCTTCTCTGCAGCCTCTGCTCAGAAGAGACCAGGTCAGATTGGGCCTTTTCTAACGCCAGCTGTTGCCTATTTGTCAGATCTTGGCCTTCAGCACATTTGTCCTCCATGGCTCCCATATATAGATACAAATATGCTGCTATCCTGGCAATCTTATTATGTTCATCTTTGGCTTTAGGGGCCATATATAGTTCACTCAGGGCCACATGTAGGGGACCATGATCTCCCCATTTATCTGACCCTGTTTCAGTGACCTGTTGCGCGATTGCCTGCAACCAGACCGTTTGGTCCTGATGAGTCCACTCACCTCTCACAAATAGCTTATGTAAGAAGTGCTCTCTGGCTATTTTGATGTCTACCAGTGTCGACATTCTGAAATTTGAGTTCCTTCCTGACTTACAGAAGTTTTTATTTTATTTTTGCAAAATAGACCGTTTCCTTAGAGCGTTCCTTTGAGGAGTGCTTTACAGCGTAACACAGCGTGGTGATCCGACCGGATATGTGTATCTGGTCAGCTGGCACACTGTATTAATCTGCACAAATGGTAAATCTAACCCAGAATATCCCAGCTCGAGCCCCCACTTTGTAAGAGGATTCAATTCAACACTACAACTAAGTCAATGCCTAGTCTGGGATATTGAATGGAAACCCTTATTGATATATCTTTATGTCCAGTTCATGAGTTCTGGATGACTACCCCTATATAACACCCCTCTCTTAGAATGCCCCTGACCCCACTGAACCAAGAAGTAGTTCTGTTTTGCAAGTTTAAAAGGTTTATTTGAGAAATAAGACAAAATATAGATACCACGCTTTTATAATAAATTAATAATCGATATCGCCCTTATAAATATAATGTTAATCCACAATGGGTAATCTGACACTAGCACACTTCTTTATAATCAATGAGGAGTTAGTATAGGATGGATCAAGTAGCAACAATACTTTATGATTTCAAGGGAAAAGCAATGAGGAATAAAAGTCAGTACAGAAATACTTGAGATGATTTTAGCAAAAGATAATATAATCACTTTTTCTCTGGCAATTCACCCCCCCTCCCCTATGCAATGTAAGACATGGAAGTAGATGGAAAGAGGAGCACACAGTTCTCAGGAATGCAAGCAAATACAATACGAAATTCAGTTCCCCCCCAGCAAGCTTAGAGAAAACCGGTATGAGTGTTAAAACACAGGCCCAAGTGCTTTGAATGTGGTGGCAATGAAGTGAGAAATATGCTGAAAATGCTTTTAATTCCCTTTAGGAGGTTCAGGGTGAGTGAGAGATACTTGGGATGAGTTCAGGCTCACTTTAGCAATGATTCAGAGATGGTGATTAAGAGGAAAACGAATTTTTAGCAAGGAAAGGAATGACTGCTGATGGTTACACGTGGCTGGATTTTTAACCAAATCGCAATTGCGGTAAAATTTGCGAGTGCGTGAATCGTGATTGCGGAAAATGTATAAGGAATAGGAACTGTTATCTAGGCTTGTTCGAAAGCATAGATCCTAAGCTTTCAGAGGGAAGTTAAACCAAGTTCGTAGCCCAAACGGTTCCAGAGATATGAACGATTTCGTAAAGGTTGTTTTTCGGATTTAAAGTAAACTCAAAATGACAGGTGACAGCTTTGCAGCTGCAGAATTTACAAGTGACAGTGGTGCAGCTTTACAAAATGACAAGTGACAACTTCTAGGAGGCAGTTCTGGTTAGATTAAAATAGTTTGGATTAGATTATTTTAAACTAAGAGCTTATTTCTGTCACAATCTGACCTCACAATATATTTTGGAAGGACTGGACCTCGTCACGGATCTGATCAATCAGGCTAGCGGCACTTCACAGCGATCTGGTCTCTGGGTCTGTGGTTCTGCACGGTCTGGTCTGGTCTGGCACTGGTCTGGTCTGCCCGGATACAGCGGTCTCTGCACGGCTCCTGGATCTCTGCACTGGTCCTAGCAAAAGTTCTTGGCAAGGGATTCAAGCAGCTCGCCCGGCTGTGAGTAGCTTGCAATGATTTGAGGCCTGCTGCAGAGAACTCAGCTTGTGGTTTTAGGCCTCTGATTTAGATTCTAATGTATAAGTTCTAGGTTCTGGAGTATGTAGCTGGAGTCAGTCTGGAACTGGTATCTTCTGGATGTTGTGTGGTCCGGCAAAACGCTCCGCAGCAACTGGATTTGAATGTTCTCTAGCTTCCAGTGGCTCTTTTTATGTCTTTTGAAAGTGGGTGTGTGCGCAGCATCACTAAGCCAGCCCCTCTCTCAACTGATCATTGGTCAAGCTCTCCCCTCTCCCATGATTGAGGGAAGGAAATGTGAGTCAGAGTGATGCTGTAGGTTTTATGGGTCAGAGGATCCTCCCCTGTTCAGTTTCCACACAAATCTATATTTGACCCAAATACATATTGCACAGATACGCGGTTGTTTAAAATTACATGCACCCATCACATATCACATGAGGTATACTCTGTTCAAACTCTGCTCTTCCTGGGGGCTTGCATTCAGAAATGGCAACATTTTGCACTTTTTAGTAGCTTTCCCCATATCGGATTTTTCTCCAAATTTATACAATTGTGTGCAAGGCATGTGGGCATTTATATAAGGAAGTGTCCGATGTTTAACCTGCATACATTTAGAGTAACAACCTCTTTTCCGCTCGTAAACCCCCAGATCATACCACCGGGTCCTAAAACCTCTTAAAATGTGGGCAGAAAAATCACAAGAATGATGGTATCATTTAGATAATTTTGACAAGTCCGCACCATGAGTTATACATCTTTCTTAAAATCATATTCTGGCCAACAGGGGTGTGTCTTCCCAGGTCACATGGTGGAGAAACCAGTCTATCCACTTTCTTTAAGCTCAGCCTGTCCTCAGAGGGGGCTGCCCCTCCCCGTTTCTGCCAAGAGGAAGCCACTTTACGACCTCCCCTATAAACCATCTGCCTGAGTCAAGGAAGGGCTTTGTTCAAAAGGAAGCCATTTACGACCCCCCAAATAAACCATCTGCCTGGGCCCTTTGTTTAGTTTCTTGCAGTCCCCTGGTAATTCAATCAGAGAGTGTGTGACCTCCTTTTGGCCGGGGCAACAGAATGCAGCCAGGCCTGGGAACCTGTCAGGCAGAATTGGAATCTCTTTAAGCCAGTTTTAGCTACATGTCATTTTTTGTTCCCCAGTTTAAGCCAATACAATTTTTACATATGCAGCTAGAATGCTGATTCTAAGTTCAAAACTATGACATTTTAACAGTTACAAACTATGTGACACTCAAAAGTAGGTCACTCAGTTAATTTAAACATTTCGATTTTGGTGGTTTTAATCCAGTTTCAGTTAGGCTGCTGACATGCATAGCTCAGCCAGTTTTGTTATAAACATTGTTTTGGGCTCTTCATCTTCCCAGATTTTGTATGCACACATACTTCATTCTGCCAGATGTCCGCTGGTGTTCAGTGAGATTTTTGGATGTGTGGCAATGTTTGAAAATAGTCATTTTGAGCTGGCATTCAGAGAAACCAAAGGTTTTTTTAAAGCGTTTTTGAGCTAACAGGCGCTGCTGTTTTACCTTTGGCACCCATTCCACTCATGGCACCCTGGCCCATCATGCTCGCACTGGTGGGTGGCAAGTTAGGCAGCCATTTTGGTGTACGCACAAACTGCGTGGTTCTCCTGGATTGTGGCGCACATGTGGGCTTTTTGGCCATCTTGGATTTTCTAAGCCCACAGCATCAAATGTTGCAGCATGATAGCTCAAACGTGGGTCAGGACACCCAACACTATGTAAAATTTTGAGCTATTCAAGCTCAAAATTTGCAAAAGCAAGCACATGGGCGCATCCATTTTGTGAAATGGATGCCCTCCTGTGCTGGCTTTTGCTTTTGCGGCACTAATGAAGGAAAAGCCAGCCAGCTGTAGTAAACAAAAGCTACCGCTGGGTGGCTTTCCCTTCATTAGTGCTGTACGCAGAGGACAGGGACCGGAGACCAGAGCAGGAAAGTTGCAGCTGAATCTCGGTAAGTGCTATTTATTTTAAAAAAAAATAAGCACTAGCTGCGATTTTTTTCCTAAGTTTTCTGGGCTGGAGGAGCCCGAGAGCCCCAAATGGGAAAGCAGATTCAGGCAGAAACACAATGCGGTTGTGTTGGAAAACGCTGCGGTTTTTCTTTCCGAGTTTCTCAGGCTCCTCCGAGCCTGAGAAACACTTTTTTGAAACACTTGTTTATTTCCGCCTCTTCTCCGACAATGCCTACCCATAGAAATAAAGAACATTCAGACTCATTATAGCTCCGCTGGTCCAGAATTAACAGGCCAGTACTTTCATTTACTGGCACGTTTTCCTCCCACCAACAGAGGACAGGTTTGCTGGTGGGATGGAATGATTTACCTCCAGACAAGGCATCCCACTGGAAATAAACAGCCAGTATTACCAAAACTGGTATTACTGATGCTGGTAATAGCAGCAATCCTCCCATGGAGTACTATGGACTCCATGGAATGGGGATTTACCGACCGTTGCGGGCACCTGTAATATGACGGTAATTCCGGCATATCAGGGGCTGGTAATGGTAGGTCCGTTTGCCGGTATCCTGCAGGAATTAACAGTGGGATACCGGCAAACTAATAATGAGGCCAATTCAAAATAAACCCCAGGCTTGGTCTTGTCTGTAGAATCATGTACATGATATGACAGCACCTTCTCCCAATCCTATTGATGCTTAGCGAGTATTTCCTTCTTGGTGCAGGCACTCTGTGAAGGAATTCCATTCTCATGCAGTGGTCTAGCACCATTCTGGGAATCACCATGCTGATGCATGGGGATCAGTATTTCGATAATCAATGACTAGCTGGAATTCAGTCTATTGTGCATGCTTTTCTTGTGTTATAAAACAGCAAGCACAGTCCATTGAAATTATTGGTGCACTGAATGGCAGACAGATTGTCATGCCTGCCATAGTTTTTTTTAAAAAGTTTTTATTAAATTTTCTAAACAAACAAACAATAATACCAAACAAACAGTGCATGTTTCAACAGTTCCATTACACTTTTTAAAATTCCTAACCACTTCTCCCGCTACCCCACTCCCCTTGCGAGTCTATTACATTGAACCATCAGATTCCACACCCTGTGGTTCGGTCTCCTCCTCAACAGGTTCAGTCGGGTCATCTAATGACCCAAACAGTCCGGCTATCAGTGATTTCCAGGCCATCAGGGACTCATTCTCCTCCTCCCCCCGTTGCTACACGCTTCTTGCCATGCTATGGTTTCGGCTTCTGCCCATTTTTGCAAGTCTTTCCACCACACCTCTATCCTCGGCACATGGCATGACTTCCATCCCATGGCAATCCTTCTCTTTGCAAGCACATAAGCCAGGTCCCTTAGTTTGCTTACATGCCTGAGTTTCCGTGGTTTGGGGAACCCCCCCAGCTGACAGGCCCACACTGTATCCACTACTATCTTGACCCCTCTTCCTTCTAGTTTCTACTTTACTCCCCTTCAGAACCTCTCTATGATCGTGCATGACCAAAACATATGCACCATGCCCGCGTTCTCTTCGTCACACTTGGGGCATGCTTGCCGACCTGCATTCTCGAACCTCGATATCCTCCAAGGCGTCATATAAGCCATGTGTGTTATGTAAAGCTGTTTCTGTTTCGGCCTCGCGTTTCCAGACACCCTCTTATGATACCTTTGCACCCGTTCCCAGATCCCATCTCCCATTTGGGCCCCGACCTCTGTTTCCTAGTCCATTCTCAGCTGCGTGACTTCCTTCCCCAGTTTGGACATCAACATCTCATACAGCATGGAAACCTCATGGCCCCACTCAGCTATATCATATATCACGTCTATGGTATCATCCAGTTCTTCCTCCAGCACAGTTTCGGGCCACGTTCTCTTAATCCTCTGTACCATTCTGTGATACGTAATGTACTGGCCTTCGTGCAACCCAGCCTCCTCCCGCAGCCCCTCAAAAGTAACACAAGAGCCCCCCTGCCAAATATCCCCCATCATTGTCACCCCAGCCGGCTCCCAGTGGGTCCGGAGTATCAGTTGCAGCTGAGCGTCTGCCCCTGTCAATACAACCAATGGCACAGAAAGTCCCTACACATGCTATTCAGTTTGTAAAGAACCCTTTCGAAATCAGGTACGAAATATTCCTGAAGTAATGTAGGAGCCTCGGCAGGACCACCATCTTTAGCATCGCTCCCCGCCCCATCATCGCCAAAGGCAGCTTTGCCCAAAACCGCATGCATTTCTGAATTTTTTGGATTACCACCTCTGTATTACACCTATGCTCCTCCCCCACTGTGTGATATATATCTATCCCCAGGTACCGAAAAGTACTAATCGCCCACGGTACTTGTAAAACCGGTAACCTCTCCGCTGGAACCCCTATATTCCCCCCCAACGGGAACAGACTAGACTTCTGGGGGTTCACCGCTATGCCTGATAGTACAGCCGTACCTCCCAAGCACTTCCAAAATGTACTGGAGGTTCTCCTCCGGATACCGCACATACAGCAACATGTCTCCGTAGGGAGACCAAATGCCGCTCCCCGTTCACCTTGATGCCTATGGTGTCATATTGCTGCCTCAGATAGATCGCGAGATGCTCCAGGGCCAGTATGTAGAGCATAGGAGACCACTGGCATCCTTGTCTAGTACCCCTACTAAGCTGCCACCTCTCTGATATCACAGATCCCGTCTTTACTCTGGCCAGCGGTTCACTATACAAAATCTTCGAACACCTTACATAGCCAGGCCCTAAACCATAGTGTTTCAGGCCGCCAGTAGCCACGGGCACTTGACGGAGTCGAAGGCCTTGATCGCATCCAAGGACACGATTGCCATTTCCTCCTCACTTCCGCTGCCAAGCTCAATGATCCTCTGAAGTCGCCTATGATTGTTGGTGATGTTCCTATGGGGGACATAGCCCGTTTGATCCGGATGTATTAGCTTACCAATGACCCTTTTCAGTCTATTCGCCAAGACCGCAGTTAATATCTTGCGGTCCTGGTTTAACATTGACACAGGTCTGAAGGAACCACAGCTGCGCCCTGGTTTATTTGGTTTAGGGAGAGGTACTATAACAGCCTCTCTCATTGACTTGGGTAAGCGGTCCGTCTCAAACGCCTCGTTTATCATTTCTAGCAGCGGGGGGAGGACCTCTTCTATATATACTTTGTAAAATTCGCTTGGGAGCCCGTCTGTCCCCGGGGTCCTACTAGTAGGCAACTTCCTCACCACCTCCCCTAGTTCTTCCAGGGTGATCGGGGAGTCCAATTCCTCTCTTTCTTCCTCACTTATCCTGGGCAGCCCCATATCCTCAAGTGTTTCTTCTATCATTACCCAGCTACTTTCCCCGTCTTCCCCATATAACACTTTATAATAATCTACAAACGCTTGATTAACTCCCTCCTGGGTGTCCTCTACGCTACCATATTCCCTCTCTATAGTTCTGATTGTGGTTCTGGGGGTCTCGCTCTTATATAGCCACGCCAAAAGTCTCCCCGGTTTGTCACGTCCCGCATGCTGTCTCTCTATGTACCTTTTATAGTTAAGGTTGCACAACCTCTCCCAGTAGTCCGCATATTTTTGCTGCAGCTTAAGTATCAGATCTAGCTTCTCCGCTGTGTCGTCACCGGTTTTTAAGGCCTCTTCCAATTTAGCCTCCATCTCCCTCAGTTCAGTTGAAACCCCACCTTGTAGGCCCTTGGATTTCGCCATGGCCGCCCCCTCATAACAACTTTAAAGGCGTTCCATAGTGTCCCCGCTGAGTCCACACTCCCAGTGTTAGTTTCGAAATAGTTTACTATCTCCTCCCGTAAATCCTCTCTAAATAAGGGGTCTCTCAACGCCTCCGCTCATAGGTGCCATGTCGGGATCCTTGCCCTCAGGGGGCAGTATTGCCATGCAAGAATCAGGGGCGAGTGGTCCAAAAGGACCCTGGCCCTGTACTCTATGTGCGCAATCTCCGCTATCATTTCAGGTGATGCAAAGACATAGTCCAACCTT
Source organism: Ambystoma mexicanum (assembly GCF_040938575.1). NCBI lineage: Eukaryota > Metazoa > Chordata > Amphibia > Caudata > Ambystomatidae > Ambystoma > Ambystoma mexicanum. The sequence continues at coordinate 1,184,104,427 of NC_090926.1, forward strand.
GTTGATAACTGCTGTGGGGCAGAATAATGCGAATATTGCCTTTCCCCAGGGTGCCACACTCTCCATGCATCTTCCAACCCAAAGTCATCAAGCAGTGTCTGTAGCGCTCTGGCTGCAAGGGCCGGTCTATCCAATTTCCCGTCCGATCTGTCCACCCTCGGTTCAATACACAGTTGAAGTCCCCTCCCCAGATCACCGCGCTTCCAACACACACGCTGAGGTTCGCACTCAGTGTCCTAATGTACGCCGCCATGTTCTGGTTCGGGGCATACGTGTTAACAATACTTATCTCCCTATTTTCTACCAATCCCCTCAGCATAACCATCCTCCCGTCTGTCTCAGCCACCACTTGCAACCGCTGAAACGGGACATGTGACGCCACCCATATAAGTACTCCTCTTGCGTAGGCCGAGTACGAAGAGCCCACCAACACCCCCTTCCACTTTCCCGCAATCGTGTCCATCCTCTCCCGTGTAAGGTGGGTTTCCTGTAGCAATGTAATATCTATTTTCTGCCTGCGCAGATACAGCATAACCTTGTTCGTTTTTAAGTAGCTATTAAGCCCCCGCACATTCCATGTGAGTATTTTAAGGTCCCCCATCGCCTGGTATGATCCCATTCCCTCCCCCACAGGTGCAGTGTAACCTTGAGTTCCATTCCAATCTATATAGGCTTGCATCCCCTTCTAAAACCCTGTTAACCAAAAAAACACGGAACTTCCCGCTCCCTCTCCCCCCCGCCTCCCATCCCTTCCCCAACACTCCCCCCCCCAACTGTTGCCCAGCTCCATCCCTGGATCTCAGGCTCCCCCGCATCTAGATCTTTCTGGCTTTTGCCTGTACTCGAAGCTCCGCAGGGTGAGGCCGCCCTAGTGGCCAACCTACTATAACTACAACTACAATTCGGGGGATAGGGTGCTACCGCCCTGCCGCTCCAATAGCTCATAAAAGAACTACACATTGCTATACAGTTTAAATATATGTAACCGCCAGTATATTCAAGTCCATCAAGTCTCTCACAATCCGCAATATGTTATCGAATATCAGTCTCCTACAGCCAGGCCCATCGTTCTCAGTCTTCGCCTAGGCGCCCTTGGTATGTTCGCTCGCCGCCATAGCAAAATGCATACCGTGTCTGAGTCACTTTTCACGTCCATTTTGTTTCTCCTGCGTGTCTTGATCCGGGCAGCCCTGCAGATCCAACCACTTTGTCGCTTCTTCCAGAGTGTACACGACCTTCGCAGGGTACAGCAGCATATATTTTATCTCAGCAGCCCGCAGCCTCCGTTTGATAGTTACATAGCTGTACCGCGGCCTTTGAACCAGCATAGTATAATCCGGGTATGCCGTGATAGTGCTCGAGGCCCTCTCGATTGTTCCGCCTTTCCGAAAAATTACTCCAATATTTTTTCCCGGTCTTTGTAGTTCAGTATTTTGGCAATTATCGCTAGTGGAGGGGCCCCTGGTCTCGGCTTCCGCATGAGGGCTCTATGTGCACGCTCGACCGCAAATTCCTGTGAGAGTGTACCGGCCCGGATTCCTTGTTTCTCCTCGCTCTCCCTTCTGCTTCTTCTGCTCGAGACTCCAAGTTGGCCACCTGTTGCTTGAGGACATGGATCTGCTTTGTATTGTTGGTGCTGGTGTCCGTGTTAGATTTCACCACGCCCTCCAGGCTGCTTGTGCATTCTGCCAGTCCCCTGACGTCTTGTCTCAGCAAGGAGACTTCGATGCCCACTGCTTCAATTTTAGCCTCCACGTACGTAGGTCCATCATCGCAACCCCCAAAGATTCCTTCAGCTCCGTAATGGCTTCCAAAATCTGATGATTATCAGCCGCTGTCGCGCCCTCAGTCTGTGCCATCGGGCCTTTGGTTGCGGTGGCCGCAGGAGACAGTTGTGCTTTCGCAAAAATTTCCATCGTGGGTTGTTTGTTCTTATTCTTGTCCACGGCCCCTCGTGCCGCCATTTTCGGTTTTCGTTGGGTCTCCCTATCACGATTCAGCGACCGAGTGTCTCCCCAACCGTACTTTCCGCTCTTTACCAACTGTTGCGGTGGTCTCCAGGCAGCCTCCTCTCGCCGCTACTCGTTCAATGCCGAGCGAGCGCTTCTCGTGCTGGTCGTGGTGTGGCCTGCATCTTCACACCTCTGCTGCTCTCGGGTCCATGCCGTACGGGCCAGCACCCAAGCTTTCATGACTCAAGGCCTATGGCCCCCAGGGGTTTTGTTCCGCCTTCACCTCGCCATTGTCGTTCTTTCCCCGTGACCGCCGCCTCTATTCGTCCTCTTCGAGAACCTAGTTTTGTTTCTTTTGTTGTCGGCCATCTTGTGTGACAATGGACTGAACAGCCGCCGTCGTTCGTCGAGCAAATCCTCCAGACTCCCGCTTACGATTTTCTCGATCTTCATACAATGAGCGAAACATCCATTCCCATGCGTGTGTGATCGATTCTGGAACCAATGGCGCACTTTCAAAGGTAGTTTGTACGGATCATCTGTCGGATCCTTCGGAGCTACACGGGAAGCACGTCCTACTCCATGGCTGCCCAAGCCACGCCCCGTCATGCCTGCCATAGTTGAGTATTCCTTCCGCTCACATGTTCACGTGGTGGAAACTTTCAGAGACTAACCGTATCTGGATGGTCCTGGGTTTCTCTGTCTCTGTGATCTGTCTCTACTTTGTGCATGTACAGAACAGCATCCTCATGGAATGGCCAATTGTGTGGACCTGCAAGTGTGTTGGGTTCTTTCATGGGGATCATTTGAACCCATGTGGCATGCCAATGAGACCAGCCGGTGGTGGGTACAAGGAAGAGCATGAAGGACTGGGGAATTAGGGGGAGTTAACATTGTTAGACCTATAGATTACTACCATAAGTCGACTGAAACATAAATATTTTCTGGGATCACGTGAATTTCAGCCAGTTTATAATTTGGTGAATTGATAGTGGCAGGAGTCAACATTGTGAGATCTGAATGCTGGCTGGTTCTATGTCATTCGATTGCTAGGTTTTATTTCATTTTCATTTTTTTTTATTTGCTGCAATTTTTGGCCGAAAATGGACAACACACACCTCTACCTCTTATATGCCTTCAGCCTCCCCCCCACATATTTGTCAATGAGTTTTTTCGGCCAAAAATCAGTGGCAAAAACTTGGCGAAAAAAAAAACCCTGCTAATGAATGATCGTCGTATTCTGTATCCTAGGGATAACAGATCGTATGAAACGAAACAATGCACAGGACAGCTTTTATTGTGTTGCCTGATTGAGTCCCATCACCTCTTTGTTGACACTCACCAAGACCTGCGTAGATGCAGGAATGATGGACTAATTTCAGGGAGTCATTAATGTGCGGTTCTCACCCCCTCGTCATCTCTGCAACTCTCTATCTTGTATTCTCTCTGCTTCCTCTCCTGACGCAGCACTTTCTTCTTCTCTTTCTGATCTCACTTCTTATTTCTCTTCTAAGGTTACTCTCCTTCGCTCCGCTATTACCACCTCTGTTTCTTTTTGCTCTCCCCTGCACTTTCTTCATTGTCTGCTTTCTTATCTTCCTTCGCCCTTCATGTGGAGACAGATATCTCTGGTTTCCTGGCTAAAGCACACCCTACCTCTGCTCCTCTAGATCCCCTTATATCTTCCTTTGTTCTTAAAGTTTATCCTTCTCTTCTTCCTTTGCTTACTACTTTGCTCAATTTTTCTCTTTCTATCTCTAAAAACACCTTCCCTGAATTCCTCTCCTCCTTCCAACTACCATCCTATTTCTCTCCTTCCAGACTTGTCTAAACCTTTGGAGCGTGCTGTTTGTTCTGGATTCTTTCTTCTTACCCTCCTTTCCGTACTAATCTAAAGCAACATCTGTCTGCTACATAATAAGTTCTTCTTGATTTTTTCCATTGTTCACATTCGATGTACCGTTTTTAATTTGTATGGCGATTTGGTGTAAAGCGCAGTATAAACACAAATACTTTTTGGTGGTGTAGAGGAGCAGTCAAATGCCTCTACCGGAAGTCCCACCCCCCCCCCCCCCGCCCCTTCAACCTGTATGTTGGAAGCCAGAGATTGTGACATGTGCAACGCCAGCAATGGTGCGTATTCCACGAAAAGCCTTTGAGACAAGGTATACATTAAGAATCGCTGAATAAACTTTATTTTTTTATTTTTACTTTTATTGTGTACTAGCCAAAAATACAAAAGTAAACATGACTTTGTACACAGATTGATAAAACTCAAAATTTCAATTCCATAAGAGAAGAAAAGTATCAATTAAAAAAAGAAAAAAGAATAAATACATTTTCTTACATTCCAAAAAAAAAGAACAGACAGTTAACTATGCATTAAAATATAACCTAAAACACACAATCGGAAAGAAGTTCAGAAGAAAACAGAATCACATACGAACTACGTCAGTAATCAAGTTTCAGAATTGATTATCTCCCGCTTTCCAACTAAATTCAAATCTTTGAGAAAACGTACCACCTCAGCCGTGAGAAAGATTTCATTCCCAGACGATAGTCTGTGTCAGAAGGTGTATGAATCAAGAAACCGAGTATTCTTCATAAGTCTCGAAAATCTTTCGGTTCTCTGAGTCAATATCCCCTGTACATTAGGATAGAAGATGATAGACTGATTGTATTTCTATTTCATCACATTTGTCACAAATATTTGAGGGACAGTTTTCTTTATCACTAATATGCTGGATTTCCGAGTAGGTAGAATGTTTAATCGGAATCTTAGGAATTCTGTTCGTATATGTGGATGAGAGGATTTTTTCACATAGGTTGGAAGACATGATCTCGGTTTATCTGTTATGGTGAGAGATGCGGAGAGTTTGGCCATTCTCATTTTCCCTATTGTCCTGGTCCAATCCCAGCGTTTCATCTGTTCCTTCACTTTTAAGGGATTTTTATCGAGCAGAAGCTCGATAGAACTGTCTGAGGCAAATAGAATATCATCACATTTCAGGTTCAACTTATTCAAAAACAAGTTATTCGAGCTATGCATAGTAAGATGTAACTTCTTATAAAGTGATCATTTTGGGGGATCCAGGACCAACTGTAGATGGACACCCACTTCCACTCTATCCACGCTAGCATAGAAGTGAGGCCTAGCTCAAACATTATACAGGCAATAGGAAGACAATTTGGCAATGCTAGAATTCCTCGCCAACGTGTGCCTTCAACTTTAGCTTGGAAAATAGATTGTAGCCCAAAACTAATGATAGGGACCACTTGACATATATAAAATTTCAAAACAGGAAGAATTGAAAACTTACAGTATTGCATATATATCTTCTTTATTTTATTACCCAGATTCATTATTTTTTTATCAATAATCAAAAGGAGATGGGCTATGGTAGGAAAGGCTGTAATTTGAGTCCCCAAACTTTGCCAATAATAATTGGTGAATCATCCAAGTAAGGGAAAGATTTTAGTTTTGTTAATGGGTGTTTGAATATAACTATTTTTGATTTACTTGGGTTTATTTTCGGAATAAACACCAAAAAATACAAATACTTTTTGGTGGCATGCGTTCCTGCACATGTGGTTTGATGCACACTTACCCTACAGCCAAGTGCACCGTTACTGCGGACACTCCATGCCTTGAAACAGGCAGTTTTCCTGCAGTATTAGTGAGTCATGGGCATCCATGGGTGAAGAGCATGTCTGTGTCTTTGCACATTGATGACGAACATTTTCACACAATCTGCTCACTGTGTTTAGGTGGCTGAGGGGCAACGTGTGTGAAGTCACGGGCACCCACAATGGTGGGACTCCAGTGATGCAACTAATGTGTCTCCACGGGAGTCAGGGAAGTTGAGTCTGTTGGGAAGCTGAAGTGCCCCTCGAAGCGCTGCACCTTGGTATCTGGAACCTGAAGCAGGATCTTCTAAATGCAGAGCTCTGTGACGCCAAAGACAAGTGCCACTGAGTCGCAGTAGGGCATGGGAGGAATTTCTGTTTGATCTCCCAGTTGGGTTCTAAGTCATGCTTGATGTCCACTAAAATTGACAGAGTTTTTGAATATTATTAAGAGGCTTGTACCTGCTGGTTACTCCTGTCCATAGTGAAAACCAGTGGCCATAACCCCTTGATGTGATACTCTTTTCTAGTGATGTTTCTGCTAAAATGGCAGCTTGTCAAGCTGATGTGCCTCCTGCCTGCAAGGTATGCTGGGCTGCCAGCTGTCCTCCAGCAGAGCAGCTGCAATTAATAGGAACATTTGCTTGAAACTGATATTGTGGTGCCGAGTTCTCCATCCATGCAGCCAGGTCTGGCAGTATATAGCCATTTTAGTCTCTGTATAGGATCTCCAGCACTGATTGGCAACTGCTTTCAGGTAGTATGCATTTCTGGATTGAGGATTTATAGTGCAGTAGTGTAGAATCCTGTGTACATGGGCCAAAGTGCATGTTTTCATTAACACGTTAGGACCACTAAATAGCTTAAGGCAACAGCTCCCTCTAATGGTGACAACAGGGATTGCTCTGTGAATTGGTATTGTCTCTATGTAGCCTATGTCTCTATATATCCTAAGGCAACAGTTCCCTTTAGCGGTGACAACAGGCGAAGCTATGTGAATTGGCATTGTCTCAATGTATCCTAAGGCGACAGCTCCTTCTAGCGGTGACAAGTGGCAAAGCTATGCGAATTGGAATTGTCTCTATGTATCCTAAGGCAACAGCTCCCTCAAGCGGTAACAACAGGTAAGGCTACTGCATCGGACAAACATACATCTGGCCTTTTATTATATTGTTATATTAGGACTCCTTTCCCATCCCCAAATGTAGATGTTCTTTGTTTTTATGTCACTGCATGCAGGCAGACAATACACGTTGGATTTCTATATCCATGCATAAGTGCAATGTCGAGATTCCACTTGCCTGCATGATCCATAATTTCCAGCCACATATACAGTAATAGGTGGATTTGATGAATACACATGGAACTGGTATTTCCGCATGTGTTATGGCTTCCATGACCATCAGCGAGAGGTTCTAAAATGGCTACAGTGGGGACACGCCATTAAAATAGATTATCAGCAAGATGGTGCCTATCAATGCACCTACTAATGCAGGTGAGTTAATGGCCTGAGAAAGAGAAGGTGAAAGGTGAGAAGGCAGCACCATGAAGAGATGTGCAGATTCATGGCATGAGAAGAGCAGACAAGAACTGCAGTTCGATGTCGGTGGATGATTGGTGGTACAAGCTCATAAGTGGTGATAACCTGACCCAAACCATCGCCTTACTTGCATTCATGGACAACCTCTTTTCGGAACCAGTCTCGTGGTTGCTTAAAATGAAACATACAGAACCTTCAAAGTGAAATGACTGACCCTTTTAGGAAGCCCCTAATTCCGAAAACTGTACGATACATGGCACGGGGGCAAAGATGATAGACGGCTTGCCTTTCCATTCTGCGCTGTACTAGGTCACAATCGTTGAGAGTAACTGAAACGGTTAAGTATGTATTGTTATTGGGTTTGATGCCTTTATTTTATAGTGTGATAGTCAGTCTGCATTGTTGGATTAATGTTGTTGAACCAGTTCTAACTGTTTAAGTGAAGGATGATCTCTGTTTGTTGATGTATTTATTTTGAGAAGTGAAAGGTTTGCATAAACCAAACACTATTAAATAAATAAAAAATAAAAAAAAAATAATGTAAAAAGCTTCAGAGAGAAACACAGATAAGGCGAAGTCAGAAGGGAAAGAAACGTTCAAGGGAAAAGGAAAGGTTCTGAAGATGCAAGTCATGAACAGAGAAGGGTGAAAGGTCAAAGAAGAGGGTGTCATGTCATTGCAAGTCATGAGAAGAGGGTGTTGTTGAAAAGGGAGAGCAAGCTAAACAAAATATGATAAAGGGCTGAAGAATATAAAGAGGCATAAAGGTAGGCAAAAGGTCAGAAGGAGAGTTCCCTGAGAAAGAGAGGTCAAAGGTCAAAGGATAACAAGGACCAAGACAAAGGGAGAAGATTGTGTGCAAGGTAAACAAACGTAGGTTAAAGACAGATATACAAGAATGAAAAAAGGGGGAGGTTGAAAGGTCAGAAGGGGAGCCGAGCACTGAAGAAAAAAGGGGTGCAAGCTCATAGGGCAGGGGGTCAGACACAAGGGAGGTCCAAGGCTGTAACTTGAAAAGAGGTGATGGTAGAATGGGAGGGCACGTTAAGAAAGACATGAGCCGATCACAAGGAGAGGAAAAGATGAAGAGGAAGGTGGAATGTCAGGAAGGGAGCACTAGAGCAAGAGAGCTCATGGAATTAGACATTAATACGCTCAGAATAGCAGGGCCAGACAGAGGCGAAGTCCTAACTTTAGAAGGTGGCTTGGGGGCTGCAATGAAGAGTTAGAAGCGGGAAAGGTTTAGTGATAAGTGAATGGTCAGATTTGATTCAACAGACATAGCAAGAGGTGCAATGTCTGAAAGGGGGGTCAGTGAAGGAGAAGCATGTCATGAGACGTGAACTGGAGAAAGCGAAAGGTGAAATTCCAGAATAGGGATCGACAGAAAGCGCAAGGAGAAAGGTCAGAAGCGGAGAATCAGTGAGATAAAAGTCAGTGTTCGGGAAGCACATTTGCAAAAGGTCCAAATGTACAAACCAGAGTTGAAGATTAAGAAGAGTTAAGCGTGGCGGAAAATAGATGAGAAGTCATACAGTGAGCCCGACAATAAAGAGGTGAAAGGTTTGAGGATGCACATACCAGACTTTCCAAACCGAGAGAGGGTGAGCATCCAATGGAAGAAGCAGAGACTTAAGGGATCGAGATGAGCACAGAAGGTGAACGATCAGAGAAGGGAAGAACCACAGCAGAGCAGGTGACTGGCTCAAAGAATGAGCGAGGCAAACAGAAGAGTGAAAGTTTTGTGTATGGAAAGAACAGGTCAGCGCAAAACAATCGCAAATAGAGGTGGACACACCAGGAGAAAGCCCATTCCCCATCCCTAAACGGAATAAGCCATCCCAGTCAGGATGTGAAGACTTCATCCGTCAAGTCAAGGAGCCACCAAGGGGGTATTGATCGGCACGCGCTTCGGGCTCCATCCGACTGTAATGGCTGCGGAGATATACAGAGAGTCTATCAAGACAGACGGCAAGTATATCACACTTATGGATTCTGCCTGAAGGGAGGAGCTGTCACAGATAAAGCTGGCCGGGAAGAGAGACGGAGAGATTAGGCTGTGCTTCGATCGTGTGCGCCTGAAAGAAGGCGAGGCTAGGCGCACATCGAGCAAGGAAAGACTGTGAACATGAAACTGGTGCCAGAAATGCATTTCACGCCAGTTTCTAAGAGCATTGCAAATGACAACGTATACCCTCCAACCCAGTACTGCAATATTAATATTAGCAAATGTGCAGAATGTCTATATATCGCGAACTTCCTGCAATAAGATTATTAAGTGATGGACTGCTTCCTGTGCAATTTCACAAACCCCTGCATAGTATGTTATGCACTCAAATTAAGTGGCCAGTTCGCGTTTATGCATTATACATGCCCTCGGCTTGTTCGTAAGGACTGCCATATTTTGTACATGAGGGCACTAGATCATGCATGTATGTGTATGTATATATATGTACATAGAGTTGGGATTCATAAAGCACAGACCTATTGGAAGAGCAAAGGAAATTTGTACAGGAGTTACAGTTAGGGTGCACAGGTATTTGAGGCACTGGAGTGCTTCAGGGACTCCAAGAGGCAAACTCCGGAGGGGAGAATTAACTCCCCCAGAAGGTGAGAAATCCAAAAGCACACAAGGGCACACCACCAGAGGCAGTTACCACCCGCCACCATATCAAAGAGTCCCAGGACACCAAAGAAGATGTCTGATTAAGCGAGCACCACAGCCTCATCCTCAGGAGGGGCAGGAGCAGCAGCTCCGCCTGGGGACAATGATACCTCACAAGACAATAACCAACACATACCAAACGAAGGGGGCGCATCCCAAGTGATGCATATGCCAAACCCCTTTGAAGTTCGGGTCACCTCGAACCTAGGACCCCGCGGACCACATGGCTCCGGGATTTCAAGTTTTACACGGATGCCATTGGTCTGACAGATGATGCGAGACTGAAGAACACGCTGTTTATGGCCGTGGGTCCGGCAGTGAGAGACATAGCAGGTGAATTACTCAATGTCGACACTGTCACATACAGAGAACTCCATGCCAAACTGTCAGAATATTTTGCAGCACACAGGAATGTCAACTACGAATGGCACATCTTTCACACGACCAGACAGGAGAAGGGAGAGTCGATAGACAACTTTGTGATGCGTCTTCGCATCAAACTAAAGCACTGTGAATTCCACAAATACTCCAACGAGGAAGCACTCAGATCGCAAGTGATTGCAGGTTGCCTGTCACAACCATTCCGCAAACAACTCTTACAAAAACAGAGGTCTCTAGAGGAAATCCTAGCACTGGCCCACATGGAAGCCGCAGTTCACTTGCAACTGGACAACCTAGGTAAAGTGTCCCTACACCAACAAGGGGAGAACTCAGAGACAGTCAACAAACTATATTCAAACCCCTCTCAAGGAAGTAAGCGCCCTGAGGCCACATGCTACAAATGCGGGTACGAATACCCACATGCGGGAGAACGCCCGGCCATAGGACAACAATACGCTGCATGTGGAGGGATGGATCATTATAGAGCCATGTGCAAGAATGCTCCGACACACACGCCCAGCTAACCCCGCACTCAAGACAGGCGCAGATACATCCGCCAGAGCTCACCCAGGTCCATAGGGGAGAGTGACCGGAAACCCATGAGGAGAGAAGACAGTGAGAGGAAAAGCCGCTACACCCGCAAAGACAGACGGTCGTCTGAAGACATGAGACGCTCACACAGAAGGCGGTTCGTAAGGTACATTGAAACACGGTCCCCCACCAGCAGTGACACCCCGTCGTCGGAGGACGATCAGAGGAAGAGAGGCTATGTGTGGGCCATAAATGACAACACCACAGCCACCCAACACAGCCCCGTACTGACACTTCATGTAAATAACATCCCGCCATATGGTCAAAGGAATGCCAGGGGGAATTTGAAGCGGTCAGGGATGCCATATCACAGGCAGAAGACATGGCATATTTCGACGCTGACCATGACACCGAAATAATAGTGCATGCCAGCCCAGTAGGACTACGTGCCATTTTAACCCAAAAGGACCTTACAGAACCACGCAACACCCACATAGTGGCTTATGCCAGCAGAAGCCTGACGACCACGGAACAGGCATACTCACAAGCCGAGAAAGAAAGTCTGGCTGTGGTCTGGGCCTGTGAGTACTTCCACTTATTCCTGTTCGGGAAAGAGTTTACAATCGTCACGGATCACCAGGCACTACTCACTATTTACGGAAATCCCAAAACCAGAATGCCGCCGAGAATAGCCCGATGGGGCCTACGATTACAGGACTACAAGTTCACAATAAAGCACCGGCCTGGGAAAGAAGAAAATCCCGCAGACTACCTCTCACGCCACCCAACGACCTGAACTCAACCATCCATTGCAGACGCATACATAAACTACATAATACATCATCTACAACCGCTGCCGGTCGGGTGGGCGGAGCTATGAGCACAGTCTGAGTCAGACCCAGCACTCCGAATTGCAAGACATTGCCTGCAGGAAAACATGCAGACCCTCATGAAGCAACAGGCCAGGGCTGAATCGGAAACAACACGAGAAGACGTCAAATAGCTTGACCAAGTTCGAGAGGAACTGACGGTGGTAGAGAACAATGTTCTCCTGAAAGGCTGCAAAGTTGTTGTGCCAAGAACCCTCCGGGAAAGGATAATACACCTGGCCCACGAAGGGCACCGGGGCATGGTTGCCACAAAGCGCCTCCTCCGCCAAAAGGTGTGGTTCCCTCAACTTGATCACCTTATAGAAACCATCGTAGGAGGCTGCCATGTCTGCGCACAAGTAGCGCCACCGCCACACCCGAATCCGCTACAAACATCACTGCTACCGGAAAAAGTGTGGGAGGAGCTCGCCGTAGACCTGTTTGGACCGCCGAGCGACGGCACACATGTGGTCATGCTCATGGATGAACATTCGAGATACCCGGATGCACAGATAGTGGAGAGCAGTGCAACGTCAAGTGTCATCCCGGCACTTGATCGAATGTTATCAGCCTATGGCATTCCTAAGATCATAAAATCGGACAACGGTCCCACCTTCATAAGCCATGACTTCCAAAAGTCGAATAACCCCTCGCTGGCCCCAGGCAAACGGCATGGTCGAACGATTCATGGCCAATATCAAAAGGACTTTGCAAATCGCTCAAATTCAAAACAAGCCATTCGAACAAGCCCTCAACCAAATGCTCAGGGAATACAGACACACACCCCACAGCACGACAGGAGTATGCCACACGGACCTATTGTTCCAGAGGACGGTGAAGACGAGGCTGCCAGAAGATCCAAGATCACAAGAACCGACGACGCTAGAACAAGAGGCCAGAACAAACAATGAAGCGAGCAAGGCAAAAACAAAGGAAGCCAGTGACAGGAAGAGACGGCTCGTGAGAATCTCAAGTATGGCTCAGGCAACCCAAGTATAGAAAGGAAGAAGCCACCTTTGCGCCCACCCCTCTCGTTGTTACACACAAGAAAGGCACCATGGTCACGGCGCAGAGAAGTGACTGCTCATCAGTGACTGGGAACAGCTTGCACTTCAAACGGGTCATGCCGCACCAAGGGGATCACTGGGAGATGGAGCTTGACTATGAAGAGGAAAGACTTCATGACGAACCTTACCACGGAGATGGGGAGGAGTAGGGAAATGAATCGAACACCTCAACCCCCATGCTGGAAAGGATGTCTCCAAGCAGAGTGAGACGTCCTCAGAGGAGCCGCATGACACCACTTGGCCTCATAGAAGAAATGGGGTGAGAGACAGTAATAGCCTTGTATGTTAAAAAGGGGGGAGATGTCAGCTGGCCTACGTCATTGTGTGGGCGGGCCGCAGTTGCAGCCTCGGGGCAAGACGTCCAGGACGTGATGTCAGGGGAAGGGGAGGGACGAGGGAAGGTTGCGGCAGTTGCCGCCTGTGTTCAAATAAAGAAGGTTGTGCCTGAAGTACGGCTCCCGCGTTTCATTAGGCCTGGAGGCCTGCGCGCCTGTGGCTCCCCTGGCGGGGACACAACACATTGTATTGTAATTGTCATTTATATAGTGCTTTTTCCCATTTGTATGGCCCCAAAGAGCTTTGTGGAAGGAACGCCCTCAGAGACTGAAGTCCAGCTATGGGAACATTCTCTGAATGGCTTGAAGTGTGTGTGTGTGCGTTTGTCCACCATTAAGAATCAGGTGGGTGAGTTAGGCTCCAGTAAGCAACCCCAGAGGTCAGGCATGTGGATGGGTGCTGAGGGAGGTCAGGACAGAGTGGTAATGTGAAAGACTTGATATTTGACCAGCTAGACCAAACATTGTCCAAGGTTGTCGCTGTATTCTAATACCAGAGGTTTTGAGGCAGGTCTGGTGTAAGGGTGAAGCATTTATTTGTCCAGCTAGGGCGTATTTGTCATAGTTGTAGCTGCATTACAAAGTGTGTGGATGGATAGCCGTGCCTGCAGCAGATGCCCATGAAGTGGTGCGTTTATACGTACCTTAAGCTCAGGTGGAGCTTATCTTTAATGTCGCAGTGCCATCCGATCGTCTGTGGGGAAGGAAACCTTTGAAGAGTCTTCTAGGCACTATGAGCAGGCTAGCCTCAAGTCTACTAAGCACAATAGACTGCCTCCTCTAGAACCATAGAACCTAGGATAGTAGGATTCTCAAAACACACAGTAAACAGTTACATTTATAGTCTTACTAAATGTCTTCCAAGTTCAATAAACTCTACCAACAGGAATCTACTAAATGCGATATCAAGGATACATGCATATGACCACTGTGTACGAGCTACAGAATGACCTTTGCTGTGTTGCCTGGTGCATTATTAAAGCAGACCAGCAGAGAAGAGCTTGCGCTTGGCTGGTTGCTGAAGCCTACTTAGCCTCGGTGCACTCCCGTCTGGGGCTTCGTCTCCCGCCAAGGGTATGATGGAGGTGGACAGTCTTTTCACCGTTGGTACAGACCATGGGCAGACACATCATTGGCCTAGATTGTGCACGGTTCTGCAGCTTGCAAAGGCAGGACTGGAACTCCGATCTCCTACTTCTACACTGAGTAAGCATGTTACTAACTAGAGCCCTAGTCCTGAAGGCATCTTCCCCCACTAGTCACTGTTTTAATTATATTAATTTCCCTTTCTTTCACTCTCCTTCAAGCTTAAAACACAAATCCAAACGTGTCTAAATAGTAAACCACTAAGAAGTTCTTTGGCCAAATAGGTGAACGAGGCCAAAGGCTGCCCAGGTTATTAAACTGAGAGGTTTTACCTTATGTACAAAAGGGGGTATTTCATTCCGTACACAACATGGCCCCACACTCTCTTCCCGTTTAATACCTGGCCTCTTGCTTAAACTAAAGTAAGAGCTCTTGCATTTGTTCATACATCCGATCATTGAAAAATGCGTTGGGATAAGAACAAAATGCTAATAGTCAGCTTGTAATGTGTTGCACAAAATAGTCTGAGTACATGGTGAAACACAGATGGATTGTGTCTCTCCAGTGTTAAACTCGAGCAGGTCAGAAAAATAAACATTCTGCTGTAAACAGTTCCTGAATAACGCTGCTGTAAATGGTCAGGGAAAGGTATTTTAGAAGAAGGCAACATGATCATCTAGTGAAGTCTAAGATGAGGTGTCCCCGCAGACGATGGAATCCTGCTCTGTGCTGTCTCAAGCAGCAGGCATTGCGATGACACCAGCGACTGTAATAATTGATGAGTTGCAATGTTATGTCCTTCTAGTGATGTGTCAAATAGCCAGTAATAAGGACATTATGGGCCTGATTCAAGGAAGTGTTTTATGATGGCACAATGCCATAGGAAACGCTCTGTGAATCAGGCACTATGTGTCTGGCCTTGTATAGTTTTCTGGTGATAAGTTTTTATCTCAATAATGGCAGGATCACCCTTCACGCACACTCTCTTCTTCTTAACTCACCCTCTATTTTGTTTTCCCTGTATCTGTTAGACCATTCTTCTCATCTACCCTGGCCACCCTTCTGAACTGTAGCAATGCTCTTCATCAAACACCAAGACATCTCTTTTGGGATTTTGTTCTGTGCCAATAGCACTTCCAATAGCACTTCAGTCCTCTCTCCATAACATAATAGGTGTGTATGTAGAGCGCACGATCTTGGCGCCATTGACAGATAACAGATGTTTCTTGTAACCTAGCTTAATGGTACTCATTTCATCGACATCGGAAGGATGAAGGGCAGAGTGGACATGCCAGGATTCGAACCAGTGACCATGAGGTCAATCACAGGCCCCTGTAGTAGATGCATCAGTCCACTGCACCACAAACCCACACTGCCTTCGAAAATTCACACCTATGTTAGGATTCACATTTCTTTCCTCATTACCTTATCTTAGGGCTGTACCAAATAGCATATTTAGTATTCGGCCAGATACCGAATAGTTTTTCAACTATTCGGCCAGAGCCGAATATGAAGCCGAATAGTTGCTTTATTTAAGAAATCATGCTCCAAACTTCAAAAAAACACACTTATAAAAAAACTAATAAAGCAACATTTTAAATGCATTGTATACCTTTATTTCTCTAGATTGTAATTAATGTAGCATCTTTATTTAAAGCATAACGCCATAAATAAAGCAGATTTAACCAGAATGAAGGGACCAAATGTACAGAAGATTGTTGCATATTCAGTGCCAGTTAAAGTAGGAGGCTTCACAAATGCATAAGGACTGCCTTTGTGAATCAGATGCATTGCATTCTCTATCCAGTTGCAAAGTCGATGCGGTCGAGTTTCTAAACTTCTTTGCAGCTCACATAGAAATGTATATGATGGTTCATGTCTGCTCATGCAGGACACAAGTAAAGAGGAAATATGAAATGCGTGAACTCCATCTCACAACTATTCACCCCACCCAAACAAATGCTGCTCACTTTTCACTTATCTTAGCCACTCCCCGCCAATACACAAACATAGGCAATTTATCATTCCTGATAAAATATCAGATAATGTTAAACTCAGGACTCAAGTCCTAAATAAAAGAATAGGGGGTCGGGGGGCTATGATGCAATGGGAAGTGACATGACAGGAACTGAAAGTATCTATGCACATTTCTTTCAGTTTTTCTTTTCCAACTGAAAAAAGTGCACATTGCATATAAACATTCACCAAAAGAAAAGATTTTCCTGTATTGTTGCAGGCTAAGTATAAAAGATGAGCACCTGTTATGTCTAAGAATCTGTAACAAAACATGCCCTAAAAAGCAGATTACAATATAAGATATTTTTCAGCTGTGTGATAGCAATTTGTCTGGTCTTGTGACTAAGTGTCTGGTTTAATTCTATTCAGTTTTGCAAACTGAAGTCTATATTTGCCTTTCTGAGTTTTTGTTGCATTATATTCAAATGAGAATGTCAAAGTATTCGGTAAGAGCCGAAGAGCAAGAAACGATTCGGCCGGAGCCGAATAGCTTTGTTTCAGCCGGAATTCGGCCGAATACTTGAAGCCGAAGTTCGGTACACCTCTACCTTATATTCATTATTTATTTCTGAAACAACATTTTAAATTACTCAAAAGGCAAACCCTTTGAATACTTTTTTTACTACAACATTTGAAATTCTTTTTTTAAATGTATTTTATTTATTTTTGAGAACGGCAAACTGGTATCATGTTCGACTTGGGTAATCTTGACGAAACAATATTTTACCCCAACAAAGCCATCATGTTCTTTTGACAGATAAGCTTATCAATACTGAGGGCAAAGCTCACGTGGTAAACATGAATCTCAGTCATACGTGCAACCTGCACTGTCTCGGGAGAATAGCTCAGGGGCAACATGCTCACCTTTTCAGCCTTCCGAGTTCGATACAGTCAGGATCATTAGATTGTGTAATTGTAACACCTTTTATCACAGTGCTTAGAAATTGAAGGCTATTTTATGCACAGGTCTATCAGTAAATCAATTATTCTGTAATAATGGCCTTTCTGCAACAAACTGTAGTTGCGCCTCATCTTGACTGACTGTGTCATGGCAGAGGCTGCTGTTCATCTTGCAGCAAACCCTGCACGGATGCAGGCGGGTCCACACATCACGATGGACCTTGATAATGCAGCATTCTTGCAGAGCTGTCCGTTAACCACGCCTTTATCATGTCTTACTTAATGTTATTTCTCGCTATATGTGACTTCTTAACGTATTACGTTCTACCTTGTGCTATAGTGTTCCCAGGGGCCTTTTTGTGAATCTGGCCACTGCAATTTTCCAACATGTGGGCCACTGTAATCGTGCTCATGTGTGTCATACTGCAATGTTCTCCCTCTGAGGCTTTGCTCCCTGGTGTCCAATGTAATAAGTGCCCTTCTGAGTTGTTGCTCTCTATTGCCAAATGTAATTCACGTGATGGGCTCCTAGGTATCACACCTTGATCTCATAGCATAATGGGTTGTTCCGAGGGGCAGGGCTTTTGGAGACAATGCAAACGGCATTGGTGAGAATTCATTCAGTAACATAGCATAACATACATTGCAGAGCACATCCTTTGCATTTAGAAACTCCTTAGAATTGAATACTGATCTCTTGTGTCTTGTGAACTCAGCACCTTTTCCTTCCATGCTATCTTGCTTACGCTCCCTATGTCTTTCAGATGTTCTCCCTTCCCCCCCTAATCTTCTTCCTACTACTCCACCCAGTGTCTCTCCTTCATCTTCCTGATGCTCTCTCCTCTATTCTTCCAATGTTCGATTTCCACTGTCTACCTCCAACCTCTGATCTAACCTCGTACTGCTCTCTGGCTCCCATTTCCTTTGCTTGCTTTCTCCGCATTAATACTCCACTCACCACACCCCTACTCTCCTCTACACAAGACTACCCTCTAAACACTACTATTGCACACGCACCTTTTCCCTCAAACACCCCTCTTTCACTCTCTGAGTTCACCTTCTCACTCACTCCCTACCACCTCTACTCACACACATGCTCGCTCAAACCCAAGTACCATTTGCTGTCACCAACCAATACTTCCCAACGCATACTTCATGAACAATCTGCCTCCGCGCTTTTCTTCACGTCCCTCCTCCACCTGCTCTCTTGGTGTGCCTCCACCTCCTCTTACCTCTTACCTCATCTGCACAAGCCAGAAATACCTGATTCCTGGCTCCCCTTTCACCCTCCCCCTTCTCCTTCCACTTCCAATGTTTATCAGGGAGCGGTGGTTCCCTGGGACAATGACTTACTGTTCCTCTCCCTGTGGAGGTTACAATTGACAAGGAAGATAGAAGAGGGTATAACAACCACCTCTTTCTCATGCATGGGTCTAACTGAGTTTTCCAAAGTAGGCCCGCAGCTGGTACAATCAATGCCCACCTCGGTGGGAGGGCAACCTTCACACCCAGGTTTTCTTTTGAACTTAGTAGTTATTCATTGGCCCCAGTAGAGGTGAAATTATTGTCTCTACAAAGGATATTGAGGGTTTCTCTGTGTGAGCTGATATGGGGGCCAGTCTCCATAGCTGTAATTATAATTGTTCTTTTATAACGCACTTAATACCGGATTCTAAGCATGAACCCGGGATTCAAACCTGTGTTGCTATGCGTTGTCTTGTTCCCAACCCTCCCGGGTTTGCTTAGCAGTTTGTCATTGCCGTGCAGTCAGTTGGGTTTGTGGTTATGTGGGAGTCCTCTGAAACATGCCTTGGGCTGTCCTCTCACCCTTCCACCACAAGGCATGCTCTGCTGTGTAGTTTACTACAGAAAACAGATAGGTTTGGGTTGATCAGTAGAGGTACTTTGAACAATCATGCTGGCACAACAGGAAGGGACTGGGACTAGAGCCCTGTGGGTTAGGACTGAAGCTGGCTTCAATCCTGGTAAGCTTCCCACCCCAGTCTAAGTGACCGGGTCAGCTTACTGACACTGTCACTGTGTCCATTAGTTCACTCTGGTATTTGCAGGAAGATGCTCATTTGCTATGCATTCGCGAGCCATTGCAATGCACTGTTCTCTGTGATGCTCCAGCATTTTTAGGGTTGACTCCACCGAGACAGCATGGCGGGTGGCAGTAGGTTCTTTGAGAGGTCTGGTGCAACATCAACTTTCATTACATAAAGTGGTCACTGTAGAGGTGATTCCTGTCATCAGTTAAATATAGACTTGTCACTGAGAAACCTACACCACAAGGCAGCCTGCAGTACACATATACAAGCTTGCGAATAATGTCCTCATTACAGGCTAGTTGTGACAACAACACAATGGCAGATTCTGGACAGTATGCTTCCTTTACTGCAGCCTTTTGATGAGGTCATATAGTGATAGTATCTATTGTTGGAAGTTGATCTGTGAACCCTAATAAATGCAAAAAACATAGAAATGCAGAAGTCATGGCAATTGGCTGACAAACTGCTCTCAACCCTTTTACATGATCCATACATTGTTTTGATATGCAGTAATATGGACCACCCCATATCTTCTCTTCATTCATAGTTTAAAGTTAAGATGTCAACTTTTAAACAGCAAGTGTATGAGGAATGTGGAGGGGTTGTCATTTGCAAGAGGATAATGATATGTTAGGTTATTTATAACGTGCTTAATACCCAGAGGTTTCTACTTCCCAACCCGGGAATCGGACCTGTGTTGCTCTGTGTCGTCTTGCTTCCAAGGCGCGCATGTTTCCCCTGAGCTATCCTCCCAAGACCAAAGAGGATGTACTATCTTTGCCAAAGGGTGCACTTAACAGATGTTTAAAAGCCCAGTTTAAACAAGAACAGAGAGTCAAGGAAATGAACAGACCAGTGCAGGGCTGCACCACTGCAAAGTACATTTTCGGACAGTGCACAGTTGTGCTCCTCAACTAGATGGCAGTATGGTCAGATTTGGTACAGTGGAAACAACTAAAGGCTGTGAGGCAGGGTGAAGGGCAAAGTCTAACTAAGGGGTTGCACCCGGGAACTATATGGGCCTTTGGCGAAATAGTCACACACCCCTTGAGAGCTCAGATCTAGGCCCAGTGCAGAGTGAAAAAGAGAGGAGAACAGAAGAACAACACGAAGCCCAACCAACTAGGGAGACAAGCGACAGCTCAGAGGGTTGCCCAAACAGTAGTGGGGAACAGCCTACGGCACAAGCAATTGCTCCGAGATAGGAAGCCAGAACCCAATGCTTCTGTGGACTACGACCAGCATTTCACTCTCCTCCCCTGATGCGCCCCGGGAAAGGAGTACATAAATCAATACTTACCTGAAGATTCCCATGAGATGCAGTTACCAGAGGTGTGTGGACAAGGAGGTGAGTACCGTGCTCTCCTCCGAGTGGTCTGAGTCACACGGGAAAGCCTTGAGTTGCACGAGCCCACTTGTAATGGCATTAGTCCAATGGGAGACCCACAAGCAAGCCAACCGGAGGTGCAAAAGCCTGTAGGAGCCACACTGAAGTTGTCTCGTGTCATTATCGAGTTATAAACTCTGTAAGTATGCTTGGGGATGTTGACACGAGACGAGGCAAGACCACGGACTGCAGATAAGAGAGGGTTAATATATTCAGTGGACGTTGATGGCGTGAATCAGATGCCTGCTGGATTTCTGCTTTCTTTTGCCATTCACATGTTCAAAAGGCAATGACAAAGGTGTACCACTGGGCTCAACCCCGTCTGTACATGTAAGGGCAGACTCCTAACCCAGTCTAGCTTCCTATGTACTTTGGGCCCCACTCAAAAATATAATAGGCACAATGCAGGCAGAAGGTTGGTGCCCATGTTTTGTATTTGTTTATTATTTGTATTGCACACCTAACCCTGAGGTAATTGGGCGCTGGAAAGCTTAGCCTGTTACAGGCAGAAAAACATAGGTACATAAATATTTACACAGAGGATAAGCACAGTAGTGGCGGAAGGGTCGACCTAGGTTACAATTTACATATTGGTCGGACCTTCAAGATAAGTACCAATATACACAATAATAGCGAGAAGGTCGACTTAGGTTACATGGTGGCCTGGTTCATGGCATATGCCAACTGGGTAGTCATTGCTATACACTGCAATTCTGGCTTTGCGAGCGGCCTGTGCAGCCATCTGCAGTTGTCCAATTAGATGTGGAAACCCTTAGCTGCACTGCCGGCTGGGGTTCAGTGTGAACGTCTATTTAGCGCTGCTGGAGCTAACGTTCTGGACTATAGGCGATGCTCCAATGACAGAAGTAATCGAGCATCCATCAGAAATGTGCACAGGCTTCAGAGAGTAGACGGAAGGAAACACTGGCAACGTCACAGAGCATATTATTCAGGTGATGGGGATTTGTGCACACGCCGGCTTCAGTCACGTGGATGAGGTGGCATGAGGAACAGTGTGTGGCTTTGGCTCTGGCCACAGTGGTGAGTGTTGCGTAGTTAATACGCGGTCCTGCGCATGCGCGGGCCACAACGAGACTCGCGCATGCGCTTCTGTAATAAAGACGGTCCCGGCCGGCAGTTCGCGCCGGAGACCATAGCGGCAACACGTCTCTGGCGTGTCTCTCTGTGTGAGTGCTGGGTGCGTGTGTGCGTGCCTGCGTGTGGGGCATGACATCGCCCCACAATATCACACTGGCAACGAGGACGGCGTGGGAGCAGTCCTCCGCTCCGGTAGCGTCCAGGGAGGAGAACGCTGCTCCGTGTCGGCACGGGCCCACACGTGTGACTGGCGGCCATTTTGGATTGTGCACGGAATGCAGTGGTTGCGGCCCGTGAGGGTGCTCGTGCGCCACCTGCGATTTGCACAAGAAAAATCCATTTTTGGACCCTCCACAGCCTGTGCAGCCGCAAGGTTGTGGCATTTTGACAAAAAAAGGAAAGAAGAGGGGCACTGAACTAAATATTGTGCCAAAGGTGATCCGGGGCCCTATCTTCAAAGCAGTTTGACGCATACCTGTGAGTACCACGCAGAAAAATGGGGGAGGAAGAGGAACAGGATGGCGCTCCTGCCCCCATTCCTCACAGGGTGAACAGCACACTAGCCCCCATGCCTGAATTCGGAACCACGGGCCCACCTTCCAAGTTGGGGCCTAAATGGCTCCTATGGGTGAAGAGGTTGGAGATGTTCTTCACGGCCTCTGGGATCACGGAGGACGAAGAAAGAATCTCAATCATGGTGTACTCGGCAGGGGCCGAGGTTCTCAAGATATATGACTCTCTGAACATTCCGGTTGCGACATATGCTGCAGTGAAGCAGGCACTCCGAGATCACTTTCTGCCAATGGCGAATGTAGATTTTGATAGGTTCGTCATGAGTGCGGAAAGACAACAAGAGGAAGGGTCATTGGATCAATTTTGTGCACGACTCAGAGTTCTGGCAAGCGTCTGTATATGGGGAAATGAAGAGGAGATGGTTCGGAACCAGTTGTTGCAGGGCTGCAGCTCCGGTAAACTGAGGAGGCAGGTATTGAGGGAACCTGGTTTGACCCTACAACAGATCCTGGACACAGGGAGGCCCTATGAGCTGGCTGACGTGAGGGGTGCGAAAATGGATGCAGTCACGCATGGGAGAAAGGAAGGCGAGGCTTTTGCAATTCGCTGCACTACCCCAGGAAAGTCAAGGTGGACATCAAGAGGAGGTGATAGCCCCGGGGGGCATAGTGGGTATTGTGGGTACGACCTGCCACACATGGGTGACTGTCCAGCCAAATCGAGAACCTGTTGCCGGTGTAACACACCAGGACATTATGCTAGGGTGTGTAGAGCAACAGCACCTGTCGCAGTATCGAGAGGGCCCGAAAGGGTTGCCAGAGGCAGCACTCGGAGAGTGAGGGGTGTATCATCCATTGAATAAGGTATGCAGGACCTAAACATCGCCGAGGAGGAGGAGGAGGAAGATGAAATCTTCTTCATCTCAAGTATAGCTGGAGGCCCCGGCAGAAGACGACAACCCAAGTGCACAGTTATCATTGGGGAGACACCCACACCGGTCTTGATAGACACTGGAGCGTCCGTCTGTGTGCCGGCGTCGGAACACTACAACGCACTCCCTGGTCCAACAAGCCTAGCCGAGTCCACAGCACGTATATACGCTTTCGGAAGACACACTCCGCTTCCCATCCAAGGAGTATTCGTAGCCCCAGTCACTCACGGACAAAATCGAATAAGGGCGAGGTTCTTTGTCACAGATGTGAGCCCGCATTCCCTTCTGAGTTCTGCTGCGGCTGAGGCATTGGACATTGTACACTTCTCATTTGCGGTCTACCACACTGACTTGGAAAATTTGTTGAGTCGTTTTGAGACGATATTCCGAGGGATAGGGAAACTAAAGGCTGACCGAATACGCCTCCACATTGATGGGTCTGTGAGACCAACAGCCCTCAAACACTGCCGCGTCCCTTTCCATCTGAGGACAACGGTGGAACGCAAGCTGCAATCCCTGATAGACAAGGACATCATTGAGAAGGTAGAGGGCCCCACCCCGTGGGTCTCCCCGATCGTGGTAGCCCCAAAGCCCAAACAGCCGGGTGTGGTACGCATCTGCGTGGAAATGAAGCTTCCCAACCTGGCAATCAAAAGAGAGCGCCACATAACACCCACCCTGGACGACATCATTGGGGAGCTTCAAGGGGCGAAAGTGTTCTCAAAAGTGGATTTGAGATCCGGGTATCAGTTGGAGCTCCACCCCGAGTCAAGATAAATTACAACGTTTACGACTCACGAGGGGTTATACCAATATAAAAGACTCCGTTTTGGTATTTCTTCACCGGCAGAGGTCTTCCAGAATACCATCAGGGGAGCCCTGTCTGGACTCAAGGGGGTGATAAATATGTCGGATGACATTTTGGTCTTTGCCCGTTCCGAGGCTGAACACCTAAAGCGCCTGGAAAGCACACTGGTGAGGCTGCGCAACTTAGGGTTGACACTGCACAAAGAGAAGTGTGAGTTCCTGAGAGACAGGCTGGAATTTTTCGGGTTCATCTTCCACGCGGGGGGCATATCACCTGATCCCGAAAAAGTGAAAGACATCCGGGAAGCGAACCCGCCAACCTCACCATCGGAAATCAGAAGCTTCCTGGGTATGGTGACGTATTGTGGTCGTTTCATCCGTGATCTAGCCTCCCTGTCGGAACCCCTGAGAGCGCTCACCAGAAACGACATCGCCTGGAACTGGGGGGATAAAGAACAGAGGGCTTTCGACAACATCAAAAATGCCCTGTCGGAACAAGAAACGATGGCATACTTTAATCCGTATCGGGAGTCTGAAATTGTAGTCGATGCCAGCCCCGTAGGACTGGGAGCTGTCCTCATGCAGGCCGACAATCAAGGAACCATGAGGCCCATCGCATATGCCAGCAAAGCGCTGACAGAGACGGAGAGACGGTACTCTCAGATTGAACGTGAAGCTCTGGCCATCCTATGGGGGTGCAGGCATTTCCGGATATACATTTTGGGAAAACCGGTCGTTGTGGTAACAGACCACAAGCCTCTCATCCCGATCTTGTCCGGAACATCATCCAAACTACCGCCTAGAATAGAGAGATGGATGCTGTCATTAATGGAGTACGGGGTCAAACTGCTGTATCGACCAGGCCCTGACAACCCGGCAGACTACCTGTCCCGCCATCCAGGTGTGGGGAGGCCAAAGGACACAGTGGAAGTGGCAGAGGGTATTGAAGCAATACCTCTCGCGGTCGAATCGGCGCTGCCCGTTGCCCCATCCCGCCAGGAGATCGCAGAAGACTCCAACATGGACGAGACGTTCACCAGGATCAAGCTTGCAATGGCAAATGGAGAGTGGCGAGAGGTCCTCCAGGACAACTCCCGAAGGAATGCAGGGGCTCAGAAAGACTTGCAGGCCCTTTGGAAGGCGCGCCATGAGCTCTCGGTAGCTGAGGATGGCCTCCTGCTAAGGGGTCACCAAATTGTCATCCCGAGAACACTGGTTGACAAGGTTCTGCAGCTCGCACACAATGGGCACCAAGGGATGGCCAAGATGAAAGCAAGACTAAGACTCAAGGTCTGGTTCCCCGACCTGGAAAGTAGAGTGGAGGAGTTTGTGAGAAGGTGCATCCCCTGCCAAGCAGCACACCCGGTTGAGAGGGCCCCGCCAATCCAAACTATGGAGAGAAGTGACCAGCCATGGGGGACGGTCCATGCCGATTTTGGATCCACCGGCCGAGGGCTCTATTTTCTGGTGGTGACAGACCAGTGGTCCCGCTATCCGGAGGTTGAACTGGTGGAATCGACGGCGAGTGACCACACCATCATGGCGCTGGAGAAAATCTTCGCCACGCATGGATTTCCGGTGGAGATATGCTCAGACAATGGGACGCCATTTCGGGGGCAACGTTTTGCTCAATATTGTGAGGAGAGGGGAATACGCCATAGGAAAATCACACCTCTCTGGCCGAGGGTATATGGGGAGGTAGAGTGCTTCATGCGAACGCTCAACAAAGTGTTCCTCATATCAGCAGATGGAGGCGCAGACCTCCGACGCAACTTAGTTGACTTCCTTCGAGAGTATCGCTCGACCCCACATCGATTAACCGGGGTCGCCCCAGCCGAAGCACTCTTCAAGTGGGTACCAAGAGGGCTCCTGCCGGAAATGGACGGCCACCAGCCGGGGGAGATTGAAAATGATCACGTGCGAACGGAGAGGGCGGCACGGAACGAAAATGAGACGATCAAGAGGAAGCTCTCAGAGAGGCCGATTGCGGTGAGGGATACCGTGTTGGTGCGAAACAGGAGAGCAGAAGGGAAGTTATCGTTAACCTATGAAACGCAGCCCCTGGGGGTGACGCATGTAAAAGGCTTCATGGTCACAGCTGCCAACGCACGTGGAACTGTCACCAGGAACGTGTCGTTTTTCAAGCGCATGGGATCTGCCGAAACGGATGAAGTAGACCCTCCGGCACCTGAGCCAAGCGATGGACCGCCACCGAGACACGATGGACTGGCCGAGACTCAAGAGACACAAGAGGTGCCTCAGGCCGAGGCATGCAGGTACCCGAGGCGGGCGGGGCGCAAGCCGCTGCAGAGGTTCCAAGACTTTATTATGGACCCTGCTTCGTAATCAAGGTCGTGCTGGAACGTTAATGTTTGAAGAATACGTTGTTAAATTACACTGTTAATTAATGTTCATTGTTTGGGGAAAAAGGAGGGATGTTGCGTAGTTAATACGCGGTCTTGCGCATGCGTTGGCAACAACGAGGCTCGCGCATGCGCGTCTGTAATAAAGACGGTCCCGGCCGGCAATTCGCGCCGGAGACCATAGCGGCAACACGTCTCCGGCGTGTCTCTCTGTGTGAGTGCTGGATGCGTGTGTGCGTGCCTGCGTGTGGGGCCTGACATCACCCCACAATATCACAGTGAGTGCATGCACAAACTCAAAACACATTTTCCCTCATCTTCCATCAATCTACTGACCAGCCGAGCCACTTTCTAACTCCTATTACCATGATCGCATACAGATAGTTCCACCTCAATAGAATTTGGCTCTACAAACCAGCATAGCCACCCTTCACCTCCTAGATCTGTGCTCACAAACGTAAGGTTCTGCCTTAATTTATTTGGCACTACCTAGAAGCAGAACCACTGCACCATTTTATTCTGCACCCATTCCTCCATGCCTTATCTTTTTCTTGCTTCCTGCCCAATAACCTACAAGACGCTTGGGTGTTGCTGAGGCAGGTGCTTCTCCATTGGATCAATGACTGCCGTGGGATACAGTTCCCTCCAATCTACAGATGCTAGGCTCTGGGCCTCATCACGAGTTGGGTGGTAACACCGGCGCTAATAGCGCTAGCGCTATCTGCCCTACCGCCAAACCCACCGGCGCTATTAGCGCCGGATCACAGGTTTGGCGGATTTGGAAATCCCCATTCCCAATTGAGCCCATTCAGGAATGCCCCATTCCCCATTGGGCTCAATGGGGAAATTTCGCGCTCATACAGCCGGCGGATTTCCCGCCAGCGGTATGAGCGCACATTTTCGGCAGATTTCCCCCCAGCTCATAGCTGGGGAGAAATCTGCCAAAGCCCTGATTTGGCAGAACCTTAAATCCGGCAGTAACAGCGCTACCGCCGGATTTAAGGGTTACCGCCAAACTCGTGATGAGGCCCTCTGTCATGACTTTGCACCTCCTCCTGCTAGAATGGAGTCACACCCTGAACTCTACTACCACCAAAAGGTTTCTGTAGCGTTGGAGGTGATGCACCGTTCTGGCTAGCGGATGGTGCCATTGGATACACCTGTGCTGGGCCAGACACAGGGATCAGAATGTTCAGGCTCGCCCAGATGGGGGCGATATACCCTTGCCCGAGCATGACATGTGATGAACTGGCGTGTTGACCAGTATGTCTTCCTATACTTCACGTCTGCAGGGTAGGTGGACACTGGCGTGCGTGCATTGTACACATCCTTATCATAGACGCTAAAGTTCTTGAATGAGGATATGGTGCAAAGGTGCTAGTCTTGGTGTGTCCCATTTGACTATATTTTGGCAGCGGTAGCGCTCTAGGTATTTCTCTCCCCTGACAGTCTATCCATCCACCATGACAAAGTCATTTCAGTCTTATGACCAGATGGATGTTGTCATAGATAAGGTTAATTTTTGAGTCATCTTAAACTTCCAAAGAAAGCCTGAGCTGGTCCTGCTCCCTCAAAAGGGCAGCCAATGGAGCAGTGGCCCCGGTTTCCTCCTCCTGATCCATTGACTGAGGCACCATCTCTGGCTCAACTGCATGGTGCTTTCCAGTCCCCCGCAGCAAGACCACACTCTCCAGTCACCCCTGCTCATTGGCTGCTCCACCTGCATGGCTATCTCTGTCTGCTGCCTGGGGTATCAGCACCTCTTAACAGACCCAAGGTTCTGCAATAACTATTTCAGTGGTTGGAATGTCCCTGTAGCTGCCGCAAGCTCCCCCAGATTGTTAACTACATCCTCCCCTTGTTCCTCACCACCTTCATTACCCACCACTGTCTCTAGACCCTGATATTGCCCCTTCTGAAGAATTAGCCTCCCCACCTCCACCCACCCCTCCTCAAGCACCTTCTGTCCCCTCACCAATTACAATGTACTCCTCCTCAAGCTCTCTCTCCCCCTCCTCAAACTCGGGTGACTCCTTCTCAAGCTTCATCTTCCGCCAGTTCTGCAGGCCATACCGACTACATCTACCTCTGACAACCCCCCCGCCCCTCCCGCTCACACTCTAGATAAAATGACATGTTGCCAAAAAAGCTGGACATGACATAAGGCAAGCTCAAAGATAAACATCTGATAAACGGCTGCATACACGACCAGGCTCATCAACGCAAGTCAACCCTTTCTATCAACTGGGAAATGCCTCAACATTGCTGGGGCCATTATTGGCTCATAATTGAACTACTGCAATGGAGGCACTTCAGAGTGGAACCTGAACAAGTTACGAACCATCCAGAAATAACGCCCTGAGAGCTGGTCTGGGGCTAATCAAACAGGAGCACATCACTCCAGCTAGGGGTGAAACACACTGGCTACCAGCCCGAGAACGGATCAAGTTTAAAATCCTCCCCTTCACCCGCCGCTGTCTCGACAACACTGCTCCTGGCTACCCGGCCCAGAGTCTCTCTAAGGCTGGCCCTTCCAGGCCCACATGTACTGTTTATACCAACCGCCTATGTATTCCTAGGTTCAAGCGTGCCAAAGCTGGAGGCGTAAGCTTCCCTGTCTCCATGGCTACGCTCTGGAACTCCCTCCCCCCTGCCTTGAGATCCAAGCCATCCATGTTCCGAAAGAGACTGAAAACCCACCTGTTTCATTAGCAGTCCTGCCCTGCTAGCGTTTTCACTACCAAAGCTGTAACCAGCGCCTAGACGCCCAGGGGTTAAGCGCGCTATACAAATGAATTCACATGAGACTCATTCAATTTGAAAGGTTTTTCAGCACATACAAACAGTATGAGAAGAGACTGACCAATTCACGTAAATAATGTTCTGGTTACTTGTTTTGGGGAGTTCTGTTGTTTGGGCTACACAAAGGGGTAAAGTTCAAGACAAACCTTTTTAGTTGTATTTTTTATAAGAGAGTTTTGATATACAAGTTAAGTAAAAAATGTTGGCCTAAAGGAAATAAATAAAGGGAAATAAATGGATAAAAACAGGCATCAACAAACATTGGAAATAGCACAAATGACTAAAGACAAATGGGATTAAAACTGGGATATTAAACAAGCACCAAACAAAATTATCAAACTCCTCCAAAACTCTTCAAAAGCACATGTTGGTGAACATGTCCTGCCCACTCTCTACAACCAAATAGAACGTGCAGAGGAAGCAGAAAGCGAGCTTGGTCTTTCAAAAGTCCTTACCCTGCACCGAAATTTACAACATAGTTCAACCCACCATGAATCGAGCCTCCCTCAGGACTGATTTAAAGAGGTGCGTGCACCTCCACTAAGGTTAAGCTCGCGCTCTTGCTCTCAGCCCATCATCCTTCTGTGGGCGGTAAATTAAGTATCATTAAATGTGGTGATGTAAACACAATTTCTTGGAGAGCTTAGCAATGGGAGGAATCCTGCATTAAGTACTATTATAAGGTGGTATTCTTAATGCATCCACTACCCTGTGCACAAGAACTGACTATACCATATTTTGGAAAACAGATATACAGATCATTCCAGCAATGATGTGTCATGCACACATTTCTAGCATTATTTATTTATTTTAAAGTACTTTGTGTGGCCACCGGAAGCTATATGGTCTAGTGGTTCTATTCCAGACAGTGGAACCAGGGGTTCTGACATCCAGTTCAGGCTTCCATGTTTGTGTACTTTTGTGCACACCTAGGTAAATCCCTTTATCTACCTGTGCCTCTGGTCATGGATTTGTCAGAGCTTCCAAATAAACATCAAGTATTTTATTCAACAATTTTGTTCTGTTTTAGGACAATAGAAATGATGTTGTCCATACCATAATGAAATAGCACATGAAAGACATGTTGATGAAATGATTACGGATGGCTCACAGAAGCACTAAGGCACAAGGCACATAAGTACCCTGGCAGAGTAACTATATTTAGGGTTGTCTTTGATCTACATCAGGACCTGTGGTATAAATCCTCCCATTCTGAGTGGCATATGAATAATAGTATTATTTTTGATCATTGATAAGAGTTGCTAAAAAGGAAGTGGCAATGACTTGCTGGTTCTCAATTGCATTCTTTGAAAAGTAAATTGGAACTTATAGATGACTCACACAATAGAGAAATATTGGAGGTCATTACAACCCTGGCGTTAAGGGTTAACGACGGCGTTAACCCTTAACGCCGGATTCCCACTTTAACGCCTGCTTTTGGCAGGCGTTAAAGTCCATGGCGCTAACCTGCCAGGGTGCTAATTATGCCGCCGTAATTTACGGCGGCGTAATTAGTGCCTTCCCCACTACCATTATGCCCTATGGGGCAAAAATGGGAATGGGGAAGAGAAAATGGGAAATGGGGATTTACCGCCCCACTCACCTTGGAATGGGGCGGTAAATCCGCCATCCACCATGGTGTAAACATAGTTTACACCATGGTGGTAAAGTTGGTGCACTTAGCCCCAAGGTTGTAATGACCTCCATTATGTTTTTCCCACGTGAATTATTCTGCTACAGTTCATCACAGTCAATTAACACATTATGGCCCTCATTACGACCCAGGCGGTATGTTTACGCCATGGTGGTTGGCGGATTTACCGCCCCATTCCAAGGTGAGTGGGGCGGTAAATCCCCATTTCCCATTTTACCCTTCGCCATTCCCATTTTCGCCCCATAGGGCATAATGGGAATGGGGAAAGGCGATAATTACGGCACCTTAAATTACGGTGCCGTAATTATCGCCAAGGTCCCTTTGCGGCATGGATTTTAACGGCTGCAAAAAAGCAGCCGTTAAAAGCCATCCCGCAAAGGGAACCTTGTAATCAGGCGTTAAGGGTCGGCGCCGTTTACGGCACCATAAACCCCTTAACGCCTGAGTCAGAATGAGGGCCTATATATATTTGCAAGGTTCCGTCAACCTCTCATACATTCTGAGTGGAAACTGTATTCATGAAGCTACGCATCAAAAGGTTGAATTTTCGGGCTATATTTGAATGGTGCGAATGAATGAGTGGAGTGGGGCAGAGCATTAGGTAGTTTCCTATGCAGTGCATATGACATCCGTGTGATTGATAACTTACTGTTCTCCAATACTTCTCTGTTGACTTTGTAATTAACCACGAGAACCTTCATTGTATAATGGTTTTTACTGCACCTTTTTTAAAAACATTTAAAAAAACACGCAACACAGGCTGACACCTTCGACAACTTTAAAGTTGTGGTGCAAAAGTTAATGGTCAGGGCCACTTTAGAGGTGTGGCACAGTTGTAGAGTTGTGGCCAAACTAGGAAGATGTATAGCAGGTGTTGAGGTGTTGGTTAATTATAGACTTTAGGGTTAGGTCTTCCATACTGTTGTGAACTAGCTGTACGAACATGTCCCATCTGTAGAGTAGGTGGTCAGCTGTAGAGTTGGAGGCTGGCTGTAGGAGTGGAATGGAACAGCAGTTAATAGAATATGAAGGTTGGATAGTTGGTGCCCACCCGAGGAGGTGTGGGATAGTTGTAGAAATACTGGTTATCCCATGGACAATCTGAACAAGATACAATCCACAGGAACCTGGATCTGCGGCCCTTCACTCACAGAGACTGTGTCTAAGGCACTACCAGTTGTACTGGATCACCATATCAAGGCCCAGTGCATTAGGAACGTTGCCATATACGTAATAACTCTTTTATTTACAACATTTTCTGCCTTCATGGAGACTATGATGGTTGAGTAGTGGTTGGTCACCTGCATAGTTGTAGTCTAGCTGTAGACATGTCACCCAGCTATAAAAGTACTTATCAACTGTGCGGGTATTTGCCAGTGGTAGGGGCGTGGGCTGGCTCTAGTGGTGTGTGCCAGCTGTATGAGTCTGTTGGCCAGCCATGCAGTGGTGCACTAGCTGTATAGGTGTACACCAGCTGTTAAATTGTTGTACAGCTGTTGAGTGCTGTGCTAGCCGCTGAGTGGTGGACCAGCAGCTGTGTGGTTAGCCAGCTGTTGGGGTGTGTGTTAGCTGTAGCGGTGCAGACCCAGTGTAGTGGCTTGGTCCTGCTGTATGTGTATGGACCTGCAGCAGATTTGTAGGTTAGTTGTAGAAATGTGAGACAATTTTAAAGGGCATGCTGGCTGCATGGGTCTGTATGTATATATGCTTGGCCGCCGAGGCTTCAGATGACAAATGAGTCTTTAGAATAACCCTCAGAAAAATAAACATTGAGCCATGTTTTCCTCGAGTTCTGAGTCCTCCATGATGTGTTCACTTCTGCACTTCCACTCAGAATGTTTTCAGTTTAACATCAGGATGCAAAGTTGCCGTGTTGCTTTGTTCAGCATAAAAAGATCAAATCTTGTCTATGTGGCACTGCATCTATTTATTTTTTTTAAAATGTATGTAGTGTTGGCACTTGACGGGCCTGTGTGTCCTCTAGAAAGACCTAGTTAAAAATTCCATATCACTGGAAAGTACATCTGTATGATTAGTTTACATGCTTTACTCTATTTCAGCACATATGTGCAAATCTGTAGAGCTATGAATTCAATTCTAAACTAACACAGTTAAAATAAAGTCTGCCAGTATGTCAAGTACAATTAAAGGAGGGAACGTATCTTCCTGGCTTCTCTAAATAACGTGTCTTTCGACATGTAGTTCGAGGTGCAGATAATCAATACTTTCCTATACACTAGACAAATCAGAAGGTTAAATAATGGAGTTCATCGTCAGGGACGTAATTTTGGCGTTGATAGGGGTCGCAGCTGCGACCCCTAAGGTCTCCCTTGCTACCCCTGTGGTCTCTCTTGCTACTCCTAAAAAAATTAAATTAAATGAAAGTACGATTTTTGTTTGCTCTTTTAACTATAAGCTCCTGGGCTGTGGCCAGCGCCATGTGGCTCTTTGTTTCTGGAGAGGTTGGCTTTCGTGTTCAGGCCTCTTAAAAATATAGGGGGTTCCACAAGTGTAACAATTTGAGCAGTGCCCCTAAATAAGAAAGAATAGGAATAACAAATAATTTGTCTTTCAGGAACTCTATACAATAATTGGTAGAATCATTAAAGGTGCATTTCAGGCACACTTCAGGTGGTGAGTTACTGATGTCTGTTCTTAAACACCTCAACTCAGCCTTTCATCCTTCTAAGGTCGATTAATGAGTACCAACACAGGTTGGGTGATATTGTACGTATATTTGTTCTATATAAAGCGCTTAATAGTAGGTGCTATATAATAGCACATCAGTATAATTTGCATTGGCCGTCTGCTTGCACTCACATTAAATTGGTATTATAGGCCCATACACACTGATATTACAGATACATATAGTGGTCCATTCTTGTATGAAATGTGTATCGGATTATAGGAGAAAGCGTAACCATATTTCTTTTTAGTGTACTTAGGAACAATGCTGTTTTTTGCCACTGACTGTTTTGTCAAGCGGTGAAAGGTCATGTTACATTGCTTCTAGTGATGTCATTTTGGGGTGGGGTCAAATGACATCACGTCCTTTGATCTCAGAGGTCAAGGGTCATGTGAAGTCACTTCTGATTTGGCATTTTGGTGAAATTACATCTCTGTTCATCATGTTCGTTTGTACGAGAAAACCTTTATCACCAACACTGGTAACTATATTTCCTCCAGATTTACATTGTCAACTCATTTTATAAAATGATTACAGGTTCTGCAGTGGATCGGACTGCCTTTTGTGAAATGAACAGCACGCGAATTGGGACAATTGTGCATCCTTATTTCCATTATTGTCCTTCCCTGGACTGTTGCAAAGTCATACTTACTATACACACAGATCCAACAGAGCGCACCACCATTGTTTGAATTAGCTTGTTGTAGAGTTTTTAAGCTCTGACCACATCATAAAAAACACTGTCACAATGGTCTAAAAAAATCCACTGACAAAGAGAGTATATTTTGTGTGCTTTATTAAAATTGTAGATGAATGATTTTGGTAGGATGGGATATTTAAAACAATGTGGTGCTCTCTCAACCACCATGTGGCCTCCACCCGCACAACCCAGGCAGCCCTAACCACCAGAATGTCCCCAATGTGTTCTAAGGCACAGTAATCCCTACTGTTTAGGTGTTTTTCAAATCTGTCCAGGAAACCTAAAGGCCACAGCCTTTTCTCAATCCCTCAGGGAATTTCTAAATATCCTCTCACTTTGGTCAGCTGACTGATTTCACTAGGATTCCTCCACCAGTCTTTCCCCTCTCTCTTCCTGGCTGCCTCTCTGTTGGTCTCTCTCTCTCTCTCTCTCTCTCTCTCTCTCTCTTTCTCTCTCTCACGCCTCCTCTATTTCTCCTCAAAAGCTATCTCTGCTCCATTCGGTAACGTCCTACTCGTCCCCATCTCCTAGCTCTGCTCCTCCCCTGCTCTCTACCAGCTTTCCCTCAGCTCCCAATATCTTCTCCTCTCCAGCTCTTCTTATGCTCCTCACTCCCCATCTCTTCTCCATCTCTCTACTCTCGTCTGTATATGCCTCTGTGTTCTGATCTTGATGCACTCTCTGTGCCTATTTATTCAAACTACGCCCGGCTTCTGCATAACCCTACACTCAACACTACTCGCACTACTGTCTTGCACTCTCTCCACACCATCCTACCATGCACTTTGTCTACCTTTCACTCTCTCTCTAATTCCTCCCCTGCACTTTCTCTCCCCACTACTGGTGCACTCTCTATCTGACACAATACCTTACCCGCACACTCACAAAACGCTAGCACAGGCTCCACGGGAATCTGTTCTACCGTCCATCGTCTGTCTGGTCTCTTGAGTCATCGCTGCTCTACCTGTTCATCACCTCCCCTGCACTTTCTCTCCCCACTACTGGTGCACTCTCTATCTCACACAATACCTTATCCGCACTCGCACAAAACGCTAGCATAGGCTCCACGGGAATCTGTTCTACCGTCCATCGTCTGTCTGGTCTCTTGAGTCATCGCTGCTCTACCTGTTCATCACCTCCCCTGCACTTTCTCTCCCCACTACTGGTGCACTCTCTATCTCACACAATACCTTACCCGCACTCTCACAAAACGCTAGCACAGGCTCCACGGGAATCTGTTCTACCGTCCATCGTCTGTCTGGTCCTACCTGTTCATAACCAAATAACTTTGAATCTCCTCAGTGCTGGCTTGGCTTTTATAGCCCAGCCTACTCCCTTCCAACACTCCTCCCAGTTCCCATGGGACCCCCTGTCACATGCAACCTTTGGCCAATCTCTTGCTAAGCTATCACTATGGAGATTTGTACTTCCACTGTAAGTCTTTAAGAAGGGTTTACTCCCCTCACCCTGTTCAATCTACATTTGCAAGGCTTCAGCAATGTGATCCAGCTGCTTGTTTTCATGTGGATTCTCCATGAACTTTTGAGTTTCATTTCAATTTGGGTTTATAATGTTTTTTGTGGCTCCCCTTCAGTCCCTTCAAGTTCCCGGTTTGTTTTCTGTGCCAACCATTCCCCTGGGAATGTTAGGTCGGTATTGGGTGTCTCCTATCAGTTTGGTGGGAAAAATACAAGTACATTCCAGCCATACTCTCAATTCCATTTTCATAGTTCCAGTCCGGGTTTTCTTGAATGTGTGCAGGTGCATTTTGGGAGTTGTGGTTCTGAAAATGACAAAAGAGGACACTGACCAGAGGAGATGTTGGCAGGCATCATGGAAGAGACAGTGGTACCAGCAGACATATACAAACTACACTCAGAAAGTTTGCGACCTGAGGCCCATCCCGACTGGGCCTTAACCATGACTATGTCACATTACCTCTATACATATCATAAAGGGCTTCACGTATACAAAGTAGCAGTAAATGCGGCTTTCATACATATCAATTTACTGGATACATTTTTCAAATCATATAAATGCACTGGAAATACGTATCCAATACTAGGGTGTTGAGATATCAGTCGTAAAACAAAAAATATGGATTGGGTCTTGACAATAGAGATAGAAACCATTATGAATCTTATATGAATCTTATTAAAAAGTGTTAAACAGCTAAAGCACATGGTCCTAACAGTTTAACTAATAACACTCTTAAGGCAGATCCAAATAATTGGGCCAAAGTGTTGTTCCTCTTATTTAAAAATATACTGTGCACAGGTTTGTTTCCTGCATCTTGGCAACTGGCCAATGTGGTTCCAATTTATAAGCAAGGTCCCAGATCTGGACCTACGAATTATCGACCCCATTTCACTGATTGATGCAGACTGCCAAAAACCTTTGCCTCTGTGATTCTGCACCACTTATAACAATGGGTGGATTCTACTCATAGTTTGAAAACTGTCTTTTGGAAAGGCTATCCAACAAATCTTAATGGCGTAGTCCTCAGGGCAATTCAGGAATGGGAAAAGGAGCAGCCATTGAGCCAAACATGCGTTTCCTCGGTAGACCTCTCTGCAACATTTGATACCGTGGACCACAATAGACTATGGTCTGAGCAGTCAAAATGGGGTAGCATTGGGGTCTTTTAAGTCTGCTGTTTGGCCTGTATACTAACACTGCTATTAAAGTGAGATGGAACAAAGAGCGAGATTTGTCTCAGAGGATTGAGGTTTATGTGGGGCTCAGGATGGGATGCATTTTGGCCCTGCGCCTGTTCAATCTTTATGTCTCTAACGTTGATGAACATTTGAATAATATTGCCTTTATTTCTCCTAAACTGGGCAATTGTACTGTCCCGTGGGTTGCATATGCAGATGATTTCCTCCTCTTAAGAACACCCGGACAGGTCTACAGAGAATTTTGGAGGGTTTTTCGAACTACGCCATGGTTAATGGATAAAAGATCAATCCTAATAAAACCAAGACCTTGGTGCTGTCAAGGGGGAGGAAGTGAGGGCACCCTTGGTTGCTCTTTGAGAAGACCCCAATTGAGGGTTCTCACAGTTTTGTTTATTTGGGATTCCACGTCTCCGCTCAGCCTGTTCTAAAGAACATTCACTAAATCTTAAAATAAAAGGCTTCTGCTTTGTCCAATCAATTGGTTAAGATTGATCAGAAGTTTCCCAGATTTTCAATTAAACACGCAATTGATTTTCATGAAGGCAAGATTCTGCCTAAACCTATATATGGTTTCGAATTGCAGACTGATGCCATAATCAAGTGGTTGGACACTATTGAAGCTGTTCTTTGGAAACAAGTCTTAAATATCTCAAATGCGATAATGGTATCTGCCATTAGATTTGAGTTGGGTCGTGTGCGCTGGAGACTTCTATCTTTGTTTTGTAAATTGATTAATCCTATCCCAGATTCATTGTACAAAGCTCTGGGGTCATATACAGACACTAAGGTGCCCATGGGTAAAACCAATGATGTGGTTGCGACTATAGCTAAGAATTGTGACTGGATAGCGTTTGACCTCTCAATGGATAGGTCCACTTTAAAGGCAAATCCAGAAAAGTATACAACATTTTGTATGATAGAGACTGGTCTGAGACTGTTTAACGATCCCTTCTTTATCCTTCTTTGCAAAAATGTTCACTCAAGCTCTTTGAAGAAATTAGGTGAAGCAAGCTTTGTTGCGTGGGCTCAAAAAAGTTGGAATATCATTCTGCTCTATCTTAAACAATGTACAACATTACAACAGTTTAGAAAACGTCTAAAGACGTTTCTTTTTGATGACTAAAGCCACTCACTAGCATATGATAACCCAGCTCTTCTTTTAAGGACTCTGCTAGTCGCTTCTCTAAGTGACGTTTCTCACCACTACTGAGCCTATTTGTTTTTCCTGTCTGTTTGTCTTTGTGAGCACCTTGATGCCTTTGGGTGAGTGTGACGCTATATAAAAATTAATTTTGTTATTTAGTTAGTTATTATGATTATGCTGGAATTTGCTATTAACTAAGGAAGAGTAATCTCCCCTACTGATGCATTTTGTCGTTTTTGTTGCGAGAAGAACATTTAAGAAACAGCAAACATTTATTATTGGAATGTGATACATTAAAGACTCAAAGAGTCTTTAATGCATCACCTTAATGGTACCTTAATGCAGCACCTTAATGGTACCTTTAATGGTACACCTTCACCATCCTTTCCCTCACTCTCTGGCCGGCCTCCCTTGGCCCTCCTCCTACCCCCACCTGCGAGGCTAAGAACCTTGGGGCCATCTTTGAAACCAAAATGTCCTTCTCCGCCCACATCTCTGATGTCTCTAAAAAGTCAAACTTCCTACTGCACCTCCTCAGAGGTATCTGCCTTTCCTCTCCTTCCCCCAGAAGCTCACTGTCTCCCAAGCTCTGGTTCTCTCTAGATTGGACTATTGTAACAGCCTCTTTCTAAATCTACCTGCCACTACTCTCCGCCCTCTGCAACTAATCCAGAAAAGGACTGCAAGACTTGTCCTTGGCCTCAAGCCCTGGGATCGCATCTCTCCAGCTCTGAAATCTCTCCATTGGCTCCGAGTGGATGCAAGGACTCAATTCAAAATCCTCTTCATTGTCCACAAGGCTTTCTGGGGACTGTGCCCAAAATACCTTCCGCTATCCCTCTGCAAATACCTCCCCTCTCAAGCTCTTCGCTCCTCTACCTCTAACTCCCTCAGGGTCAGTCATTTTTCAAGGAAAGGAGCTGGGGGTAGATCTCTGTCATCGGTTGGGGCCTCCCTCTGGTACAGCCTACCTGCCACTCTAAAACTTGAGGAGAACCATCTCCGGTTCTGGAAGCACCTGAAGACCTTCCACTTTGCTTCTGCCTTCGCCCCTCATCTCCACTGCTGATCTGTCTCTCTTGGCACTGTGCATCTGACCACCCTTTGTCCTCCAGGGCAACAGGTAGCTGCTCACCTTGCCACCCTCCTGCACTGCCTCCGGGACACCCCTTGCACTGGGGTCTGTATCTGTACCCATACAGCCCCCGCCCCTTTTTCTTCCTGCACATAACAGACCTACCCTGTCTGCTGCCTTAAACCTAGCACTTGCCATTTGCTGGCTGCACTGCCACTGTTTGTTGCCTTTATTATTTATTTATTTATTTATTTATTTATTTATTATTATTTCTCTGTTTCTCCTTTGCTCCGCACTTTCCACTAGTCCCCCCTTCCATGCACTTTTCCCCTCCCTCTCATTGTCACTGGGCCTCATAAGATCGTTGTTTTGTTCTCCCCTGTTCCCCAATTATCAAGAAAGCGATTTTGATGGGAAATTATTGTATTCTCTAGACTGGCATGAAACAGAGTCTTTATAGTGATTATTTATTAATATACACAATATTGGGGACAGGATAGCAGTTGCAACTTTTTTGAAGTTTTTGAATGTTAGTTAATGTTATATAATTATGTTGGCTTGTTATGGTATGCCAGAGATCTGGGGGTTACTACAAGCTTACCCGTTCAGCTCCCAGAGCCCAACAAGCCTCCCCCAGTAACAAATGCAGGACTCAGCCAAGGGCAGGTTAGAGCAGTTGTTTATTACAAAAACTGACAGGTATCAATCAGGACATTCCAAAATCTCCAGAGTCACTGCCTAAAGCCTGTGTCAGGCTGTTTTGTTGCAAAGTAGCATGACAACATGTTCTCTTTCCCAAAAAACCTATCACTCTTTCTGTTTGGGGAATCGGAGTGGTATGTCTT
This sequence comes from Ambystoma mexicanum, assembly GCF_040938575.1. Classification (NCBI taxonomy): domain Eukaryota; kingdom Metazoa; phylum Chordata; class Amphibia; order Caudata; family Ambystomatidae; genus Ambystoma; species Ambystoma mexicanum. Next base: position 1,184,144,130 of record NC_090926.1, read on the forward strand.
ATAGATTGCCCCTATGGAACTTAGTTGATTGTCCATAGCATGTCAGGTGACTGGCCTGCCCCTTCCACAAGAAACTATCTATTACATTGTTGCAGGGTCTCAGGATTACCATTGGCCCTTGCCCTCTGCCATCCTCCCCTGGATATATGTCTCCTGATTGGCTAGAACCGGTCTTCCCAGTCCTTGGACCAGCTCTGTTCTCAGCGCTCGGTGCACCCCTTCAAGGTAATGAGAATGACTATGTGTTCCCAATGTTTCTGTTAGCAGTACCACTTTTGCCTGTGAGAGGGCCCTCAACGTTGCAACGTTGTTAACAAGTGATGTCTGTGTTGCTGAGAACTGTTTGTCTTCCCACCGCGGGTGAATAACCATTGTCTAGCTTGGTCACGTCACGTGGTTGAGGACCACAAAATCAAGCTCTCCTGTCTGCAATTTATGCGGCTTTATTCAATTTTTCTGCAAATGGACCCTTGTAGTTTTAGGTGTGAAATGCGTTGCTTGTCTCTGACCTTGGCGGCGAGCCCTGGCCTGCTGTTCTGTGCAGCCAGCCTGGTTCTCATTTTGCTTGTCTCTCATTATGTGGCTTGTGGCCTTATGTGATCCTCGTTATATTTATACTATGATTTCGAAGTATCTATACCATGCTATGTTTCCCATAGGTTAGTCATTTGTGGTCCTTCAAGGCTCTTAATGTGATCCTGTAGATCCATAAGTTTAGTTGCCATAAGCATCTGCAAGCTTGCTCTGCATCTCTTTGTTGCCTTGCGTTCAGCGTTTCTGCACTTGGCTAGTGAGAAAAATAATAAAAGCTTTTGAAAGTGTGTATATGTATCTGTCCTCTACAGAACTGTGTAAGCATGTTGTTCATGGCTGCAAATGTACTTTGTGACTAACGTGGCTATGTTGTGGTGCCATTAATGACATCGACACATTGGGCTTCTCGGCATTAGTCAATGTCATCCATCGATGCATTTGGGTCCATGACCAATGTTGAAGCACCTTTATCCATATATACATTGATTGGTTAAGGTTTGAATGGCTGTCTAAGAGAATATCTTTCTGCATATGTGTCAATCACTGGTTCCCCTGGGAGCTGTCCGAATAGTGAGTGACTTTGTGCGTTTTTTACTCTTCGAGCCATCATGTTCATCGTGGTAAGGAGGGGCATTGCAGGAACCCTCTCTTCAATCATATTTTGTATTAATTAATAATGGTTCAAATGTGTATAGGGAATTATGATTTTATACTTTTGAACATATTTAATTATAATAGGGTGGATTAGCCGTTTTTCTAAAACAAGTGAACACATGATGATGTTTAATATGTGGATGTTTTACATGCATTTTATGATCTATGTATTAGTTTTACTGAATTTGTATTGGTTGTCCTGTTTTTCATTTACGGTTAAGTTGGTGTTTCCATAGGAAAAGGCATTTTTGAAATGCCTATAACTATTGTGCTGTTCAACAAAAAAAAATCGAGATGAAACGTGGCAAAAAAAATTACACTTGCCCCTATGTATTTTTGTGGAAGAATTCTGTCAGTAGGGGGTTGTGAGAGATAGCCGTCTGCGGGGAGGTATGAAATCCCTAACCTTTTTGTTTTTCTTTCTTATGAGAATTGCTTTATTGTGAAATATTTTTTCTTACTCTTTTTGTGCTTAAACAGATCCAGGTTGGATACCTAGGGAGCTTCTGTTTGTTTACAAATCATTGATTGACATATTTTTTCTCATTGAAATCTGTGGTATTAAATCTAAATTTGACTTGCTGTCATAACATCTGTGAATATTTTACCAATTACTTTTGAACCTTTATGGTCACCTTCTGGGTGTGTGCAGTGAGTTCTGGGCAGATCCTGTTCAGGCACTTCTTTTTAATGTTGTATTGGGGTTTTTGGAAGAGAACCTATTTATCAACCAGAACCTCTCAAAAAACATTAGGACTCTTGATAAACTTTATAATACTCCTGTATTACCCTGTTTAACCTGAGTGCAGTCCCCATTGTGAGAAACCTAGGGTTTTTCTTCCATTTAGACCCCATGAATCCTCTATTCAGGTGACCAGGGCAGGGCCATCGCCTTTGGATCCAGACCATGGGGGTGGACCAGTATAGGGGGATCACCTTGATATCCACAACATCTGCCCACACCATTTTTGCATAATACTGAAGAGGGAGCCTGGAGGGGTGAGGATTACCAGTTCAAAACCCACTAAAACACAGAAGACAGAATACAGCACTCTGACAGCAGGCTGTCCCCTTAATGAAGTCAGGCAAGGTCATGCAGCCCCAACCCTAATCACACACCTGCTGCCCAGTAACCTCACACAGTTGTATAAAGGGAGGCTGCTGAGAGAGAAAGGTCAGATGCAGTTGGGAAAGCAAGAGGGAGGCTTCAAGGCTGAGACCAGCAGAGGATCTCTCTACAAATCCCAAACACAAAATGCAAGCTGGGATAATTGTCTGGAGCTGAGAAACTAAGAGGCTGGGAGCTGTCAGGTGAATCCAGAGGATGACAGTATGCAGAGACACTGGCCAAGTGAGAAGGAAGGGCTGAAGAGTGTCACAGGAGCCGTGCCTCCTATTTGTTGGACTCAGGCAGCCAGGACCTTGCTGTTGAGGTCTGCACAATTGCTTGTTCCCTTGGGGCCAGTGCCGACCTCAAGGATGTAGAGGAACAGGTAATGAGACCCTGACCTCAACCCCATGCCAAAGGACAGATCTGCTGACCTCGCAATGCTGCCCGGTGAATCTGATCAAAAGAGAGAGTGAGATTGACTCGGACAAGCAGGTGGGAAGCAGAGCACCTGACGGAAAGTACCAAGTAAAGAGGGCAAGTGGCTCGAACGGAAAAAGGAAGTTGAAAGTTGATGAAAAGTGCATTCTGAGACATGAAGTCCAAAGACTTTTAAACGTTTTAAATGAAGTTGTTATGAGCCCGGCAGAAGGAGATCAGCTGAGACATTTTTGTTAAAGCAAGTTTGAGTTGAATTGAAATTATTTCGAGCCCGACAGGGGGAGACTAATTGAACATTGTGCTAAGAGGATCTGAGCCCGACTAAGAGGGTTCCGAGATCTGAGCCCGACAGAGGGGATTTCGCGGTGGACTGTGAATCACCCGAGAAAATGATACCTAAAAGATAACAAGAGCCAAAGTAACAGCGTGACCCGGTAGAGTGAACACGATATTGGAAGTCTCTGTAAAATGAAAGCAAAGTCCCTGAAGTGAAGGGAAGTGATGCGAACACTGAAAAGCAAACAAAACTAAAAGCCAAAACTGGGAAATCACAAGTAGAGGAAATGTGTATAGGATCCTCAAGAAGACTTGCTTGAAACAGAACTGAATGTAAAGTAAAAGGAATTGATCTTAAGAAATACAAGTACCAGAATGCAGCAGTGTCGGAGTGGTCATGTATGGGATTAGAGCAAAGCCATATAGTTTTGAAAGTCTCCGACGGAAAAGCAAAGTGAATCTGGAAGAAAGAAGGCTGTGGAAGGATATCACATTTCAATTATCTAAGCCTAAAAGAGAAGCAAACTTTAAATATAATTTTGCACTCCATGGTATTGTACAAATAAGAGACTTTCAAGGGGAAAGAGACTTTGGGCGCAGAAGGCCCTTGTGTTTGTTCTGAACTGCATCCTTGTGCTGGAGAAGCCAAAGCATGTGATAAGCTTGGGTGAGATGTCTTGCCCCATTTTGAAAATGTGGGGAAGGGAGGCCAACGGCCTGAGCATCCTGGCATATCATTTTGTGAACACTTTTCTTTTGCATAAGATTGTTTCCCACACTTTTTGTATTTAGAAGTAAGAATTGGCAGTAGGTTTATTAGTATAAACCCTTTTTAATTTGACGAGACACTACTACGACTGTGTTTTATTATTTGATGGTTGCTGCCATCTGGATTAGATAGGTGTTTTTCAAACCCTTTACCGTTGAGCTGTGGTCAATTGTGTATGTCTTACTGTTGATACCATTACACCATCTACTATTGTTATTATTTTATTTTTCAGCCATTAAACACTGTTTGGCTTGCTATTGTTATCAACTCAAACCCCTGCTGAAGACATATCCTGCACACATAAAAAGGCAAAGGCGGTATGCCTTTTAGGATGTGCCTATTTTACAATTATGATTTGTGATCACTGCTGGTCTAGTAGTAGTTCCACAGGAGTGTCTGCTTCTGCAAGCCCTTTGAGAAGTCCACTTCACAACATAGTCTATTTTCTGCTCATAGCTTCACATTCTGAATGGAAAAGAGAATTGGACAGAATCACCAAAATATTGAGTCTCTGCTTTGTTTACTATGCAGATCTGTAATGAAAAAGACAGCTGATTTGAGGGGTAGGAGCTCTAGATCTAATACGGTAACTCATCTCATCAGTGGAAAGTTTCTTAGATAAAAAGAAAACAACAGTGAGCAGCTGTCCTGTTTCAGGATGTCACTGATAGAGTCAGGCCTGAGGTCTTGATTGTATGCATCTACTTACATACAACATGGTCATTCGAGATCAGGATGCCACAGTATTGGGCCTGTGGTAAAATGGTCCTTCGGGTTCTGAAAATGATTGTCTGCTTTCAGAGTCCAGATGAACTTCACCTCCTTCCTTAATAAGCTGGAGATAGGGGTAACTAACTGCAAAAAGCACTGTATTAACTGTTGGTAAAGGGTGAAGAATCTCAAGAAGCTATAGACATTATTAATACATGTAGGTGGTAGCCATTCCCTGACAGCTTGGAGTTTATGGGAGTCCAACTCAAAAGCCCTTAGACTAGATCACACAGCCCATACATTTCACCACATTAGTATGAAATTGATATCTCCAATTTAGCAAATACATTATTTCCTTTGGCTTACCTGCTGGATTTGTTCTTTGGGCTCAGAGTGGCTATTGGAGGAGATAAGAACATCCATATTACACCATCATGAACACATTAAAGAAACTCCCAGAGAATCGCATTGATAATAAGATGGAATACAGAAGGATCGTTGCATAATCCAAATGACATGACCAGAGACTCATAGATACCAACCTTGGCCTAGAAGGATGTTTTCCATTCATCCCCTCCTCTCACCCAAACAAGGTGACAAGCTCCATGTAAATACAGACTTGTGAATTTGGTGTAGCATTTCTGAAATCAGTGGACGGGTATAGCAGGTTTTAATGGTTACATTTTTCAATGCTCCATAGTAGATACATTTATAATATAGTTCCATCCTTCTTGTGGATGAAGAACAAAAGTGAGGAAGTGTGGAATTGTGTGTGCTGTACGAAACCTCTAGCTAGATTTTCCTTTAAGGACTTCTCCAACTGCTAATTTTCCTTCTGTGTTATGGCATATATCTGGCAACAAGGGATGGGAGCACAGGCATCTTGCTCAAATTAGCAGTCATAAGGTCTGCTTGGGGGAAGCTTGCATGGCCTCCTCCTAATAGAAGACTTCCTGGAGGTCTTCATACCAAGTTGGTAGTTCACCTACGATTGGCTCTATGGATTGTTGCAGCATGAGGCCATGAGCTAGACAATCACAGGTGTTGTTTTACGTGCAGTGGTTCTCCTTATTGTCTCTAAGACAGGTTTCTAAGAAGAATGTCCAACCACCTGGATGGATCTCCCTTAATCAGTGGTGGGTTTGTACATGCCCAAAATAACATTCAGCTGTGTGGCATTTATGAAGTCGAATATCAAATCTTCCAAAGGCCCATCTTGAGTTTCCATTATCAGTGGTAGGCAATGATGGGTTATTGCCCTAATTACAACCGTGAACCATCAACTGCGCTAGAGGAATTTCCATGGTCTTAAGGAAGCCCCAGTCTCGAAAAATCCCTGTGGCCCCGAAATCTACATTACCAGACCTCTGCACTTCACCTGACCTTCAATTTATAAGGATATATTTCAAAGTAATATGAGGAACAGCTGTTGGCACAACATTCGCTACTTGCTCTTGCCTCGTTGGGAAAAAATTACATGTTCCTAATCGGCTGGGCAGCCAAGCACAACATTGGCTTCTTGCATCAATTAAGTCCGAAGTTATTTTTCAACCTTGCAAATAGGACATGATCTTTCTCAGCTCAACCCAGACTGTATCTCAGGTAATCTACCTTCAGCCTCAACTCTCCTATGTTCATTCTTGATTTGTCCCAGGCTAAGATTCACCTGCATAAGTAAATTGGTCAGTTCCTCACAGGACTGACCAACAACCATAGTTGTTCTGTGAACAACCATTGCAACGGTATCAATGAATTCCTCTCTCAACCACATATAAAACAATGAAGACCACTCCACTGAAATATTAAAATGGATAATACAGCTGATTACATCTCTGCACCTCAGATCCAGATCGAAAAGTTCCCCATCTGCCCCCTCGTAAACTTAGCTACATTCAACCATTTGTTTCAATTCTGCCTTGAAAATAGTCAAATATGTTAACATGGTCACCCGGTAGAGACCGCTCCTTTTCATCCCCAACCAAATAAGACAAAATACATACTATTTTGAGAGTCTTCAAGGCAAACGCCTCTTGGAGACAGAGAAAAAGGAGTTAAGAACAAAAAAGAAAATCTGAAAGTTCTTGAGGTCTGTTCTAAACTGCTGTTTGGGCCCCAACTAGGTGAGCTGGGCCTGGACATCTGTAAACCTTTACCCTCCTCCCCTACCATTCTCTTACTCGTTTTCCCAGCAGCCACTTCAGAGAACAACTCCAAAAAGGGCATAAATCTCCTGTCAACTTGACATTTTCTCTACCTTATAAACAAGAAAGTGGCTTTCCTTGAGAGAAGCTGCTGCCAGCGTGCTCAGGGTTGACCCCACAGGATCCATCTCAGCTTGGATGGGTAAACCTCAGTATAGACCTTTCATAATGTCAGACCCATGTGAAAGAAAATCCGGAGACCCCTCAGATCCTCTAGGATCTTAAACTCCCTTTAGAGTCACATCCTTGAGAGAAGATAGAATAGAACAAAATAACAAACACAGATTCTTTGCTTCATTCCCTCAGATGATCTGTAATGGGAAATTACAGTTGACAAGTACCACTCCTTACCATTTTTCCTTGACTGTACTCCCAACCTTAGAACCTTAGTGCTACACAGTACCTGGTAACCTCTGAACTCTGACTAGAGGCTGCAGTAGTCTAGAATGTTGATGTTTTCAGAAACTGATTTGCTGATGCCTCTGGCTTCCAATGACAACTACATTACACTTAATCAAAGACTGGATCATTTCAGGGTCTCTTTTCCTAATGGTTCTAGATATTATAACCCTACAACTAACTAAACTATGTTTTTACAACTCTTGAGTTATCATTTCTTTACTTTTTCTTTGCTTCAGATTCTGTCTCCTAAAGAGTTTTTAAGGACTGTTAACCATACAACTAGAAGAAGAATGTATCAGTACCCCCAGAGAGAGCTGGCTCACTCGTATGTGAAATTCATATGGCAACAGTACCTCTTGGAGTCTGTGCTGCTCTATACATTGTAAGAGGATTCAATTCAACACTACAGCTAAGTCAACGCCTAGTCTAGAATACTGAATGAAAACCCTTATTGATATACCTTTATGTCCAGTTCATGCGTTCTGGATGACTACCCCTATATAACACCCCTCTCTTGGAATCCTCCTGACCCCACTGAGCCAAGAAGTAGTTCTGTTTTGCAAGTTAAAATGTTTATTTGATAATTTAAACAATAGATATATATATCACACTTTATAATAAATTAATAATTGAATAGCACACTTAATCTGATATGATAAAGATTAACAACGGAGAATCTGGCACTAGCACACTTCTTTATAATCACTAAGGAGTTGACATAAAATGGATAAGGTAGCACACTGGTAAATAGGGACAGAAGAATAATGTGGTAGAGAATGCTTTATAGATTTCAGATGGATGCAATGTTGAATGAAATGCAGTACAGAAAATACTCAATATGATTTCAACAAAACAATGTAATCACTTTTCTCTGGCAATTCACCCCCCCCTTTTATGCAATGCAAGGAAATGGAAGGAAAAGCACACAGTTCTCAGAAATGCAATCAAATGTGATTCAGTTCACCCCAGCAAGCTTAGACAACAGAAGTTTAAAACACAACCCAAAATGCTTCTATATGTGCTGGCAATGGAGTGAAAAATATGCTAAAATGCTTTTAATTCCCTGTAGAGGTTCAGGGTGAGTGGTATCTAGTTAATATTAGTCCAGGCCCACACTAGCAATGATTCAGGGATGATTAGCAGGTTAAACGAATTTCTGGCAAATGGAAGGCAAGCACTATAAACTATAAGGTGTAGGAATGTGGTTCTCGGTGCGATTAAAAGCTAAGATTCTAAGCTTTCAGATGAAAGTTACTGCAAGTCTCTAGCCCAAACGGTTACAGAGTTATGACCGATTTAGTAGAGGTCGTTTTTAGTTTTGCAAATTTTAAACGCAACACTTTTTCAGCTTTAAAAATGATGGCAGAATAACACAATTTCTAAGCTGCAGTTCTACTTAGATTAAAAATGGATTGAATTATATGATTTTAACTAAGAGATGTGTTCTGAGTTTTGCCGAGTACTCACAAGAGATTTTGAACCGGAAAGCGACTTGGTCACGGACTTCAGTCTGGTCAGGTCTTCCCGAGTTCCGCTCACAGCGCCTGGCCTCTGGAACTGCTCACAGCATCGGGGTCAGCACTCTCTCTCTCTGGGTACAGCACTGCTTCTGGATTCTGGAGATTGAGGGATTTGAAGTCTCTGTTTATCTTGGAGTCCAAGTGTTGGCTCTTTGAAGGTTGATGGAGGTAAGTATGGATTTTTCCGGCAGAGCTTCCAGCTGCAGATGGAACTGAAGCTCCCCACCTAAGTTTCAGTGGTCCATTTATATGTTCTGCAAGTGGGTGTGTGTTTTGGTCATAACTAAACTTGCCCCTCTCACTTGTCATTGGTCCAGCTTTCATTTCTCCCCTGATTGGGGGAGCTAAGTTGTGTCAGAGTGATGTCAGCCATTTATGATCTCTTGAAAAAACTCCCCTGTCATATGTGCACCCAAATCTATATCTGATCAAAATACATATTTCACAGTTACACAGTTGTTTGAAATTACATACCCATGTCACATATCACATGAGGTATACTCTGTCCCAAATCTGCTGTTTCTAAGAGCTTGCATTCAAAAATGGCAACTTTTAGCACTTTTTAATGTGCTAAACAACATTGGATCTTCATTAAATTGTATACAACTGTTCCTCACATATCTACCCACATACCAATGCATTTTCGTTTGTCTAGCTGAAACAGGGAGTCTGTAATAGTAATAAACAGCAGGGTTTTGTCCCAGAATATCCCACAATTTGGAGTTTGGGCTTGAATTAAAGGTACATTTTTTTAATTAAGTCTCTCAAAGTTATACATTTCTGTCATTTGATTACAAAGAGTTATCAGTGTTTTTGTAAAATATATATTTTTCTTTCAATTCAGTCCTCAGAGTGTTGGAGTCCGCCTCCAAGACTTGGGTGGGTCAGTCACATGCATCCTCTGGCAGGCAGGCCTTTGTTGACAGTAAAACAGTAAAAATCAACATATTCCTTTCAGAGGAAAGGGTCCTTTGTGTGGTGTCTGGCAAGCTGACATCAGGAGGCCAGGGAGCCACTTTGCATTTAATTAACAGAACCCTGTGATTTCCTGGCTCCTTGTGTTGAGTTCTGAAGTGTCAAGAGTTCTCAGGACAGGCAACCCCTTTGAACTTTTAATGACATGAGACCCCTTTCTTTGCACTTAGACAGTTTTGCAAGACAGCTCTCCTGTCAGAGTTTAGACCGCTAGTGCCGCCTTGAGGATTTTGTTGGTACTGCATGCAATTTTGGGATCTTTCTTGGATTAATGCATTCTAAACAGGAATGGTTCTTACATGGTAGTAAATCCTTGCTTAACATTGTTTTGATGGGGCTCCTTACAGTAAGATGGTTATGTGGAACCCCACAAAAAGGGATGAATCTTTAAAGTGGTCCAATGAATCACGATTTCAGCAACTTTTTGACATCAGTAACAGTGGATTTTGTTAACAAAGACCTTTCTTTACACAGGTGGGTGGCAAGTTAGGTAACCATTTTGGTGTGCGCACAACTGCGCAGCTCTCCTGGATTCTGGGATGAAATGATGGGCGGCGACAGCGCATCCCCATCTTTACCCACTCCAATGATTTATTTTTGTTCTGGGGTAAAATGATGGGCAGCGACAGCTTAATCCCCCCATTCACCCCGTCTAATGATTCCACATGGGTCAAAACCCTCCACAAACCCCCCCCGCCCGACTGCGCTTTGACTTGAGTCAAGGGGGAGTCGGTTGCAAGGAAGGTTTTGAACCCTGGCGCTGGTATGTCCACATTATCTTCTTCCAATTCTGTAGATGGCACAGTTCAGCATCTTCCTCTCCATCCGGTCAGATCGATCAGTTCTCCTCGCCGGTCCTGATGGGAAGATTGGGCGGTACCCCGGGCCCGTTGCGTCTCTGTTCCCGGTCTCCGGATCGTCCTCCTTGGCCTGTCTCCCGGTTTTCTTTCTCCTAGGACGACAAAGGAAGAGCGGCAATACCTACTCATAGACGTCTTTCCACCACTGTTGAGATAGTGGGGCAGCATATGCATTTCATCATAACGAAACATTACATTCTTATTTTGAAAAAAACAAAAAAAACAGTATAACTAAGAGACAGTTTCATGCGAATCCCAATATTTAAGAGACTAGATGTGGTATGTTTTATGGTTGGAACTGAATTAGTCTGAGACAGTACCCGCTAGGATTCCAGAGGATTCCTCCAGTTGTTGCAGAGTGTGCCTGGGATGGCAACACTTCAACTGGTTTATGTGGACCCACTTGTCTTCCCCCGCTGCCAAAGAACCTTTGGGGATGTGGATTTTGTAGGCCACAGGGGAGATCTTGTCGATGATCTCAAAGGGTCCCTTCCATGTAGGCAAAAATTTGCGCTGCTTGGCCTGGTTCCTTTGGAAGTTGTATAGATAGACCCGGTCTCCCACCTGATATTCCTTCCTGGAAGTTTTCAGGTCATAGTGGGTCTTCATGCTATCAGCTGATCTTTCTAGATTCCGCTGAGCGTAAGCAAAAGCATGTTGGAGGTGTTTCCTTAAATTATCCACATACTCATGAGTAGTGGAGGCATTTATCAGTGTCTGCTCTTGGGTCCTGTAGAGCAAATGCTGGGGAAGCACCATCTTGCGCCCAGTCATCAACTCAAATGGTGACATTTTGGTTGCAGATGAAGGGGTAGATCTGATGGCCATTAGGACCAGAGGTAATCGGATATCCCAACTTGGCCCAGAATCTGCCACAAATTTTTTTAAGATGCTCACAATTGTCCGGTTGTAGCGTTCCACTGCTCCAGAAAAAGCTGGTCTATAAGCAATATGCAGCTTTCTCTTGACCCCCAGTATCTCCCACATCTTTGTCATCACTTCACTGGTGAAGTGGCTACCTCTGTCTGACTCAATCCTTTGAGGTAGACCAAAACGGGAAAAGATGTGGTTAATCATCAAGGCAGCTGCGGTTTCTGCCTTGCAATTTGGGGCTGGGAGACATTCCACCCACTTGGTAAACAAGCATGTCACAGTCAACATGTACTTATTCCCCCTAGCAGAGCGAATCACGGGGCCTACAAAGTCGATTTGTAAATCTGACCATGGCAGTGTCATCCCCCTCTTTTGGAGAGGCGCACGGTGCGTGAGGGATGATGGCTGAAATTGTGCACACACAAGACACCCCTTCAAGTATTGGTCGAGGTCCTGCCCCATGTGTGGCCAGTATGCAACCTCTCTTAAGATTTCCAATGTTGTGTGAAACCCCCTATGACCGGCGGTGGCCGCATCATGGGCGTGACTTAACATCAGGCTTCGGAATGAGGTAGGAACCACCCACTGATCGTGGCCAGCTTTGGATTTCCTTACCAACAAACCGTCTTGGATCCGGAACATTTTTGGACATTTCATCAACACTCTTAGGTCCTCTTTCCCAATGTAATCGGTATCCGTCAGGGGAAAGTTCTCAGGGTCCTCAAGGTGTTGGTAAAATTTACCAATAATTGGATCCCCCTTCTGAGCGGTAATCAAATCAGCATCAGGGGTCTCCTTACTCCATTGTGCAATTGAAAGGTCGTTGTGAGCATTTGTCTGGGACCTAGTGATAGCAGTGACCTGGATTTCCCCCAACAGGGACTCAATCTCAATTAAATCCCCTTGGATGGCCCCGGTTTTGGCCAGCTGATCAGCTAAGTCGTTTCCAGTTTTGTCTGGTCCCTCTACTTTGGAATGACCCTTGATCTTTTTCCAATAGATGGTCATCTCATTCGAGGTGACCAGATCATCAATGTTTTGGATCAACTTCCCATGTTTCAAGGGTTTGTTGTTAGCACATAACATGCCTCTGGTTTTCCAATTAACCAGGTGCTCCACGAACCTGTTCCGTACACAATCCGAATCTGTGATTATGACCAGTCCGTGGAGTTGATGCTGGACAGCAGTGAGGATGGCCTGATGCACAGCCATCAATTCTGCCACCCGACTACTTCGGGGACCAATTTTGTATCCAGCGGAGGGTTCTGGGGACTCATTCACCCATGTATTCCCTACGCCGGCCACCAGTTCTTTCTCCCCGTTGTTATCAACATAGTAAGAGCATCCATCCACATACACAGTGGGCATTCCCTCACACTTGTCTTCTTCAAAGACTTTGTGTGGGGAATTAAGGTATGCCTCCATGTTGTCCTTGATTTTCAGACTTTCGTCCTCGAGACAGTTTTCTCTGGCACAATCATGCAAGTCAGCCAGACCTTGCGCGAGGGGACTCTTCTTGTTTTGGCCATATCTGACCTCCACAGGAAAGCCTTGCATTGATAGAATCCAGGAAGTAATTCGGGAATTACTCACATTTCCGGCCCGGATTCTGTCACTTTGGAGATATTGCAGAGGCTGGTGTGGAGTCTCCACTATGATGTGTTCCCCCTGGATAAACGGGCGGTAATTCTTCAATGCCCACACCGTTGCCAGGAGTGCCTTCTCACAATCGTTGAATTTTTCCTCCACAGAGGATAAAGTTTTGCTCGCATAGGAGATTACTTTATTGACCTTGTCATGCTTTTGGTATAATACTGCCGTCAAGCACGTATTAGAGAACCCTGTCTCCAGGAAGAACTCCTTGTTTCTGACAGGGTAAGCTAGGCAAGGCGCTTGTGAGAGGCTTCTTTGGAGTTGTTTTACCGCCTCGGCTTGTTCTGGACCCCATTCCCACTTGACCCCCCCCTTCAGGAGATGAATCAGGGGTCTGGTGATCTCTGCGTAGCCCTCAATGAACTTTCTGCTGTAATTGGTCAGTCCAAGGAGGCTCCTTAGTTCCCGCAGAGTTGTGGGGTCTTTCAGTTTCTGAAGTGCTTCCACTTTCTTTTCCTGGGGACAGAGACCCTGAGAAGTAATCTCATGCCCCAAGAGATTAACACGGGTTCTACACCACTGTGCTTTCTGAAAGGAAAGTTTTGCTCCGGCGGCCCTCAACTGGGTCAGAACATAACGGATCTCCGCTATGTGTTCCTCCACAGATGAACTTTTGATGAGGACATCATCTACATAAGCCAGGTTACCCCTTGCACCCAGGTCGGGCATGGCCTTATGTAGGAAAATATTGAACTCATTACCGGAGTTAAGGTATCCGAAGGGCGTCCGGGTCCATGTATACTGTTGGCCCCCAAAGGTAAAAGCCAGTTTGTATTGGTCCTCCCTGCTGACAGGCACGGTCCAGTATCCATTGGTCAGGTCTATTGCAGTGAATACCTGTGACCCCTGAATCTGGGCCAGCCCTTGGTCAATGTAGGGCAGAGGCCATCGGGAAGTATGGACCCGTTTGTTGAGCTCCCTGAGGTCGGCGCAGAGTCTCCACTGGCCGTTTGGCTTCAATATTCCCAGCACCGGATTATTGAAGGTGCTGTGGACTGGACGGATTATTCCCCGGGACTCAAGGTTCTTAATTATTTCAGTAAGGGACTCCATTGATGCGAGAGGCAAGCGATATTGCTTCACAAACACAGGAGTCATGCCAGGGTCCATGGGGATTGTTGTTGTGTGGATGTCGGTGCGGCCACAGTCATATGAGTCTACCGCAAAGAGATCTTGGAAATCCAAGAAAACTTGTTTCAACTTTTGCTTTTGTTCCAGAGTCACACAGGCATCAGCTAGGTTGACTCTCTCTTCCTCCATCTGCCTGAAGCCTGGAAAGACTTCTGGTTTGGCTATCTCAGCGGCCTCCTCCAGCTGGGTGGAGAAGTCCCTGGCCAGAGTGCTGATTTGGACTGGAGGCTTCAGGTGGGAAAGGCAGCCCTCATGGACTTGGAAAATCACCTCATCCCTCCTGAAGTCACAAGTCACATCTTCCTTACCATAGGGGCAGGAAGTGTACACCAGGAAGTTCCCCCCATGCCGGGTAAAAATCCTGTCTGGTGTTGTATTGTCATCACTGTCACTGTCAAAGCAGTCCTCGGGGATTGGTCCTAACAGTTCATTTCCAAGATCAATGGAGAAATGTCGGTCATCAACCGCCATTCCAATAATGGTGCCTGCGGCTAGAGTAATACTCTTTAAGTCGCTGTTATCCACCTCTATTGGAATGGTGTCATGTTCTATGTTGACTAATGGTGTTGGGTTTACCCCCAACCCTTGCTGTTGGAGAGAAGCATTTAGATGTATGTAAGCATCAGGGTTTTTCAACTCTTGTCCCCTTTTGACTTTCACTTCCAGGGAGAATTGTCGGGTCCTTTCTGGGATGGTGACTTCCTCTTTAACCTGAATTTCAACTGCATAAGGTAGCAATTGAGCTGACCTAAATGCTTTTTCTGGATCATCAAAGCTCATGGGATTATCCGCTAATCGGGACCAAGCTTTGAAGTTTATTAGGTCCAAACTAATGGCAAAGCGATTGAGAATGTCACTGCCTAAGTAAAAGGCGGCAGGGACGTCTCGCACGACCCAACAATTGTGGACTATGCTCTTGTTGCCAATGGAGATTTTGAGCATACACCTGCTTGGCAGGAGATGTTTGGAATCAGGTGCTTCCAGGTCCATTTCCCATTTGTCTATCAGTTTGAAGGTGGGAATGGCTGGATCTTTTGGGAGTTGGCGAAACATGGCTTCGCTGATGAAGCTCTTACCGTTGCTCACACACACTCGAGCGAGAACAGAGTCCTTCCCATCATTTAACTGAACAGGGATGAACAACTGCTCTCCAATTTGCTGAATATCAGCCAGGCTCTGAGCTGATTTCACATCTTTCTGGACTATAGGAGTGGGAGTTTCTGATTGTGGATTAGTATAGAATCTCAGAGTGTTTCCTTCCAGCGTGGAGTACCACTTTAGACTGGAAGGAAGGTTGATTTTCAGAAATAGAGAGGACCCCCCATCACCAGTCTGTTGTCCTACTGCTATTACTGTCACGTCTGGAATTTGGCTATTCTGGAAGTGAAATTCTACTTGGTCAGATTTTTTTTCAACCATGTGGCAGGTGCCGTTTAAACTAACATGGTTGACACTCTGTTTTAATTTTATGGGTCGGCTAGTCTGGGTCCAGAGGACCTTGTTTACGCAATCTATTAGGGGTGACAACCTTCTCAGGAGGTCATTCCCTAGTAAACAAAGGGTGCCCTCTGGAGTCACAACTATGACTGGGTGTTTCAACTTGTGTCGCCCGATCTTAATGTCCAAGTCTGCAGTCCCCTCGACGGGAATTTCCTTCCCGTCAAAGTTCTGGAGTTGTCCAGGAAGTGAGGTGAGAGGAATTTGGTAATTCTCTCCCCTTCCTGCATTCAGTTCATCAAAGGCCCTTCTGGACAGAAGGGTAGCTTGAGATCCCGTGTCCACCAGTGCCAAAACTGTCCCCTGCCCCTGTACTTGTACCGGGGCGTAGTATCTTCCCTCCTTCTCCTCAAGGGGGCACAGATAATGTACATTTTTGGACAACTGGTGGGCTAATTTTCTGGTTTTGGACATCGCTAGCGAAGAGATTTGGGCAGAATTCTGTGGAGAGCCTTGGGAATCTGAAAGAAAAATTTGGCAACTGGAGATCAGAGCCATTGTGGGTTCCCCTGGCTCCGGTTCTGGGCCGCCCCCCCCTTTTTGGAGGCAGTCACCAGGATGGGTTTGAACCAGGGGATTTTCTTGCTGTTGGTTCTGGGATGAGATGGTGGGCGGCGGTAGCTCAGTCTCCACATCTCCCCAGTCTGGATTTGCATCCCTAAGGACCCATTTTTCTTTGGGAGGAGTTCCCCCCTCTCTGAAGGAGAAGATCCTTTTCCCAGGACCCTCTGAGGATCCCTCTCCCTCAAATTGGAAGATCTGTACCTCCTCCTCAAACTGAGTCTGTTTGGGTCTTTTGTTTCTCCTACCCCCCCTCTGCTCCTTAGGAGGCAGACTTTCAGGGGCAAGAGATTTTGTTTCCGGTTCCTGGGTTTCCAGGGGCTGTTTACAAGTGAGGAAGGAAGCTTCCTCCAAGGCTTTACACCCCCCTTCCCTTTGTGCCTCCTCCCTGGGAACCGGTGAGTTATCGGGGTGCTGCCCCCGTCATTGTTCTGGAGCACCAGGTCCAGAGTTGGGTGCGTTCTGCGCCGGCACGCCCATCTGAGGGTTCTGCTGAGCCCTCAGTATGTGACCCAGATCCCGCGCCATGTTTTGAACCTGGCGCTCTAACTGGGAAACCCGCTCAGGCTGATACGGGGCCCTGTTTTCTCCCCTGGGCTGATCCCGGGAAGGGTAGCTGTCCCTCCTCTGGTAATACCCCGGGTTGGGAAGATTTGGGTACCCCTCCACCCTTGGCCTCCCCTCTCCCGGATTCAGTGGTCTGGGCTCAGGGAATTGGGGAAAGAAGGATGGATGGTTTTGGGGCTGAAAGTCGGGTGGATATCTGGGGAAAAAGTTCTGCCCAGGGTTTGGTAAATTTCTGCCCTCCTGTGGGAAGTTTGGAGGGAAGTTCCCTGGGTTAGGTGCTTGGCTGGACCCCCCCCCCCCCTTGGGCTGGAGGAGTCCACACATAACCCAGGATGGGTCGATTTCCCTTGTAACGGGGACTTACATAATCAGGAGAGCGAGGGACCCCATTTGTGGGGCTGCCTCCTTGGCTCCCTGTCTGTGACTGAGCCGAGGACATCCTGGGCCTAGCATTATTAGGTGCAGGTAGGTTTTTAGGCCCCCCCATCTCCAAATCCAAAACGGGGGTGACCTTTACCTCTGCCACCTTGGCAGCAGCAGGGGTGCTGTTGGCTTTGGGGTTTTTCTGGGCATTACTTTTGCTATCTATCGGTTTCTGCACCTCATAGATCCGGGTAGCCTGTTCAATGACCCAGTCTAAAGATCTTTTCTCGTGAAAATCCCTCACGAGCTGGGTCATGATATATTTGGGCAAGGCATGGAAAAACGTATTAATACATTCTCTGCTATCCGTGCGCAGCCTTCTTGTGGTCTGTGCAAAAGCACGCTTTAACTCCTGCACAAATTCTTGTGGGGCCTGATCCTCCCCACATTGCAAATTGTAGGCTGCCTTGCGAGCCTCTTGAGGATTTCTGTGAACAGAAAAATGTTTCAAGATGGCCGCCTTATAGGTGGACCATCTTAAATGATTTTGGTCCTCCAGCCCCGCAAAGAAACTGGAGTATTCCGGGGAGAAGGTCCACTTTACATATTGAATACAGCTTTGGCTGTCCTTCAAATGGAAAGTCTCCATCATTTGTTCAAACAACTCTAAGTGCTCCCAAACAGAATACTTAGCGTTCTTATGGTAAGGCGTGATGACGCTCCTGATCGCCTTAATCTGCTTTAAGGGGTCCTTAAGCAAGGCCCTTTTTGCCTTATTGGCCTTTTTGGTTCGGGTAACCCTTGTCCATTCGTCCTCGGACTCAGAGGCACTGCTCCCAGAGGTTCCCGTCTGTTCTTCCAGGTTTTCCCGGATTCTGCGAGCCTGGGAATGGCTGGCAGAATGTGGGGACCTGGTCTCCTGTGTCCTGCGCAGTTCAGAGGAGTCTTCAGATTCCTCCTTGCTGCCAGGATTTGATGGGTACCCCCTCCACTGACCTAACTGGGCGGTGGTTTTCAGGATGCCCTTAATGGGCCTATTCTCCCGGGGTTCCCCACTGAATTGCACCATGCTTGGGTGCCCATGCCCAGATGCCCGCCCATCCATTCCTGGGAGGTACTGGCCTATGAGCCCCATGCTTCTGGCTGGATAGTAATCTGCCATCCCTGTGGCCCTGTGCTCATGTGCGCCAGGGGACATGGGGGTGGCAGAGTCCAGGGACTGAGAGGTATGAGGGCCTCTGGTACTAGGGCTCCTGAGGTTATGCTCCGGAGTTTCCATTTCCCAGCGAACCTCATCTCTATCCGCCCCTGCTCCCTGTTGCAATGCAAGAGCCTGCATTTGTGCCTTCAGTTCCTCAGTTAAGGCCTTACTAGACTCTATCAGTCTCTCCTGCATCGCTACCTGTTGTTGGAGCCTATCATTGTGTTGACAGAGGGCCTCATTTTCCCTCTGTGCTTCCTGGTTGGTCCTGGAGAACTGGGCCAGTCTTTGCTGCAGGAGGTTTACCTCCTGAGCTGTGTCCCTATTGGCCTGCTCCTTTCTTGCCAGAGCCTCTTCCACCCTCCTGGTGTGCTCTAACAAGTTCTGGTTTTCTTTTTGGAGGTCACCCAGCCCCTGGAGGGCCAGGTGATTTTCTTCCATTTTCCTTTTTAAATGGCAGACTTCCTGGCCTATGGTGTCTCTTTCCTGACTGAGAGCCTGCATCTGTGCTGCCAGGTCGTCCCTTTGCCTTTGGAAGGTACCAGCTTTCTGGCGCTCCTGATCAAACTCTGCCTGGGTATCCAGGTCTTTCAGAATTAGTTTGTTGCTCTCTGCCTTCACTCTATCTAGGTGGCCTTGCAGGGTGACTACCTGCTCAGCACATACCCTGTTGAAGTCCAGTTGTTGCTCCAGCTTTTTCTGGCTTTGCAGTAGGGAGTCCAAACCTTCTTGGTGTTCCTTCTGCAAGGCCAGAAATCTGGTATCCTGTTCTGACTTTTCCTTTTGCAGCACATCCATATCCTCCTTTATTTTAGTGATGTACTGCCTGGTCTCATGTTCTGACTCCTGGCTCCTGTGCAGCCTTTGCTCAGAAGAGTCCAGATCAGATTGGGCCTTCTCTAACGCCATCTGTTGTCTTTTTGCCAGATCATGGCCTCCAGCACATTTATTCTGTATGGCTCCCATATATAAATATAAATATGCCGCTATCCTAACAATCTTGTCGTGTTCATCTTTGGCCTTAGGAGCCATATATAGTTCACTCAGGGCCACATGTAATGGACCCTGATCTCTCCATAAGTCTGACCCTGTTTCAGTGACCTGTCGCGTGATGGCCTGCAACCAGGCATCCTGGCCCTGCTCAGCCCATTCACCTCTCACAAATAGTTTATGTAAGAAGTGCTCTCTGGCTATTTTCATATCTACCAAGGTCGTCATTCTAGAGATTGGTCTCTGTCCTGACTTACAGAAGTTTGTATTTTATTTTTGCAGAACAGAACTTTTCTTGGAGTGTCCCTTTTGAGGAATGCTTCACAGCGTAATGCAGCGTGGTGATCCGACTGGATATGTGTATCTGGTCAGCTGGCACGCTGTATTAAGCTGCACAAGTGGTATTCTAACCCAAACGTCCCCTGGTTCGAGCCCCCAATTTGTAAGAGGATTCAATTCAACACTACAGCTAAGTCAACGCCTAGTCTAGAATACTGAATGAAAACCCTTATTGATATACCTTTATGTCCAGTTCATGCGTTCTGGATGACTACCCCTATATAACACCCCTCTCTTGGAATCCTCCTGACCCCACTGAGCCAAGAAGTAGTTCTGTTTTGCAAGTTAAAAGGTTTATTTGATAATTTAAACAATAGATATATATATCACACTTTATAATAAATTAATAATTGAATAGCACACTTAATCTGATATGATAAAGATTAACAACGGAGAATCTGGCACTAGCACACTTCTTTATAATCACTAAGGAGTTGACATAAAATGGATAAGGTAGCACACTGGTAAATAGGGACAGAAGAATAATGTGGTAGAGAATGCTTTATAGATTTCAGATGGATGCAATGTTGAATGAAATGCAGTACAGAAAATACTCAATATGATTTCAACAAAACAATGTAATCACTTTTCTCTGGCAATTCACCCCCCCCTTTTATGCAATGCAAGGAAATGGAAGGAAAAGCACACAGTTCTCAGAAATGCAATCAAATGTTATTCAGTTCACCCCAGCAAGCTTAGACAACAGAAGTTTAAAACACAACCCAAAATGCTTCTATATGTGCTGGCAATGGAGTGAAAAATATGCTAAAATGCTTTTAATTCCCTGTAGAGGTTCAGGGTGAGTGGTATCTAGTTAATATTAGTCCGGGCCCACACTAGTAATGATTCAGGGATGATTAGCAGGTTAAACGAATTTCTGGCAAATGGAAGGCAAGCAGCATCAGATTTTTACACGTGGAGAAATTTGCAAATCGCGGCAAAATTCGCGAATGCGTGTTCCGCGATTGCGGTAAAACTATAAGGGGTAGGAATGTGGTTCTTGGTGCGATTAAAAGCTAAGATTCTAACCTTTCAGATGAAAGTTACAGCAAGCCTCTAGCCCAAACGGTTACAGAGTTATGACCGATTTAGTAGAGGTCGTTTTTAGTTTTGCAAATTTTAAACGTAACACTTTTTCAGCTTTAAAAATGATGGCAGAATAACACAATTTCTAAGCTGCAGTTCTACTTAGATTAAAAATGGATTGAATTATATGATTTTAACTAAGAGATGTGTTCTGAGTTTTGCCGAGTGCTCACAAGAGATTTTGAACCGGAAAGCGACTTGGTCACGGACTTCAGTCTGGTCAGGTCTTCCCGAGTTCCGCTCACAGCGCCTGGCCTCTGGAACTGCTCACAGCATCGGGGTCAGCACTCTCTCTCTCTGGGTACAGCACTGCTTCTGGATTCTGGAGATTGAGGGATTTGAAGTCTCTGTTTATCTTGGAGTCCAAGTGTTGGCTCTTTGAAGGTTGATGGAGGTAAGTATGGATTTTTCCGGCAGAGCTTCCAGCTGCAGATGGAAATGAAGCTCCCCACCTAAGTTTCAGTGGTCCATTTATATGTTCTGCAAGTGGGTGTGTGTGTTGGTCATAACTAAACTTTCAATTCAGTCCTCAGAGTGTTGGAGTCCGCCTCCAAGACTTGGGTGGGTCAGTCACATGCATCCTCTGGCAGGCAGGCCTTTGTTGAAAGTAAAACAGTAAAAATCAACATATTCCTTTCAGAGGAAAGGGTCCTTTGTGTGGTGTCTGGCAAGCTGACATCAGGAGGCCAGGGAGCCACTTTGCATTTAATTAACAGAACCCTGTGATTTCCTGGCTCCTTGTGTTGAGTTCTGAAGTGTCAAGAGTTCTCAGGACAGGCAACCCCTTTGAACTTTTAATGACATGAGACCCCTTTCTTTGCACTTAGACAGTTTTGCAAGACAGCTCTCCTGTCAGAGTTTAGACCGCTAGTGCCGCCTTGAGGATTTTGTTGGTACTGCATGCAATTTTGGGATCTTTCTTGGATTAATGCATTCTAAACAGGAATGGTTCTTACATGGTAGTAAATCCTTGCTTAACATTGTTTTGATGGGGCTCCTTACAGTAAGATGGTTATGTGGAACCCCACAAAAAGGGTTGAATCTTTAAAGTGGTCCAATGAGTCACGATTTCAGCAACTTTTTGACATCAGTAACAGTGGATTTTGTTAACAAAGACCTTTCTTTACACTGGTGGGTGGCAAGTTAGGTAACCATTTTGGTGTGCGCACAACTGCACAGCTCTCCTGGATTCTGGGATGAAATGATGGGCGGCGACAGCGCATCCCCATCTTTACCCACTCCAATGATTTATTTTTGTTCTGGGGTAAAATGATGGGCAGCGACAGCTTAATCCCCCCATTCACCCCGTCTAATGATTCCACATGGGTCAAAACCCTCCACAACATGCAGGGGATGCTGTGAAGAATCCTGTGGATCCCTCACAGAAACCCAGCCTAAAATCTCCACAAGGGTGGCCGGTGGAAGGCAGACGCTTCCTGATCCCACCCTGGGGGAGGTGTACTGCAGAAGGATCAGCTGGAAGGAGACCAGGCCCAGGGTGGTGAAAAGATTCTGTTGGATGAGACACAAGGCCCTTATTCCGAGGTTGGTGCTAGTCATGGCGCCATTAGCGCCATGACTAGCACCAATACCTTTACCGCCACTGACTTGGTGGTATGGGGACTTACCGGTCTATTCCGACCTTTAAGGGACCGGTAAATCCCCATTTGAAAAGCCATTCCCCATTCCCATTTGAGCCCCCATAGGGCTCAATGGGAAGGGGGAAGGAGTCAATAATGGTACTGCAAATTTCGGTACCGTTATTGACGTCCAGTCCATAACGCCTGCTAAAACCAGACGTTAAGGGAGGACCCACAAAGGGACCTCGGAATAGGGCACAAAGGGATTACCGGCACCGGTGTCATTACCGGTGCCTGGTATCCCTTTGCGCCCAGGTCGTAATGACCCCCAGTATCTTTCCTCTGACAGGAAGACTATTCTCAATGTACCTCAATAGGTCATGGCATATTGTTATTTCAATGGGCCTCATTACGACCCAGGCGTTAATCTGCCGACATTACCGCCATGGCGTAATGAGCGTTTACGCCGTGGGCCGATGGCGTAAAGAGCACCACATTACGACCCATCGCGCACGAGCATTACGCCATGGCGGTAATGTAAATAACGCCATGGCGGAAAGGGCCCCTACCGGCATCGTAGGGTGAGCAAGGTGCACTTCCGCCACCGTAAGTAGCGGCCACCGTAATTAGCGGTGGCTGCAATTAGCGGTCACCGTAAAAAGCAGAACCGTAAATAGCGTCATCGCGGCGGAACGGGAAACAGCACGTCGGCCATCTTTAAATACACAATCCATTGCCATCCTTCCGAACAACACCAAATCCAACCCTGACACCTGTCCCAACCCATCACCCACCCATCCAACTACCCAAAAATGCCTAAAGTTGTTAAGAAGGCTTGTGACCACCAGCGCCAGGAAAGATTTACCCGGGAGGAACTCTGCATGCTTGCAGAGACCCTGCAAGACAATGCAGCTGTCGTTTTCTCGCCGGAAATGACCAGGCCAGCGATAGCAAAAAAGAAGGCCATATGGGCCCTGGTGGCCGAGCGCGTCAGCGCGGTGTGGCCGTACCCCGCACCCCACCGCAGTGCAGGAAGCGCTGGGATGACCTTCGCATACGGGTCAGAGCCGTCATCTCTGCGAGCCGCAACCTTGCCCTGGGTACCAGTGGAGGTTCGGAATCCCCACTGAAACTCCAACCGTGGGAGGAGATTTGTGCAACCACGATTGGCATGGAAGGCATTGAAGGCGTCGGAGGGATGGACAGGGGAGTTCCGACATCAGGCGATGAAGGTAGGTGCCTCAAACAAGACATGCCATAGTCACTGCAGTCCATTCATGTGTAGCCCAATGTTGCCCTAGAGTGTAAATGCAACACATTAGCTCGACACTGCCCATAGCCACATGCGAGCTCCACCCTGTATACACTGCTGGCACCCACATACCTGCATCCACATTCCACACAAAAAGGAGACAACCTGCATGGCCCTGCCTGAAATCTGCCTCATCTACTGACCTGATTCATGTCAATCATTGTCATTCCAAAGTCCGCAGACCCATCAATAACGCCCTCCCTCCTTTGCTCCACCACAGGCACAGATTCACACCCCGAGGACCAGGACACCCCTGCGACGAAGAGAGCCAAGAAGGCCAATAATACCATCCCCGCACCCTCAACCTCAGCTGCAGTGAGGCAGACCCCACAACAAGCAGAATCCACTGCAAGCAAACCGGACGGCCCACCGGCAAGCACCCCAGTAGGCAGCAGGCCAGCAGGCCAGCAGCAGCAGCTCCACCTGTACCAACATTGCCTGCCACAGAAGGCACTGGGTCTGCGGCCAGCAGCAACATGGGTGAAACAGCAGCAATTGCTGCATGTTCAGACTCTGACATTGAGGAGCACAAAGTCAGAAGCCCCACTGACCTTCTACATTCCCCCTGTTTGTCAAATGCCAGCCCCCATGAGGATCACACACAGGGGCACACAGAGGAAGAGGAGTGGCCTTCTACCCCATGCCCAGTCCTCAGTCCACAGGAGGGGAGCAGCCCCTCCATCACACCACCAGCACTGGGCATGGCCCAGCAGGGTCAGCAGTCCCTCAAGGACATCATACAACGGCAGCAACATCTGTCCACGATGCTGACTGAGCATGCTGCGGAATGTGTGGGGGCTAGGGCAACCATTGAACAGGCCACAGAGACCCTAAGGGCCGAAATTGCGCAGAGCACTGCCACCCTGAGGGATGCTATGCAGGCCATGTCTAGGGACATTTGTGGTGAACTTGCCGGGTTGCGTTGTGCGCTCACTGAGCTCACCCACACCCTACAGGACGTGCATGCACGGGAGCAGCCAGGGACATCCTCCGCTGCCAGTTCTGCACAGAGCAGCCCCGTCCGACGTTCCGGACGGAACCTGCGCTCCACAGCCAGGGGTGCCCCGGGGGCCGGGAGAGGGGGCTTGTAACAGCCTGTGGCCACTGTCACAGGCATCTGTTGACACTTACATGGGGTGTGTTGGGGTGTGCAGGGGGGTGGGGGGAGGTGGGAGGGGGTGTGTTGGGGTGTGCAGGGTGAGGGGTGAGGTGGGAGGGGGTGTGTTGGGGTGTGCAGGGGGGAGGGGGGAGGTGGGAGGGGGTGTGTTGGGGTGTGCAGGGGGGAGGGGGGAGGTGGGAGGGGGTGCGGTGGGGTGTGCAGGGGGGAGGGGGGAGGTGGGAGGGGGTGTGTCACGACGTTTTATGATTGAAATACACTTTTTGCTTTTTCGAAATGAAATGTGTGGACATTTCATTTTCATTGCATATGTGTGCTTTATTGGTGTACAGTCCACAGTGTGCATGTCCCAGAGACACACAGTGCCCCAAGTGCAGTCTCCATGTGATACACACCAGCCGTGTGTGCTAGAAGCAGTGGTCGATGATATTTTGACGCATTGCACGCCCCTCCTGTGCATCGCCTGCTCCATGGGGTGCCGCCCCATCTGCACCCTCCTCATCCTCATCGTCAGGTGGTTGCAGTTCTGCGTCAGGGGGCAGGGGCACATTCCGTCTGACGCACATATTGTGTAGCATGACACATGCCATGACGATCTTTGCCACCTTCTCATGGTGGTACAGGAGTGCCCCACCAGACCTGCTGAGGCATCGGAACCGTGCCTTCAATAGGCCAAATGTCTGCTCTATGACCACACGGGAACATGTATGTGCACGGTTGAAGTCCTCCTCGTGCTGGTTCTGCGGGTTCCGGATTGGTGTAAGGAGCCACCTCTTCAGGGGATAGCCTGCATCACCTGTATGTAGGCGAGAATGTATGTGTCAGTCATGACGTCTGATCAAGAACTTCTGTTACTTTGGCTCACTTCTACATGCACTAATTGATTCACACAATGCAACCAGTATATGCCCATGGCTCCCATGGCCTGTTTTGCATGCCATCACCCAATGTATGCAGAGGGGTGGAGTGCATTGTGAGTGCCCATCCACTGTGTCCGTTCATGCCGTTTGGTTAGTTGGCCTGGCACATGTCCTGTGATGGCAATGCGCACATCATTGCAACATTGCTGTGGGCCTCATCATGACCCCAGTGAGCAATGTTGATGTAGACAGGGACATTTTGGGGGCCCTGCTGTCTGTGTAATGGTGTGTTGATGTTTCTGTCCGTCATGTGCCTCCTTCGTGGGCAGTTATGGGGGACAGGCCTATCGGTTGATGGTGTTTGGTGACGTGCATTTAGGTGCTTTTCATTGTTGACAATGTGGTCTGATTTGGTAGAATGCACTTGCAGATGGTTGTGTCATGGTTGGGACACAACCTCATTCACATGGTAGGGCTGCATACATTGGGTATTGGCTTTACTGGTGTTGGGTGGAGTTTGGGTTGCTTTAGGGTATCATCTGTCTCCGTTCTCTCTGCTACTCACAGCCAATTGGAGTATGCATCATTCCCCCCCCTTTCAGCCAGGTGGAATATGCATCATTCCCCCCCCCCCTTTCAGCCAGGTGGAGTATGCATCATTCCCCCCCCCCCTTTCAGCCAGGAGGAGTATGCATCATTCCCCCCCCCCTTTAATCCAGGTGGAGTATGCATCACCCCCCCCCTTTCAGCCAGGATGGAGTATGCATCACCCCCCCTTTCAGCCAGGTGGAGTATGCATCATTCCCCCCCCTTTTAGCCAGGTGGAGTATGCATCATTCCCCCCCCCCTTTCAGCCAGGTGGAGTATGCATCATTCCCCCGCCCTTTCAACCAGGTGGAGTATGCATTGGTATGTCATTCACCTACCCACTTCACATTTCCATGGTCATGACATTGGACTCACCGAGTAGCCAGGATCTTGGGCCTGCATGTCGCTCCATGTAGCGTGGTATTGTGGAGTTCCTCAGGACCATAGAATCATGGGTTGATCTGGGGAATCGGGCACAACAATGTGTGATGATCTTGTTGGAGTCACCGACCATTTGCACGTTGATTGAGTGGAACTGTTTCCGGTTGCGGTACGGTACCTCCATGGCACGTGGAACCACCAATTCCACATGGGTGCAGTCGATGGCACCAATACAACCAGGTATGCCGGCTAGTGCATGGAAACCCACTTTGGTGTTTGCAATCTCCTGGGTAGTCCGTGGTAATGAGATGTGGTCGTCTGTGTGCTTGAGGAGGGCATCGAGCACTTGGATGAGTGTTCATGAGAATAATGGTTGTGAAATGCCATGCAAGTGCCCCACTGTGTGCTGGTAGGTGCCTATGGCCAGGAAGTGGAGTGCAGACACTACCTTCAGTCGGGGTGGGATTGCGGTTGGAGTTTCTATCATGCTGACGATGTCGTTGTGTGTCATGTCTATGATGGCGGTGATGGTGTCCCGGTCCAAACGGTACAGGGTGTGGATCTGCTCAGCAGTGAGGTTGAATGGATTGGCTCTGATGGGGCTTGGGGGCTGTCTGTGTGGTGGCACTGGCTGTGCTGGTGGGGCTTGATGGGCCTGCCTTGCCCTCCTTCTCCTCCTGCATCTCCTCTTTGCTGCCTGTTGTTGTTGTTGCTGTTGTAGCACTTGCATTGCTATCAGGTCCTCCAGCCCCAACATTGCTAGTCGTATTGGTATCATTGTGGAGTGTGACTGGGTGTGGGAAGGGGTGGGGTGTGCTCTTTTTGTACTTCCTGAGTCTGTATTGCCTTCACCTGTGCTGTTTCTGTGCACCTGTGGCAGCTGCATTCACTTTACATGGCCATTTACGGTTGGTTCGCTATGGCGTAATTAGCACCATGGCGGTAAGGTACTTAACGGGCTGGGTGATGGCGTTAGGTGCATGTCCGCTTGGGTCGGCATTCGCGTACCTTTCTGCCATGGCGCTAAGTACAGTGTGGGAGGTCGCGTGCACGCGCCCTTGGTGCAGTTAGCGGCAGCGTTAACTACGATGCCGCTAATGGCATCGTAGTTAACGGTCACGGGTCATGATCGGACCTAGCGGAAAACGATGGCGGTAATCATTTACCGCCATCGTTTTTCACTTAGCGCCAGGGTCGTAATGAGGCCCAATATATCTAAACCTCATATTAGATCTAAGGTTATAAAATCAGAGCAAACTATAGCAAAAGAAAGCTCCTTTTGGCTGTCACAATCTGAATACCTTCCTCGATCCCAAGGGTGCAATGTGAAGGATTATGGAAATGTTGTCTTCACTAAACCAACTTCCTCTGAAATAGCTAATGCTCACAGCCCTTCTGGTAAAAGCCTTAAGAGAATTAAATCTACACTTACAAATAATTCAGAAGTTGAAAAACTTAACTTTGTTGGAAGAAACTTCACGTCCCAGAATCCTAGACGTACTGAGACAATGAGGAGGGCTGAAGAAGCATTTCGATGTAGCAGTCAGGCAATTAAGCCTAGTGGCCATTGCAGTAGGCAGGCAATTGAGCTCAATAGCCCACACCTGAAAATTGCTGATCCTGGGAGGCATAAAAGGCCTCCTCAGGAAAGGAGGAGTAGAAGGTGCTGGAACGAGATCCAGAAGGCTGGTTGTAGCAGTAGAAGCAGAGTAGAAGCACACAGATGGCAAATCATGAGGAAGAGGTAGAACGGAAGGGATGCATGAACGTGAAGACAG
Organism: Ambystoma mexicanum; assembly: GCF_040938575.1. NCBI lineage: Eukaryota > Metazoa > Chordata > Amphibia > Caudata > Ambystomatidae > Ambystoma > Ambystoma mexicanum. The sequence continues at coordinate 1,184,172,458 of NC_090926.1, forward strand.
CAGATTTCACCTGCAACTTTTGTAGGACTCGTGCCCTCTCAAAACCTGAAATGCAGAGCCTGTGCAGCAGAAGACATGCAGAAGGCTGAGATTTCCTCATGTGAGTTCTTTTGCCGTGATTTCAGAGCTGTGGCTGTGCAGGAGACTAAGGTGAGAGCAGAAAGCAAGCCAAGGGTCTCTGGAGAAAAAGGAACTACCAAATGAAGTGGCCGGACCGAAGACACCCGTGCTGGAGAACGGTGTGGGTTCCCAGCGAGCCAGAAGCAGTAGAAGTGGTAGAGGAAGTCGGGGGAGAAGTGCAACACACAAAACCAGTGTCAATGAAGCCAGGGAGGGAAGCATGGCATTCAAATACACTGGGTTAGCATTGCCGGTAACTGTAGCCAGCCCCTAAGCGACCAGTATATTGCTTTATGGATGTGAAAGCTGTAAGTTATATCTGAAGTCTGACTAACAATGGAAATGCAGCACGCATGTATACTGCGAAGGATTTAGCTGACAAGTTAAAGCACATTGAAAACCATTGCTGAACTATTTAAAGACTATTGCTGTATAACGGAGTGGTCGTGTGTCCCTAATTAAGAAGAGGGAACAGTTTATAAACCGTTCCAAAATACTTAACTTTGACAATAACCAAGTTACAAAGAGTAAAAAAGTACACCAAAAGGTGGTCATGTGTGCCTAAATTTAATTTCCAAAGGAAGTCAGAACATCATTTGCCGTTAGGTGGGAATACAATTATTTTTTCAACCTTAAACTTTGAAATTCACTTTAAAGAGAAGTTGCACATACTCAATTGTGTTTTCACTTGAACAACTGAATCATACACTATATGCAGAAGTAACATTCTTTCCATTTATAAGTACAGATGCTACATTATTGAGGAGAAGAACAAACATTACCCAAGCCAGGAGGCATCCCCTTATCATAGTGAAACCAGTCTTGTCCAGAATTAAAGAGCCATCCAACTACACTGTGAAGTTGTTAACAGTCAAGTGGTCTAATAAACCAATGTTTCATTGTTACCTGAAGCTGAGCGAGTGGCACCATGGCTTCTGGGTAAATTGTTGGGCTGATAACTGGCAGAAGGGTTTGAGTAAAGCCCTGGAAGTGGAGCTGATTGCTTGTGAAGAATATTCTGAAGTAAAATAAAACCTGTGGAGCTTAAGAGTGTTTAAGCTAGAAAGAAGTGTGTTTTATGGGAAGAAACTGGTTGTTCTTGTGGCAGAAGACAAAATAGGCAAAGAAGATCCCCTTTTTGACAACGTCATTGAAAGGGAGAATCCCTTGCCTACCTGAAGAGGTCAAAGTGTATCTTGTGAAAGCCTACCTAACAATGCAAAGTACTAAGCAGTGGTAGTAGCACGTCAACTACGGTGGAATACTAAGTTGTCAGCAAATGTCACACTGAAGTGGTTTGAAGCAGTAACGTACTGTGGGACCAGGTTACCGTTCTCATAGTACCAATAGTAGAAGTGTGGTTGTTGAAAACAGAATCAGCAGCACAAAGAAGCATCCTGACATATATACCAATGTAAAGTTGTAACTAAAGAAGTCCTAAAGAATTGTGTAGTATTGACACATTTTTGTGAACTGTGATACATTATTTTCAACAACAATCTATTGGTGCTATTTCTTTTCTTGAAGTTGGAAGGGGATAATTTATACAGGAATAAATAGTTGTGTCCAGTGGATTTTTGGTTTGATGAACTTTTTCTTTGACTTGGAACCATTAAGAGCTGGTTCAAAACCTTTCTTTTCCTTTGATGAAAATGTTGAGTTTTTAATCCTGTGGATGGGATCTTACCAAGGCAAGGAATATATTATGTTTATTATTTATTATATTGTTTTGCCATATATTTATATATTTTCTTTGTATGTTTGTTGTTTAGTGTGAGGGCCAGGGAATGTCACCTTAGTTTATAGACTAGGCAGGGAATTCCTCAGTAGATTAGGACAAGCAAGGCTTTGTTTTCAAAATAATTATTTTAATTAAATAGCATATTTTGTGAAATATACAAGAAGTTGTCCGCCTCTCATTACTGACCCCTCACAATGACCAAGTACTTTGTTGGAAGGCAAGTTATTGAATGCACCTAAGCCTGCTAATCTATGCTACTCTTTCGTTCTTCCTCCCTCGCGCAAATAAGATCAGTTCTCCTCACATCCGGCAACCCTTGAATGAATTTGCAATTTTGTCATGCAGGGCCACATAACCATTACCATCAGTTTGTTTTTCCTGGTAAACACCTGACCGCTCCTCACCCTTGTACTCCTGGAGAGCATTAGTCATTGAGTCATGGTACTCCTGATAGTTTCATTTATCTTTCAAACTACGCCAGGGAATTATTTTTCTCCGTCACAGAAAGAAAATGCTGGATGGATTTGCAGCAGAACCTTATAAGCTGCTATATCTGGGATTTCAGTGCTTTTTGGAAGCAAATAAATGCAAATTTTTCGATTCAAAGTCATGAATTGGATTGCCATAAGAACAACATAATTAAATATGTTTGTGTGGATCCTGATCTGCAGATATGCTCTGGTGGTTGCAGTATCCAGATTTGAGGATGAAGGTGGATTCTAATTGGTTGGGCTCCTACTATAAAATGTGAAGTGCTCACGATTTTGGAACTAGGAAACCCATACATGGTGCCAAAAAGTGTGCTGTACATATTTTGAAAGGGCTATATCGGAGCAAATTAGAGTATTGTTCTCACCTAAGGTGAAGTGAGGGGATGCCACAGAGGTATCGGATATGACAGTTTTTCCAACTATATGGTGACTTTCGGAATTTTATACTGAAGATAAATATCTGATTTATGATAATAATGGTTTGTTTGGGGTACGGTAGAGGGTGGGAGGATCCAGGAAAATTCAAATGAATACTTGAAGAATGTTGATGGCAAATGTATATGTAAGTGAATTTAATTTAATTATAAAGAGTGAGTTAATTTGAACAACAATAGGTCTCCATATTAGTATTAGGCCCAGTGCTACTGAAGAAAGGATCCATTTAGAAAGAGTGTAACTGCATGCAGAGTAGAGAACGGCTGGTTTGCAACTAGCAACGTCTTTACTCACACATTTCTGATCTGCAGCAGCAGCAAATTATTTGGTGACATGCTTACACTGCCAAACATATGAGATGGGTGATTAAGTTACTTCCAACAAATGTAGTCAGAAGAGAGTTAAGGCTTAATTATATTCAAAGTGCACATTAGTGTTGTTTATTGTCTGAAGACTCAAGCAAGAGTCTACATTTGTCTAGTTCTACAGAATCAAAAATGTTCTTATTTAGACAGGACTGAAACCTTCCCAGGTGAGGTCAAGACATATTCCATGTATTGCAATGAGACAGATGTAGTGGATGATGTATAAAGGTTAGTGAAATTTGAGGCCACTCTGGGATTACATCGGGACCATATGTCTTCGTGTCTGTGTTCATACTGCAGTGCTTCTATTAATGATTTGAATGCCCTCAATAAAAGCATGTTTTAAAAAAGGGCCATATATGAGCCTTCTTAGGCTTCTTCTCATCATAAGGTAGATGAGAAAATACTGTAGAGGGTTATATCCTTTTTAAAAAGAAACATTCTTGGTTACAGAAACAGCAGATCCTGAGCACAGATCTCATGATCATGCTTTATAGAACATATAGCATGTTTTTGTTTTGTACTGGAGGATTGCAAAAAAAAAGGCTTTCAGGAACCAATGAAAATATGGATCTAGTCACCGGATCTGTAAACTGCATATTAAAAGTTCATATTGTTGGGGAATAAATAAAACACCCCCAACGTGCATGAAAATACAAGCTTTGCAAGTCTCTTTGAAAAAGCACACAGCATAAAGAAAGCAGCCACATGCATATAGAATTCTCTGTGTAGGCCGAGCAATGCATTAGTTAGCATGTTTCAGACAGCAGTAGACCTGCAAGACACAGAAGCCATAACGTGCAGACCTTATACCTGAGCATAGCCTCATTTCCTTAACAAGTATAGTAACAGTTATCATTAAGCAGGGAACCATTAGGGGCACTGATAATAATAGAAAATTGCAGTGAACCTTTACATTAATTGAATGAACAAACACAATTAGCCTTCGAGACGCATTCAGCCTTCCCAAAAGCATATACATCTTCATCATCTACACAGGAAATATCAGCCAGGCTCTCACAAACACGCACACATACACCCAGCTGTCACTTCCCACAGCAACACTGAATGTGGCGCAATGATTGGTCAAGGCAGGTGGGCAAACATATTCTCAAGCCTGCATTTTGGTACTCAGGTCATGCAAAAGCAACACAGAAGTAACAGATTCCAGAGTTAAGAGACAAATACTGCACATGGATTCACTGAGACACTTCAGCCTAGCCAAGTTCCCAAACCTGTGTTCAAAAGATATTCAACAACTGATGTTCCTAGTCAGTACATTGAAACATATCATAATACAGTTTAGAATTGAGCAGGGATGAAAGGATGAGCAGTGCAGAGTGCACATGTTCAGGAAGATTGACCAAGGACCAAACACTGCCTTTTGTAGGTGAAGCATCACTGAAAGAGCCCTAATTGCTAAGATAGGAACCATATAAAACATCATCGCACATAGCGCATAATCAAACAAAATTTCATGGAAGATTATGAAGAACCCCAACAGCATATACATGATATTAATGAGGAGTGTGATTACAACATTGCAAGTTACAAACATATATTCATGTCATTGTAAGGGAATGAAGTCTGCAAGCACCTAAGCTCCCAGCTTATAAAATCAAACCCAGAGCAAGTTAAATCTGCACAAGCCATGAGAAAAGAAGGGTTGGAAGGGAAGTGAGTAATGTTTCCAACCAGGAGTTGCAATATTGAATTGAAATTAACAGTTCATAATGATGGGAACAGAAAGATGTAGCCTACTGATGCAGCCTTTAGGAAGAGGATGTGGAAGTTATAATTTAATTGTCACACTGTCACATCTCACACAGTGATTGGTTGAATCAAGTCACTCAATCCATCAATACTCCTCCTGGAAGGACCAATCAACTAGTCTAGAAGATACAAATCATAAAACACAGCATCCAATCAGAATCATGGGAAGAGAGATGATATCAATGTCAATTAATTAATACACGGATGTTTGAACATGGTCGTGAGGATAGAATAAGCCAATAGGGCTAGGTATTGTATAGATTCACCTACAGTACAAATGATGGTGCCCAATCCCAGTCTCGGGATGTGTGAATAACCTCTAACATTTGATGTAATTTCTCTTCTGATATTTACTATAAATGCAGCCATTTTCCACAGTTATGTTGAATTTGTTTGGGGATAATTCCCCAGCCTGGCCTAACTGTGTGCAATAAACATTTGTTTTTCTCACACCTCATGCATCATTGTTTGGCTCTTTGGATTGGTTTTTATTATTGGATTTAGGACGTGTCTTACAATATGATGTCCAGCATCTGAGGACTGATGCTTTTTCAAAGGATTTTGAAAGACACTTAAACACAATTTCTATCAAGTATTGTTTTTCTAATTTGTATATGTTAAATGCATTTTATTTTCCAGGTGGAGGAATTTCATGTGTAATGATATTTTTTTTCTTTTCTTATTGTGATAAAGAATTAAACAGACCTCGTTATTGTTTATGATATGAAAGAAAAGCTTTGTTAGGTTTTACAGTATTTTCCCAGTATTATTTTACAAATGTTCTAAGTATTCAACTGCATATATATGTGTGTTATTTGCAAAGGGTTTTAGTATCCTTTCATTGTGTGGTTTATATATTTAAAATGAGGCTAACAGGTTTTTAACCTTTTGGACACATTTTCTATTCAACAATGAAATGCTTACCTGGTATTTTAGAAGTGTTCTCAGTTGTTTTACTGTATTATTGTGCACATATGAGATCTTATAATGAAAACAATATGGTTATTAGAAATATATTAAGGACTATTTCAGGTTGTACATTGTATTATATGCATGGTAGGCTCCATTATGTGGTATTTAAGTCAAATGAATTTAGTGTATCCTGTTCCTGATATGGATCGTGTTGAGCAAGTCCCGAGCAAAAGTACAAAGGCCAGCGGAATATTCCTTTTGTTTCCAAGAAAATTGTACTACACATGTAGGAACGAACATTTGTTGTAATACGCCACTCTTCATCCCCGACCTGACCGAAGATACAGATGTGTTAATAGATGTGTATTGGGTGTGTGAACAATGATTATACCTACACCTCCCGCCATCATGGAGGGGTGTATGTTCACTGACCACCCTGCACTCAGCGGTTTTTGGTTAGTTCCTGATGCCCATCTGACTGTTATAATTGTGACACCCCCAAAACCAACTAAGCACCCATCTATTTAGGGTGTCCGCTGCTCACTAAGTCTTAGTCATCACATTTTCTGTCTAAAGACTCATGCAATAAGACGAAGGCGATCCCGGACCAACATGAACTATTTACTAAAAATTAAAACCTTTACCTGCGTCCTGCTGCCAGGTATCAAGACTGCAACAAACGCCAAGTGACTGCAAATCACCAGGTGGGAGATACTTCGGCTGGCGAATCAGTGCATAGTCTTAATTCAATAAAAACTGAATTACGGGCAATAAGACTTATGACCCTCCAGAACAGATACATTCTGGATTTGCTCACGGCTATGGATCAGGCGTGTGGAAGAAAAGTGGTCTGTCTTGCTGCATGCGTAGCCCCTCAAATGATGCAGACAATGGGTCTTTTGAAGCATAATTTACTGGATGTATAAGCGCCTTACAAATGCACAATAAATAAATGAAATAAACGTTGATCTAAACTTACTCTTTACAAGCCTGTTAGATCTCTTCTATCATCTTCTCAGGTTCTACTGAGATTTCCTCGATTGTGTAGGGCTAGAGCGTGTGGGTGCTCTTTCTCATTTGTGGTTCACACTTTATGGAACGCTCTGCCAGCATCCCTTCAAGATACTGGGCCTCATCACCAGTTGGGTGGTATCTGACTGGGATACCGCCCAACTTTATTTGTGTTACCGCCCACCCATCCAGTGGTATTACTGCTGGATCACAGGCTGGGCGGTAAGCATTATTCCCCATTGGGTGGACCCAATGGGGAATTTTAAGTGCAATGACCACTGGCGGTATTACTGTGCGGTAATTGCATTAAAAATCATCATTTTTCCGTGGTGTGTAGCCCCAGCTCTGAGCTGGGGGTAAACACACCATACCCATGATTGGGCGGACCCTTAAATGCAGCAGTAAATCCATTACGACTGCATTTAAGGGCTACAGCCCACCTTGTGATGAGGCCCACTCACAACTGCTTGCTATTTCGAAGAGCCTTGAAAATGCATCTGTTGTGATGTATGTGCTTGGGAGGGTATGCAATTCTGGGGTGGAATATGGAGTGGTCAACACTTGCTGTAGATTGTTATTCTTTGGTTGAGGTCAGTTGGCTTGATGTTCTTCTGGTTATGGGTTGTGGGTCTTTGTTGTTCATATATATTATGAATAGACTATTTCTACTTGAACCAAGAAATGTGTGGAAGCCATCATTACAGTATCTTTTCTAACTTGAAGGCCCCTTGTTCCATTCCCCTACTTCTATCTGTGTTCTTTAGCACCTAGATGCCTTCTTGCCTTAGATAGCACTCTATAAATCCTCTTACAATACAATACAATACAATAGAATGCAATACCTATGTGATAGAGGCCCTTCACATTTTGAGGATTGCCGTGGAAAAAGAAGGAAGAGTAAATGCTGATGACTGGTTCGATTCAATGACTTTGCAGGCCCTATCATGGTGAGAAATAGCTTTAAAGTTGCTTGGTCACATTAAGGTTTTTCTGCTCATACTTTTTTGTTCAGATGATCCTGAGATGCTGTACGAAGATGCTGATGAAGAGTGGTGTCAGTAACAGTGAGTAGAGCTCCTCATCTCACAAAATAAAAGTACACCCAGACTGATAGATGTGATGGGTTTACAAGACCAAGACTTGTAAAAATAGAGGAGAGTTTTGGACCCCCGGGTACCTTGACCACACCCCCACCAGACCCAGAGAATTATTTATAGCACTGGGTTGATCTAGCAGGAGAAGGAGGGTGTTGCTTTATGACAGGTACCCTGGAAGAACATGCCTGAAGGGGTAGGGGGCTATGTCATGTGTGTAGGGCGTGGGTACCCAAAGATGATGACTATATAAGAACAGAGGCAGCAGGGTTAGTTAATAGAGTATTAACTAAAGGGGGGAATTTTGGGATGCATGTACAGCGTACCAGCCAGGCAAAAAGGTTCAGGCTGAAAAAAACCTATTAGCATGTGCCATTGTGTGAGCAGAATGAGTTCTTCACAGCAGATGGCGCCTGTTTTGTTTTTAGTTAGGTTTGACACATATTAGATACCCACAGAAAGAGCAACACATGTATTAATGTTGCAGTTGCATAGTTTATATATAGGCTAGTATAGCATAGGCCCTGTGTTTAGTTGTTGTATCTAAAGTTATGCTCTTCATTGAGGTGCAGGGAAAGAGCTGAAACAGGTGGAAGATGGAATCGGAAAGGTAGTGGAGTCGAAGTGATGTCAGTGTGTTAACATGGCAGAAATGTCACCATATTGCATATTAAGGCCTAGTACATCATGAGCAGAATACAACGCAGGCCCTGATGTGGAACTGCAACTCTGTTAAGTTCAGTCCCAAAAACAAATCCCTTTTCCATTCCCCAGGAGAGAAGCCACATTAAAAAGTCAACCCACAGTGCTCAGATAACCACTAATTGTATCCAGCTGCAAGACCCGAACGTGGTGGGAACGGAATGTTAGTTGCAGGAAGGGCCAGCAGAGATGCGTCCTTTCAAGGACAAATTAATCAGAATAGATGGCTTTGTAAGGTAAATGGGTCAGTCGAAGATTTAGAGCACTATTGCCCTCACACAAGAGCGGTCATCCTATTTAAATTACAAGCACACACTTAACCCAAAACAAATAAATCCCTGAAATTCAAACTCAAGAGTACTGCCCTGGTCACGTCATCACTGGGCACTTGGGGTTTCAAAGACATAAGGAGGGAGCCGTGTCTGGAACGTTCCGTGATTTGGGATAGGAGGAGCAGAGTTGATACCAACACATTTAGTACAAGGTCATTGTTTTATGAAAGCAGACTTGGTCATCCCAATTTACTTTGAACATGTCTGTATCAGAGGGGTGCACATCACGTGCCAGTCTCAATTTATTAATGTTTCAGTTTGTTCAAATAACCAATCCCATACTGGGATTCAATAGTGACGATGAAGTGGACCACCTGTACAGGGGAATGAGTTTAATAAGTTGTGGCCAATCAGTCCAGGGACTGTAGGCGGTATTGGCATGTTCTATAGGTGCTATATAATGAGGATGGTGGGATAACATTTTAACCTGCATATTCAGATTTTGTGGTTTTCCACTATATAACTTGTCATTTCTTGTGAAGTGAGACTTTTTTTTCATGCAACAAACCTTATTTTCCCTTGCAAAGAGGGGCAGTGATTATTTGGCCTGTTGGATTATTTTTATCATTCAGGTATTGGGTTGCTAGTCTCTTTACTAAGATGAGCAACACCATTGCATAAGTCTTAGTCTGTGCCCAGTATAGTGGGTTCTTCAATAAACCTGAAACTTGACTATTGCAACTCCTGACATTCCAGATCACTTAGTTGCAAGGAGTCCAGAATACTGCTGGTTACCTTATTTTATGGTTGTCATGGGGTGACTTTCTCTGCTCCCTTATTTATTCCTATTGTGGCAGTCTGGAAACCGGTGTGCTGGTAAGCTTACCACCACCCTTGTTTCCGGAGCCACACTATGAGTCTGCTTGCAGGGGTCGTTGGACCCAGGTAGGGTCAGACCTTCCGAGCCAACGGCCCCTGCAGGCAGACTTTTCACTGAAGCACTCTCACCGTTAGCAATGGTACCAGTGCTTCCGTCTCCCCACTCCCAAGGAGACATATGGGACTCCATGGGAATGGGGAATTACCTAATCCGCCGCTGGACTTTCCAGGCCGCAGGGACTTGTAATGTCCCAGTGCCACCGGGAAGTCAGGTGGGGATTCAGTGTTTCCAGGTAGGTGGCATCCCACTGGTGGCACCGTAGGGTTACCGCTGACCTCGGAATGAGGCACATTGATTGTAAAATACTGTGACTCACTTTTAAGTGCATCCATGATTTGGCACCTCCTTACCTTCAAAGTACATTTGTCGTTATTTCCCATCAAGAGTTTTACGATCCAATGGAAAAAGAATTGCTGTTATTCATTTAGTCATTTGTTTTTAAAGGGTGGGGAGGGCAAACCTTTTGAGTTGAAACTCCCAGACTGAGGCACTCATTACCACAATTTATTCAAGATATGGATAACTTGCTACAATTCTGCATGGCCATTAAAACCTGGTTATTCTGTTAATACCATTCTCCTAATTCGCTTCTTTTGCGGATTATCTGTTCGAGTGGCTGCTCATGAAAGTTATTGGTCTGTGTGGTGGCTTGCACCATGACACAGTTCAGTCTTTAGGCAGTGCATTAGAGATGTAAATACAACTTCAAAACAGATATCAAATGTTACTCACCGTGGCGACCGTAGCGACCATACCCCACGTTCCCCTTCTTATTGATGCCCCAGCCACCATCCCGGCATTGAGCGTCTTTTGTGAAACATACATAGAGTATGGCACTGAGTATGTATGCTGATTCAATGCAAAATAGGAAGGTCCTGTGCATGGGCAGATGCATGCCTGCATCCAATCCTCTTTGTTTAGTTCATGCTTTGCTGCAAATGTTCTTGCCTTGGTACCAAGGTATGTTGCGCCCAGTTACCTTCGGGTTCGGTGCAGCCTACAAATCAATAAACAAACAAACCAAGAATACAAATATCACAGTGGACTGTCGGAAAGGAAGCATTGACTAGCGGTACAAACGTTGGTACGCTGAGTACCTTGTACTGTTTTTCATGTACTTGAAGGAATCTGGGGCCTTAGGATTGCAAAACTATTGGGCAAAAGGGGGTGGAGAACATCTTGTTTGCTGAATTTGTCTGCTTAATCAGGGATATTTAGGACTTCTAATTCCTCTGGTGTGGAGGAGGAGTGTGAGCGGGCAAGGATGCACAGATAATGATCATGCCAGCGTGTAAAATGAACATTGTGGGCCTGATTCAAAGAAGCATTTTATAATTGGTGCAATCCCATACGAAAATGTTCTGTGAATCAGGCCTTGTGTTGGTGTAGTTCACTTGCAATTGAAGGGTAATTGGCATTTGCCTAGAACTACTATCACTATGAAGCTCTGTTTATTCTTTGCAAACATTGTCCATATTTTCGATCCTGGAAATGATGATACAGAGGATCCCTGGACAGCTGGCTTCTCTATCACTCCCAGCGACAGAGGGGAGTACGTTTGGCTGGGCAGTCCCAAAGAAGAGTGGTTTGCAAGACCACAAAAGCAAATTGGTGTTTACTTCATGCAAAAGTCATGTTTGTTGTCTAAGCATGAAGTGGAGGTTGATCTGTGTATTATAATGCCAATTGATACTTACAGATCAACATCACCTTAGGTATAAACAAAAGGGAACATATCTCCTCCACTAGACAACAATAAAAATGGCTCTCCACCAACAATAAAATTCTCCTAAAAATGTTTTCCCTGACGCATAAAGCCCTCAATAACGCTGCCCCCATTTACCTGATGGACAAAATAAAAATAGAAATCTCTAGCAGACCTCCAAGAACTCCCAACTCCAACTGTCTGGAAATTCCAAGATTTAAACTTGCCAAAATTGGCGGCACTAGCTTCCCTGTGCTAGCCGCTAAATAGTGGAATGCCCTGCCACATAACCTTAGATCAGATCAACCTTTCCCTCACTTTAGAACAAATCTTATCAAACACCTCAATGACAACAACACGTAAGGACTGAAAGACTTTCATTTGTGTTATGTTACTTATCTGAATGTATATATGTATCATCAAAGTTTTACCACTATCGTAAATTTAATTATGCAACATTTTAATTTGTATTTGCTGCAACACTGGAATTTCTATGCAACATCGTAAGCTTTGCATATTCTGTTCACTGCGCCCGGTTACCCTTGGGCCTGGCGCGCAACACAAATAAATAAACAAACAAACAAACTTGACCACTTGTATTGCTCGGAAGAACGTGCAGGTGTATGAAGGTTGACCTTAATCGGAGGTGCCAACAATTTGCACTTGAGGAGGTACAAGTGTGAACAGTGTAATTCCTGTGGCAATGCTTGTGTTCCAAGATAGTGTATACAATTGTTCAATGTTGAGAAGTTGGTGCCACTTCAATGAGTATTGTGCGGTATCTGGTCATTGCATCGACAACCAAAGCATCAACAGCCATACCATCTAAAAAAAAGCATCTAATGCATTTGGTTAGATGGTAAAGGGTTTAGTTTAATAAAAATGGATTTTAAAGGTTAAAAAAGGGCGTTTGGGGGGACCACCCCTTAAAAAAATGAAACAAATGCATTAGATGCCTTTCTTTTACATTTCTTCTTTAGATGGTATGGCATTAGATGCTTTGGCTGTCAATGGAATGACTATAACCCGTATGTGCTTGTGCCGGTTATGCTTCTGCATGGTTGGTGTGGCCACTGGATGGCCACCATTAGGGGCAGTCACATTGGGATGAGGATTCATCATACTTTCTTCACTGGCATGCCACTGGGATTTAAAGAAGGCATCAAAACCACACTGCATAACCAAGCAAGTGATTTTTTTCTAGCAACCTTCTTCTCACTACTCTAGACATGATGTTGAGTGAGGGGCAAGGACCTCCCTTGATGCCCCATTACCCTACCTGCAACTCTAGCCACAGCTTGGCTATGCTCAGAGCATTTGATGACTGCTGATGAGGATGCATGTTTGTTTGATTAATGCACAGAAAACATGGGGATTGTTGATGGAATGACAAAGGTTATTCATGTTTTGCATAAAGCAAGGTCAAAGCCTATATCAAAAAATGATTTGATTTTATCACACAGGGGGTCACTACGGGTTTGGAGGTATCCATGGTGCTATTTGCACCATGGTTGCCTCCAAAGTCGTGTCGGGTTCTCTGAATGGGGACTTACCGGGTCATTCCAACCTTGGAGGACCCGGTAAGTCCCCATTCAAAATACCCTTCCCCATTCCCATTGAGCCGTAAAGAGCGGGCCCGTTATTAGCTCCCTGGTCCCTTAGCAGCTCCCGCTAAGGACGGCTGGTTTTACCAGCCAGCCTTAGTGGGTCCCGCTAAGGGACCTCGGAATGCGGTGGTAAGGGGTTAACGGCACCGGCATCTTTACTGGTGCCGTTAACCCGTTACCGACGCACTCGTAATAAGGCCCACAGACTTTTCCTTGGTGTGTATATTTCTTGAAAGAAGTGCAAATCATTGAACAGGATCTCATTTTGCCCCATGTTATGTGAAAGCCTGGGTAAATACATATGACTGATCTCTGAACCATCCAAATTAATACTGTACTTGAGTGATTCAGGTTCAGACAAACATTGAAGTAACTCAGTAGACAGATTCATGTTTAGCTTATGACAATTCATGGTGACGCAATGTTGCTGTATACTGGGTCAAAGGGGGTCATTCCAAGGTTGGAGGTAAGTAACGGCCCTTACCGGCATGGCGCAAATAGTGTGTCTGTGTAGTCAATAGCCCACTAATAGAGGGCTATTACGACTTCACGGGTACGAGCTTTGCACCACAACATCGGCAGATGGAGGTGAGTGTCCTAAGAAAACACTATAATGCAGAGTCTGATGAAAGTCAACCAATATGTCCGTCCAAAGAGGCAAGCCATGGCCCAACACACACACACTCCCAGCAAAGTTGCCGGACGCATCACAGACACATGCAGATGCCTGTAGCAAGGCAATGTCGTACCTGACACATACCACACAAAAGTCACACAGCATGCAGGCCCCAACAAATATGCATGTCACATAGCATAGGTCTTGGCCAACATGAGTGACCCCGACGTATACCTGCATAACCCACCCATGTATCAAACAACGTGTTCATCCAAACTCAAATGCCTATTACCCTCGATTGTGTGGATGATCAATTGTCCAAATGTATGTGTGATGCCTATCAAAACATCACTCATGCCGTCCCTCTCTTCGACCCCCACAAGCTCTGACCATGACAGCGATGCCCAGGACTCAACCCCCGTGAAAACCACACCCTGGAAGAGGTCTCGGGGTGAGGCCAACAGGCCTTCAACCTTGAAGGCCCAACCCAAGGGCCGCCGTGCACCACCAGTCAAGACACCCCAGGTTGCCAGTGCACCGGTGCTGCTAAGGGCCGTAGAGGTGGAAGCGCCAACTCCTATTGCTCAGCCAGAGGAATCAGCCGAGGCACCACACTTGGAGGGGTCAAGTTTGGCTGGGGAGGTGGCAGCCACAGCACCCCAGGGTGTGGAGGAGGCACAGGATGACATATGGGTGCCCCTGGAGGAAGATTCCTCAGATCTGTCCCGCACGCCCAGTCCACAGGCGTCCCCCCAAATCTCATCCCTTGAGACAGACCATGCCACCACCTCAGTACAGTCTTGGCGGGAGCGAATTGAAGGGCCTTTGTGCTGATATTGGCGAGTAGTGAGGCCGAGCAAGACACCCAAGAACCGTGAACCTCCACAGGTGCACCTGCAGCACCGCAGCGTGTTGATCATCTGACTGCCCTTGTGCGGCAGTTCGTTGAGGACAACGAACAGGGAAGGCAGGAGTGGCGGTAGAAATTTGGCTCCCTAGGCAGGAACATCGCAGACAAAACCGTCTCCATGGGCAAGATATTTGCGGAGAACACTAGCCGCCTCTGCCAGTAGGTATACGCCCTGCACCAGGTACTAAGGTGCATAGCCGATGCCATGGAGTCAGGGCGTCCGGCAACCCAATTTGAGCAGACGGCCACACCATCCTCGTCTAACTCCACCCAGATGAGCCTGCTCGCAGGTCATCAGGCATCCTGCGCCGGCCAGACATGCCGCCACCAGGTCCAGGGAGTGCCAATTGACAGTCTGAGCAGCCTGATGTAGGCATTAGAGACTTGATGGGACATGTGTGGGGGAGTTGTGGGGGGAGGGGGAAGGGGTGAGGGGAGGGTGTGTGGGGGAGTTGTGGGGGAGTGGGAGA